>NC_140412.1:45837500-46438437 GCF_965140295.1 Lepidochelys olivacea
TCGAGCCAGCAGAGCCAACAAAGCACTGATCAGAGGTCTTGGTTCATGTGCCTTGCTCTGAAAACCAGCAGACTTTGAGCCGCTACCAGAGTGAACACTCCAGGCCCTTTGCAGGAGGAGCAGAAAAGGAACTTGTCACTGCTGCCATCAGACGTCACCTCTCCCTCACCTCCTTTGTGAGGGAGAGCAAGGGACCTAATATCCCTAGCTCTTCTCCTCTGGCTTCCAGGGGCAGGAAGAGAAGACTGCAAATCAATTGCTGCAGGTCACTTACCAACATGTCACATTAGAGTGAACCAGGAAAAACCATCTCTGACTCCTACCTGCCTTCTGAGTCCTCTGCCCCTCCCTCATACCGTCATCGGAATATGTGGTGACTGAGTGGGTTTGGAGACAGAAAGGGAACTAGATAGAGGAAAAAGGTGATTGAAAGAGAAGGGGTGATGCAAAGGCAATGTGGTCCAGTGAACAGGGAATAAGGAGACCTAGAGTTCATTCCTGGCTGGCTCTGTTGCTGACTTGCTGTGTGACCTTGCCTCAGTTTCCCCAGCTATAAAATGGAGATAATGATACTTACCCACTGTGTAAAACATTGTGAGATCTACAGATGAAAGTGCTATATAAGAGCTAAGTATTTATTATTTATAGTATGATACTCATCTTGTGGGCACTCCACCCAAAGGCTATGTGAAGCAAACAATGTAAATAGTCTCTCTTTGAAGGATAAGGCCATCTTGTTCAGTCTCGATTAAACACCAGCTCACAGGCATGGGCACAAACCCATGACTACACAAAGTGCATACAGAGTTCAATGAGCATATTGGAGTCCTCGGGCTGTGCCAGGGAGAGACTAATGACGAAGTACAACTGGAACACCGGAGTGTGATGACAACATTCTGTTTACTGAGAAATCCTGAAGCCCGAAGGCAAGTTGTTTTATAAAGGAAACGCCCCATGTAAAGTGCCAGGGTATGAGAAATGACAGGGAACTGAGGTCAAAAGGTAGCATGATCTGTGAAAATCATCAGATGTAAAATTTTGTATCATGCAACATCTTTTTATTTGCAACTTGCGCTGAACTGGCCAGTCCCACTGCTCTACAGTCTACCAGGCAGTATGACGCAGTATAAGAACAACATTTGCTGTTGCCGCCTCATTTAGTTTGTTAGCTCCCTTCGTGAGCCTCCAGTGTGGGTACATGAGAGGCAGGAATGCACCAAGCTTTACTATTTCACTGCTGAACGTGGTGATGTAGGCTCACCTTGCTGTCGTCTCCGGGTCTATCGCGACCACAGGAATGGACTCCAGGAGGATTTGACGCGGCACTGGTCAAACTAGTACTCTGTCCTTTCATAGCAGGCTCTTCCAATTCTTACTCTGATGAGAGCCACACGTGGTCTGAAGGAGATGTGGGAGGGTTCTCCATGAGAAGAGACCAGCTAGGTAACAAAATGAGGAATTATGCAGCCTACTGTGGCAAGCTTTTCTGATGCTTCTGTGGTGACCAAGTCACTCCTACTCCTACAGGACTCTCTTCCAAGGTGAACTTTCACTCACCTGTTTATAGTCTCCCAAATACAAAGACCAAACAGGTGCTTTCAGTCTCAATGATGTTTTTAAACTAATAGATTAAAGAAAACCACAAGAACAAAATTAAAGGTTCCATGTGTCACCCTTCTCTCTAGCTCGCTCTGTGTGTGTGGGCGTGCGCGTACTCTGTGACGTTCCGTACTGCCCTCAACAAAAATGTCTGCCACCCATCAAAGCAGAAGCATTGGAAATGTTAGATACTTAGATAGCACACCATCTATTAAAATAGTGTTCTTTATGTCCAATGTTTTATCTCTAAACAAGGTTCCTTTAAAAGCTTCTTTCATGTTTCATTTAAAAAAAAACAATATAAGCATGACAAAAAGCGTTGTCTAAAATCTGTCTTCAGTAGCAGTCGATGAGGCTTTCCTTATTCATGCCAGTTGGTGGGCTGTTTGCATGAAGGTTCACTGTACTTTCATGAGCAATACTAATTCCTTGGTATGAACAAGTGGGGAGGAAAAGCTGGATTGACAGAGGCAGTTACCAGAGATCATGCTTACACATGTTTGTTTTCAGTAATTAGTACAGTGTTAACAGCAATATCCACTTTGTGCAAATAAGCAGTCTTTACTTAAACAGTGGACCATATGCTCTGGTGGGTGTCGAGGGGGGGGTTGAGACTAAAACTTTTGTGAAATTTTGCTTAATTTAATTTAAGATTGCCATTTTTCATATATACATTTAAATGTCAGTTACATTTTGCAATATTTTTCCATTTGGCAACAGCATTTGAATGTGACGAAACATCAGAAAGAAGACACAGGCATACATGTACACCCGCATGTGCACATGTGGCTAGAGAGACAGATTTTTCTAAAGTGTGCTTAAAGTTAGGCAATGACATATGGACAGCATGTGAAAAAGAATTAGGATGTAGGTGTCACAACATAATTTAGAGGGTATTTTTTTACTAACACATTGCCTTTTTATTTTTAAAAAGTACAAGATGGTTTGCTTCTGGACTGCAAAAACAACTGCTGCATTTGCAAGCATTTATTATTTTTCAGAGATTTGATATGGCTAATATTAGTAACAAAGCAGGAAATCTGTTGAGCTGTTAACTTGCTTCTAAGGCTCTGGCCTAATTTGTACCTGTTAAGTGTAATGGAGAAATTTCCTACATGTTATGCAATTCTGTTCAGTTGTAGTGATGTCTATTTTTTTAAAATAGTAAAACTAATATTCATTACAATTTCAGACAGAAGCCTTTTATTGAAGGAAATTGGGAACTTTCACTTTAAAAGGGAAACTTTTGAGGCTAGCCTATATTTTCACTAGAAATTGAGTATTTTGTTGGTGGTTTGGATTTTTGTGTGGTTGTTTAGTTTATTGGTTGGTGCCTGTTTGCTTGTTGGGTTGTTTATTTTAGGAAACTATAATTTTCCAGCATAGTGGTGTTGGTTTTACATCTGTGAATCATTAGGTACCAAGCAATTCATTCTTTCACAAAGGCACAGATGATTTAAATGGTAACTACCTACCTTGATACCCATTGTAAACCCACTGATTGTCTCTATGTGTACAGTAGGTGTTGAAAAATGAATTTGTTACATAAGTCATAAACCCAGGTGAAAGAACTGTCTCATAGCAGCACCATCAGAGTACAGTAGTATGTACAGTGTGTCACAGACCCCTTTGGCTTCTAGAGTTGTTTCTTTCTTCGCATCGATCCCAGTGTGACCTGTTATGTGAGGCATATATGCTGCCTTTTCCCCAATCACAATGGTCCAAGGGAATAAACAGCAATTTTCTACTGTAAATAATGCCTGCTACAAATATTATCTTAATATATTTCATTTACATAAATACATTGGAGAAGGACTCCATTTACATGTCCACTTGCAGATTTATGTGCGGGGACATAGATGAGTATACCAGTTGTGTAGTTCAAAGAAGCAAAACACACACACGCAAATGGAAAGAGTGTGACAGAAATGCTGACATGGTGCCTAGCAATAGTGGTCTTCTAGGTTGCCACCTATATTATCTCCTGTGTTCTCTTTCTATCAAGGGCCAGCTCCCACATATTGAATATTCTCTCTGTGTCAGTTAACTACTGGGAGTAAGCGGGAGGAAAAAGGTATTATGTTTGTAGATATACACCCGTTTTACATAAGATGCCAGCAGCTGCCTTATGTGAAACGGGTCCAGCCACAGCTCCATCTCCATCTTGAGGTGTCAATGCCAAAGTCACCTCCACTGACGAATCTTCATCAAAAGGGCACCAGTGACAGCCCATACTAAATGAATTAAAAACTGGACAACTGACAAATTGCAAAAAGTAATTGTACATGGAGAATCATCATCTAGTGGTGTCCTGCTGAGATATATTCTTGGGCCAATGCTATTCATATTTTTATCAGTGATATGGTAGAAAATACAAAATCTTTGCTCGTAAAATTTGCAGCTGACACAAAAATTGGTGGCTTGGTTAAATACTGCTAAGTACAGTATGGTTGTACAGACAAATTTGGTTCACTTGGTAAGGTATTCTTATTTGAACAGCATGCTTTTAAATATTGCCAAATGCAAGGTCATCTAGGAACAAAGAATGTAGGTCACAGTTTTAGGATGGGAGACTGAATCTCGAATGCAATGATGCCGAAAAGGACTTCAGGGTCATGGAGGTAACCAATTCCCACAGTGATTCTATAACTAAGACGGCAAATATGATCCTTGGATGTATAAGCAGTTGAACATCATGCAGGAATAGGGAAATGGCATATTTTTGTTCTGTTTTGGAATGGGGAAAAAATGAGGAATTGTGACATTTCCCATGAAATGGAAAATCCAGTTCTACCCAGCTCTATCCATTAGCTTCCCAACTATCCTGATCTTGGGCATCAGCCAATAAGTCAGTTGCTGAGTAAAGGTGCACAGCCACTCCCCGAAGTAAAATGTAAAACCTCTGTTGGTAAATTTCCTTGGCCAAAATGGCTGCCTTTCCTGGCCTCACTCTGTAGCACTGTCCCCATGTAGAGGCAGATTTTCATTGGTGCCTGTAGTCAAAGAGCCCAATCAGAGCACTCCAGACCATGCTTGGACATGGAAGGGCTGGGAGTTACTGGCAATCTTGGCAGTGCAGCCAGGGTTCATGAGCTTTCTAAAATGACCTAGAATTTCCCTGCAGTGAGGTTTCTGTACTAGACCTCAATCCCTGTGCACAAAAAAGCTGGTTTGTTAATAAACCACACTAAGTCAGCAGAAATCAGCTAGTGTCTGTCTGCAGGGTTGGACAGCTGCTATCATGATGGGTTGAAAGAGGAGTCCTGCCACCCTGTTACAGAAATGTATATTAAATGAAGTTGTATTGTATACCCTCACCAAACCTTAACTTGTTTCATTGTATCTCACTAAGATAGGTGCTGCATGTGGTATAAAATATTATATGAGCTGTAAGCAAAAAAGGTATGAATTCTGGACCTGGTGGCAGGCTGCAGTTGCAAACGTTTTAGTCAAAGCTGAACCATTTTTCTCTTTCTTTTTATCCCAATATAGCAGCCTCCCAGTCACTTGGATTTGAGCTGCTGTGGTAATTCATGGTTAGAACCATCTTTCTTGGCAGTTGCACTGAAGAGTAAAAGGAAAACAACCTCCCAGAATGACAGATATGCATACCAGAAGGAAAAAACCCCACATAAAAATCTGATTTGAAGAACACAATTATAATATTTTACCCTCATTTCACTAACCATTTTATTGACTGAAAGAGGAGCTACCTCAAGACTACAGATCTAAAGTGCTAACAAATTAAAACCATTCCAGACGTAGAAAAGCCCTCTAATCTGAAGCATGCCTCCTGAAAGGGCTTTTGAAGATCTATAAATGCCATATGCTGAATAGACACTATTTCTTCTAAGGTACAAGCAATTTTTGCTGAGTAACTGACCAAACAAAGTCAAAAAAGAAGAGAAAAAAAGACGAGGGACACCACATAAGAAAAACAAGAATTCTATACCATTATGAAATACCAGCCAACTTGCAGATGGGAACGCTTATTTTATCATTAAATGTTTACTTTATAGTGATCGCTTTTGCACTGATTCACTTAGTTAAAGAAGTAAAGTTGGCTAAACATCCACATTCCATAAACAGAGGTAATAAATCTAAGACACAGAGTCCTTTCTTCTTGCTAAAATAACATTTAAAATGTGGGACAGAATCGGAGCATGGCAGAAAAGTTCTGGAGAAAAACATGCAGAGATTTTTCAAATTTTACTTTATTCGTCTTTTAAATGAAAGGAAACTAAAGAAAATTTGTTTCATAAACAGATGAATTCTTGGGAGCAGTTCTAAATATTTCCTTTTCTTAAGACCATAGATTCAAAAATGTCTTTCGATTTATGGAAACACCCCCTTTGTTTCTTCCCACCCACACATGTGTATCTTCTCTACTAATGAGATGAAGTATATATCTTTACAGGGTGTCTGTAGGATCATATTTCATGCTGCGTGTGCTTTCACAAGTTTAATACCCCAAATTACACCACCCACTACAATGAAAACCATGTATTGTATTATGAAATATATAAATATATACTGGCAATACATATGTGCTTTATTATAAATTAGAAAATATATTGTCTTTTACCAGGGAAGTTCAACACCTGGAGAGTTGAACACACACACGGCTTGAAGTTCCACCTGTCCAGGGTGAGGGTCATCAATTTCTGCACAATCTAAGCTTTCATTTTAAAAAAAGTTTCTAGTTATTGTTGCAAGGAAATCCTTCAAACATTAACAGAATTTAAACTACCTAAAAACAAACAGTTCCAAAAGCTTCCTCTACTGGTCATAGCAACACGAAAAGTGAGTCTAGTTTTGTTCTCATTGCTGCTGTTGACATTTCTGTGAGAAACAGTGAAACTGACAGGCATAAGGTCAGTTTTACACTACTGCGGTTTGGGAAAGCCAGGAGCATCAGTATGTAGGCACTGTGTTTTCTACATAATACTACAAAATGTTTGTTAAATCACTAATATTCTCAAGGGACGAGGACTCAAAGAAGAGGCCGGTGGAAGGGATCAGTAGCAGAAATTTTCTTTACGAAATATTTCCTTGAGCTATCTGCAGAAACAGTACATAGCATTTACAAGTATGATAAGGATTGAGCTGAAATGAGCAACAGTTTTGGAAGCTCACATTCAATACACACTGAGCTGCTTTCTCTATGGCTTTTGTTTGTCTGAGTCATTGTGTGTTAGCAGTTTGAAGAATATGAATATGACCATTAAAGGCTTTTGCAGTTCTTCTCGAAATTGATGTCTTCAACTGTACGTGACTTGATATGCTGTCTCCTTTGGCACATGGAAGCACACCTTTCAACCTGCCAAAAATAACATGGACACTATGTTCTTTAAAGCTTGAATTGTGGACACCAGAACTGGACACTGAAGTCCAGCAGTGGTCACACCCGTGTCAAATACAGAGGTAAAATGACCTCCCTATTCCTATTCAAGATCCCCCTGGTTATGCATTCAAGGCTTGCATTAGCCCTTTTGACCACAATGTTGCACTTGGAGCTCATGTTCATCTGCTTATCCACCATGAACCCCAAATATTTTTCAATGTCACGGCTTCCCTCAGATAGAGTCCCCTATCATATATGGATGGCCTACATTCTTTGTTCCAAAGATGTGTAAAGAATGCAGGTGAACTACTTTAGCTGGAAGTATATAAGCCCCCCTATTAAGAGGTTATATGTTGTGTCCTCAAGGCACGATCAGCCCATGAGGGCTTGTTGTGATGGCGTAAGGTCAAATGCTGATGTATGTTGCATCAGTGGAATTCTTGAATAACGTCACTTGAGTTATACCACATTTACATTAATGCAAATAAAAGCAGAACTTCACATGGAATGTTTCTAGCTTGACTATTTGACAGAATGCTCAGTGATAGTGCATTTTCCATTAAACAGAAAGAGAATTACTTGTTGACAACATTGGAATGACTCTCTTACTCTTAAGAGACGCAACTATTATTTCCAGTAAGAGATCAAGTTCTGCTCTAAATTGCACTAGTATACATCCAGGTGATCTTCAGTGGAAATACTGGAAGCCAATGGAATGACTTTACAGTTACACAAGTATGAGAGTAGAATTTGGCCCCAGATCCTAAGGATCTAATTCTGTCCTGTAGCAAAATTTGTCCCTTATTAAAAATGACTCGAAACAGAGTAGAGCAGCAGGTTTCTGTTGAGCCAGAAATAGACATGAGCTTGTATAGAGCGGTAGTGAGGCACAGACATGTTTCTTGAGACTTCCCCTTGCCTATATAACAAAGGGTATTTTACAAGGAATTTGCCATGGTCCTAATCCTGATGTCCTGATGTAACCCTAAACTGTACAGATTTAGCTCAAGGTGTAGCAGATTGTGCTTTTAGCTCTGGAGATCCCTGTTGCAATCCTGGTATGTCAGCCAAGATGAGAGCCATCACACCTACCCACAACTAACTTCCAATGATCCCATTAGGAGTTAGCCCAAGTGAGGACTGAAGAAATATTTGGGCCAGCTTGTGCCTTGTAGAGGCAGCGTGAAGCCTCAGAGGGAGCACTAGCAGGTAGAGTTCTTCAGAGGCAGAATTCTTCCCCGAACTCCCTGGCGCACATACCTTAGTGGGCTGCAGACAGTGACGCACCCCGGGGGGACCCAGGATTGTAAGGCGCCTCACCACCACCGGTCCTCAATATGAGGAAGCCTTGTATGTACCAGGCTCAGCTTCCTGACAACCCTGACCACAAGCAGCACAAGCACACCACTCTCAGTCCATACAGGCTCTTCTGTCCCTCATACAGGCTAGTTACAAGCACACTCCAGCCCTGAGTCCTCCGAGCAGCCCCCTGTGGTGTCCAACACCCTAGTCACTGGACACTCACAGAATTACCAGATCCGCTGTTCCCAAAGGAACAGTACATCGCAGCTCTGCTTAACACACAGCTCTTACATTTGTTTGTAACGCATGCAAGTATGAGTTTATTTAACAAAGAAGAGAGGAGGTCAGTATCATTATCCCCATTTTACAGATGAGGAAACTGAGACACCGAGAGAGAGAGGAAGTGACTTGCCTAAGGTCACACAGCAAGCTAGTAAAAGAGCTGGGAACAAAATTCAGATCCTAGTCCAATACACTAACTACTAGGCAACACTGCCTCCCTTAAGGTGTCTCAAATTGCTTGCACAAAACTTGAAGCCTCCAAAATACAAGTCACTTGTGGAAATATTGGCCTGTCATTCTAATCTACTAGCACTTTACAGTCATTTGGCTCTTCGGTGTAAAAGGCGACACGGCATGTAAGGCAGTGAAATATCAGGCTCATAGCATACAGAAGAAATTGTGAGATTCAAGTTTGGGGTACAGAATGCCCACCCATTAGAGAAACAAGCTGTGCAGGTAGAAAGCATGACCTGACTAAGTCCCTCACAGCTCAGTAGCTTGAATAAACACATATGTCCTCTATGTAAGCCAGTCAATTACTTCCTTCTTTCAGATAAGGCAGCAATTATCCTTGAGTACAAAGCATAATAGTTAAGGTGTTCAACAATTCAAGACAATAATCAGGCACCATTTCTAATGACACATGTCTATAGCCATTCATCATCATCAAGAGATGGCATCTCAAATCTCAGTTTTAGAATAATACATTTCTCTCTGACCTCTTAAAAGTCAACAGGCATGTAACCATCATATTATAGGAGAGAAAAGTAGTATGCAGACACTAAAGATGTACAATATTCTAATATGATTATAATCCAGCCCCCTAAGGAACAGAGCAACCACAATTCAGACACTGACCAAGTGATTTTCGTGCTATTCATCACACATTATTTCATGAAAAGACTCTGGTCTTATGGAGTTCACAAGCAAAAGTTACAATCTGAAGGCTATAGTCTCATCTTGATGTGTACACCGGTCTTCTCTTAATTTAATAGCCCCAACCCAGACTGCTAACCGAGAGCCAATCTGCAACCACAGATTGAGTAACATTTAGTCATACAAGTAGCCCTGTTGATTTAAATATGAGGAAGGGTTACACAATTTGGTATTTAATGCATGTGTTCCCAACAATCATTCTACACTCTAGTGACCCGATTCTGCAGAGTAAACTGGTACTCAGTGAGAGTAAGGGTGGCAGGATCTGTCCTCAGATGTCTGCAGTCCCCAACTGGCTAATGAGAATGACACATGAGTATCAACAGAATGTACCATTTTATTTCTCAGCAAAGATCTTGGGACCAGCTCTGATACTGAATTTCAACTGAATGCTTAGCTGTGGGAGATCTGGCAGAGTAACTGGAATGGGGTGAAACATTTGGTTTTTGTTTCCCAAACTTTTGACTGCGAAACAGAGTTATTTTTAGAATTTTACAAGTCTTGCCATCATTTTAAACAATGGTTTTCCACTTTTTGCCAAATATGATTGTTTTTGATATCAAAACATAGCGTTCATTTAGAGGAAAAGCTCAGAAACCTGTAATAATGCTGAAATTTTCACACACACAGAGCCCTTTTTTTAGTTGCAAAAACAGCACAAAAATATCTGCCCCAAAACTTTGTGAGAAATTTTGCTTGTGCTCGAAGGAGAAAGATTTTGTTCGTGAATAAATTAATGGTTTCTCTGAGGAGAGAACTGCACGTGCTGCTTTCCTTTTATTTTCTTCTCTCCTCGCTAATGCTTGGTCTCCAGATGCAGTGAAAACTGGTTTGAGCAGAAGAACATATGTTTTCAGCATGGATTCTTGTGACAGGGTCCTGCTCTTCTGTTATGCAAATTTGCTGCAAGTCATCCCTGACAAGTACACTTGCATAATGTGCTCTAGCAATTGTCTTGCTCCATATTTATCTTTTTTACCCTCCCTTTGTCAGACCACTTTTATTCAATGGCTAGGCTTCATGTTCTGCTTCTGTGCGGTACACCTGAGTGCTCCGGCCAAAAAAGAAGTTATAGACGGCTTTCCAAGTCGTATGAGAAGAAGTAGCTAATTTTAATCCACACAGATCAATGTCCCACAACTTTGCTCCACCTGTATGAGGGGCCATGTTTGGCAACTAATTCTTTTTTATAAAGTACACTGTCCTGTATTCTAGATTAAGGTATAACATAATGAATAGCCTAACAATAACCAACTAATCTTTGTTCTCAGTGTGTAGATATCCCTTCCTGCACATGTTAAAAATTGAATAGAACCAGATCGCTTCATCAGGTGTATTTGGCGCCTACTGTTGGGCCTGACTTTGACACACTTACTCGTGTTGAGTTGTCCCTAACTATATGTATAGTAGATTGATTTCAGTGGGACTACTTGTGGAGTAAGGTGCAACTCAGCAGGTGTAAGTGTGAATTTAGCCCCATGGTAGCATTATATGCAAAACAGTACTGTAAAATATTTTTGCTTAGAAAGTAATATATCAGATTAAATATAATTTTCAATGACAGAAGGTTAGACTCACACTTTATTCAGTCATAGATGCTGGCTGAGTCACCTGCTAACTTGCTGCTTGCCTTGCTCCTGTCATATATTATCTTTGAATGAACACCATGCACACAGCAATTTCCATACCTATTATTCTTTTGGTTCAATCATTTAGTGCACTCTGCAAGGTATGTATGAGGCCATCTTTCTAACACAACCTCTATTACTTCAGCTGCGAGTGAATTATCAGCCCAACAATCCATAAAGCACTTAGAATTCATATTAATTATCAGAGACTGAAAGAGGTAAAAGTACATTAATCGATTCCTTTAATACACACCCTTTTAAATACAAAACCCCGTAAGACAGGAAAAGGTTTTAAGGTGTGCTGTTACTCATCATATGCTAGGCTGATGCACTACAGGAAGCTGAGTTTATTCAGTTAATGAATTAGTTATTTTTATCAGTTTCACTGGTAACATAAGAAAAATACAGTCAACCATATTACTTTGCTTGCTTGCTAATGCCATGAAAACACTGTAAGATTGAAATCTATGTAAAGCACTTTATAGGTCTGAAATCCAACGGGGAAACATACAAAAGACCAAACATCTTTGAATACTGAAACTCATTTCTAGTCAAGTTAACTAGGCTGAAACTTAACAGCTACTTTAAGTCCTGCTTATGGAAAACCAGCCTCATTTTGATTTCACTTGCACTCTTGTAAAGCGCACTCCATCACCCCCATAGGGCTCTGCCTGTCTCAGTCTCCTCCTGGAGCAATAATGAGGGACCTTCTATGTATAAGAGCCAGGCAAAATCCGGCCATTAATTTGTAATCTCCTTGGGGGCAGGCAGCCTATTCACTGCCAGTTTTCAAGGCCCCACCCCCACACTTTTGAATGCCAGTAGAAATAATAAGTAGGGACTGCTCTTCTAGCAGCTGAGTGACTAGTGGTAGAGACGTTTCACCCTTTCCTCCCCTTTCACTACTTCCTTTGCCAGGTGCTCCGCCCTGAGGGCAGCACAGCTGGGAGGGAGGTACAGAAAACAGGCAGGGCAGCCAAGCTGGGCGCTGACTGGAGCTTGGGTGGAACAAGATGCACTGCGGCAAATGAACAACAACCCCCACTGCAACAATCCCCCCTGGATCAGGCAGTGACTTCTGACATCTCTTTGCATTGCGAAACTACTCACTACATCAGAGACGGTAGCAGGTCCTTTAAGTAATCTCTTCTGATATGACCAAGAGCTGTCATGACACCACGACATGTATTGCATCATGTTTTTCAGGCCCAGCACCCAGACTGTTGGCCAGAGAAATTAAAATGTTATCCTGTGTCAGCTTGCTATGAGTTCTCCAAAGTAGCATGAGCTAATTTGGAACATCTTGAGCCTAGGCTTTCTCATTCATGTTTGTTACCCTGTTGCCAAAAGCATCAATTCGAACTGGTTGCAACAGGGGTCTGTGTTTGCTGAGCCAATATACTGAAAAACCCCCACCAAAACAAGGGTCCAGATCCTTAGCATAAGTGGATACTGTAACCCTGGCAAACCAGGTTCCAGCTCTGGCCCAGGCATTAGGCCTCAGCCCAACACTGAGAAATAGAGCCCTGCAAACCGGCAGATATCCACTTTATATCTGTGGATATCTGCTTTATATCTGCAGATAACAGCTTTATATCCATGGACCATTTTTGCAGATCGTGGATCAGGTGCAGTTACAAATTTTGTATCCATGCAGGACTCTAATGACAAATTCATTGCTGGAAACCAGTCCATCTCATCTCTGTGTTGGTATAGTTAAGATGAGTATTGGACTTATAACAATGTGCTTAGTGGTTAAACGTTATGAAATGCTTGTAAATTGCTTCATGCATGAATTTCACTTATAATATCTTTACCACATGCTATAAGGTAATAATTAAATTATTGCTTTATAACTGGAAAAAATGTTTGCCCTGAAATGGTCAACCTGTCAGAATGGATCATCTCCTACTCATTAAGAAGGCTATCAAAACTAAATGGGCAATTGTGGTACATCACAATACAAAGACTATGTTAATTGCCCCTTCACACCCATGAAGAGGCTATGTGCAAAAGGACTCATCTCATCAGCTTGAATTCTGGAAGAAAGAAATCAAGACAGTGAACAAGAAATTTTTTCATCTCTTTTTTCATCTCATTTAGTCTCTCACAGGGATGAAGCGATGAAACAGAAGCAGAGATCCCCAGGGTCATTCAGTGCTGACAGATTGCTACAACTTGGTCACCTTCTGGAACCATAGACTGTAACTCATTTGTGTGTATATGTTTGCCTGTATTTAGCCTGTAAATAAATCTCTTGTTTCTTTTTCCTAGTTAATAGATCATTAGTTAGTTTGCTACAGGATTGGCTACAAGCATTGTCTTTGGTGTGAGATCTGAGGAACAAATTGACCTGGTGTAAGTAACTGGTCTCTTGGGACTGGAAGCAACTTCTATTTTCTGTGCTCTTTGGTGTATAGCAACCAATTATCACGAAGTCCAGCTTGCCTGGGTGGTAAAATAGTCTGGAAGGCCCAAGGAGACTGTCTGTGATCCTATGGTAAGACGGTTATAGTGCTTCAGATTTGTTACTGGGTTGGTAAAATCTAATAATAGAACACACAACCAGTTTGGGCTGGCTGCCCTGTTTTTTGACAGTCTGCCCTGAGGCTGGCACTCATGGTCATGAACCTCTCCACACAGCATGACAGGCACAACTCCCATTGACTTCAGTGAGAGTTGCACCTGCCTACATCAAGGCAGGATTTGTTCCCAAATGAATATCACATGAACTCATGCCAGTAAGCGAAATATCATCATGATTCTTGAACTTACAATATAGGGAACAATTCAGCACTGGAAGAGGATGGGACATGATAATCTACCTAATAAGTCTTATTTTCTCTATCTTATTTCTATTATTCTAGGATTTTCAAGTGACACGTTAGCCGCATGGAACTGATGTCTTATGGCTTGATTAGCAGAGAGGACTTTATTATTTTGGGATGGGCCTGAGAAACATAATTATAGGGCACCATTGCATCTCTTCAAATATAACTGATTCCTAACCTCTGTGATTACCCGACTGTGCAGCTTGAGGGGTTGGGTTCAATAAGAAGATTCTTTGGGGTGCACTCAAATTTATCTGATTCTGTATAATAGGGATGGGATGAATTCACAGAAGTGGAATGTGGGTGGTTGTTGGAAGGTTCCATGTATAGTTGCTAACATTTTAAAGGGATTTAAAAACATAAGAACGGCCACACTGGGTTAGACCAAAGGTCCATCTAGCCAATGTATCCAACATTGGCCAATGCCAGGTGCACCACTGGAAATGAACAGAACAGGTAATCATCAAGTGATCTATCCCCAGTCACCTATTCCCAGCTTCTGGCAAACAGAGACTAGGGACACCATCCCTGTCCATCCTGGCTAATAGTCCACTGAAATTCAGGAGGAGGAATGAAGAAGTTAAAAAATGCTTTTTTGTCATGAGATGGCTTGAGGAAGAAGGGAGAACACTACACTGCGTTATTGATACATGACTGAAAATAAAAATAGATAAAGAAATTATGGGCCCTAATAATCATTTCCTAGATCAAATAAATTGGATTTCATAGGTTTTGAGACAAACTTCAATGGATTATGCAGCAAGATTAGTCAAAGAAGTAGGTTAACCTAAGTCACTGAAAACTTTTAAGATAGTTTCCATTGTATTAGGGTTACTAGAGATCACCTGAAAACAAGAGGTTCCCAGAGGTTGTTGAGGATATGCTAAATAAATGACACTTTGTTGTGAGGATTTGGCATTAGGTCAGGTTTCACATTTCTGACAATGTATGCATCTGTAGGTATGCAAATGAACTATTACTATATATTATTTGTATTACATTAACACCGTGGAGTCCCAACCAGGATCCCATAGTAAGAGAAAGTCCCTGTTTCAAAAGTCTGACAATAATCACAAGTCCAAACTGTTATTCTTAGATCACAAATTCATAGCTTTAACATCAGAAGGGATCACTATGGTCAGCTAGTCTGACCTGCTGCATAACACACAGGCCATAGACTTTCACCCAGTAATCCCTGTAGGGGAGACACTGAGTCTTCCCTACTGCATAAATGAATACACTGAGCATAAGGGGGCAAACTATCTGTTCTTTATAAAACCCTAATGTCTCACTAAGGCCTTGGTTACACTTGTGGCGGCGTGTAGGGTACACATATCTAAGTGCTGCAGTGAAAAGAAGGCTGAGGCCACACTGGTGCGTAGCGGCACATGACAGTGAAATGCACAAGTGGTGGTGGGGCAGCAGGAAAAGTCATTAGCTGCAGGAAGCTGCCAGAGCATCTTCCTGCTACCTCCCCCCTGCCAGGGCCTTTCCCCACTGCCGAAGCCTTTCACTGTGGTGGGAAAGGCTCTGACAGCAGGGAGACAGTGGGACTACACATAGCAGTGTGGATGCGGGAGGCACTGTTTGGGTGTGGATTGGATACTATTAATTTAGGCTTAAATAGAGACTTGGAGTGGCTAAGTCATTATGCAAGGTAGCCTGTTTCCTCTTGTTTTTTCCTACCCCCCCCCCCAGATGTTCTGGTTTAACTTGGATTTTAACTTGAAGAGTGGTCAGTTTGGATGAGCTATTACCAGCAGGAGAGTGAGTTTGTGTGTGTATGGGGGTGGGGGGGATGTGAGAACCTGGATTTGTGCAGGAAATAGCCCAGCTTGATTGTCATGCACATTGTGTAAAGAGTTGTCACTTTGGATGGGCTATCACCAGCAGGAGAGTGAATTTGTGTGGGGGGGTGGAGGGTGAGAAAACCTGGATTTGTGCTGGAAATCACTTTAGATAAGCTATTACCAGCAGGACAGTGGGGTGGGAATAGGTATTGTTTCATATTCTCTGTGTATATATAAAGCCTGCTGCAGTTTCCACGATATGCATCTGAGGAAGTGAGCTGTAGCTCACGAAAGCTTATGCTCTAATAAATTGGTTAGTCTCTAAGGTGCCACAAGTACTCCTTTACTGTTTGGGTGTGTAGCGAGCCATGTGGGTATATGCCCGAGTGTTCCAGTGAGTCTTTACTCTGTTCACCATCAACACTGCTGTTTATACCCGTGCTGCAGGGTGTGCAGTGTCTATACTCTACATGCCGCAGTGAGTGTAGGCATAGCCTCAGAGAAGCCTATCTACCCTGTGAGTAAAGCTTCAAGCCCAAACATTGAAATTATGAAGCAATTTACTGAAGGCTGTGGCTAGCCAATTGAAGTGTACTTTCAGCTTCTGTTCTTTTCTTCTTGTAATGACCTATTCTAATTACTTCTTAGCTCAAGGCACCGGAAGCCATTTGCAAACCAGAATTTTAAATATTAATACAAGAGTGTTTAAGACATGTCCATTAAGGCTGGTAAAGTTGTGTTTGATTAACGAGCTTTTCATAAATGCACTGACACAAACTTTTTTTTAAATTAATTCAGCCTGCAAATGAACATCATCCATTTTGCTATCATATTTTATCAGTCTGTAAAGTGCATTCTCACTTCAGTTTTCAGCCCTGAATGCAGAACACTTTGTGAAAAATGACAGAATTTTAATGAGAATGTGAACAACATGCCATCAACACCCTTTCGCCAGTAAAAATGGCATAAAATCAAGCTTTAAATCATGTTCCCTCCACACCTTTGGACATCTGTGATTCTGTCTGAGTCCTCAAAATCTGCTACATCTATCACCAGGTGCAGCCTTTAAACACTGAGGCTCTCTCTGCTTCACTGGTTGGCATGGCAACAGTTGTCAAATCATCCCTTGATAATGCTCTTTAATTGATTTTATAAATTATTTCTGAGCTATGTGATTGCGAAATGATGTACTAAAGCTCTTAAGTGAGCAGATCAGACTAGCTGCATTTAAAAATGCACTGCATTCACTGACCTTAGCCAGGAAACTGACCCTCTTACAAAGCTCAGATACTTTGGATGAAGCATAAACATTAAGCATTAAGAAACAGTTCAAAGCTATGGCAAAGGCAATTGCTATGCCAAGTGCATGTTAACTGCCCTTCCAACAGCAAACAGATATGCCAGAGAAGGTCATGTAAAAACACCCAATAGCCATACATTCAATAAGTTTGCTTTTGAACAAAAGAAGGACAGTTGAAAAAAGTCTAAACTGTAGAGGTATGCATAGACACAATACTTAGCTGTCATATACAGGACTGTTTTGGCTCAATAACCAGCATAGACTCAGTAGTTTCATGTGTCTTCCACTGTCTTTCTATCCTGTTTTCTCCATCACTAAATTATTCTGTAATTTCTGGCCTCCCAGTTAAAACATGAGTAACATGCAAATAATTAACTCTTGACACCTTGACCCCAAACCAGCCATTTCTTTTTTCAAACCTTTCTATCTGGTACAATAAACTCTGTGAATACTTAGATAAATGATACATGTGAATAGAAAAAAAACAGAAAAGTATAGATCTAGGAGTACAGGATTGACTAAAGACAAGTTTTCATCATCTCAAATGTTGTCTCTAAGACTTTGTAGATTGGTGAGAAATGATTAATCTGATTGTGGTTTGTAAACTTCAACACAAACAATACAATCAACAATATAGCACTAGCATCAATGTACTACAGTTGATCATAGATCCTTGGAACAAGCAAACAGCATTCAAAGCTATTGTCCAAAGCTTTAAATCCCCAACTGATCTATCACTGCTGCTTAGACATGAATTCAAATGGCTACACTCTTAAAGTGAAATTAATTTAAGATAAGCTGCAGAAATGAGGGCTTGTCTCAGCTGCAGTGCACAAATATTATTCCACTGGTTCCAAAAAGAGATTTTCCCTAACCCTTAACTATATCCACGATGAGACTAGCAGGTATCCATAAGGTGGGGAGGTGGTGCGGTCTGGCAAGTAAGGGGTATTTTGAAATGAAACCACCCCTATTTTAGAACTCAGGGTCCTCATACCAGTTTAAAAGGAAGTCCAGTCAAGCATAAAAGATAATCCACCCATGATGTCAAATAAATGACATGTACCAGACTCTACAGAAGAGGGGTGCCTGTGGAGATAGATGGCCAAGTGTCTACCCACATGTTTATCTTCCAAAGAAAAGCACCAAATAAGCAGTAACCTGCAGGATCATGGTGGTATTGGACTCTATCTGTTCCAACAACCCCACAGCAGTGGATGTGCAATGCTCAACTGGTACAAAATGATTTACCACAGGAAAGCACATAGTTTCCTCTCACACTGGTAGTCAGAAAATTCAAGTCACAGCTCCATTCGCTTGCAGTCTAATAACATACATGTTGCTTTGTACTAGACTGACATTGACTGTCTCAAGTCTCCAGTTGCTCACAAGGTACTCTACTAAATGTTGCCACTACACTGAATTCTATGCATCCTGTTGCCTGGAAATGCCATCCTTGCCTTAGTGAGTGACCTAAAGCCAGTTAATGTCAGTTCCACCCATCAGACATGCACCTGTTTATATAGACCGCTTGAAAGTTGAGTAAGATTGTTGGACTAGCAACCACAAGGAGCTGAGAAGCATGATGAGAAGGACCAATTTTCCTAGCACAAGCAAGGGATGTGTGGACCTGGACTGAGACAGAGGCCGTCTGCATCATCCATGTGATGGACATAAGTAATATTTTGCTTTCTTATTGCCATAATTTACTTATGTGCTAGTGAAACCTTTGTTGAACTCATGACGGCCAAATCACTACTGAGCAAAGATGAGACGAGCACTGAGAATGGATGTACTGGTGAGAGGTGCTGCTAAGCATGAGTGTCTGAGATAAAGAACACTGCCACGCAGGTGCTTTCACAGAAAAGGGGCAAGGTACCTGAAGAATGTTTAAACCACAAGGTCACCTGTGAAAAAAGATTCAATATAGGTTCTACTAAAGGTTCAAAAGAATGTTAGGGTGGGAGCTGCAGGAAGGCTTGATAAAGATGACACCAGAGTTCCTTCTGATGCCGAGCTTGAGTGAAGAATATGGAGTTCTTCTAAACTGGAAAATTAGAAGCACTGTCTGCCTCTTGCATCACTGTAGCCGAGGCAAAGAGGCTCAGGAAACAATCCTACCCCTTAAATCATAGGCATAGGGACGTATATTCTCCTGACATTGTATTAGATATGTTGACACACCCACCAGTGAACAAGTAGGTCTGACGATTACCAGCTGCCGGGGGGGGGGGAGGGAGGGAGAGGGGGTATAGATGGCCGCTTCAGCTCCAAGAGGGGACCTTGGATCAGGAAAGGACTGGAGAACACCTTCCTGTAACTGTAGCAGAAGACTGCAAGGAGACTTGCGGTCCTGAAGACCATAGATTTATGATAACTTTATGTTATCACTCCACATATCCTTTTGTGTTTGTTGGACAATACACAGAGCCTTAAGTAAAGGGCTATGAACTGATCTCAGCCTGGCTGATTATTTTTCCCAAGCTGCTGATCAAGGCCTCCAGCCTACCTACCCCCTGGATCCTCTCTGTGATGAAATACCAGAGACGACAAAGCGCAGCCCTTACCACCCTGCAAAAGACCACATGTTTGTCAAATACACACATTGTCTCTCTCAAACCTGGTCAAAACAAAGTGTATCAGCATAGGAAAACAAACAAGCCAGCAAACATGTTACCTACATTTAAAAAAAAAAAATCTCAGGACGTTTCAGTTTTGGTTCATTTGGGGAAAAGATTTGATCCGATTCATCAGTTCCTAATCAGCACAAGAACACTTGTGTTAGAATGAAAAACTGCAGATGCTTTTATGGAAGTATGGTCTGATATAGTATGGTAAAAACCCTGCTCTCACCATCTGAATGTGTGGGAAGTGCTCGTTGTTAGGAAACCTCCTTCATCACTGTGGGTGCCTATAAAAGTTCTTGTTATTCTGGAATAGTACTTCCACTTTAGCATTTTTTCCTTGTTTACAGTCAGCTGTGAAATAGCAGCAGCAGCTGATTAATGCCAGGTGTGATTCAGATCCGCACATCTGTATTTATTGCTGCAAACTTAGGTAAACAATGACCAAATGTGGTTGAGTGAGCTGAGCTGGAGCCGTATGGTTATGCTTAATCCTCGTTGAGCTTTTATTGAACACTAGCCACTATATCTCAGAGTGCAGTCTTTACCAGCCACAAAAGAAAGCTCTTCTGTTTTCAGAAGGAAGACAAGAGAAATCATCTCTGAACCTCTTAACGTATCTTGTGATTTGGGAGGGTTTTTTCAGATGAGCAGGAGTGGGGGTGATAACCATTTGTATCCTTGAATCTGTCTTTCCTTCTATGGAAAAACATAAGAATGGCCATACAGAATCAAACCAATGGTCCATCTAGCCTAGTATCCTGTATTCCAGCAGTGGCCGGTGCCAGATGCTTCAGAGGGAATGAACAGAACAGGACAATTTATTGAATGATCCATCCCCTGTCATCTAGTCCCAGCTTCTGGCAGTCAGAGATTTAGGGACACACAGAGCATGGGGTTGTGCCCCTGACCATGTTTGCTAAAAGCCATTGATAGACCCATCCTCCATGACCTTATCCAATTCTTTTTAAAATCCAGTTATACTTTTGACCTTCACAACATTCCCTGTGCATTGTGCGAATAAGTATTTCTTTATGTTTGTTTTAAATCTGTTGCCTATTAATTTCATTAGGTGACCCGTGGTTCTTGTAAAGGGGTAAATAACACTTCCTTCTTCACTTTCTCCACACTAGTCATGATTGTATAGACCTGTATCATATCCCCGCTTAGTTGTCTCTATCCTAAACTGAACAGTCCCAGTCTTTTTAATCTCCTCTTATGGAAGCTGTTCAATATCTGTAATCATTTTGGTTGCTCTTCTCTGAACCTTTTCAAATTCCAATATATCTTTTCTGAGATGGGGTGACCAGAACTCACACAGTATTCAAGATGTGGATGTGCCACAGATTTATATAGTGGCATTATAATATTTACTGTCTTATTACCTATTCCTTTCCTCATGGTTCCTAATATTCTGTTATCTTTTTTGACTGCCACTGCATATTGAGAGTTTTCATAGAACTATCCAGGATGACTCCAAGATCCCTTTCTTCAGTGGGTAGCAGCTAATTTACATCCCATATTTTTGTATGTTTTAGGATTATGTAGTTTGATTAGGTGTGCCAATGTGCATTACTTCACATTTATCAACATTGAATTTCATCTGGTATTTTCTGGCCCAGTCACCCAGTTTTGTAAGATCCCTTTATAACTCTTTGCAGTCAGTTTTGGACTTAACGATCTTGAATAATGTTGTATTGTCTGCAAACTTTGCCACTCACTGTTTACCCCCTTTTCCAGATCATTATGAATAAGGCTTCGTTTTAGTCACAGATATTTTTGGTAAAAATCATGGACAGGTCACGGGCAGTAAACAAAAATTCATTGCCTGTGATCTGTCCATGACTTGTCCTTCCCTCAGCTCCTAGCTCCATGTCCTGCCCCTGCTGCAAGCGCCGGCTCTGCAGCTCCCACTGGCTGGGAACCATGGCCAATGGGAGCTGCGGGGGCGGTGCCTGCGGTGGAGGCAGTGAGCGGAGCTAGGGGCTGAAAGGGAGGGACATGTCGCTGCTTCTGGGGAGCCCCCCCCAAGGTAAGTGACACTGAGAGTTAAGTGCCATCACGGAATCCATGACATCCATGACAAACTTTAAGCCTTAATTATGAATTAGCTGAACAGGACAGGTCTCTATATAGATCCCTCCACTATTTACTTCTCTCTAAGGTGAAAATTGACCATTTAGTCCTAGTCTTTGCATCCTTTCCTTTAACCAGTTTCTGATCCATGAGAGGACTTTCCCTCTTTCCCCACTACTGCCTACTTTGCCTAAGAGCCTTTGGGGAGGGATCTCATCCAATGCTATCTGAAAGCCCACATGCACTATATCCACTTGATCACCATTGTCCATTACTTCAAAGAATTCTAATAGAGTGGTGAGGCATGATTTCCCTTTACAAAAACTATGTTGACTCTTCCCCAACAAATTGTATATATTTATTTGTCTGATAATTCTATTCTTTATGATAGTTTCAACTAATTTGCGTGGTACTGAGATTAGGTTTACTGGCCTGTAATTGCCAGGATTGCCTCTGGAGCCTATTTTTAAAATCTGCATTATATGAGTTATCCACTAGTCATCTGGTTTAAGTTATAGGTTACATACTACAGTTAGACCTGGTCCTGGTGCACCAGGGGCTGCTACCGGCCTCACACCACCAACGGACACTTCTTAATGGTTTCACGCTCTCTTGAACTCAAGTTGGGTTGCTTGGGAAACTCCATCTAAGGCTAAATACTGGCACAAGACTGATAGGCAACAAGTACCGTAAGGGAAAGTTGAAAAGAACTTTGAAGAGAGAGTTCAAGTGGGCGTGAAACCATTAAGAGGTGCCTGAGGACGCTGTGAGGCCGGTAGCAGCCCCTGGCGCGCCGGGACTGGGTCTTCTTGGAATTGGTTTGCTTGGGAATGCAGCCCAAAGTTGGTGGTAAACTCCATCTAAGGCTAAATACTGGCACGAGACCAATAGTCAACAAGTACCGTAAGGGAAAGTTGAAAAGATACTACAGTTAGTAGTTCTGCAATTTCATATATGATTTCTTTCAGAACTCCTAGGTGAATACCATCTGATCCTGGTGACTTATTATTGTTTTATCAATTTGTTCTAAAACTTCCTCTATTGACATCTCAGTCTGTGACTGTTCCTCAAATTTGTCACCTAAAATGAATGACTCAGGTGTGGGAATCTCCCTCACATCCTCTGCTAAGACCAATACAAATAATTCATTTAGTTTCTCCACAATGGCCTTGTCCTCCTTGAGTGCTCCTTTAGCACCTTGATCTTCCAGCGGCCTCACTTATTGTTTGGCAGGCCTCGTGCTTCTGATGTACTTTAAAAAAAATTGCTGTTAGTTTTTGTGTCATTTGCTAATTGCTTTTCATATTATTTTTGGCCTGCCTAATCGTACTTTTAAACTTGACGTGCCAGAGTTTATGCTCCTTCTATCTTCTTCAGTAGGATTTGACTTCCAGTTTTTAAAACATGTCTTTTTGTCTCTAACTGCCTCTTTTACTCTGTTCTTTAGCCTTGATGGCATTTTTGGGGGGTCCTTTTAGAGTTTTTTTTATATGAGGTACACATATAGTTTGAGCCTCTATATGATGTTTTTAAAAAGTTTCTGTGTAGCTTGCAGGCATTTCATGTGTGTGGATTCCCTTTAATGTCCACTTAACTAGCTTCCTCATTTTTGTGTAGTTTACCTTTTTGAAGATAAATGCTGCTGTGGTACATGTTAAATTCAATACATTCTGATCATTATTGAGCAGTTCAGCTAAATTCACCCCTTGGACCAGATTCTGGGCACCACTTAGCACCAAATTCATAACTGCCTCACCCCTTGTGAATTCCAGGACTAGCTGCTCCAAGAAGCAGTCATTAATGGTGTCTTTAGAATTTTTTTCTCCACATTCCAATCCTGAGGTGACATGTTCCTAGTCTATATGGACATGGTTGAAATCTCCCATTATTATTGGGTTTTCTGTGTTTTGTAGCCTCTCTAATCTCCCTGAACATTTCACAATCACCATCACCATCCTGGTCCTACTATTATACTCTTATGTAGAAAGCTAGGAGGAGCATATATAATCCCATTCAGTCTGGAGAGAATATCCGACATTGGGTGCAGCTCAACACGAAGCGGCTTTGATCCAGGGTTGGAAGCAAAGTGGGAAAGAAGAAAGAAGTGTGCTTTATAATCTTGGACTCCAACTGAGACAACACATGGATCTTTGTAACAAGTTGTGTCACTCCTGAATTGGACTTGTCAGCCATAAGTGAATTCATCAGGGACTTGACTAGACCTCTTACACGTACACCATGATCCAGTGGATCTATGGTTGCCTATCAATACTCTTATTATTCAAGTATGCAATTTCTATCCATAGAGATTCTATGGTACTGTTTGATTCATGTAAGATTTTTACTATATTTGACTCTATGCTTTCTTTCACATATAGTGCCACTCCCCCAACAGTGTGACCTACTTTGTCATTGCTATATATTTTGTACCCTGGTATTACTGTGTCCCATTGATTAACATTGCTCCATCAAGTTTCTGTGATGCCTATTATATCAATATCCTCATTTAATACCAGGCACTCAAGTTCACCCATCTTAGTATTTAAACTGCTTGCATTTGTATAGCAGCACTTATAACATTTGTCAATATTTAGCTGTCTGCCTTTATGTGATGTAATTTATCCTTTTATGTAGAGACTGTCTGGTTTGGCCAATGTATATGGCAGAGGGGCATTGCCAGTCTTTGTGTAAAAGGATAAATAGACACAAATCAGACATCAGGAAAGGTAACATACAAAAGACAGTAGGAGAACATTTCAATCTCCCTGGACATTCAATAACAGATTTAAAAGTAGCCATTCTTCAACAAAAATCTTCAGAAACAGACGTAAAAAAGAAACTGCAGAGCTACAATTCATTTGCAAACTTAACACCATCAATTTGGGCTTGAATAGGGACTGGGAGTGGCTGGCTCACTACAAAAGCAATTTTCCCGCTCTTGGTATTGACACCTCCTCATCAATTATTGGGAGTGGACAACATCCACCCTGACTGAATTGGCCTTCAACATTGGTTCTCCACTTGTAAGGTAACTCTCTTCTCTTCATGTGTCAATATATATTTATGCCTGTATCTGTAATTTTCACTCCATGCATCTGAAGAAATGTTTTTTTTACCCACAGGTTCTGTGATCCCCTATGAGCAATCAGCCTGGGAAAAGCTTTGCTGGCTGTATTCATTGCATATACTATAGCTTTGTGTATGTTTATTGTGGCAATTGTTTGTGTTCAGGCAGAATTTAAAGACAGGATTTTCATTCCTTACTTTCAAAGGGCCTGATCCAAAGCTCATTGGAAGGCTCCTAAAATAACCCTAACCAAGAATTACAAAAACAATGCACAGGTATTCCTAGAAACTGCAAATAATTCTTGATTTACAGATCTGCCAGGAAGTAGGTGCTAGTGAGAGATGGGGCTAAGGGTTTTCCCTTACACACATACACTAGATTTTGTTGCATATCTGGTAGATGTCTGTTTCTTCTTTTTTCTTTTTATATGTAGCCCTTATTTAAGAGATGCAAAATAGGTTTTCACAAGGCTAGCTTTAAACCCATGAGTCTTACACTAAGCTTATTAACACCAAGCTATGAATGTATACTATAGTACATGAAGCAGAGAAAATATGATTGCAGAGTGGGGAAGGATGATAATTGTATGGTACCCTTATGCGTTTGTGAAACGAGCTACTGCCATTTTTTGGTGCTAAAGTGTTTTTAATAACTACTTTTTGAGGTAATTTGACCATATTTACATCTGGAAATCTATTAAAGAGAACATTTAACACAGGATTCTGATGTGTCATAACCCCCTCCTTATCAGATTAGGACACTATCATGATCCACCAGGGGTGGTTATGTAAATATCCAACTTAGCTGCAGGCTTCCAGCCATGAAAAGGTTCAGAAGAACCTGAAGTTCACTGACAATCTTCATCCTGACCAATTATGATTACCCTCCCCCTTCAATTACTTTTCAATTGACTTGGAACCCAAGATATTATCAATCTCTGTTCAGATGGGTGACTTACAGAGAATATATCAGAATCTGAAAAAAAAATCAGAAAGGTGACTAAAGAATGCAGCATGAAAGTACATTTTTTGAAAAATGTGATATAGTCTTTGTTGGACATTTTCTCTCCTTATCTGCTTGTATTTTCACTTTCAAGTTGATTACACCCCGGCTGAGTTGAAACACAATGATATTTCTGCCATTCTCTTCTGAGTTCATTGTGACTTTTTTTTTTATCAGCAGAAATAGGAGACTGAATTAAACAGGAGCTGCAGAACTTGGAGCATGTGATAACAATACAAATGGATTTTCTCTAACGGAGAAAAACAGCTGTCTCCATTATTTGAATGCTTCACCTTTCTCCATTCCATTAATTGGGTCTTTGATCACAAGCTGAGGTGGAGAGGCCCTGATAAGGAATAGGTTATTAGTAAAGTAGCCTAAAGGAATGAATTGGGCCTAGCACTTGCTGCAGAAGATGAGATAAACCCGTAATGCCTGTGTATGTGAGTGGTAGAGAGTGATAGGGCCCTCAGACTGCCCTGAACTGCTTGCAAAGGGAGATGACTAATACTGTAGTGCTATGATAGCTAATGCAGGATATAAATTTAGCTCCCGGGAATGGAATAGGATAAAAATTCCATAAAGAGTTTTCTGTAAATGGCTTACACTTTTATATCAAACTGTGTCAGAGTATTCACCAAAAAAAAAAAAAAACAACCCAGTTTCTTGATCTCACTCTATGTTGAACACAACTGCAGGCTTTTAGTATAAGAAGCGGGGGGAATGACTATTACATTTTTTTCACCAAGACATTAATAAGAGCACCCTTTGAAGTGCGGTAAAGCTAAATTGGAGGAATTAAATTTGATTGAATCTAAGCCTGTTTATTTTTCATTTCTGCAGAGCAGGCATTGAATGATTTGTAATACTTCACTGGAAATCTTCAGGAACTTGCTATCATGTAATCCATTTTTTGCTGAAGAATACGACCGCAGGGGACAAGGCCATATTGGTTTGTTGTTAATGTACTGGAAAGAGGTACTATGGAGAAAACAGTTAATATTAAATTACGAACACAAGGTTATCTTTCTGCTGCACATGCTCCACTGCCCTAGGCAGGGGTAATCTGTTAATAGCATTCAGCCAAAATGACACCATTAAGGAACTGAAGCTACACATCTTTTGCAAGCTGAATGATGTACAAAGCTGGTTTTCTATCATACTAGATGCAATAAATTATCCGTGCTGCTAAAAATTGATACAAGACAGAAGTTTGATAGAACTCGTACCCCACCACAAATGAAAGGACTGGTTGTCAGGAAAGGACACAAAGATGTGAATGCTTCAGGCCTAGCTTTTATTTCTGTCTTTCTTTCTACCTCTATGATTTTTCATGTGTTAAGTACCAATCTGGCACATTGCCTAAATATGCCACAGTGGCATGTAAATGGTGGGAGAGCGAATGGGGAAGGAGGAGGAGAGAAAATGTATAGCCCATAAAATAATGTAGATTAGAAGACAGAAAAGATCTGCATGCCAGGTCTACATTGAATAAATCATTATATTTTAATATCACTTCCTGGTTGCAGACATATGTGAAGTAAAGAGTATCATAAATGACTTCTACTAGAGAGCATTCTCATTATTCATAGTTGGCCATTACTGCCCCATAACACACTGGAATGGAGCTTGTTATCCTGAGTGCCCTTCTTCCGATAAACTCCCTCCCATAAATGGGCAGGCTAAATGCTGGGAACACAGTTTTAAAAGTATTTCCCCAGGATAGATTTCTATTGTTTTTAGTCATTTCGTCTTAGATAGGTATTAAAACACTCTGGAGTTTAGGACCACCTACAGTAGGAGCTTGAAGCCTTCATCAGCTCCAGGAGAGCGGTGTTTTTCCTACCTGACTCAGAACTCTGGTGATTTTCATGGAAAAACTTCATAATTTTTAAAACCTACCATCCTAATGAGGCAACACATTACACTCAACAGAGACTTTAAAATGCATTTCCAATCAAGAAACAATGAATGACATGAGGGGACTTGGCCCAAGATAGAAGAACAGCACTGTTGTTACTGGCCAACATTTTCAAAACTAGGAGGGTAAACTTAGGCTCCCTAATCCATAGGTAGATACCAAAATAAATGGCTTGATTTTCAAAAGTGCGGAGCAGCCAGCAGCTCCCACTGATTTTAATGGGAGTTGTTAGGTACTCAGCATAAGTAAAAGTGTGGGACTAATAGCCCTAGCAAACTTCATTGCACCGCGGACCCCATCTGACAACAGAAATTACTACACAATTCCAGGAGGCCTGAGCCTGCCTGAGTCCTGTCACCTTGGGTGTGGGGTCCAAAGCCTGAGCCCCAATGCCCCAGGCAGGGGGGCCAAAGCCAAAGCCCAAGGGCTTCAGCCCCGGGCAGGTGGCCTGTAACCTAAGCCCTATCACCCAGGGCTGAAGCCAAAGTCTGAACCCCACCACCCAGGGTTGAAGCCCTCAGGCTTTGGCTTCAGCCCGGGGCGGTGGGACTCGGACTTCAGCCCTGGGCCTCAGTAAGTCTAATGCCAGCCCTGGCAACCCCATTAAAACTGGGTCACAACCCATTTTGGGGTCCTGACCCACAGTTTGAGAACCACTGCTGACTAGCACAAAGCTAAGCATAGTTCAGGTAGACGGTACCCAAGTTTTAACAAACAGAATTCAAGGTCCTTGCTCTGAGCTGTAAGACTTACCAGGACAGGGCTTCTGCAACAGATCAATATGGATGTAGTCAGCAGGAAAGTTACATCTGATAGGTGAAACTCTTAGGAGAATGTTCTCAATGACATGAGGGGACTCGGCCTCAACTGTGAGACTCCTTACTAGAGGATATCCCAACAAGTACAAGGCTGACCATTTTTGGAGCAAGGTGTAAACATCTACCTACAAAGGCAGAACAATGAATAAGAACTTTTTATTTAAAATCCTCAAAGTAAAATCCAAAGTAAGCCCCACCCTTAGTATCCCGCCACCACAAAGAAAATAAAGACAGCTGAACCTAGGCATGATGGAAAATAGGCTTCTTTATGCACAAATTAAATGTCTTTTAATTTGTATTCAGTATCTAGATGCTGCGGTGCGGGGCAGACTATACATGTGATAGATTACATCCAATCTACCTGTCTACTTGAGTCTCAAACTATAGCTCCCTTACTGTATGCATCCAGGGCCTCTCCCAAGCAGAGATGCTGCTGTAATTGTGCAAACCTATGGAATGATTAAGAGACTACTACACTCATTTTCCCTTGTGACCTAAATTGGCCTTGAACACAGATATCCAGCTTTTATGAAAGTTTAATTCATTAATCCCTGCACTATGCAGAGCAGAGTAAGGATAAATATTTCAGAGTGTCTAAGGTCTAGATCGCAAAGGTACTAAGGGACTGCTCCGTTCAGCACTGCAAGGCCTAACCTTTAAGTGCTGGGGTTGCCACCAGTCCGGGTTTTACCTGGACAGTCTGTTTTTTGGCTTCTGTGTCCAGGTGCCATTTAGGGTTGACAGGTCCCCAGTTTTAGACCAGAAAGTCTGGTCAAAAAGGGAACCTGGCAGTGTCCAGTCAGCTGTACTGACTGGACACCAAAAGTCAAGATACTGCAGGGCAGAGGGAGGTGCCAGGTCATTAACCTGCGCCAGCCCCTACTCAGCTGGCTCTGCCTCCTACCTGAAGGCAGGCTTCTTGTCATTCTGCAGCTGCGGCCATCCCAGCCTTGGAGCAGAGGGAACCCAGCTTAGGGGGAGGGAGGTGAAGACGATCCAGCAAGTGACAGGGGGAAGAAGGGGATGGAGAGAGAGATGGGGTGGGGCCTTGGGGGAAGAGGTGGAGAAGGAGGTTGTGACATTCTGTACCTTGTGGCTGCTGGTGACTAGGAAGGCATTGTGAGAGACAGCCCAGGCTGGAGAGAGTTAAGGGAGCACAGCAGTCCCACGGTCCCAGGCTGCACTCCGGGGATCCCGTCACAGGGGTGTGGCCTGGAAAAGAGGTAGGGTAGGGTGCGGGGCCTTGGGGGTCTGGTTACCAGCAATTAGAAAGGTGGCAACCATAATAGGTGCCCTGCTGCCCAGTGTAATCCTCAGCCCTGCATGGGGAGAATTAGGTGCTTAAGAAAGGGATCCTAAGACTCCAGAAAGCGGCATGGGGAGCCATCTAAGCTTAGCAGGTGGGAAAAGCGGAGGAGACATACCTAAGCCTCTGGGCCAGAGATAGGCACCTCCCTCCTACTCAAAATTCTAAGCCATGAACCCTTTTCTGGAGTTAGGCACCTAAACCATGTCAGCCACTTAGGTAGGCCACACCTTAGGAACCAAAACCATCTCTCTCTGTATTCTACTTAAGCTTGACACCTCTCTTACGCTGTGTTTCCTTCTGCCCGTGACTGTCTTTTGTGCAGGTGTGGTTCTGCCCCTCCCCGTCTCAGAGGCCTGCATCCGGCCCTCCTGCTACAGGATCTAACATTGTCAGGTTGGAGGCATGGTCAAAGCACACCTGCAGGACTGGGCTCTACGGGGGCAGCAGGAATTCCCCTGCCTAGTTTGAGAATCCCACTTTAGAACCACCAGGGAGCTGGCCCGAGCAAGGGCTCCAAGCTGACCACTATGGTGGGGCAGTGTCAGGGCTTAGGCATCTTCACAAATGCTGACCAGTGGAAACTTAGGTGACTCACACCAGAATAGCCACAAGCTTGATACTTAGGGCACTCAGCTAGGGTGGGAGAGACCTGGGTTCAAATTCCTGCTCCAAATCAGGCAGAGCAGAGATTTGAATTTGAGTCTCCCAAATCCCAGGTGAGTGCCCTCTTGTATTAATTTTGATGGAATATATGGGCCCAAAGAATCAAAGGTGTTAGCAACACCCTGAAACTGTCCAATATTAAACAGCATTCAACAAGGTTCAGGGTTTGGTATGCGGAGATGTCATCCCGAAGAGTACCATGGCAAACACACCATTAAAATCCTTTTATTAAAGGCATAGAAAAAGAATGAAAATCAGATAAAGCGTTTAAAATGTAAGTACTAAGCAAGGCTTTCATTTTAACAACATTCTTTATTCCCTTTCCTTTTAGCTGGAGAGTCTTTACTAGGAAAACACCCCTTTTTTGACAGACTTTTATATGATATTAAGATGGCAATACCTGTCCTTTTGAGGGAAAGAGAAGTTCGTTGAAATGGGCTGGAGCCATTGTTGTTAAGGTCTGATGCCCTTACCTAGAAGACAGAACAAGACAAACGCACACAAAAGGGGAAAGAAACGAACAGCAAAAGATATTTCTCCTGTCTTTGACGCTGACTTTTATTTGCATTTTCACTGCTGGAGAAACTCAGGCACAGCACATGGTTTTCTTTGCCATGCCATAGCCTGACAAATTTATGCCACCTTTGGGCTGTGTAGAGCATTTCTTTTAGCTGCCTTTTCGGTCACAGGCTTACAGCGGTGTTGCAAAATATACAGCCTTGGCTGGCTAAGCCAAACTTTTCTTAGACAGAAAAAAAAGAGAGGGATAGGAAAGAGAAAAAATAAGGTGGGGAAGGAAAGAACACACAAGAAGGTATGTATGTGTCGGAGACTAAGTCTCACATCACATGAGATATTCAGGACTTATCTGGACCCAGTGGAGGTAGTGATGTCACCTGGCTCCTCTCTGCCCCAGTCTGATCAGGATGTCTTTCAGGGTTAGGATAAAGAATGTCTGGAGTCCCAGGAGACAGTGGGGGCAGCAGCCATGATGGTGAAACTTGCTCCAAAAGCCAATGTTGTTCCCAAAGTCTCTTTCTTGAAGGGCCCTTTTTTTAAGGCAGTGATGGGTGGAATAGCCCACACCCTTATCATTTTATCCACCAATTAGGCCTAATTTCCAACAGACTGATTTTGGTTGACTGGTTTCCAGTCTCACACCATTCTTGTTTACCTAGCAGGATCTTAACACCTTAAATTATATCAGTATGCCTTTTTGTTTGTTGTTCAGTCTTTCTGTCTTGCCTTTGCACTTTTTCCCATCAGCATGTTGCTATAGGTTATTCTGACATTTTTGTGTGAACCATTTTTTACAGTTGAGCTCACAATTAGGGTAACTTTGTAGGCCCAATTATCACAATAACTTGAACCACTGGGCTATTAGCTATTCTGGGGTGCATCTCTCTCCACCACTCCTCTTGGAGCTGTTCCGTTTTGTATAAATAATTAAATAGTCATTGGATATGGACCTGAACTTGCGTCTCCCATACCCCAGCTGCATGCCCTGACCAGTAGGCAGGCACAGGCACCTCCCAACTTGCTCATCCCCTGTCTTTTGTGTGGAGCCTGAGCCTGTTGGCTTACTCTGAGGATCAGGCCCCTCTGAGAAGATAGGTGCCAGAGATTCAACCTGAGCCAGGGCTCCAAGCAGCTTATTAGCTGTGAGGCAGTGTCAGGACTCAGGCAGCTTTATACGTGGCCACTGGCGAAAACTTAGGCACCTCTGGGGATTTCAGAGAATCAGAGAATCAGAGAAGATTAGGGTTGGAAGAGACCTCAGGAGGTCATCTAGTCCAACATCCTGCCCAAAGCAGGACCAACACCAATTAAATCATCCCAGCCAAGGCTTTGTCAAGCCGGGCCGTAAAAACCTCTAAGGATGGAGATTCCACCACCTCCGCAGGGAACCTATTCCAGTGCTTCACCACCCTCCCAGTGAAATAGTGTTTCCTAATATCCAACCTTGACCTCCTCCACTGCAATTTGAGACCATTGCTCCTTGTTCTGTCATCTGCCACCACTGAAAACAGCCAAGCTCCATCCTCTTTGGAACCCCACTTCAGGTAGCTGAAGGCTGCTATCAAATCCCACCTCACTCTTCTCTTCTGCAGACTAAACAAGCCCAGTTCCCTCAGCTTCTCCTCGCAAGTCATGTGCCCCAGTCCCCTGATCATTTTTGTTGCTCTCCGATGGACTCTCCAATTTGTCCACATCTTTTCTATAGTGGGGGGCCCAAAACTGGACACAATACTCCAGATCTGGCCTCACCAGTGCTAAATACAGGGGAATAATCATGTCCCTCGATCTGCTGGCAATGCTCCAACTAATTCAGCCCAATATTGCGTTAGCCTTCTTGGCAACAAGGGCACACTGCTGACTCATATCCAGCTTCTCATCCACTGTAATCCCCAGGTCCTTTTCTGCAGAACTGCTGCTTGGCCAGTCGGTCCCCTGCCTGTAGCAGTGCATGGGATTCTTCCGTCCTAAGTGCAGGACTCTGCAGTTGTCTTTGTTGAACCTCAGATTTCTTTTGGCCCAATCCTCCAATTTGTCTCGGTCACTCTGGACCCTATCCCTACCCTCCAGCATATCTATCTCTCCCAGCAGCTTAGTGTCATCTGCAAACTTGCTGAGGGTGAAATCCATCCCATTGTCCAGATCATTAATAAAGATGTTGAACAAAACCGGCCCCAGGACTGACCCCTGGGGCACTCTGCTTGATACCGGCTGCCAACTAGACATTGAGCCATTGACCACTACCTGTTGAGCCTGACAATCTAGCCAGCTTTCTAGCCACCTTATAGTCCATTCATCCAATCCATACTTTTTTAACTTGCTGGCAAGAATACTGTGGGAGACAGTATCAAAAGGGTTGCTAAAGTCAAGATATATCATGTCCACTGCTTTCCCCCTATCCACAGAGCCAATTATCTCACCATGGAAGGCAATCAGGTTGGTCAGGCATGACTTGCCCTTGGTGAATCCATGTTGACTGTTGCTGATCACCTTCCTCTCCTCCAAGTGCTTCAAAATGGTTTCCTTGCAGGGACTGAGGTGAGGATGACCCGTCTGTAGTTCCCCGGGTTCTCCTTCTTCCCTTTTAAAAGATGGGCACTATATTTGCCTTTTTCCAATCATCTGGGACCTCCCATGAGCGCCATGAGTTTTCAAAGATTTAGGTGTGTACAGCGTTAGGTGTATAGGTGTAACACGGGGAAAGCCAGTGGTGACTAAATAGTGGCTGTAGGCCCCTGACGTGACAGTTAAGGGCCTAAGACCCTTTGTGACTCTAGCCAAAAGTACTTTTGTGGATCTACTTACCCCTTAGGAACCTAAATCCCATTGACTTTCAATAAAACAGGCTCCTAAGTGCTTGCCACTTTTGAAAATGGACTTGTCTACATACAGTTTCTGTACTGCTTAAATGAATTCAGTTTCAAACTGGTATAGTTAGATAGATTGGTACAACCCCCTACTATGGACTTAATTAAACTGATATAAAAGTGCCTATACCATTATTGTTTGTTCCAATACATGTAGGAGAATAAGCTGTACTGATATAAGCACCTTTATAATGGTTTATAATTGCATTCACAGCAGGGGGTGTATTGATTTAACTATTGCAGTTAAAAAAAAATCACCCCAAAATGGTTAAATCAGTAAAAAAGATCTGTGTGTAGACCAGGACTTAGGATAGGAGCCTAAGTTTGTTGTGGCTGAGATGGATTGAGTATTGCAATACAATATGAGTTTCCTGGGCCTATTGACATCAATAGGAGATTTGCCTTTGAGGTCTGTAGGCCAGGAATTCACACCAAGTGTTCTTAAGCAGCACTGTAACCACCCTGCCCTTCCCATACTGCTAAATAGGAAGGGAGGTTAGTTCCTGGCTAGTTGTGGTGAGTGGGGGAGTTCCCAGTGTGGAAAAGGTGATGGGAGAGGAGTGCTGGCCCTGGAAAGATTGAGAACTCCTGCAGCAGAGAGCGTCGATGTGTGATAATGAGAGTAACTGAGAATTAATTTCTTTATCTCTGGAATTTTGTTTAGTGCAGAGCTAAACTGGTTTTTAAAGATACAGGTACTGTGGGAAGAGTGGGGTTTGTTTTATTTTGATTGGTTGGTTTGATTTTGATAGCTTAGTAAATATCTACATATACAGGGTACCACTGCACTATTGCCTCAAAATACTTTCATGAAAGACTTGAATTTACAAGCCTAGTGTCAGTCACCTGCCTCTAATTCAGACCTTAAAACATTCAAAGAGCCATCATCACTGCCCTTCAGTTATTTTTATTTCATGTTATTAACCATAAAGCACATAAACTCTATTAGAGGCTTTCCAAAGGAATGAGTATACCACACCCCTGCCCCGAAGCGTGGTGCAGATGAAGTTGTTGTGTACCATAGACAGTGTTGTAATCTTAAATTCTCAAGGCAAGTTACGTGCATTTTTGTTTGTTGCTATTGAAGCACCAGCAGTGTGCTTGGTGGTGTGCAAGACGTAAGTAAACCCGGGCCCTGCCCTCAGGAGCTTACCACGGACGTGAGATGATAAAACAAGACACTGAGGGAGGTGTTCACATTAGACATCTTTTATTTTTAATTTGTGATTCTCATTCTCTTCCCCCCCCCAAACAATATAATTATGGTGAGGTGAAGTAGGTATTTAACTAATGTGTTTGAGGGCAGCATAGAAGATATGATTGTTTAAAGTGGGATTTGTAGCGGAGGGAAGGGAGGGGGCTTTGTACCTGGGGATAACAAGGGAGCTTGTGTTACAGACAGTGGGGGCAGTAATGTTCCTATTGTCCCATCGGTTATGAGGTTGTTTCCCGCAAAGTGAAAGGGCTATGTATAAATAGATAACATGTGTCATATAATCAATGTGGCCCCTATTGCTGCCCGACAGACCAGTGGGAAAAAATGCAAGCTGATGGCTAGACACTATGGTGGATTAAACAAATCAGCAGAGTCTTCATTCCAGTGGCTGAACTTGTATGTACATACTGTGCCTCATTACAGAAGTCAGCCCTCAATCCAGGATACTTGTGGTCCTTAGATAGCATATATATGAGGTGAGTCAAAAGAGAGTCTCCAACAGGGCCAAGACAGTTGGAGCTATGCTAAACTCTCAGCTGAAAGCCACTCTTTGCATATTTTACTCACATACATGCAGGATACTTTACCAAAAAAAAGTGGTTCCATTTGCCATTCATCCCCAATTAGAGATCATCGAGTTATACCAAATCCTACCACCTCCAGACATAACGAGACACATTGGTTGTATTGCAATAGCCACAATGGGGCAAGAATGTGATTAAAGTACAGTGTAACAGACGTGGTAGCATGGATATTATTTGTAGAGCACGAGGAAGCCTTTGGAAGATTCTCAGAGAATTATTTAATAAATACTGTTGCTTGAAACACCGAGAAAGGGATTATTACTGGTATATTAAATTGAGATAAAACAGAGGGTGAGAGAAAAGGAGGACCAGGAAAGCTTATAAGGAGAAAAAACCTGAAAGGTAGAAAATGTTTGCAAGAAGGACTCCTGGAATGAGCCTAGAAATACTGGAAAGGTGTACCTAGTGGGGTCCAGCAGGGGTCATTAATTACTTGGATAAGGAGGTGGAGAGTATGCTTATAAAATTTGCAGATGACACCAAGTGGGGAAGGATTGCAAGCACTCTGGAGGGAAGGATTAGTATTCAAAATTACCTTGAAAATTGAAGAATGGTCTGAAATCAATAAGATGAAATTCAATAAAGACTAGTGCAAAGTACTTCTCTTAAGAAGGAAAAATCAAATGTACAGCTACAAAATGAGTAATAACTGGTGCGGCGGTAAAACTGTTGAAAAAGATCTGTGGGTTATAATGGATCACAAATCAAATATGAGTCAACTACATGATGCAGCTGCAAAAGAGGATAATATCATTCTGGGGTATATTAACAGGCATGTTGTATATAAGACACAGGCAGTAATTATCCCACTCGGGACTGGTGAGGGTTCAGCTGGAGAACTATGTGCAGTTCTGGGCAGTATAGTTTAGGAAAGATGTGGACAGTTTGGAGAGAGTCCAGAGGAGCCAGCAATAATGATAAAAGGTTTAGAAAACCAGACCTATGAGGAAAGGTTAAAAAAACTGGGCATGTTTAGTCTTGAGAAAAGAAGACTGAGGGGGAACCTGATAATAGTCTTCAAATATGTTAAGGGTGATTATAAAGAGGACTGTGATCAATTGTTCTCCCTGCCCACTGAAGGTAGGACAAAATGTGATGGTTTAATCCACAGCAAGGAAGATTTAGGTTAGATAGTAGGTAAATCTTTCTAACTATAAGGGTAGTTTAGCTAAGTTAATAGGCTTCCAAGGGAGGTTGTGGGATCCCTTTCCCTGGAGATTTTGAAGAATACGTTGGAGAAACACCTGTCAGGGATGGTTTAGGTTTACTTGGTCCTGCCACAGTGCAGAGGACTGGACTTCTCTAGGACCTGTCTGGCCCTACATTTCTATAATGACTTAAACCTGAAATGAGCCTAGAAATAGTGTTGAAGAAAAAGCCATCAGTGTGAATGCTAAAATTATAAAGAGAGATAAAGTTTAAAAAAGATATATTGCTTTTGAAATGAGTTATATGGTGGACAGCATGGGGGTCAATCTTCCAGCCAGAAGAAAGAAGCACCACTCAAGGCTTTAAATTGTAAAAGGACAGCATGCTTTTACAGTGTTTCATTTCTGAAACTCACAGTTTATGAAATGTCTATGGGAAAACCTTGGCTGATATATGTGGTAAAGTCACGGTTTGCTAGTAAAAAGATAAATTAAATTCTTGAGTTTATAGTGGGATTCTGATTTCTGGTGGACCCAGTTCTTCAGATTGTTAGTCTCAAGGAATTTATTTATTTTATTTGCACAGGGAATTTATTGTAACCACAGACGGTTAAATTTGCAGCCAAGTCATTTTTTGTTTTACTCAGCTTGCTTCTTTAGTGAGTTATTTAAGTGAGATAAAGGCCAATTTAATAGTTTTAAATTCTTGGGGCTGATTCCAAGGTTATATGTGGTTCAAGAGAGTCTTTATGGGCCCAATTCACCATTGCCGGGAACTTTGTATAATCATTCACACCCATGCAAATTGGATGAAAAATGTTAGCAGATCTGAATGGTACCCTTTTCCTCTCACTTTATCCAGGATATCTGGATGGAAAGGGTGAAAGGCATTGAGAAATCAGGCCCACAGTCCCTTAGATCTACTTCAATAAAGAAGTAACTTACACGCTGAAGACTAGATGTAGTTAGAAAATGGCAATTTTTTTCCCTGTGAAAATTTCCACTGGAAAAAAATATTCCTTTAGAAACATTTCAATTGATTTTCCTTGGGAATTGTCAAACAAAATGATATCTGAGCAGCTATGAAGGAGCTGGGAAAACACTAAGAGCCTATTATACCACACACTCTACACAAGGTTTTGTCACAATCAAAGTCCTTCTGTCTGCCCCCAGGGGCACACATCATCTCAGGTTGGATGGGACCATACACTTGCTTAACCTCCACAGAGCATGCTAGGGGAACCAGAATGAGTAGGTTGCATCATCACAAAGATGATTGCACCCTGCACAATCTGCCTGCACATCAGGAAGATTAGAAAGGGAATGTGCCTTGCTGAGGAACTTCCCAGTTTCCCCTAGGGCAGTACAGCTCCACAGTACACCATTATTGGGGTCAGTGGCTAAGTAGCACCGTTTAGTCCTCTCTCTGATATTTTGGGATGAACAGAGATTTGAACAACTACTAGCCTCCCCTATGCATATTTAATGAGACGTGTACTAACATACTGTTCTCAAAGGCAATGCATGTATTGTGAGTCAAGGATTCTAGAGGTGGGAAAGTCATATTTGGGGCCTGATCCAGCAACTCTAACTTACACAAGTGTTCCCACAGAAACCAACAGGAGCATTCAGAGGCCCACCAATGGGGTGGCAAAGGGGGCAATTGCCCAGGGCCCCAGGTGATTTTAAAGGACCTGGGGCCCCCGGCTGCCGCTGCTGGATTCCTAGGCATAGGCACCGAGGGGGTCCTTAGCACCCACCGGCAGGCCCCTTTTCCCCCCTCTGGCCAGTGGCAGGCCTCGACGATTAGCTCATCCCCATCCCCCCAGTGCCTCCCGCCCACCACTGTCAGCTGTTTGGCAGTGTGCTGGAGGCGCTGGGGGGAGGGGAAGCAGCAGAGTGTGGGAAGAGGCAGGGCAGGGGCAGGCCTGGGCGACGCATGGCCCAGATGCCAGGAGTGCAAGGGCTGGGACTAGCCCCTTCCAGCTGCTGAGATGCTGCTCTGTAGCCCTGCCCGGCAGCTGCCTGAGAGAGCTGGGCTGGGGCTGGCATTAAAAGCGGCTCCCTCCTGTTCCCCACCTGGGCTCCTGCCCACCAGGGAGAGCGGTGGAATGTGCTGGGGGGAGGGGCAGGTTCAGCGGGAGGACAAAGCGCCCCCCCCCAACAGGTAACATGGGGCGAGGAGACTGTGGTGGCCCTGGCTGGGTGCAGGGGATGACATGTGACTTGCCCTTTAGATCATGCCCCCCCACTATGGCGAGGCACCAGTTGTATATGGGGTTCCCTCAGGGAAGGGGGCGGAACAGGGATGGGAAGAGGTGGGGCATTGGGGGAAGGGGGCTAGGACAGAGCCGGGGGTCGAGCAGCCCCCAGGAAATTTGGAAGTTGGCGTTTATGCTCTTAGGCACGCACAGGGTGGTACTAGTGGTTGCGAAGGCAGCCGGGCGGGCATGCGGAAGTCCTGGCCATGCCAGAAAAGCGCATCCAGGAGCACAGCCGGCAGCTCGCTGGGCACCAGAGGGGGCCCATTGACTGTTCTGTGTGGGGCCTGAACACTCATGTAACTATGGGCTACAGTTACAGGAGTTACAATCTCTAGGTCATCATGGCCATTCTCCTGACAATATAGAATAGTATATTCTCCAGTGCTCTGTCCAACCAGTCACAAATGCCTGGCTGGTTTTGAACAGAGGATTCCATCCTAGAAGCCCAATGACTTTTTCATATGAGACTTTGCTTCATGCAACAGAATTTGTGTTTATTATTTTATATATATATATATATATATATATATATATATATATATATATATATACATACATACATTATATATACATATACTGAAACTAATGAAACGCTTTTCTGTCTAATTATTTGATTAAGGTACATTAAATGTTATTGAAATATGGATAAAAACCCATAGTTGCCAGAAGTGAAAGAAAATCGGTTTGAGGCTGAATAAAATAACATACATCACTTGCTATTGCAGCTGCATATGTAGAGGAAATTTAATACCTTGACTGATTCTCTTTAGAATAGCACCTGTTAGTGTTGACTGAAATAAGCTTGTTGCTAAAATTAAAAAGGACATGGATGATGTAATTTTTGCTCCAGCGTGTATGAGAGATTTTCAAAAGAGATCTAAACTGTTGGCTCAGTACCACTGACCAATCTTTTTAAGGGTTTCTATGCAAATTTACAGAAACATCTTCAGACACCAAATGCCTTCATGTTTCAACTGCTATATAAACATAATGTTTCAATTTCTATATATACAAAATGAACCAGATCCTCTTCTCTTTACGTAAGTATCATTATTAATATTTTATGGATTTCTACAATAACGTAAAGGGACACCTGTCCAGAGATAAAGGGGCTCGTGGCACAAGCTACAAAAACAAAATTTAAAATTATACAGTAGTTTCCCTGACAGCCAGCAGAACCAAATCTCCAGCCAAATTGCACAAAACTCACTTTGGGCCCAGCATAATTTCATCGCCAACAATTGGTCCATTCTACATAATCTAGGTGGAATTACATAGGTAATATTTTATTGTAATGAGCTATATTAGCTATTCAAGTGGTTAGCACATATTTAGGATTTAGATGTATATCTCAACTCTCCATTCTTTCACCCAGAATTTATATTGAAGACTGAGTGAGATTTTAATAACCAGCTCTTAGTTCTGCACTCATCTGTTATGGTATCCCCACACTTCTAGAACCATTAAGGCTACTCATCGAGTAGAGGGTGATTTAACCATTGTAAAGGTGGCCCATAATGAGCTCTCTGAACTTTATATGGAAGTAAAATGGCATTACCAGCCTTTAAACTCCAGACAGAATTGAAATGCTTACCCCATATCTAGAAAAGCATTATTAACAATTGACTCTGAAGTTCAAACTAGCATTCCTGCATCCTTTTTCTTTTCTTTGCCGTAGCCCTCCAAACAGTTATTTTCCTATATCATTTAATCTTTTCTTTAACAAAAATAATTCACAAAATAGCTATATTTTGCCCAAAACAAATTTACTGCCTGATGGAGTCATTCCCCAGGAATTTAGCAAGCCTAAATTAAGTGCTAAATGGCTGAATGAGATACAGAAAGTTGGCATCTGTTTATGATTCAGTTATTGGGAGCCAGGAGTGGTGGTTTTGTTATGTCAATAGTTAATCAAATGCTGAAAAGAACAAACTACCAGCTAGACCAGAGGTCTCATAACAACTCAGAGGAACTTTGTAATGGTGATCAGGATTTGGGCTATTAATAACTGTGACTATATGTATTTTGATTGGTTATCTGTATTTTCTGTGATTATATGTATTTTCAGGCAAAATTTTCAAAAGATCTGCCCCCCTTTTTTCTGCTGAAAATTTGTGTTTATAGAATGGATTTTGGACACAAATCACAGTAATTGTGCTTCTAAGTAGCTGGTTGCAGATCAGGTGCTCAGAAGAACAAGTGTTAAGATTCATGACTGCAATTCATAATGAGAGTGCAAATTTGGTGAATACAAATTGGCCCCACTCAAATCTCTTGAAAATTTACCTTCCATTTCTTCATGCCATTTTATGCTTCTGTGGACTGTGCAATTATAGATCTCCTACTGTGTCAGTAAAGAATCTTTTCTAATTACCCCCATTTCACTCCTGCTCCCCAAAATGATGTTCATAAATACAGGTGTGCAAAAATCATTAAGGGGAATAATGTTTGCAGTACCCTCTTAATGGTTACTTTATCTCATTCACATTTCAGTCTGTAAGCTTTATTCTCAGTACGACTACTCACATGAGAACTTCACAGATGCTAAAAACATACACTCCATAAATTAATCTATACCACTTGAGGGAATTGAAGAAAAGAAATTCACATAATTCAGTGTAATGATTTCAGATATCTAGAAGTTTGGCTTTCCAACCAGCTTCATTTTCATTTTTAAGTGTAGAAACTGGTAATCAAAGTTAGCACAAAAGTGATAGTCTTTTTAATAAACACACATGTCTGGCTGTTGGATGCTTCTCAGCTGGTAAGCATGGCTCCTCAAGTGTATTTTGGGAGCAAGAACCAAAAAGCAACACTGTGTGGTTCAGATGCAAAGACTGAATAGGAATAATGCTCCAATCAAACAAAAGACTCAATGATGCTTATTAATTGATTATAGGACATTTAAATTTTATCTTAGAATAAAAGAAGTTATTCCACTTACCGTTTTAGAAGGAGGGCCAGTGGCTGACATGATATGGGAATCATAAACACTCCTGAGATTTTTGTGAAAATGTAAAACACACAAGTAGCTGCAAGACACTTATTTCTTTAAGCAACCAAAGATGTCCATGTACTATGATGACCACAGATAGACCATGAAGTATCACTGTCAAGTGTCCCCCTTCATTTATATTTGGGAAGGATAACCAGGCTTCCTAACATGTATGCATATCAAAAGAATATGAGTAACCTCTTGTTTCTGACTCTTCTAGAAATCATGAGTCACAGCTTTCGTGGTTGTCCTTCACATCATATGCATGGTAATAAAGTGTGGAGAAAGGTTATTTGTAGGTATAGACATACCTATGGATGGCACAGTTTAATGGCCAGGACTGATGCCCTCCATCCTAACTTTGATTAAAGGATCTTTGATCCTGCTTCAACTGGACATGATCAGGAAATGAGGAAAAGACAGTGAAGGGAACAGGAGGAGAAAGAGACAGAAAGAGATAGGCTTTGGGGTGCTGTTCTCACAGGAAGGACTCAGTACATATATGCACAGGTCCCAGAAAACCAGCTGGAAGAGCTGCTATCACAGGAACAACCATGCAAATATATCCAGCCTATTGACCTAAAAGGTGTAGCCAACTGTTTGACCTCACTCGTGGGTCATTCTTAGGAATGTTCCAGAGACTAAATAACTGAATTGGCCAAATATATTGTCGAAAGACAAAGCAGTTCAATACGAAAAGGAGACATACATACCCTCTTTCTGGGAAGCAATTCTTATCTCACAGCATGTTCACCTTACACAGAAGGTGTGCTTAAAAGATACTGATTTCAGCTAGTAGTATTTTTAGTATAATTTTACAAGTAGCAAAAATTTCATTACACATCACCAAATCCACCAGTTTGTAACAGTTCCTTAACTTCTTGTTTTGTTCTGTACTTCTCTTATCTCTGTTTTGGATGCTACATTCCAAACTGGTTGGGTGCAGGGGTACATCCCAGCCTGTGCCAGACACACCATTTAAGTATCTTGGCTCTGCCAGGCTTCCTATTTTCTAATGCCCAAGCTGACTTCAACTTTGCAAAGTACTGTGGGATACTTGACATGGGTGAACAGAATTGTGGAGAGAGCATAATACATTAAGTTAACATAACTTCCCAGCCCTTATATATGTAAAATGTATACTATATTAATACCACGTGCATAAGACCCATTAACATGGTGTATACTACATCGCACATATAGGTATTGGCTAACAATCCTTAAATCTTAACTAATCATAGAATCATAGGCTTAGAAGGGCCCACAAGGGTCATCTAGTCTAACCCCTTGCCAAGATGCAGGACTTCTTGTGTCTAATAATATGTGCACTATGAGTCGCTAACATGAATATGTGAACAGTGTTTCTATTTCTTTTGACCATAGAGGTAGCTATTATCAACATTTGAAAATACATGTCAATTTCAGAAAAGTCAGAAATGAGTTCAGTGTGAAGAGCTATAACAAATGTGGGGATTAGCACATTTCTACTAACGTGGATAGAATTATTGCAATAGTGGATATCAACGAAATATAACCTCTCTAGCCTCCACACTTCCATGCCTGTTACAGCTTTGCTGTACGTTCCTTTGTATGATAGCCATGGGTATCAGAGAGACCAATAGAAAGATCATCTACAGCTTCACTGGCCTAGGGAGTGACAAATCTAGCAGGATATTAAATATTAGCCCAAAGTTGTCATTCATTGAGAAGCACTGAGATTTGTCTCTTTTCTTGCCTTTCTTTGTAATTCATTAATTCCATAATGTAAAGCAACTTGTCTTTAGCCCCTTGTTCTTTTTTATTTCATAAGTTATAACACATAGACTTGGGATGAAGACTCATCAAAATCATTGTTGTACCATATTTATATGCAATTCACTGCTTTAGTAATCTGTTAGCCCATAAATGATGCCTTTTTTAAAATCTACTTCTATTTTTCCTCATTTGTCACTATAGGTCTCCATTTATTTCTGACTTACTTACTATTTTTCTTTATCTTCTCTTTTCTAGAGAATGACACTTCCTGTAATCACTTACATTTTTAAAGTAACATTTTTATAGAATACTAAAAGAATTACAATATTTTCTTTTACTATTGTGCACCCCCTTCTGCTTAAACAGATTATAATAATATTTTTCATTTACATAATGACTTTCATCTGATGATGGCAAAGCAGTTTTGAATCCTAAATTATTTAAACCTCATGATGTACTGTTAGGTGGGTAAGTATATTATCCCCATTTTATACATGGGCTAACTGAGGCACCAAAAGATTAAGTGACCTGACCAAGGTTACAAGTTGGTGCTAGAATCTGGAAGAGAATCCAGGAATCTTGACTACCAGTTCCCTGCATTAATAATGAAAGACACTGGACCAGATAATTCACTCTCAGCTTGGCATTGTGCTACAGAGTAAGTCCTCCTAGAGCGTAGAGATCCCACACTTTCTCCATACTCTAGATGCCATCTTTGGTTTCATGTGACACACATCCTTCTGGGACAGAAACAGAAAGAAACCCAATACCAGGCAGTCACAAGCCACAACCACACAGAGCAGTAGGAAGTTTTGTTACTTCATTGTTGTACATAGTTTCTGTTATAGATACCAGTCTGCTCACAGTAAGATACCACATGGCATCAGGCAAGTAGAAGGCACAGTATGCTGGCAGACTCAGTAAGAAAGGTCAAATCGAAATGGCTGCTTCAGAGCCTGTGCAACTTCAAATAACTCCCCCGCCAGCCTGAGAATCAGGGGAAATGCAGAATGTGCCTGGAAAGTAAAGGTTCAAACAATAATTTGAACTGGATATAAAAGACACAAGGGCAAACAAGATGGAGGATGAGCTCTTAACAGTGACAACTTGAAGCCCAGAAGCCCTGGGTGTATAAAATGAATTCCATACAGATGATAGAGGAGAAAGAGGAAAGCTGTGCAGAAATAATGAAAAATGTTTGAGTATCATTGTGTTCCTAGAAAAAATGTTACCTGTGAGAGATATATGTTCAACATGAGCATGCAGAATGAAGGGGAAATAATAGAGGTGTTTGTCACAGCCTTAATATTAAAAAGTCACACCTGTGAATATGGAATATTAAAAGACTCTCTCATTAAAGACCAGATTTTCCCAGGTTGTAACAATAAAAAAGTCTGAACAGTTACTATGAAGGAGATGGATCTGACACTAGAAAGGGCAATATATATAATATATATATATATACACACACACACACCAAACAGTAGAACAAACAGAAACACAAATAAAAAGCCTAAAGAAAGGCACAGAGTTCATAATCTTGCTAACGGTAAAAGTTCACAGAAATTACACTGACCAAGGAGAGAAACATGGAAAGCAGGAAACAATGCCTGTGATGTAGCAGCCAGCATGAGCTTAGGAAATGCCCAGCATTCAGGCGAATATGTAGAAATTGTAATAAACCCAACCATTATGCTAAAATCTGCAGAGAAAACAGGAAAGTGCATGTATTAAGTGCAGAAACAGATTCCTCAAGTGAAGAGGCAGAGCTGTTCTTAAACATAATAATGGAGGAGACTGAAAACTCAGAAGATTGGCTAATTAAATACAGAGACAGAAAGATGACATATTACCAGTTATGAAAGTATTAATAGCGTCATATAAACGTGCATTAACAGGAAATGGGTGCCTCCCTCTAACATATACAACACAGTTAAGAGAAGCTACAGAATCTGTGGTACATAACGACACAAAAATTCCACAAGCCTTAAGATAGAGGCTAGAAGAAGAGCTGCAAAACATGACAGCAAATTGTATCATATAGAGACTAGAAAAACCAACAGATTGGGTTCAATCCTTAGTAATTGTAGAGAAAAAAGGATGGGGACTATGGCCATGAATGGGCCCCAAGGAGCTGAACAAAAACATAAAGAAAGAACACTTCCACTTGACCACAAGACGTGAACTGTTGTCTGAGATGGTAGCAGCCAAATTATTCATCAAATTAGATGCAAGTGCAGGATTTTGGCAGATTCCCCTTGGAAACTGAGAGCTCCAGGATCTGCACTTTCACTGCTTCCCACAGCTCCCATTAGCCAGGAGCGGCGAACTGCAGCCACTGGGAGCTGTGGGTGGCCATGCCTGCAGATGGTCAATGTAAACAAACTGACAGGCTGCAGGTTGCCCACCACTGATCTAGACCATCCCTGACAGGTGTTTGTGTAACCTGCTCTTAAAAATCTCCAGCGATTGGGATTCCACAGCCACCCTGTGCAATTTATTCCAGTGCTTAAGTACCCGGATAGGAAGTTTTTCCTAATGTCCAACCTAAACTGCCCATGCTGCAACTTAAGCCCATTGCTTCTTGTCTGATCCTCACAGGTTAAGGAGAACAATTTTTCTCCCTCCTTCTTGTAACAACTTTTTATGTACTTGAAAACTGTTATCATGTCCCCTGCCCACCCCACCCAGTCTTCTCTTCTCCAGACAAAACAAACCCAATTTTTTCAATCTTCCCCCATAGGTCATGTTTTCTAGACATTTAATTATTTTTGTTCCTCTTCTCTGGACTTTCTCCAATCTGTCCACGTCTTCCTGAAATGTGGCACCCAGAACTTGAAACAATACTCCAGTTGAGGACTAATCAGAGCAGAGTAGAGTGGAAGAATTATTTCTTGTGTCTTGTTTACAGTACTTCTGCTAATACATCCCTGAATGAGGTTTGCTTTTTTGAGACAGCGTTATACTATTGACTCATATTTAGCTTGTGATCCACTATGACCCCCAGATCCTTTTCTGCAAAACACCTTTCTAGACAGTTATTCCCCATTTTGTATGTGTGTAACTGATTGTTCCTTCTTAAGTGGAGTACTTTGCATTTGTCCTTATTGAATTTCATCCTATTTACTTCAGACCATTTCTCCAGTTTGTCCAGATCATTTTGAATTTTAATTCTATCCACCAAAGCACTTGGAACCCCTCCCAGCTTGATATTGTTCACAAACTTTATAAATGTACTCTCTATGCCATTAGCTAAATCATTGAGGAAGATATTAAACAGAACTGAACCCAGAACTGGTCCCTGTGGGACCCTATTTGATATGCTCTTCCAGCTTGACTGTGAATCACTTTAACTACTCTTTGGGAATGGATTGTCCAACCAGTTATGCACCCACCTTACAGTAGCTCCATCTAGGCTGAATTTCCCTAGTTTGTTTATGAGAAGATCATGTGAGACAGTATCAAAAGCCTTACAAAAGTCAAGATATATCACATCTACTTCTTCCCCCGGTCCACAAGGCTTCTTAACCTGTCAAAGAAAACTATTAGGTTGGTTTGACATGATTTGTTCTTGACAAATCCATGCTGACTTACTTATCACCTCATTATCTTCTATGCATTTGTAAACCGATTACTTATTTGCTCCATTATCTTTCCGGGTACTGAAATGAAGTTGACTGGTCTGTAATTTCCTGTGTTGTCCTTATTCCCCTTTTTATAGATGGGCACTATATTTGCACTTTTCCAGTCCTCTGGAATCTCTCCTGATTCTTCAAAGATAATTGCTAATGGCTCAGATATCTCCTCACTCAGCTCCTTGAGTATTCTAGGATGTATTTCATCAGGCACTGGTGACTTGAAGACATCTATCTTATCTAAGTAATTTTTAACCTGTTCTTTCCCTATGTTAGCCTCTGATCCTACCTCATTTTCACTGGCATTCACTATGTTAGATGTCCAATCGCTACTAACCTTTTTGGTGAAAATTGAAACAAAAAAGTCATTTAACACTTCTGCTATTTCCCCATTTTCTGTTATTGTATTTCCCCCTCATTGAGTAACCCTGTCCTTGATGTTCCTCTTGCTTCTGATATATTTGTAGAATGCTTTCTTGTCAGAAAATTCACAGCTCACCTAAAACATCTCCTCCGCAAGGACTCTGAACGGACGTGGATGCCAAAGCATGTAAGAGAGTTAAAATGATTTAAAGCACATTCTTGCATAAGTGCCAATTCTGGAATTTTTTGACCAATTGAAAAACATCAGACACTCCACAGATGCCTCAAAGGAGGGCTGGGAACAGTACTCTTACAGCATCATGGAACTGATTGGTTGCCAGTCTCATATGCATCTAGGGCTATCACAGTGACAAATTGAAAAAGAGACACTAGTTCTAGTGTATGGATGTACAAGATTTCATGACTTTCTCTAGGGTCACAGCTTCAAACAGAAATTGACCACAAACCGCTGACTGCAATATAGAAAAAGGGACTTGAAGAAATACCACTGAGGAGACAATGATTACTTTTGAGAATACAGAAGTATTCTGTGACTCTGGAGTTCCAACCTGGATGTCACTTGGTAATGGCAGACACAATTTCATGAGCATGCACTCCATCTGTCAGTATCCATCCTGATGATCTGGAACAAGCAGTAAACATACCTCTGAAAATAATAAAAGTGTCACATGCTGTATGTGCAGAAAGAGAGGATGAACTGGCAACAGGAACAGCTAAATATTAAACGCTGCAAGAAGCGATGCCACTATAAGTAAAGGAGGAAAACATCAGTTCTTCCCACCTACCTATTTTCACTTATAAAAATTAGCTTTCAGTAATATCTGGAGTTCTCTTGAAGGGGACAGATCATGATTCCCACAGTGATGAGAAGGCAAAGATTGGAACAAATACACAAAGGGAACCTGGGAATGACCAAAAGAAGAGCTAGAGAAATTGTATTCTGACCACAGATGAACAGTGACATAAAAAAAGTGGTGATCAGGTGTGGAACATGTCAGAAGTACAGAGATTCCCAGCAGAAAGAACGAATGATACCACACAAACCACTCAGAATTCCACGGGACAAAGTTGGAATTGACATGTTCAACTTGGGAAGACATGATCATATTGTTATAATGGACTACTTTACCAATTTCCCAGTGGTAGTTAGACTTGAAGATATCACACCAGCAAGAGTTGTCAGACAAATCTGTATTTGCATATCATGGAAATCCAAGAACAGAAATAACTAACAACAGACCACAGCTCAAGAATAGGGAATTTCTGGACTTTGCTAAAATGTACAACTTTCATCATGAGACATCTAGTCCCAGGTATCCTCAAGACAAAGGATTAGCTGAATGTAAAGTATGTAGAGTGAAGAACTTGCTCAAAAAGCAATGGATGCAAGAGAAGATCCATATTTAGCACTTCTGAACTATAGAGCTACACTGCTGCAATGTGGAAGGTTATCTGCTGAACTCCTCTACAACTGACATATAAATATTTGATTACTGGGAAAGTACAATCAGACAAATTGGTACAGTATAAGAGCAAGACCATTTCTATAGGTAAAAAAACAAAGAGTAAAAATTTGGCAAGATGGGCACTGGTCAAAGTTTCCATGATCACAGAAGAGTCTTGTTCATAGTCAATGATCACAGGTGAAGGTAAAATCTTATGAAGGAATCAAAAGCATCTACTCAAGGTATCTGAGAACTTGGACAAGACATGAGAAGTGAGAGCAGACACAGAAGTTTAAAACTAGTCACAGGCTGACCCTGTTATTGACCATGAGATTGAACAGTCTTTTACAGACAAGGATTTGCCTAAAGAGGGGTTGCAATACAGCAGATCGGAAAGACTGCTAAAATGCCCCAAGAGACTGTTCAAATCCTGTTACGGTTGTGTTTAAGCAACTTGAAGAGTTGTTAAGTCAATTATTGAATTTGTAATGCTTTGTTCATTTAATGTAATAGTGTTTCAGTTCAGCAAGCAAATTTTTAAAAAGGGATCTAAACAAGGGCAGACGTGCTTTAGAGTAAGTCCTCAGGAAGTGTAGATGTGCCACCTTCCTTACACTCTACAGTATGGTTGGTTTCCTGTGACACACTTCCTGCTGAGGCAGAAATAAAGCCCAGGAGAGGGCAATCACAGGCTGTAGCTACCCAGAGTAGTAGGAAGCTTTGTTATTTCATTCTCGTACATAGTTTCAGTTCATAATAAAGGGTTTATCTTGATGCTGATCTGGTCAGCATAAAGATACCACGGCATAGTTGATGGAGGATATACAGGAACTGGATTTGGCTCTTTAGTTCTGGGGTTTATTCTACACTGGTCCTGGAATACCTGGCACTGCTGCAAAGTATTCTGGTCAGTAACTATCCCCAAAAGGGCCATCTTGCAGCTGGGCACCATCTGACCACATGGGTATTCCAGCCTCCAAGACATCTTTCCCAAATGCCCAGAGCATTAGAGGGGTGACATGGGTGCCAACTCTATGCTAGATGGGGACAACTCCCGCAAGTTGGGAGTATCAGCAATTAGGGAGAGCTGGCTGCTTTCTGGACCCCCCCATTCTGACTGGATTGCAGCTCAGAATCTGTCCAACTGCTGCCTCTTATGTTAGGCAGAACAGTCTATAATGTCTATATTAATAGTAAGTACAGGATTCCCTATATAAGCAGAACCCTTACAGTTTTCCTTTTTTTTCTCTATGTGACGCACAGTTTGTTCAGTGTAGGGTGTCAGTGTTATTGGCTTCCTTGTGAAATGTTTATTATGAATTATGACAACTATAATCCATACCTGGTGTTAACTGAAATTAACTGAATTACATCAGAGACAAATTGGGCCCATTATGTGTAATATTGCACTCAAGTCTAAAATGTTTGGGATTTGACAAGTCATTTCTCCTAAAATGTTTATCTACTTTTTTTGCATGGATGTGAGTACCTTTTGTATTGGATTATTCCCAGTTAGACTGTTTTTCAGTTGTTAAGGTGAAATACATGCCTCTTGTTCTTATCCTGAGTGGAAACCTTTGCCTCTTCACATATGTCTTCATATTCTATCCTCATGAAGCTCAAGTCCACTCAGAGTACCATAGATTCTCCGGGGCAAACTCTGAGCCAGATCGTTCCATTGATTTTGAAGCAAGACTCCCCACTGAAATCAATCCTTGTGAGTCAAATATTAGTACATCAATATCAACATCTCAATTGCGCCTCTTAAAGGAGCAACTCATGCACTTAGTAGGAAGGTCACAGAAGTCTTTCTAAATGTAAATGTGAATTGTCTAAAGGACATGATTCAGCTTGCTTTTATCATGCAAGAATATAAAATGTGTGGTAACAAGAATAGATGATATGACTGATATTTTGATACTTCTATTAAATCAATGCCAAGAGATTGAAGACCAAGTGTGTGAATCAGAAATGATTTAGAAACAATTTCATGCTCATATAGCCATGATACCAGGACAAAATCCTATAGTAAAACCAATTCATTGTGTTAAGAAAACTCTTTGAAATACAGAGTCTGATCCCTATTCCCATTGGCAAAACTCTCATTGATTTCAGTAGGTGGAAGATCAGACCCACATTTTGGTAAGGAAAGTAGCACTTGATTGGTTTGAGAAATGAGCCACTTGATAAAGGGAACTATTGAACAGTTCACTTAAATCAAAAAGGTATCATGCAACATGCAAACCTGACAGAGATCTATCAAAGACAGTACAGTTAAATTCAATCCAACTTCTATTAAATCAATGGAAAGCCTCATATTTCACTGGAATGAGCTTTGGCTCTAGTAGAAAGCTTACAAGTAGTAGAAACCCCAAAAGAAAAATCTCATGAGTAGTTTTCGGCTGGTAACTAATGGATATTCTAAAATGGTATGTGAGGAAAAGAAATAGAGATAGAACACCATTAAGAATCATTGGTGCAGTCTCCCCCTCCCAGTTTTAGAATGGTCCTAAGTCTCTGATTACATTTACAACCCGGACCTGCTAGGTCCATGAGTTGTTACATTAAGTGGAACGATGAAGATATTTATATGCATTATTAAATTTTGTCTCACTAGCATAAGTCCACTGAGATTTTTTTCCAAATCATCTATTTTATAAGGATGTCTCAAAAATTAAAATTTAATGAAAGGCTTATCTTTAATAATTTGCTTCTTATATTCTGTCCTAATTATCAGTCATTTTAACAACAGTTTAAAATATGTAGGCAATTTTTACATGACATTTTAAGCATCAATTTAATATCTGAAATTAAAATTGTTATTGCATTGTTCAGGACATTGTTGAAATTAAAATAATATATTTAAGAATTAATGTTAAATTATATCAAATATTTATCAACTGGTCAGACCCAAGGGAAATACCACAATAAACTAGAATTCTAATGGTAAAAATGTGATTGCATAGTAATAATTCTTCTAAAACTATTGCAACTATCAAGATGTTATAGTAAAACTATAATTTGACACTCTTATAGTAATTTATTGGTAATTTGACTTAGTTTTTAACATGTTTGTAAGAGGTGTATTAAAACTTTGTCGTAATAAGATATGATGCAGATCCTGCAAAGACTTCTGTGCACGTGTATCTTTTAGCATGTGAGCAGTCCCATAGAATACACGTGCTCCTGACCATTCTAAGTTGTGATTCCATAGTCCATAGGGACCAGCAGTGCTAATATCAGGGTCTAGAGTTGCAGAGGTAAAGTGTGTTGCCATGCTACTGCCATGACCTCCAGTGAGCCAGAGGAGAAAATACCCCTTCTCAAACTCTAACAGCCCTTCTCTACAGACTTTGAAAATCAATAGTCTGTTACACACACCAATCTGGATCAGTTGATAAGGGAGGGCTCATTTGAATAACATGAAAATAGCCAATTGCAAAGTCATATGTCTAGTTCAGTGAAACGAGTCAACATTTTTAAGTTGCCTGGCTTGTTGGCTGCCATGGATCCTATTGGACATCCCCTGCCAGCCACCTACTCGAGTGTTGCTGGGGGACCCAGATTTTTGGTCTCCTGGGTGTTTTAAGCTTCTCTCGGTCTCAGCAAGCTGCAGCACTGTTTTCTCTCTTGGCCTCTCTGGCACATTTCCTGAGCACCGACTCTCAGTCTGCTATCTGTCATGGAAACAGAGCCCTGCAGCCAATCTGCCTTAGGTCCCCAGGACCAGCACTGATTTCCCCCTCCCCCAAGATACCCCAGTAGCTTAAACACAATCAGTTCCTGAATCCCACTGAAAGAGCTGAGTTTTCTGGTTGCCGATTAAGTCTCTCAGGAGGCATGTGGCCATTGAGAAGCATATAAACACACCAAGACAAGTTGCTCAGATTCTGATGCCATTGCTTTTTTATACTTAAAGGCTCAAGAGAGTATGGATCATTTAGAAAACAAATGTCCTAACCACAATAGCCCTCCCTAGCTCACCCTTCTCTCCAGAATCCTTGGAGGATCGTCTGGGCTCAGGCAAGCAGGCAGGGTCTCTTGCCTCATGTGGCTGCTATATACCAGGCTGCTTCTCCCTCATGGAGTCTTTTCCCCAGGAGGACCAGGAGGGTCATTTGGCCTGTGCCTCAGGCTCAAAGGGGGCCTCAAATTTAGACACTTGTTAACTTTTTGGCATTTGATAAGTTTTGCAACTTGTTTTTATGCACATCCCTATCGGACCAAAATGTGACACACTCTCTCAGCTTACAGCTTCAAATTTAAGCAAATAAGAGATGTGATTTGGTAAAAGACATAATTTTTTTTGTTAACTGATATAAATTTTGTCACATTAAAGAGTTTAAAATGTTCATAAATATTAATAAAAATATATTGGTTCTGATGGCACAAGATTAGACTGTGATGAACATGTCCTCTCAGATCAGCTGATTATATAAACAAACCACTACGAGTGAGTGGTGCTGGATCAAGTGCTTGTTGAAAGATTAGAGAACTGTTACATTTTAGTGTCTTTATAGTTTTACATCTAGTTGACTAAGGAATTATCTATGTGTGAGAATTCCTCCTTATTATCTTCATATGGTAGCTAAAAGAGGTGACTGGTTGGTTGGTTGGTTGGTTGGTTGGTTGGTTGGTTGAGCCCTAGATTGGTAGCTTGGCCATATCGTAGGCTTTTGTAGTCTATAGGCCCAAATTCAAGGTGAAAATTTGTGGGGACAATCTTGTACAGTGAGTTTTGTGAGGACACACATTTGAAATTTTTGGACATTATCCCTCTGCCTGTATCCGGGGCTGTGTTTACTGTATATATATGTCATCCTTTTGTCTTCAGCTCAACCTGTTATATTATACCTTGCGTGCTTGAGTTTTGATTCAGTGATAAGAATAAAACCTGTCTGACTGTTTCATTTTGTGTTCTTAATTAGTATTCCTTCGTTTTAAGTCTTTTCAGCATTTGTGTACCACTCAGCATTTGTGTGCATGTTTACAGTAGGAGATTTCAAGTGTAGATAAGCTACTTATTTACAGCAGAATATTTCAAGTGTGGATAGGCTATATATTGACCAGATAGATCACTGTGAAGAGGAAATTTGAAAGTGGTACAAGCAAGAGATGGCGAAAACAACTAAGTGAAGCAGCAGCTAAGAGCTCAAAGCCAATAACTTCATTTCTCAAACCACTGGAAAACACATCTTACCCAACAAACAATGCTACAGATAATGAAAACTCCGGAACTGCAACAAGTGTTATTTCAGTGCCAATACCTGAACATGAGGACAGTAGTCAAGAAGGAGATGTGCCAACAGAAACAGATGCAGCAGAAGATCCTATGTACGATCAAGAAACTCAACAGCAACAGGAAGATGTAGATCTTACTCAGCAAGAGCAATTCATGAGTACTACAGATTTGCCTGTGACTGACACTGGAATTCTTGACAAGAGCAATGCTGCCCAAATGCAATCTTTTCTTCAAATTAGTTGTTTTGAAATTCCAAGTAACATTCCACGAGATGCTGATAATCATGCTTTCCCTACTTGTCTGGAAGAGAAAAACTCTTCCAAATGGTCAGATCTGCACAAGAGACTGGTTATGCTGGAGTATGGAAAAACAATCTCTGTACTGTGCACCCTGCTTCATTTTGAACAGAAGTGCTGCAAATGCATCAGTTCTCTCTGATCAGTGAAGATGGTGCATCAACAGAGGTTGGAGGAAGTTGTAAGACCTAATATCATTACATGAGAGCTCAACGTCACACAAAGAAAACTATGTTGCATGGAAATCAGCCAGTAGGGCAGCATTAGCTGAAAGTTCAGTTGAGAATTTACTCTTGACTGAACTCTCTATAGAAACTAATAACTGGAAAATACTTTGTGAGCACATCCTGAATGTCATCCTTTTTCTTTCTGAGCGGGGATTGGCTTTCTTTGGTTCCAGTCAATGTATTGGTGATCATACAAATGGAAACTTTCTAGGCATAGTTGAGCTCCTCAGCAAATATGACCCACTTTTATCAGAGCATGTTAGATGTGTTCGAGAATTGCAAGAGAGTCAAAAGCGCATGCAAGTCCATTATCTCTCCACATGCATACAAAACGAGTTTATTGAGCTATGTGGGTCATTCGTACAAACAACAATTCTTGATGAGATTCGAAATGCCAAGTATTTTTCAAAAAGAAAAGGAGGACTTGTGGCACCTTAGAGACTAACCAATTTATTAGAGCATAAGCTTTCGTGAGCTACAGCTCACTTCCTCAGATGCATATCGTGGAAACTGCAGCAGGCTTTATATATACACAGAGAATATGAAACAATACCTATTCCCACCCCACTGTCCTGCTGGTAATAGCTTATCTAAAGTGATTTCCAGCACAAATCCAGGTTTTCTCACCCTCCACCCCCCCCCACAAATTCACTCTCCTGCTGGTGATAGCCCATCCAAAGTGACAACTCTTTACACAATGTGCATGACAATCAAGCTGGGCTATTTCCTGCATAAATCCAGGTTCTCACATCCCCCCCACCCCCATACACACACAAACTCACTCTCCTGCTGGTAATAGCTCATCCAAACTGACCACTCTTCAAGTTAAAATCCAAGTTAAACCAGAACATCTGGGGGGAGGGGGTAGGAAAAAACAAGAGGAAACAGGCTACCTTGCATAATGACTTAGCCACTCCAAGTCTCTATTTAAGCCTAAATTAATAGTATCCAATTTGCAAATGAATTCCAATTCAGCAGTTTCTCGCTGGAGTCTGGATTTGAAGTTTTTTTGTTTTAAGATAGCGACCTTCATGTCTGTGATCGCGTGACCAGAGAGATTGAAGTGTTCTCCGACTGGTTTATGAATGTTATAATTCTTGACATCTGATTTGTGTCCATTTATTCTTTTACGTAGAGACTGTCCAGTTTGACCAATGTACATGGCAGAGGGGCATTGCTGGCACATGATGGCATATATCACATTGGTGGATGTGCAGGTGAACGAGCCTCTGATAGTGTGGCTGATGTTATTAGGCCCTGTGATGGTGTCCCCTGAATAGATGAAGAATAAATGGACACAAATCAGATGTCAAGAATTATAACATTCATAAACCAGTCGGAGAACACTTCAATCTCTCTGGTCACGCGATCACAGACATGAAGGTCGCTATCTTAAAACAAAAAAACTTCAAATCCAGACTCCAGCGAGAAACTGCTGAATTGGAATTCATTTGCAAATTGGATACTATTAATTTAGGCTTAAATAGAGACTTGGAGTGGCTAAGTCATTATGCAAGGTAGCCTGTTTCCTCTTGTTTTTTCCTACCCCCTCCCCCCAGATGTTCTGGTTTAACTTGGATTTTAACTTGAAGAGTGGTCAGTTTGGATGAGCTATTACCAGCAGGAGAGTGAGTTTGTGTGTGTATGGGGGTGGGGGGGATGTGAGAACCTGGATTTATGCAGGAAATAGCCCAGCTTGATTGTCATGCACATTGTGTAAAGAGTTGTCACTTTGGATGGGCTATCACCAGCAGGAGAGTGAATTTGTGTGGGGGGGTGGAGGGTGAGAAAACCTGGATTTGTGCTGGAAATCACTTTAGATAAGCTATTACCAGCAGGACAGTGGGGTGGGAATAGGTATTGTTTCATATTCTCTGTGTATATATAAAGCCTGCTGCAGTTTCCACGATATGCATCTGAGGAAGTGAGCTGTAGCTCACGAAAGCTTATGCTCTAATAAATTGGTTAGTCTCTAAGGTGCCACAAGTCCTCCTTTTCTTTTTGCGAATACAGACTAACACGGCTGCTACTCTGAAACCAAGTATTTTTCAATCATTGTTGTTGTCACTCCAGATTGTTCTCACAAGAAACAGACTACTATGGTTATTCGAGATGTTAAGATTGTAGATAGCTCAAAATTTTCAATTGAAGAAAGGTTTATTTTGCTTGATAATTTCACGGGAAAAACTGGAAAAGAAATTGCTGCTTGAGTACTAGCAATTCTAGGAGGTTTTAAGTTAGATTTTCAAGTCTGCATTGGTCAAGCCTATGACAATGGATCTAATATGGCTGGGAAGTACAAAGGTGTACAAGCAGTTCTGCTTGAGCATAATTCAAAGTGTATTTTCTCCAGCTGTGGAAACCACACACTAAACCTTGGAGGGGTTGACTGTGTTGAATCATGCAAGGAGGCAATTACTTACTTTGGAACTGTTCAGCAAATGTAAAATCTCTTCAGTAGCAGGTCCACAAAGGTGGGAAATTCTGAAGCAGTATCTTCCTGTTTCCCTGCATGGGATGTCCAAAACTAGATGGTCTCCATGGATTGATGGTGTTCAACCAGTTGTGCAGCATTTGAATTCAGTGAGAAAGGCTTTAAATGAGCTTGAATCTCTCAATCTCACTGCATAGGCTCAAACTGAACTTCAGTCTACTCAGAAGCACATGTCCAAATTTGAATGCATTCTGATATCATCTTTGTGGATGAAGCTACTTACAATGATCCACCAAACTAATCTGGTAATTGAAGCACTCAGTGCTACCCTTGATGTTGAGAGGGATAACACTGAAAGTCATCAATGACATTCAACAGATTTGCGAACAATGGGATGCGATCCTGACTGAGTCCAAATTAGTAGCACAGAATATTGGCATTTCATCTGAGTTCTCCACCAATTGCAACTTACCTACTGAATCTGATGCTGAGCAGCATTATAGGGTCAATGTCTTCCTTGTCATCATTGACTCTATTCAATAGGGCCTGCTCCTGGGAGATAGTGTCTGTTCCTAGCTTGAGCAAACACACTTAGCATTTCTATTGTCCATTCAAGGCGCTGTTGTTAATGTTAAGTATATCCCATTGTGTCTGGTCTGGGGGAGACATGCTTTCAGGCTGGTAAGATCTGATGGATGCACATAGAGAGGGTTTCCATGTCTGATGGGGTATACAAAGCCCCTGCTGGAAAGCCAGGGTTAAGGAACAGGTCTGGGCCCAGACAGACACACCTACAAAGCATGCACAAGCTGGAGGAGGGCAGTTAAGAGGGAGGCAGTGGAAGGGAGCAGATGGCTGCTGTGGGGGGAAAATACTGCCCAGGAACTCACTGCCTGAGGTCTGACAACACAAACTACGCAAACCTACAAAGGAGAATCAGGGGATGCAGTGTGTATCAGAGACTAGATTGGAGTGATTTACTCTGATAAGCTACAAGAGACTGGGCTAGGGAGTGGTCTGGGGGGGGCAGCAGCTTAGCACCCCATCGGGCTCTGGACCAAAGCCCAGTGGAGAGAGCAGGCCGAGGCTCCCCTACTACCCTGAGAGAACAATACAACAAGAAAAGCCTTCACCACCAGTGAGAAGCTAGCTGGAAAAGAGCAGGACTATTCAAGGGTCCAGCCCTCAAAGCCCCTGTGCTAAAGGGAAACCCTTGGGTGGGGGCACTAAAGGACAGCCCTGTGCTTCAAGGGGAGACCTCCTGCCAACCCCTGCCTGACCACTAGGCAGCACTGTCACCTTGTGCATCTTCTACATCATGAAACTACAACTTCATGATACAACTTCATAATATCAACCAGAATTCATAAATTGTACAGACAAACATTCCAAATTGTCACACTGGTAATGGACTGTATTGAATTATACTGTTCCACTTTCATATATTATTTCTGATGCATTTGTAAGCTAGGCCAAGGACACTTAGAGAATAGCACTTGTACACTATAAAGACATGCTAATAAATAAGGCATAGGAGCTGAATATTCCTAGACTATTAAAGGCAGGACTTATTAATTATTAATTAACTATTAACCATTAATTAATGATTAATTGTTGTTTTTAATTATTATTTGTATTACTGTACTGCCTAGGAACCCTAGTCATGGACCAGGACCCCATAGTGCTGGTGCTATACAAACAGAACAAAAAAAATGTCAGCTCCTGCCCCAAAGAGCTGACAATCTAAGCATAAGACAAGAGACAACAGGTGGATACAGACCCTGTGGGGTGTGCAAGGAAACAGTGAGCCAGTACTGGTCAGCATGATAGGCAGTGGTCTCGGCCCACCAGAGGCCTAGCTGCTGTCAAGCTTTTGCAGGCCTCATGGCAAAGGAGAGTTTTGAGGGGGTCTGGAAGGCAGACAATGAAGTAGCTTTGTGATGAGCACCACCTGAGTGTGAGGGGCAGTGAGGGAGCGGGGTTCCGGTTTGCATTATATTACAGAAGGAAACGAAATAATGTATAACACTAAAAAGAGACGCTGTCTTAAGGCATGGGGACACAGACTTAAAGAAGATGACCTAATTAATTTTGTTTTGATTTTAAGAACCTTAACAGGCACCCATCAAATGCTCTATGGCTCCCTAACATAGTCTGGTTTTCATAACAAAATGGATGGCTCATTCATTTCCATAAAATAAATGCACGTCAGCAAGCAAAGTAATGACAGAAAGCCCCTTCACAGCAGGCAAAATTTTAAAGGGTGGGCTTTGAACTTTAATGCTGCAATTCCTGAATGCTGCAGATTTGAGCCATCAAGTCAAATGCAAATGTTCATTTTTGTCAAGCAAAAGGTTGTGTAGCTGTGGAAGTATGCAGCCTTGGTGACCCCATCCCCCATGCCTATACATTCCGACAGTCAGACTTGACCACAATACAGAATCTGTATTGGTGTAAATAAAAACAATAAATCATTACGAAAGGCCAGCACATTTTGGAAACTCAAGGTAATTTCCTACATTTTTAGAAGATATTAAGACTTTATGCAAAAAATAAATAATGGAAGTTTCTCTATATGCAACTATAACTTGCCAAAAGGAAGTTCTATTCAATTAAAGAATCAACAAACATGGGCCATGGCCAACAAAGTCAATGCATTCCAGAGCACAAAACCAGAGCAGTTTCTCTCCTCTCCTGTCTGCTAATACCCTGTGTGCATATCGCTGCTCACATCACTTATCTTTTTCCTTTCACTTTGCAAGCCTGCTTCCCCCTCCAGGTACAATCAGTCATGGCCTTGGATCAAAAATGATGTTGTGGTTTATTGCAATGATTTGGTACCAGACTTCTTGTATAACACTGAAAAACTGCTTTGACTTTCTGTGTATTCTTCCTACTTTTCTTACTTCACTTCCACCTTTTTGATTTACTTCCTCTGCCTCATTTTCTTTGCCTTTGAATTTTCCCCTTTTCTCCATCTAAATCTCTCCTCTGGTTCATCTTTTCCCTCTCAGTTCCATTTCCCCCTTCATCTCCTCCCAGACTTCTCACTCACTTCCATCTGACCCCACATTCTTCCCTTTACCGCTACAGTGCACAGGGAAAGGGGAGTTGACAGGGTCAGCTGGTAGTTCCTGGCATTTTTTTTCAAGCTGGAGTGAAAGAGGAAGTTGTAGGGATGGAGAGGCAATATGATGACTCTCCTTCTTGTCTTCCCTTAGAGCTGGCAGCAAAATGTGTCTTTCTTCTCCTCTCCCTTTGCTGGAGGGAACGGATGAGGAGTCATCTTCATGTAGAAAAGGAGGATAGGGACACATTGTCTTCTCCCGTCAAGCGCAGCTGTTGTTCTGGCTGAAGGCAGGAAGACTGAGAGCCAAAGAACTTCCCCAGCCAGGCACTTGTTCCTCGTGCTGCTCCCACATCTGATTCCTGTGACTAGTCTCACTTGATCACCAGGAAAGAAGGCACGGCCCTTTTAATAGACGAGTGGGAGCTTTTCTTTATACTCCCCCTCTGAAGCCTTTGTCTGTGTGTAGTATAAAGATATCTCTAGAATTAGTGTTAATTTTTATTGCAAGGTTACAAAGTTGACTTGTGTGTGTGGTTAATGAGGAGTGTATGCTGTGGTGAGGTGCTATATGTGTTTGCATTTATTATGTTTGCTGGTTGTGTTGTTGTGTGAGTGGTTTTGAAAATAATCCACCATTTGTGCAGTCTCTGTCATACAATCAAGGAAATTGTTGCAGGCAAATTAACTGTAGAATAAAGATGGTGATTAGTTGAGATACATCTGATATCACAATGGTCTAGGACTCTTGGTATGATACAGATAAATACCTTACTATAGCTCTACAATGCATAGGTATATTTCACAAAGGCAAATTGACTAAGAAATTAAAAATTGAATGGTAACAGACTGCAAATTCCAGCGATGATTCAATCTGTTGACATTCTGAACAAAAAGAGCTCTCAGCCATGCTTGTAGTTGTTTCCTTCGCTTCACACTAACCCAACAGACATTCTAGACTTCAGAGGGACACACAGAGTGACAATCCTGGAATCTTATTGTGTAGATACAGATATGTATGGATATATAGACTCCCTTTTATTTTTGTTCTATTATAGCCCTGAAGTAGTGCTACCAATAACCATCTACATTCACTATCTATACATACACAATATTTTTCTACTGTAATTTGCCAGTCAAACAAATTACTTACAGAAATTCCTTATTTACTAGGTAGGAGATTTTTATCCTTCTATCTACATGTAATCTTTGCTTCTCCTCCACACAACCCCCTGCTGCTATAATGTATGCTCTTCGTTCTTTCTTCCACCCCCAGTATTTGTACAATATTCTCTGATGGTTATTAAAGAGTAACAGTCATATTTTACGACCAAAAGACTCATCCTTGTCCTCTATCATCTCCAGCCCCTTTAGGAAGAGAACTTATAGTTGTACAAGTCACATGGAAAGGGTTAGAGCTGAAAAATATTTATGTAAGAGAGTTGTTACTTTGACAGAGCCTTAGGGAGCTAGCTGCTAGGGACCTCTCTTGTTTAGAAAATCACAGAGCTTTATGCAGGAGAACATATAAATCTGTGGGTTCACAACGCTTTGAGGCATTCTAAAGCCAAACCTTGGGTTGGGGGGTGGTCTTTTTGGAAATCTTGCAAAGAAGAATGTGCTGTGTTTTTCCACTCTCTCCATCTGTGGTAAATTCCTGAATAGTGTATTTTGATCAAATGGAAAACAGCAGAGAAAAAGAATACCAAAAGTTCAAGAAGACACAGGGAAGGGCTAATAATATACAGAGAAAACGCCAACAGAAAGTTTGGCTAAAACCAAACTTTATCACAGAAAGCTAGAGCTGTGAGAACTGGCTTAGGAAGAAAGGAGAATAAAGTATTTGGAAGGAAGCCAAAGGAAACAAAGTTTAGAAAGTGAAACAAGTCTCAAAGTTTAATACCAAATCATGTGAAACTCTCAAGGCTGTGTCAGGAAGAAAGAGGTGAAATTCCAAAAAGAAAAAGAAGACTGAGGAGGTGTAATGTTTAAAATGGTATATAATTTTTACTCATTTGCTGTTTCAATCCACTTAATCATGACTTCCATACAAATCTTCACATCACAGATTCAATAGCTATCCCCTCCAAGGAGATTGAGAGACACTTGCCAAGGCAGAAAAGCTGAAATAGCTCTTTTTAGTCAGGGAAAAATTCCCCCTTTAAATGGAGGTGGGTTTATTCTCCTCGCTGGTTTTGCCTTCTAATATTTTTATATTTAATTGTTTTCTGTTAAGAGTCATTAAGCTTTTTCCTTCAATCTCTTTTCTCTGTCATTCCCATTCAATTCTTTACAGTTTTTGTTCCTCAGCTTATCCCATTATCACTACCCTATTCTAATTATCTTCCTAGCCACCTGCATTATCACACATACATTCCTTCCTCTCTCCCCACAGACACACTTATCACTCAATCAATGCTTTTAATAATCCATGTCTAAACTCCACAAACTTCCAGTTCTCTTTTACTTTGTGTGTATTTCATACTTTTTACTATTGCTTTTCCTTTTTCTTATTTCTATTGCACTGTTAGAGTGCCCAGTGCCATGCTGATGTGGGCTAACATAAAACAGGTCTTTGACCCAAGGAGTGTACAGTCCTTTGGATAATGTAGGTTTCAGAGTAACAGCCGTGTTAGTCTGTATTTGCAAAAAGAAAAGGAGGACTTGTGGCACCTTAGAGACTAACCAATTTATTTGAGCATAAGCTTTCGTGAGCTACAGCTCACTTCATCGGATGCATACCGTGGAAACTGCAGCAGACTTTATATACACACAGAGATCATGAAACAATACCTCCTCCCAGCCCACTGTCCTGCTGGTAATAGTTTATCTAAAGTGATCATCAAGTTGGGCCATTTCCAGCACAAATCCAGGTTTTCTCACCCTCCACCCCCCCACACACAAACTCACTCTCCTGCTGGTAAAAGCTCATCCAAAGTGACCACTCTCCCTACAATGTGCATGATAATCAAGGTGGGCCATTTCCAGCACAAATCCAGGTTTTCTCAGTATAGGCCACTTTGCATTTCTAGCACTTCAGACTTCAATAATTTTCATTTGACATTCCTGGATTTGTATAGCGCTAACAGTCTCTTTATTTTAAGGCTAGTAAATGTTACAATTACAAATCACATTTATGAATTTTTTTATGTCTTGAAGACTGTCAAGAGGCAGACATCTGAAGGGTGTGATTTCTTGACAGATTGTTTATGTACCAATGTGTAAAATTTCCCAGAAATATGGTCTGCCATTTCTGTTGCCCATAGGGTTGAGAAATTCAACAGCGCCTTATGTTTGTGGTTGTCTAATCGTCTTAAATGCAAGCTCGTCTGGTTGCACTGACTATCATCATGTTGTAAAATGATTCATTGAAATTTCCTACAAAGAGAAAAGGAGTTTAAAAATAAAAAAAACACCCAATAATTTCCCCTTTGCAAAATGGTGATTTGATTCAACAATTTTCAATGAAGAAAGAAAGAAAGAAAGAAAGAAAGAAAGAAAGAAAGAAAGAAAGAAAGAAAGAAAGAAAGAAAGAAAGAAAGAAAGAAAATGTTTTGAAAATGAAGGAAAAGTTGAATCAAAGTATCATGTAACAAATGGGGTTCAGAGAAGCATTTTGTGAATATAAATAAAATCTACGGGCAAAATGCTTCCCTTACTGTGTAAGAGCCATTCTGCTGGTAGACAAACAGTGGAGTTGTGCATTGTTTGGCTGTGAGTTTGGTGCAGAGTCATTCCAATAAAGCAGGGCATGATCGCTAAGAGCGGATGGTTAAAACACATGGTGGGAATCACATCAATTTATTTTAGTGTTCGCATAGCGAATGTTACTGGCAGACCATGCTCCACGTGGCCAGCTTGCATGGTGGCCAGTCCCATAGTTCTTTCTAGCATAGGTTGGAATTAGAGATGGTCAAAAAAATTTCAGTGAAATATTTTTTTCACCAGAACTTTCTGATTTGTCAAAACGTAAACGTTTTGTGAAGACAGATCAATTTTGATGAAGGTCTGATGGAACCCAGACATGGGTACAAGCGAACCCTGCCTGCCAGGCAGGTTTCCTGCCAGCTCACCCCCTTGGCTTCTTGGCAGCTTGCCTGACAGACTGCCTTGGAGTTGGGGACTCCAGAGCCTCCCGGGTTTGCATCTCTGGGGTACCCTTGCAGGCACGTTGTCCCAGAACCAAGACCCCGCTCCCTTTAGCAGAGAATTTTGAAATGTTTGGTTTTCATAGTGTATCACAATGAAACCAAATTTTGAAATATCAAAATCCTCTGTGAAACAGAATTACCTTTCTCTGTCCAGTACTACTTGGAATTCTGCTCTCTTACTGTGCAAGGAAGAAGATGCTGTCCATGCCCTTTCCCCTCACTAGCTCTAAAGTTGTAATGAGATCACTATTTTAATATGTGCAGAGTAATTCATTTCCAACTTATTTTGGTTGTCTCCAACTTCTGCCCTTGGACACTGACTGCAACAGAAGGGGGATATTTTATGCAAGGGAGACAGAGGGCAGAAAACAGAAAAAATCAAGTGGCCAGACAGCTCCAAAAAGGAAGTGCTACCTCAGATGCATCCGATGAAGTGAGCTGTAGCTCACGAAAGCTTATGCTCAAATAAATTGGTTAGTCTCTAAGGTGCCACAAGTCCTCCTTTTCTTTTTGCGAATACGGACTAACACGGCTGTTACTCTGAAACCTCTCAGTTTACTAGAGGATGCTGAGGATAGGCGGGGGTGACCTAGGAAATGGCTTAGCAGGCTCATGTGTGTCATGTTCAGGTCAGCACTGAGTATTTACACCAGGAATGAGTCTGGCCCAATCCCTGAAGCCCATATTAAAAGAAAGAAAGAGACAATTTATGCATGTACAGTTCATTTTAAAAAAGGCCATGAGACACCAGTAATAAGTATCCGAGCTAGATATATTGAAACAGATAAAGTAGTAACCAGCATTTATATCAGGTACATTAAAAAGAAACCCTTCAATATTCACAGAGCTTTACATATATCTTAGTTATTGGCTATTCCATCACATTAACAACCCAATAATAGCTACTAACTGTAACACCATGAAAGAAGAGAAATAAAAGTCTTCTTAGTGTCTCAACAACTTCCTATTTTATGAAAAACAAATACTTTAATATCTTCACTGGGTACAAGATAGTAAATTCTCTTGTACATTAATTTATACATCTTAGGCTAACAATAAATCTTGGTTTTGAAATACAGGTATTTTCCAGTAGGTACAAAAGACTGGACAACCAAACTAAAATCTGGTTATATAATTTCACTGCTGCACACTACATAGTATACAGAGTACTGAAGATAAACACTAAAGATAGAATAATCAATATATATTTTTGCGTCATGAGTAGAGCTGAACAACCAATTCAATTAAACTTAGATTAGTTAATTTCCTGCAGCTCTGTAAAGAGCTCTGTAAGTGTTAAGTAGTACTATTACTTAAAATGTAATAGAACTAAAATACTGTTAGTTTTATATGCCTTTTAGATCCTGGGTTGGAGCTAATTGCATTCACCTGGTTTGAATGACTGCATGAGTCAGGAGAACCACTCTAATTCATGTCAGGTTGAGTCAGAAGAAGAAATCTAAACTCCAGAACCTGACACTCTGCTTTAGGTACCTAGTCTATCTGCTAAAACAGAGATGTTTCAGAAAAGGGTAGCTGAAGTTTCAATCAATGTAGGGCAAAAATACATTTTAAATTAGTACAATAAAACATATACTATGGGATTCTGGACTGAAAATCATTAAACTTTTTTGGTTGAAAACTACTGCCCGTTGGTTTAACAAAGACAGTCTTCAGTGGGAAATAAAAGACGTTGTGTCTATCAATCAATCATGCAGATGATCAATAGATAGATGTCTTTCACTACTTGAAGAGCTGACAGTACAGAAGACATGGTTGAAGTGGACCAAATGTTCACGTACTCAGGTTTAATGTAAACGTACCTTACGGATTGTTGAACTTTCTAGGGACTACTGCTGTGATGATTAATTGCTACTGAATGCTAATGAAGGAGTGAGGTGAATACACACTATGATGTATTTAAGTGATGATTGATTGGATTTAAACACTAGCTGTCAGAAGACAACTTACTACATGCACATCAAGTCCATAAATGTGCATCGAACTGTTCATTGTCCCCCTGTGTGTCTCTCTGACCTTGTAAATTGAGCAGCAACAGGGGAAGAACTGTCCCTTTATAATTGTACTGCTAAAGTAAATCCATTCCTTAGAAAGCACATCACCTTTCATGACAGGTTATAATTAAACATTGATGATCAGTGTATAGTTGCATGACACAATGTCATTCCTGGTTCATCCTTTTTTTTCAGAAAAAGTTAAATTTTAGCAAATTAGAATAACGTAGAAAATGTTTAGAGACTGAATACTGAAAGAAAAAGCCACTTTGTTCAATAAAGTTATAAAATATAGAGGAGAGATAGTGGTGAACTGGATTAGGAATAAATAAAAGAAAGAAATATCATTGCCAGCTTAAGAAAATGAGACCACACTACTATGCCCCCTTGAAGAGATGGAGTGAAATAAAATGCAACAACAAACTCCTAGAAAACACTAAGGCCAAGATCCTCAAAGGTATTTAGAGTCCTAAATCCCAAAGGGAACAACTAGCTAACAAATTTGATTGGCTACGAGAAATAGGTGCTGACCAAATAAAGAAAACTACACAAGATTTGGGTCTGGCTGGGGAGAGAAAGAACAAAGCGTGAAGCAGTGTGTGCAGGACAGTGGATCTGGGAGACAGAATGTAGTAGCAAAAAGAAAAGGAGGACTTGTTGCACCTTAGAGACTAACAAATTTATCTGAGCATAAGCTTTTGTGAGCTACAGCTCACTTCATCGGATGCATTCAGACCTGAATGCATCCGATGAAGTGAGCTGTAGTCTGAATGCATCCGATGAAGTGAGCTGTAGTCTGAATGCATCCGATGAAGTGAGCTGTAGCTCACGAAAGCTTATGCTCAAATAAATTGGTTAGTCTCTGAGGTGTCACAAGTCCTCCTTTTCTTTTTGCGAATACAGACTAACACGGCTGTTACTCTGAAACCTGTCAGAATGTAGTAGGTAGAGTTGAACTCAGAGCCAGCTCAGAATAAAAATTCTGAGCGGGAGCTGTTGCTATTTTTATCAGTGCTAGTGAACATTCAAACTTCTATCAATCTAGGTTCTTTTACCTCACCCATCTGGGTGGTATGTGGGTACCTCACAGATCTCCTGAAATGAGCCTCTAACAACTTCAGTATGATTGATATGATAATGAGCTCTAAGGGCACATCTACCTTGTTCCACAGTTCGGACTACCGGGGTGTGAATAGCCGTGCGCATCAAAGTGCTCGGCAGTAACTCCCTGGTGTAGATGCTGCTGATGTGAACTGAAAGGTTCCTAGCTCATATTAACACAGTCCTCCAGCAGGACTACATTAATGCAATGTAAGAGCTAGGACTATCAAATGATTAAAAAAATTAATCGCGAGATTAAAAAAATAGTCATGATTAATCGCAGTTTAATTGCACTGTTAAACAATAATAGAATACCATTTATTTAAATCATTTTGGATGTTTTCTACATTTTCAAATATATTGATTTTAATTATAAGACAGAATACCTAGTGTACAGTGCCCTGGCCCCCATGGGCTCCCCACCCCTCCATCACTCCGGCCCTCACGGGCTCCCTGGGCTCCCTAGGCCCCATCACCTCCGGGCCCCGCTGCCTCCTCCAGTGCTTAATTTGTATTTAAAGTGCTGGCCGGGCACCCAGCTCTGAAGGCAACACCATCACCAGCAGCAGCACAGAAGAAAGGAGGGCATGGTATATGGTGTATTGCCACCCTCACACTTGCACTACTGCTGCGGTTCATGGTGCTTGGCCCTCGGCCTGTGGCTCAAGGCAGGCTTCACGCTGTCACATGGGGTCTGCATCTTGCCAGAAGCCATAGCCATCCCACAACCCTCTCGCCACTCCTGGCTCACCGGGGCGCCATTTCAGATTTTGGTTTGTTATGAGACAGTGTGTGTGTGTTGGGGGAGGAAGTCTTTGTTGGGGGGGGGGAAGTGTATGTGTGTGTTGGGGGGAATTGTGTGTGTGTGTATTGGGGGAATCGTGTGTTGGGGGGAAGAGTGCGTGTGTGTTGGGGGAGGAAGTCTTTCTTGGGGGGGAAGAGTGTGTGTGTGTGTGTGTGTGTGTGTTGGGGAAGAGTGTGTGTGTGTGTTGGGGGAGAGTGTGTTGGGGAAGAGTGTGTGTGTTGGGGGAATCATGTGTTGGGGAAGAGTGTGTGTGTGTTGGGGGGAAATCTTTGTTGGGGGAAGAGTGTATGTGTGTGTTGGGGGAATCGTGTGTTGGGGGAAGAGTGTGTGTGTGTATTGGGGGAATCGTGTGTTGGGGGGAAGAGTGCGTGTGTGTTGGGGGAGGAAGTCTTTCTTGGGGGGGAAGAGTGTGTGTTGGGGAAGAGTGTGTGTGTGTGTTGGGGGAGAGTGTGTTGGGTGAAGAGTGTGTGTGTTGGGGGAATCATGTGTTGGGGAAGAGTGTGTGTGTGTTGGGGGGAAAATCTTTGTTGGGGGAAGAGTGTATGTGTGTGTTGGGGGAATCGTGTGTTGGGGGAAGAGTGTGTGTGTGTATTGGGGGGAATCGTGTGTTGGGGGAAGAGTGTGTGTGTGTGTGTGTTGGGGGGAAGAGTGTGTGTGTGTGTTGGGGGGAAGTGTATGTTGGGGTGAGGGGAAGTGTGTGTGTGTTGGGGGAGCGCTGTCTCTTTAAGCGGAGCACTCAGGAGCCTGAAAGCTTTTTCAGCCAGCAGCAGTTGCTGTCGGCAGCACTCACTCTCGAGCCAGCACCAGACAGGCGCCCCCTGTTCCCTCACCCCAGATCAGCGGCAACTGGGTACACGGGTGGGGAGAGTGGGACACCCCAACATCAGCCCCCTCACACCGCCTCTGCACAGCAGGCAGAAGGCAGGCTCCCAGTCCAGAACATCTTGGCCAGGGGCGGCTCCATGGGGAGGGGGAGGAGTACCAGTAAAGTTGCTATAAAAATCAAGACTTCTCACTATAGGATTATTTTCCACCGGCATCATAACTAGCCTCTTGGCATTTTGCCAAAGAAATCCACATCAGCAGAGGGAGAAGGTTTTTTTTAAAATGTTGACCTGACTGGCATCTGCTGAGCCACATGCAGCAGATGTTAGTAGAGTCAGCTTTTTAACTCTGTCCCATTTTCTCTTTTGTTTTCCTAAGATGTTTGCTACTCCAGCATTTTGTGGAGATCTTCATTTTGCCATAGCTTCCTTTACAACTCTAGTTAAACACCTCTAACTTTGATCCACTTTCCTTAATACAGAAATTATCTGAAGTCACTCTCTATCAAACCAAATGACCATAGAAAGGCAAATGCATCTAACCCAGAGTTGGTTTGTTTCATAACAGAATAGAAATGTGAGATCGTGTTATTCACTCAATATGCTAAGAGGAACATCCCTACAATTGAGAGTAATTGTGTGCCCTCTTTATGAGTCAAGGGCTTTCGCTGAAGGATTTTAAGATGAAGAATATTTCTGAGTTTAAAACTTTTTTGTAATTCAGTGACATCAACCTTAAGAGACAGATTTTCAAAAGTGGTCACAACCACCACAATTTGGGCTGGATTTTCAAATAAACTCAGCTTCCATTACAGCACTTAATGATTGGGCCAGATTTTCAGAAATTCTGAACACCCAGCAGGTCGTGGTGCTCTCAAGGAGAGCTGCCGGATGCTGAGCTGTTTTGAAAATATGGTCCTAAAAATGTCAGAATGAGGCTGTTTGGAAAGCAGTATTTTGCTGTTTGCCTATATATATATATATATATCACACAAGTCTTACCCCTTGAAATTCGTTCTCTTTCCCCGCAGTTTACACAGGAGACTATTTCTAAGCAGTACATCAAAATCATTCCTATTCACCGTCCTCATGTTTTTTAACATCAAATCTTCTCCCAAAATCCATGAACCCCTCACAGCCATCCCAGTCACCACTAGCCGATAGGAAACACACTTCATGCATCCAGCATAAGCTACCATATGCTGCAGTGCACAGTTTTGTTTGATACTTAATATACATAGCTAGGGCCTTCTCTTGAGCATAACACAGTGTGAATCCATGATGTCTTCATATTTCTAATCTTTTGCTTCCAGTCAACTTCTAAACAGCTCCACCTCCCACCTCTCCAAATATGACCAGATTATGCTTTCCCTGATCCCCACACCTGTGCATTGTGTGGCAATTTTTCTTTGACATCATGTTGTCAATAGCAATGTCCAGAATCACAGAGAGATAATGTGTCCTCTAGTCCTAACGACTTTCCAACCTTGTCTAACACATACAATACACACCTTGCTCAAGGTAGGGAGCACTGCAGTGGGCCACAGTACTGCACAAGGCAGAGTAAGCAACAGATGAACATAATGAATAAGGATTTCACCACACCACAATTTTACATAGAGAGCCCCAGGCACAAAAATGTGCATGTGCAAATGCATGCGTTAATGGGCAGATTAGTTGACTGTGTGTGGAAATATCCATCTTGCACATGCAGGTACTCACATTTTAATGGATCTGTGTGTGCAAATGAAGGTTTGCATGGGCCTTATCCTTTATGTCTGACACTATGTTTCTTTTTAAAGCATATGAATTAGCTACACTCTATATACAAAAATTTAAAGGCTAATTTAGGGCTCTCTTCACACCTAACTTGCTAGAACAGAGGTGGGCAAACTACGGCCCACGGACACATCTGGCCCGCGGGACCCTCCTGCCTGGCTCCTGAGCTCCTGCCCCCCCCCCCCCCCACAGCCTCACCTTGCCGCCGGCGCAATGCTCTGGGCGGCGGGGTGAGCTCCTGGGACAGCGCAGCTGCAGAGCCGCGGCTTGACTCGGTGCTCTGTGCCGCTGGGTGGCGTGGCTGGCTCCAGCTGGGCAGCACGGCTGCCTGTCCTGGTCCTCTGGGCTGCACGGCTGTAGTGCTGCCAGCCACCAGTGCTCCAGGCAGCACGGTAAGGGGGCATGGGGGTTGAATGGGGGCAGGGGAGTTCGGGGTGGTGGTCAGTGGGTGTGGATGGGGTCAGGGTGGTCAGAGGGCGGGGAACAGGGGGATTGAATGGGGGTAGGGGTCCTGGGGAGGGGCAGTCGGGGGGGGTTGGATGGGATGGCGGGGGGCAGTCTGGGGCAGGGGTTCTGGGGGCAGTCAGGGGACAGGTAGAAGGGGGGGTTGAATGGGGGCAGGGGTTCTGGGGGGCAGTCAGGAAGGAGAGTGGGGGTTGGATAGGGTGGCGGAGGGCAGTCCGGGGACAGGGAGAAGGGGGGGTTGAATGGGGGCAGGGGTCCGGGGGGGCAGCCAGGAAGGAGAGTGGGGGTTGGATAGGGTGGCGGAGGGCAGTCCGGGGACAGGGAGAAGGGGGGGGTTGAATGGGGGCAGGGGTCTGGGGGGGGGCAGTCAGGAAGGAGAGTGGGGTTGGATGGGGTGGCGGAGGGCAGTCCGGGGACAGGGAGAAGGGGGGGTTGAATGGGGGCAGGGGTCCAGGGGAGCAGTCAGGAAGGAGAGTGGGGGTTGGATAGGGTGGCGGAGGGCAGTCCGGGGACAGGGAGAAGGGGGGGGTTGAATGGGGGCAGGGGTCCGGGGGGGCAGTCAGGAAGGAGAGTGGGGTTGGATGGGGTAGCGGGGCACAGTCAGGGGCAGCAGTTCCGGGGGCGGTCAGGGAGAAGGGGTGGTTGGATAGGGCGGATGTCCCAAAAGTGCAGTCAGGAATGAGAGGAGGGGTTGGATGGGGCGGCAGAGGTCCGGGGGCAGTCGGGGCAGGGAGCGGGGATGTGTGGATGGGGCAGAGGTCCCGGGGGGGCCATCAGGGAACAGGAGGGGTTGGATGGAGCAGGAGTCCCGAGGAGGGGCGGATAGAAAGTGGGGCCCAGGCCACCACTCCCTCCCCTAACCATCCCTCCATACAATTTCCAAAACCCGATGCGGCCCTCAGGCCAAAAAGTTTGCCCGCCCCTGTGCTAGAAGATAATTTACATGTTCATAACTGTCACAGTTTCAGGGTTAACTGCACTTTTGACCCCCTCTACTTGTCTTCCTAGAGGGCACCCATTTAAGGTTTAAGGATTCCCAACCATCTCTTCACTTGGGGCAGAGACCTCTGTCTCTCTCCCTTCAGACCAGGGGTTTAGGTTTGCAGTCCGACTGCGCCTCACTGCAATTTCCCAGCAGGCCTGCCTGGGGTCCAGCACCTGTGGCTAACTTTTTCCAGGGGCCATAACAGTGTATACCAGTTACCAACCAGCCTCCACAAAGCAAACTGTGTTTATTCTTAGGGCAAAAGTACTACAGAGAAAACATAAAAAAACAGTAAAGGAACATACACAGGTGCTAAAAGTTTACCAGAGGTCACCCCAGCTCCAGTGTAGGCTTTGGTAGACGTCAGTCTTTCAAACCCCACAACTGAGTTTTTCCCTTTGGTTACAAGTTCCTGTCAGTTCTTAGATCAGGAACCAGAACCAACTGGACAGTTCAACTGTTTCTTTATACACCTTGGGCCTTTGATCTGCAGTCTTTGTGAACAGGTACTTACCGGTCAATGGTCCTTTTCTGAGGGTGTAGCTTCAAAAGACTGGGGGTTTGCATAACCACGTCTGTGGAATTTGCATTACCCACTCCCCAGGGATTCCCCGGGAAACCCGTTTAACATGTATAGTCCCAAAAGTCCATGCCTTTCTGGCACATGTCAGTATAGTCATTTGACCTCATAACCCTTCCCAAGTCCCATATCTGTCATAACAACATCCATATCAGTTACTGTACTGTACATTTATTGTACAAATTTCAGAAAAGCCCAAAAGATACATGGCAGCAAATTCTCCCCTCAGATATACATGCACAACTTCCACTGAACTCAGTGGAGTTTGCATATGCAAAACTATGTATTTTTCCCTTGTTAAGCTAGCCCCTATTGAAGGCCCCCTGGATTATTACCAGGCCACACATTTCTCTGAGCACTCAAGTGCTATGACACTTGGAGCCTTCTGAGCACATAATTATTTAGAAATGTTTATTGGCACCCACAGCCAAGCATTGACATTAATAAAACAAACACGAAATTATAAGCCTTCCAACATAAGAGGCCCAATAATTAACCCTCCTGCCCTTGCCCCATAACAAAAGCTCCAATCACATAAAACAAGCCAATAAGTTTTCTGTGTGACCATACTCTCAGATAGTTGTCCTGCAGATCATTTAGGGTTTTATGCAGAATAGCCAGCACCTTGAATTGTGCCCAGAAATTTTAGGTTGGTTATAGTGCTGCCCATCACTGTAGTATCTGAGAAATAAGCAGAAAGCCAGCACAGAATATAGAGCACAGGCTTTTGAGAAAAGAGTCGCTGCACTTTGCACTAGCTAAATCACAGATCCTTTCCAAACACCTGTCCATCCACCTACCTATACTAGGCTGAGATTCACAAAGGCATCCTTATCCAGGAAAGCAGCTATGCTTGGGCCAGATCCTCAGCTACTGTAAATTGGCATTGCTCCATTGACTTCAGTGGTGCTACCCTGATTTATACCAGCTGAAGATCTGGTCCAACATTCTTAACTTTAAGCAGATTCTTATCTCCCACTAAGTGTTACACACGAAGTTAGTGGGACTTGAAACACTTGCTTAAAGTTAAGCACCTGCTTATATGCTTTCCTGAATCAGGGGCCTATCTCTATACTCACTACCATGGTAATCAAGTGCTAAATCATAGCCCCGAGAAGAGCAGATTGCAGTAATCTGACTCTAAGGTTCAAAGGATGGATCACTGGGGTAAGTGCCACATCAGGGAGGGATTCTCACAGCCATAGATTATATAATTTACTATATTCCATAACTGCCACTGTACCTGCGAATCCAGTTGAAACCAATATTACCTCAATAGAAATCACATTCACAACCCTCACATTATTTTTCCAAATGCTTCACATTACAGCACCTACTGGCATCAGTTCCATCTCTCAGTTCCATCAGTTTTCTCTCTTCCATTTTTTTATTTCTCTTAGGCATTGAAAGATAACAGAAACAACAGTATCCTCATTTGATGACAATGAGATACCATATATGTCCAGGTGTCTTGCAAACCAAGATGATTTACAATTTCCCCTACAGACTGCACATATAAAATAACCAGCAGGGGGGACAAGATGGACACATGAGCACACATGAGCATCCATGAAGATGAAGAATGAATGCACCAAACTAGATGCCTTCAGGGACTGTGATGAGAGGAAGGAACAAATCCATTAAAGGGCCTCAACCCACCCATTCCTGCAAAACTTTGCAGTTAAGTCACAGAGTCACAAAATCATACAAATGTAGGGCTGAAAGGGACTTCAGGAAGTCTTCTACTCCAGTCCCTTATGGATAGGCAGGACCAAGTAAACCTAGGTCATCACTGACAGGTGTTTGTCCAGCCTGTTCTTAAAACCCTACAGTGATGGGGATTCCACAACCTCCATTGGAAGCCTATTCCAGAGCTTAACTACCCGAATAGTCAGAAAGTTTTTCCTAATATCTAACCTACATTTCCCTTGCTGTAGATTAAGTCCATTACTTCTTGTCCTACCTTCAGCAGACATGGAGAACAACTGATCACCGTCCTCTTTATCACAGCCCTTAATGTATTTGAAGAGGATCAGGACCTCCAGACCTGAGGAAGAGCTCTATGAAGCTCAAAAACTTATATCTTCCCCCAACAGACATTGGTTCAATAAAAAACATTACCTCACCTACCTTTCTGTCTCTCATATCCTGAGACCAACATGGTGACAAAAACACTGCAAACATCAGGACACCCCCGCATCCATCTTCTTTTCTCAAGACTAAAGAGTCCCAATTTTTTTAACCTGTCCTAAAGTGTGGTGCTCTGCAGTGGACACAGTACTCCAGCTGAGCCCTCACCAGCACCAAGTAGAGTGGGACAGTTACCTCCCTAGACTTCCATACAACACTCCTATTAATGCACTCCAGAATGATATTAGCTTTTTTCACAGCTGCATCACGTTGTTGACTTATCTTGTACCTCTGATCCATTGTAACCCACTGATCTTTTTAGCAGTACTACTGCCAAATCAGTTATTCCCCATTTTATAGTTGTGCATCTGATTTTTTCTTCCTAAGTAAAGTATTTTGTATTTGTCTTTATTGAATTTCATCTTGTTGATTTCAGACCAATTCTCCAATGTGTCCAGGTTGTTTTGAATTTTAATCCTGTCCTCCAGTGCTTGAAACTCTTCCAGCTTGGTGTCATCCAACAAAACCTTGTGGTCAGTGATATCAAAGGCAGCTGATAATCTATAGCAGGGATCGGCAACTTTTGGCACGCAGCCCATCAGGGAAAGCCGCTGGCAGGCTGGGATGGTTTATTTACCTGCAGCGTCTGCAGGTTCGGCCGATCACAGCTCCCACTGGCTGTGGGTCGCCGTTCCAGGCCAATGGGGGCTGTGGGAAGAGGTGGCCCAGCCCGCACTGCTTCCTGCAGCCCCCATTGGCCTGGAACAGCGAACTGTGGCCAGTGGGAGCTGTGATCAGCCAAACCTGCGGACTCTGCAGGTAAACAAACCGTCCCAGCCCGCCAGCGGCTTTCCCTGATGGGCCGTGTGCCAAAGGTTGCCGATCCCTGATCTACAGCAACAATAACAGAAAGGACGTTTTACCAGTATTCATCTCTTAAAGGAGATAATCATCCACAGTAAGCAATAATATCTCCATTCTGGAGCATACCCCTGTCTGAAGTTTGACTCAAGGTGTGATGACTGGAGCTGTCCAAGCACTGTTCTCTCAGTAACTTCCCCCTACCTTTTAGAGTAGAGACTGGGTGAAAAATGGCAAAGTTGTTAATATCAAAAGGTGTCTCCTTGACCCCGGACCTGACTGTGCTGTATAACAAGATGCCCCCCACCGGTGGCCAGCATTAGGGAATCACATGACATTAGCAGTATACTCAGGGGCACTTCAGAAGCATAGCAGAGGTAAGCATTTACATGGCAAAGCACATTGCCTAGCAACAGCTCATGAAAATTACTTGGAGCAAATGGAATTTGAAATGAAAATGCTTGGAATATTCTGTGTGCAGCACTTTCAAGATTTAAAATAGGTTACACAAAAAGCCTTAATGTATATGAGTCTCCCATAAAATAATTTACAGAAAACTAGAGTTCAGCAAGGTGTATTATCTGGTTATTTAACAATAACTAAAAGAAACATACAGTGTAAGCACAATGAACATTTAAGTATCTAATATTAAATTTTGTTTCCTGATTGTTAAAGCAGTAGTAGAGGAGGTGGAAATTGATTTACAACCTTTGGGCCAACCCCTAAAGATCTTACTCACAATTTAATATGTTGTTATTGAGACAAAACTCCATTGAGTTCAGTGGGAGTACTGCCTGAATAAGGACTACAAAAACTAACCATGGACTTCCATATTTGTCTCTTTCCCATTAGGCTCCAAAGTGAATTGTTTAAAAAATGATGGTACTTTATTTCAAGAAGGTGGAAGTCGGTTTTGGTGGTCCTTGTAAATAGCAAGAGTTTCTCTCTATACAAACGGTAATCATTTAGAAAGATAGACTTAGGCAAATGCATGCACCTTTATTTTAGAGACTAACCAATTCGTGAGCTACAGCTCACTTCATCGGATGCATACTGTGGAAAATACAGAAGATGTTTGTTTTTATACACACAAATCATGAAAAAATGGGTGTTTATCACTACAAAAGGTTTTCTCTCCCCCCACCCCACTCTCCTGCTGGTAATAGCTTATGTAAAGTGATCACTCTCCTTACAATGTGTATGATAATCAAGGTGGGCCATTTCCAGCACAAATCCAGGTTTTCTCCCCCCCAACACCCCCCCCCCCAAAAAAAACCCACTCTCCTGTTGGTAATAGCTTATCTAAAGTGATCACTCTCCTTACAATGTGTATGATAATCAAGGTGGGCCATTTCCAGCACAAATCCAGGGTTTAACAAGAACGTCTGAGGAAGGGGGGGGAGGGGTTAGGAAAACAAGGGGAAATAGGTTACCTTGCATAATGACTTAGCCACTCCCAATCTCTATTCAAGCCTAAATTAATTGTATCCAATTTGCAAATGAATTCCAGTTCAGCAGTCTCTCGCTGGAGTCTGGATTTGAAGTTTTTCTGTTGTAATATCACAACTTTCATGTCTGTAATCGTGTGACCAGAGAGATTGAAGTGTTCTCCGACTGGTTTATGAATGTTATAATTCTTGACATCTGATTCGTGTCCATTTATTCTTTTACGTAGCGACTGTCCAGTTTGACCAATGTACATGGCAGAGGGGCATTGCTGGCACATGATGGCATATATCACATTGGTAGATGTGCAGGTGAACGCGCCTCTGATACTGTGGCTGATGTGATTAGGCCCTGTGATGGTGTCCCCTGCATAGATATGTGGGCACAGTTGGCAATGGGCTTTGCTGCAAGGATAGGTTTCTGGGTTAGTGCTTCTGTTGTGTGATATGTGGTTGCTGGTGAGTATTCGCTTCAGGTTGGGGGGCTGTCTGTAGGCAAGGACTGGCCTATCTCCCAAGATTTGTGAGAGTGTTGGGTCATCCTTCAGGATAGGTTGTAGATCCTTAATAATGCGTTGGAAGGGTTTTAGTTGGGGGCTGAAGGTGACGGCTAGTGGCGTTCTGTTATTTTCTTTGTTAGGCCTGTCCTGTAGTAGGTGACTTCTGGGAACTCTTCTGGCTCTATCAATCTGTTTCTTCACTTCCGCAGGTGGTATTGTAGTTGTAAGAATGCTTGATAGAGATCTTGTAGGTGTTTGGCTCTGTCTGAGGGGTTGGAGCAAATGCAGTTGTATCGCAGAGCTTGGCTGCAATTATCACCTTGATTATCATACACATTGTAAGGAGAATGATCACTTTAGATAAGCTATTACCAACAGGAGAGTGGGGTTTTTTTGCGGGGGGGGGAGGAAACCTGGATTTGTGCTGGAAATGGCCCACCTTGATTATCATACACATTGTAAGACGAGTGATCACTTTACATAAGCTATTACCAGCAGGAGAGTGGGGTGGGGGGAGAGAAAACCTTTTGTAGTGATAAACACCCATTTTTTCATGATTTGTGTGTATAAAAACAAACATCTTCTGTATTTTCCACAGTATGCATCCGATGAAGTGAGCTATAGCTCACGAAAGCTTAAATAAGCTCAAATAAATTGGTTAGTCTCTAAGTTGCCACAAGTACTCCTTTTCTTTTTGCGAATACAGACTAACACGACTGTTACTCTGAAACCTTTATTTTGTAAGTCCTCCCTACCTGCTCCTCCCCTGAATTCACGTTGTTGCACCATGAACTTAAACCTAACCACTGGAGATGTGTAAAATGCTATTGTCATGGAGTCCCTCGCACATGGTAAGGTCCCACAAACATTTACACAGAAACCTTTACCAGGGTTGGCAAAAAAAGAAAGTGAGAACACTAAAAGAAGACAAATATTACGCTTGGCCTGTAGCCATACTACCTCAGGATGTGATCTCAGAACCTAGGCAGGGTCAGTGCTGGCTAGTTGGCTCCAAGGAAAATCCAGCTGCTGAAAGAAGTTGTGTTGTTGATGGACAGAATTTGTAGCATTAACCAATATTAATATGTAATGTACATTGAAAGATGTAACATATTTCTTACTTGAACTTTCTTATAATTTTCTAAAAGAGTTCCTGCCCAAAAATAACTAGGTACTATTAATGGACATGAGTCCATGTTGCACCTCTCAGGAGGCACCTCCCTGGAGTCAACAAAAAGGTGGCTTTATATCACAAAGAAGTCAGGTTGCTAAGGGAGATGGTGCAGCTCATGGTCATAAGCTAGGGGAGGTTTAGGGGGTGTTCTCCAATGAGCCATTGTGATCAGTTTACAATCACTCTGTGCTGCCAGAGCAGTGTAAAGAGGCCATATGGGGGCCTAGAATGTGGCCTAGTGTTGCTAAGTGCAATTTAGGAGAAAACTCATCATTGAATACATCAATATCAAACCCCAAACATCAACACAAGCCATTATTACAAACAGCTCTCACCTCCCAATTTATATGTGCATTCCCACCCCCATTAAACGGGAGCATTTTTAGTGACCCTGTATCAAAACACTCATAATAAATGCAAAGTGTGGATGAACTTCATTGATTTATTCTCTCAGAACTCTACAAAAAAAAAAAAACCAACATAGGCTCTACAAAACAAAACAAATCTAGATTTTCCACTGGGATTGGTGATATTGGGAGCCCAACTTGAGACATCTTGAAGGGGCTTGATTTTCAGAGTCCTGAGAGCATACCCTCACAAAAATCAGGATCCATTGAGATATCTCAAACTGGGCACGCAAAAATTGATGAACCCAAAATCACATTGGTAAATCATTCTTCATTAATCTTCATACATAAATTGTAAAAAGTTTACTCACTCATCTTCATAAATGGGTTGTAAAAAGTCTGGCCTCTCACAAAACCCTATATAAGCCACAAAATCAAAAATGCTTTAACAATTCAGGACTACCAATTGTAGCCTATATAGGGAGACCAGATAGCAAATGTGAAACATCGGGATGGGGGTGGGGGGTAATAGGCACCTATATAAGAAAAAGCCCTGAATAGCGTGACTGTCCCTATAAAATTGGGACATCTGGTCACCCAAAGCCTATAGATATAGGTATTTCCTAGGTAAGGCATAGGTATACGTTAAGGCAGTAACACAATGAGACTACAAGCCTCAAGGCCTATAAGATAATAGCTTAGCTAAACTAATCAAGGCATAAGGCCCAAAAAGTCTTACCATAAGCAGCAAATCAGAAGTAACCCTAGATCATAAAATATTACAAGATAGAATGCTGTAATAAATGGGTATGACTAAACTGCTGACAGGTAACTACAAGATGCCAATTTATACCAACTTGAGATATTTTAAGTTAGGAACTTTAGCAGATATCCAGCCAAAAGAATACCATGATAAGTAATGGATGCCTATGCTAATGAACTTGCGATAAAAGGTCCAGTAACCTATGGGAGAAGGGCACCCAACATTAGTAGGATGAGGAAATACACATAAGGACACAACAAGGGCAAGTGTAGAGTCCTGCACTTAGGACGGAAGAACCCCATGCACCGCTACAGACTAGGGACCGAATGGCTCGGCAGCAGTTCTGCAGAAAAGGACCTAGGTTACAGTGGACGAGAAGCTGGATATGAGTCAACAGTGTGCCCTTGTTGCCAAGAAGGCCAGTGGCATTTTGGGATATATACGTAGGGGCATTGCCAGCAGATGAGGGACGTGATCATTCCCCTCTATTCAACATTGGTGAGGCCTCATCTGAAGTACTGTGTCCAGTTTTGGGCCCCACACTACAAGAAGGATGTGGAAAAATTGGAAAAAGAGTCCAGCGGAGAGCAACAAAAATGATTAGGGAACTGGAACACATGACTTATGAGGAGAGGCTGAGGGAACTGGGATTGTTTAGTCTACAGAAGAGAAGAATGAGGGAGGATTGGATAGCTGCTTTCATCTACCTGAAAGAGGATTCCTAAGAGGATGGATCTAGTCTGTTCTCAGTGGTAGCAGATGACAGAACGACAAGTAATGGTCTCAAGTTGCAGTGGGGGAGGTTTAGGTTGGATATTAGGAAAAACTTTTTCACTAGGAGGGTGGTGAAACACTGGAATGCGTTACCTAGAGTGGTGGTGGAATCTCCTTCCTTAGATATTTTTAAGGCCAAGCTTGACAAAGCCCTGGCTGGGATGATTTAGTTGGGGATTGGTCCTGCTCTGAGCAGGGGGTTGGACTAGATGACCTCCTGAGGTCCCTTCCAACCCTGATATTCTATGATTCTATGATTCTATGATAAGGAAAAGGGGCTGAAACCCCTACTGCATACTTAATAGGCATAGTGGGCATCACTGTAACACATTATAAAAGCTGAATCCTGGCATGCATGCCTTGGGAAATGCCAGGAAGATGATGATTGGTGGTGGTGATGATGGATGATGATGAGGATGAAGATGATGACTAACACTTCGGGATTTTTCACAAAGAATGGTTGTGAATATATGGAGACTCAGACACGCATTTTATATGATCCCTACCTTCCTTGCTGGGTTAAAGTGTTTGTGATTTTGATAACTGTGCTAATAAAAATATTACAAGGACAAAACGTCTTTCCTAAATGTAAATGCCTCTCTTGTGTACACTGGGGTCCTCATAATAACTCAAACACTTTTGGATCTGGTCATGAGGTAGAACCCTGCCAAACTACAGAGTATTAATTGACATATATATATTTAATCAGTATAACTAATACACAATCAATAGACCAGGCAACAACAATATCTAATCAAATCTATCTCTATGTACAGAGAATATAAATACATGCAAATTGCAAGCCTCTTATTTTCTGAGAAAAATAATTCCATGTATCCCAATTAGACAAACATGATCTGAGACAAAGGTAGTATGAACACAGACTCTTATGCCAGGTGATAAAACAATGTCCATTATATTAAAATAGGAACTGTTCATATCATCAACAATCAACCCTGGTACTAGAGACTAAATTATATCTAGCTGTATCTATCTATCTATATAGATACACACACATAAAAAAGGAACCAAATTTATAACGTCAAAAAGTATAAAAGGGTCCAATGTCCATTAAAGTTAGAGAAAAGACTAATGTAAGCTGAATCAAGCTCTAAAGTAGTGGCATAGGGGCAAAATTGATTTTCTTCCAGTGCTAGTTTCTGAAAAAAATTATTTTTAATGGTATTCTCTGGACTTGAGTGTTTAGGTGCTGTCAGGGTTCTTTATGTAACCTTGGCTTCTGATTTGCTTAGTTTGGTATTTTCCAAGGCTCACGCTAAGCTCACTGATTAGCTTGTGTTATGGGCTCTCCTCTCTGCCCAATCTACACAGGATGTGAGTCTGTTACTGCCCTCTGCTATAGTGACTGACTCTTTAGCTCACACTCTGGGTTTTAGCTCTGGAGGCTTCTAGTTCAATCCCCAGTGTCAGCCAAGATGGTGATCCCCTAGTAGATGTCTTCTCTTGCATTGCACTTAGCAACCTTAACTCTAACTAAATGATGTTTTGTTTTTGTAAAAAAATCTGTGATCTAACATGATGCCATACTCCTGCTCTATATACTGACCACAAAATGCCTGAACATGAGTTACAACTTTTCTGTGCTATGTGAGGAGATGCATCTTCCCTAGAGCACCATAGCTTACATCAACCCTTCCCCCCCCCCCCGGAGTGTCGTAGCTTACAACAACCTAACACAGTGTCTACATGGTGCTATGTTGGCAGGAGATGCTCTCCCGCTGACTTAGCTTCTGCCTCTCAGGCAGGTGGAGTATTGAAGTCAACGAGAGAGCGTTCTGCCATCAACTTATCAAGTCTTCACCAAACCCGCTAAATTGACACCGCTGCATCAATCGCAACGGCGCCAATTTAGTATGCCAGTGTAGACAAGCCCAAAGATTTACAATTCATCAGGTCTTCGGCAGCAAAAAAGTGTCAACAGATATCCATGCAAATAAACATTCACCACTCATGGAGAGAAAACATTCTAAAAAGAATCACAACCATTAACAAAAACGGCCTCTGATCCCTGATCATACCACAAAGGATCACTTGGCTTTTCTGAGGTTGATCATTTCTGTTGTCATAAATTCCTCTGGTTTGTTAAAGCCAATCTTTCTGTGTTACTTTTTCACTGACTATGCCCTTCTCTATGTTTCAAACCTCATTGACCTCAATTTCAGCTACAAGCTACATTTATTGTCCTCCAGCTCCACCCTATTCTCTGCTCCTAGGGCTTAAAAAACATCGCCAAGGCAAAGCCTATTATCTGGCTCAACAGTTTCCCAGATTGATGCAATACGCAGCAATAAAGATGGAATATCTAGGTATAAAATTGGTATGTTGCCATTAAATATCTTACAGTATTACTCACTTTATAAAGTTTTAATTTGTGATGTACATAGACCATAATTCCTGGAATGGTTATTAGGTGAATTATGGTAAGGGAGAGTAACTACTGTACTATTTAGAGGTACCTTGGGCTCCTACCACACAGAATCACTATAAAAATGCAGTTGTTCTATATACTAGAACAGCATATTTTCGCTTTATCCTTCCCTCAACTAAGGAAGTGAAGGGGATGCTGAAGCAAATTTCTCTTTCTGTTGCTATACCTGACCTGGGTCAGGTACTAAACAAGTTTCTATCTCTGTTCTTTTGATATTCATTTGCTTAATCAAAACCAGCTGTTTTCTCCTAAGAGCAGTCTGGGAAATAAATATTGTTTAGTTAATCTTTTCCCAAGCCCATACATTCTTTGGCTGAGAACTGACTGATCCCTTGAATGATTTACATCTCTGTTTATTCCAAAAAGGTTTTATGGTTTCCTATCATTTTCTTCTTTGTATTGCAAAAGGTTTTCAGAGCAGCAAAATAATCACCTTTCAGGCAGGTGTCATTAAGCATATTTCTTTTCCACCAAGACGTTTTAAAGATTAGGAACATAATTTTCACAGCTCTTTGTTTCTGATAAATTTGGAAGAAAAAAAACACTCTGATAAATTTGCTCTGTTATATGGTTTTCCACTATATTCTTTTTCTCTCCTTCAGACAACATTTAACCCAAATTCATTAACTAAAAGCTGCAGGGCCAAATTCTGGGTTTGTATGGGCTTGTGCAACCCCACTGACTGTAGTAAAGTTTCACAGGTGCAAATGAATGCAGAATTTGGTCCAGGAATTTCATATTGCAGCAGCACAAGACACCCTACTACAGAAAGCATTACACAGTATATAGGCATTATTCTCTTTGTCTGATATCTTTAGGGAATTTGATATCTGTGTAAAAATAGTTTTGGTCATTTTTAAAGCCACTGTTCTGTTTAATAGCACAAAGTATTGCATCCTGGTCTATACAAATAACTATGAATCTATGAGGGTTAAAAAGAGGGAATAGAATCGTTCCCATTGGAACCAGGCCCATTGCTCTGTTTCATACCACCCCTCAAGGTTGCAACGTGCTGCCAGATTCTGTCAAGAGCGGAGCACGTGGAAAGGGGAGTGGGGACCTGACAAAGACATTCATGAGGGGATGTCTGTGACTGTGGGTGGTGTGATTTCATTCTAGTTGAAGAATCCCATGGGGGAGTTACTCAGTGAGGTTGCAGGAACCTGAGTGGAATAAGGTGCTAGGGGAATGTGTTGGCTGAGCTGTAATCAGAGATGGTTATAAAGAGACAGGTCATTGATTCAGGGTGATCTGGGATCGCTTGATAAAGTGGTTACAAGCAAACACTATGTGTTTAAAATGTGGCTAAATGTAAATGTATACATCTAAGAATAAAGAATGTAGGCCAGACGTGACTCTGAAAAAGATTTAGGGGTCATGGTGGATAATCAGTTAAACATGATCTCCCAAAGTGATGCTTTGGCCAAAAAAGCTAAGGTGAATCTGGGATGCATAAACAGGGGGCTCTTGAGTAAAAGTATTTGTCACTGGTGCACCCTACACTGGAATACTATGTCCAGTTCTGGTGTCCACAGTTCAAGAAGGATGTTGATAAATTGGAGAGGGTTCAGAGAAGAGCCATAAGAATGATTAAAGGATTAGAAAACATGCCTTCTAGTGATAGACTCAAGGAGCTCAATCTGTTTAGCTTAACAAGGAGAAGGTTAAAGGGTGACTTGATCACTGTCTAAAAATATCTACACGGGGAACAAATATTTAAAAATGGTCTCTTCAATCTAGCAGAGAAAGTTACAACATGATCCAGTGGTTGGAATATGAAGCTAGACAAATTCAGACTGGAAATAAGGTGTACTTTTTTAAGAGTAAAAGTAATTTAATCATTGGAACAATTTACTAAGGGTTATAGTGAATTCTCCATCACTGATAATTTTTATATCGAGATTGGATGTTTCTCCAAAAGATATGTTCTGGGAATTATTTTAGGGGAAGATCTATGGCCTATGTTAATACAGGAGGTCAGACTAGATGACTGTTATGGTCCCTTCCGATTATCTTCTCAAAGGAGATCAAGTTTTGTCTAGCACAATCTACCTTTTGTAAAACCATGTTGTATTGTATGCCAATTACCATTCACCTCTGTCCTTAACAACTCTTTCAAAATTTGTTCCAAGATTTTGCATAGAATTGAGGTCAAACTAACAGGCCTGTAGTTTCCTGGATCACTTTTTCCCCCTTTCTTAAACATAGGAACTATATTTATAATTCTCCAGTCATATAGTACAACCCTCGAGCTTACAGAGTCATTAAAAATCCTTGCTATTGGGTTTGCAATTTCATGTTCCGATTCCTTTAATATTCTTGGGTAGAGATTATCCGGGCCCCCCTGATTTAATCCCATTAAGCTGTTTGAGTTTGACTTCCAGCGCGGCTGTGATAATTTCTACCTCCATATCTTCATTCCTATTATCCAAACTGCCACTAGCTCTAAGCTCTTCATTAGCCTCATTAAAGACAGAGGAAAAGTATTTGTTTAGATGTTGGGCCAGGCCTCCACCCCATCCCCAGTGCTTAGTGGTCCCCCTTCTTCTTTCCTTGTTTTCTTCTTACGTATATGGCTGTAGAACCTTTTACTATTGGTTTTAATTTACATTGCAAGGTCCAACTCTGCTTGGCTTTTAGCAGTTCTCATTTTATCCCTACACTTTCTGACCTCCAAGAGGTAGCTTTCCTTGCTGATCCATCCCACCTTCTATTCCTTGTAGGCTTTCTGCTTTCTCTTAATTGCCTGCTTGGGATGCTTGCTCATCCAGCTTTGTCTGAAAACCTTCCCGATTAATTTTTTCCCCTTGCTTGGGATGTAGGTTTCAGATAGCTTCTGAAACTTTGACTTAAAGTAATCCAAGCCTCCTCCACATTCAGCTCCTTGAGTTCTTCAGTCCCATCCACATCCCTAACTAATTCTCTTAATTTATTAAAGTTAACTCTTTTGAATTCAAGGATCCTTGTTGCAGATCTATTTTTGTTTATCCTTCCATTTAGTTTAAAGTGAACTAACCCATGATCACTCGAACCAAGGTTGTCCTCTACAACCAGTTCTTCTCTGAGGTCCTCACTACTCACCAACACCAGGTGCTGGGTCCTGACTCAATATTAGACATTCATGTTTTTACCTCCAGTTTTCCTTTGTTGTGCATGAGCAGGAACTCCACAATTCCCATTTATTACATGTTATTATTCAGGTCTCCTTGGTGTCAACCTGAAACCTCCTATGGAATCTCTCTAGGCTCTCACAGTTTCCCTCCAGATATTATCAGGTGGTTTGATGATTATCTGCAGAGAGACCTGAGCAACCCACTTGAGACAAAAAAACAAAACAAAAACGTCTAACATTCATTCAGGAGTTAACTGGTAGGCAGCCCCATGTAGGACTTACCCCAATCTGTTCCAAAATGCATTACAATATAAAAATATTACAACAATGTAGTCTGCAAATCAGCTAAATGAACTGTCAAGATGCAAAGCATTGCTTAAATGAATTTTAATAGGAAGACTCACATACTGGTTTCATGTTTTGTAGGGCATATAGTTATTATGTCTCTTCTACACTTGATCTACTGAACTGTACACATTGATGACTGCATGGGTGTAAGGGGAAGTAATAGGTCCCCCACCCCAACTTCATAGGCAGCCTACCCTTCTGCTGGGAGAGTAAACTGGGGATACCTGCCTAATATTTCACCCAATGCAGGTGAGATAGGGGAGCCTTAGCAGAAGATGGTGTAGCTATCTGCTACTGTTATGGGCTAATAACATGACTGTGCACCAGGGCAGCAAGGAAGATTCATGTCTCTTTGAAACAAACAGCCTGAACAGCACTATTAGAAACACAAAATATATTTAGATCCTTCTCTTCTGAGTGTGTAGTGGGATGAGTTTTCAAATGCCTTTAAAAAAGCCAAATGTCTTACATTTTATAGTAAGATTTCCTCTGGCACTAAGTCCTCATATGCCAAATTTTCATATGCCTGGAGTGATATTTTACAGTCAAATTGTAAACCCTTGAACACAAGGACTGCTAATGGAAATACTGACACAGCCTTAACTATAGCAGAACTTGGAAGCGCTGCTCTAATTACTGTAGCGCTGTATAAATCATAGCTTTCTGCCTTGATTTTTCAAGGCCTCATTGTGAATCCAAAACAGTTGGATATGTGGAAATGATAGAAAGCAAAGCCACAGAACACACCTGAGCTCCCATTTTCTCATGTTCAGTGATTATGAATGTGAGAATGCCAGAATGATAGGAAGTGGCCAAAGTTCTAGCAGAATTTATAGCTCCCAGCTTTGGTCTCTCAGCCTTCGGCAGCTGTTACACACCTGGAAGTGGAATACACAAACAGTCCTCTTCAATTCATCTCTTTTGGATTTGTTTCTTACGGAACTGAGGTGACAGAGAGCTGCATAGCAGACATCTAAACATTCACCTGCAGATCACTAATTCTGTGTGGTAATGCTCTACTGTGCTCCAAACAGCTTTCCAAACCCATAGGGGTTTTTTTAAGCTAGTCAGGGGAAAACTAATTTCTACTTTTGCTAGATTTCATCTCAAACAAGTGTGGTATTGGGGGTTTATTTTTCAGTGCTTTACATACTTTTTACTATGGTAGAGTAATCAAGGTGAAAGCTGTTCCTTATCTCAGTCTTGCAAACACGTGGGTAACTTTTCTCACATAAGTTGTCTCGTTGACTTCAGTGTAAGTTGAGGGCACCCAGCACCACCTGAGGAGTTACTCCACACACTTTGAAAAACCCGTCTCTTGCTGCTCGAAGCCAAGAAGCAGATTTCTACAAGTCAGAGGACATTGGCGGAAAATTTCCAAAGGGGACGAATGATTTTGGGTGTCTCGCCTGATGCATTTTAAAAGAAGCAATTTTCTAAAATGTGCACAGTTTTTAGACTCTGCCCTCTGTTTTTAGATTCTCAAGCTGGGCAGCCAAAAAACGAGGCACCCAAAATCACTAATTACTTTTGAAAGTTTAGGCCAATGTGTTTGTCTCCGGAGAATTCAGAGTTCAAGATATATAAAATCAAAACAAACTGATGAACATAAAAAATATTCAGCTCAATATAACATTTAGGTCAATATGAAATTATTCATTCAACTCTATACCCTGAAAAACATCAGGGGTGAGATCCTGACTCTACTGAAGATAATGGCAAAACTCCCAATAACATCAGTGGGGCAAAGATGTCACCCCACATGTTTTGTCTTAATGAATTTTTAAACACTTTGACTGGTACAAGATTTTGTTTTATTAGCATTACAATTCATTTAAACTGAATGATCACAGGCTCAAACACAATTGATACAGTATATCTGATACAATTCAACAGAGATAACTATTGGAATAATTTGTCTAACTAGTCTGTTATGAGAAAATACCCCATTGCTTAGGAATCCTAATTTAAAAATCTCTTCATCTCATGCTCTCTACTGCTATCTATGTAATGGTCAAGGGCACAAAAAAACTGGGACCCAACACAATGCAGATACCCTGTATCAGGCTGTTAACTGTTTACTGTTCTCTCTTACCCAGTCAACTCACTAAACTCATTCTCATTTATCATTGTGCTTAGTGGTCAACAAATGAATAAAAAATTAAGCATTTATCCAATTATTTTATTTTGTTCATGTGTGAGAATCATTAGAGATCAAACAAGCAGATGCAGGTTTACTTGGAAGAATCACTGAATCATTCCATTTAAACACATGGAATTCTATTTTTAGTCCTATGCCATTTACTCCTCTTAACACAGCCCTTATCTCTTCCTTACATATTCAAGCTGTTCTCTGAACCAGGACTGGTGCTGCAGTCAAACTGATAAGAGGAGGCAGGAAAATAACAGTGTTCTGCAACCCATGCGTCACAATTAGAAAGGTGACTTTTACCCAGATGACTGTAACACTTTTATGAGGTATCTGGAAATGCTATTGCTTCAAAGCTCCGAACATACAAAATCTATGGACTTGAACTGAGTGGAAAGATGGATTAGCAGAAAGACTAACTTGCTCTAGTAGTAGCACCACGAACTAGGTTCTGCTGAGTGAAGGGAAACACAGATCAAGCAGCAGCAGACATTGCTGCATGTAGCAAAGCAGGAAAATAATCAAGGGAGGGCACACAGAGGTAAGCCTCTGCCTCAATCCCATTAAGTTCAATAGCACAGAGGAACAGAGTTTGGCTCATCATCTGTAAGGTGCACCTTCATTTTTTTTAAAGTAATAGTACATGGATCTAAATATATAACAGAAACAGAAGTGGAGTTAAATGTCTGATGTGATGAGTGTGTCATCACATCCTAACATTTCTTCTCCTGATGTATGTTGTCCCCACACAAGAGAAGTACACACAACCTTGAACTGCTACATCTTTGTTCCTACATAAGAAGCAAGTTTGCGCTTTCTCCCACCTTATTACATACTGCAGTGTCTCTGAATGTGCTTATAATAATTTCACTGATGGAATGGTAAAATGGAATGTGGACTTCTAAATGAGCTTAATGCAAATGCAGAAACAAAGAAGTGGTTCGGGAGTATTTTTAAGGAATCCCTAGTCACTTGGTTATAGCCTTTTCATGCCTTGTCTGAGATCTTGAAATAATTTATTTAATAAAATGACAACAGTGCCTCACAGCTTCTTTAATAGAGTTGTTTTCATTTATGTTGTATGCAGAAACAGCTCTGTTAATGGAAACCATATATAAATAAAGTAGCTCCAGAAAGGAATGTTGATTTGTATAAGAAACCCCTGGGCAATTAGGAACTAATGTCTGTAAAATATCCCATTGCCACAAGACACACACAAACTGATTGAAGACAGACATTTCTGTGAGAGAGGCCACAACTTTCTTGAGGACAGTTTTATAAATAGATGCTAAATAATAGTAGCCAGATGTTCAAAATAAATTGTCAAGCAAGGTTTTTGGTAAGCAAGTTGAGGAAAACCATCAAAGCAGTTGTTTCATGACATCAGATCAAATACTTAGACCTTTTAACCTATTGTCAAATGATGGTCATAGATGAAGTGCCCTCTCCTATCAGAAAAGCTAACGCTTCTTTCAGAAGGACCCCTTCTCCTCAATTGAACCAGCTCAGGTAGGAAGCTGAGTATACAGGGCATTTTTCTATCACTGTACATAGGCTTGGAAGGATTAGATTTTTATTGGTAAATGTTGATTTCATCACACACACACACACACCCCGACAAAAATATTTCCATCAGTAATAATCTCAATTTACGGATCAGCAAAGTACGAAAAAGGCTGTTTCTGACTATATTACAGTTTGTTTCAAGGATATTTATTTTGTATACTTTGACATGTGATATTCACTTTTTGTGGTTTAGTGGCTATAAAGTTTTAACTTTTTGAATCTCAACATCTACTGTCATGAAATCATTGTCTGACCCCCACCCATAATTTCCCAACTGTGAAAGTTCAAATTGATAAAAATAAAAGAGCTTAAAAATAAACATAGATATGATCTGTGAAAATTATAAAAAATTAAAAATCTGCAAAGCGTAACTGTACAGTATTTCTCTAAAGAGGTGACTCCTGTGTTTGTCACTGCTGTTACTTTCCAGGTTAGCAACTTATACACCCCAATCCTTCAGCCCTCTGAGTGTTTCTCCGGAGTGTCCAGCCTCTGGTCCACTCAGATTTGCTGATTCCAAAGAAACAATACATCCCAGCTTGAAGGATCCAAAGTGTTTCTTTTCCCTTCTCAAGATATCCCAGTCCCATCCATTGTCTTTCTTCACAGACATCTACTGCTGTTTGTTTCATATTGTAGAGTTCCTTTCCTGTAGATTTTGCTATCTCTCATTTTGCAACTCGTTTTTTTGTAATTAGGCATACAGTCAGGCATACAATACAAAAACAGCCAGACAGGGAGATAGGTGTCTGTTGCCACCTGCCTGAAAAGGAACATTTCTGAGGTATGTCATCTCCTGGTGACTTGCCTTAAGTCCAAAACCTTAAGCATGTTATTTTAGTCTAGACATGTAACTCCTTATGTTATGTATAATCCCTAGATGCATTGCTCAATGACTATGATGATCAGTGAGCTATCGGCTCTCAGTAGAGATCTCACGTGCCAACCTTTGGTGAATTATTATGCATATATCTGACCCAGGGGATCCCTGTAAAACCCAATGCATCCCTGTGCCCTCTGCCAGTTGGGGTCTCTGGGCTACAGCAAAATATATTAATTAGCCATGCACTATTTCATCTAGCCCAGACTGCTGATTAAGACAGGCTTTACACGGTATAGCAGTGGGCACTCCAGTGTGAGGTACCCCAGCATGGTAAGGGTACATCTACCCTGGAAAAAAAAAAGACCTACAGCAGCAAGATTTAGAGCCCAGGTCAACTGGCTTGGGCTCGCAGGGCTTTTGCTGGGGGCTAAAATGGCAATGTAGACATTCTCACTCAGGGTGAAGCTTGGGCTCTGAGACCCACTGCCCATGCCAGGTCTCAGAGCCTGAGCTCCAGCCCCAGTGGGAACATCTACATTGCTAATTTTAGCCCTGTAGCACAAGCCCTCTGAGTTGACCCCAGCTCTGAGGCTCACTGCTGCTGATTTTTTCTTTGCAATATGGATTTACCTTTGCAGTCACGCTATTTGCCTCCCTAAGCAGAATAACTCCAAAGATCTGCCACAGGTGTGATGCCCACCATCATCTCCCCTTGAGTGGCTGTGTCTTTAAAAGCCACAGCCTGGATCAACAGATTTTAGGTAAAACTTTTTCAATGGCCTTTCCACATGAAGAACTTGCATATTTATTTATTTGGATTTCTTTAAAATGCCCCCATCTCAAGCTCTGGGGTGTGTAGTTCTCCATATTTAGGCAAGGAAAGCTTCTGTTAAACAAATAATTTTTTTTATTTTTTAAACTTTGCAAGCACCCAGCAGCCACAAACCAGAGCCAGGTGAAGAGTGACCCTTTGAGCTCTCCAGCCACTTATCACAGTCTTACATAATGGTAGCATCTTCTCTGCACACAAGGCACATGCACATATTTGCAATAAAAGCTACCTAGTTCCATATCATCTTCAACCAGTGTCCAAACTCTCCTGGATCCTCCAAAACTAAGACTTTCCCACAGCCAAAGCCTGGGAGGACAGATAAGCCTTGTGGCATGACCTGAAGGTCAATACATTCAACTTCTGGGGGACCAATGAGGGAACCAAATTTCAAAGCTGAGTCCTCCTCACTGAAAATGCCCTCTATCTAGATACTTTCCATTTAAACCAGGAGCTGCTCTATCTAGATACCTTCCATTTAAACTTCAACTGATCTCAGCTGCTGTGGGTAGTGTCAAAAAAGAAAAAGGAGTTCTCCTAGGTCCCAAGGGACCAAACTAATGTAGCACCTTATGGTTAGAATGCACTTTAGTAATCCAAGCAGTGGTGATAAAGGTGTGGATAACATAGTCCACACCTGAAAGAAAAGGCTGCAACCTCTTTGCCAACCATAGATTATAAAAAGTATTTTGCCCCACCGGCCAGAATCATATCCAGAATCAGCTGAAGGTCCAGCATATTGGTCATATTGTGAGCTTGAGTAACAAAAGGCGAGCAAAATCTCAACTGAAGGAGTTGATAAATATCTGTCATCTCTTTTGGTTGTTTTCCCACTCTGCCAGGGTTATCTCAGTCATATATCGATGTATCCCTTCTGCCTGATGGAGTCGGCAGCAGCAAGGGCTGGGTTCTATATCCAGAGGTCCATCTTCACAAAACAATACAGAACCAGCTCAAGTCCCCACCCAGTAAACTGGGAAAATTACACCCAACTTCCTGGGTGCCTCTAAAAAAGTGATACTTCCCCTCTCACAAGCACAGAATCTGAGTATAGAAAATAAACTTTTAATAGAAGGAGGGAAGTAACTCGGCATTAATCTGGGGAAATGCTGCGAGCAGGATTCATAAAGTATTTTGATAACCTAGAATTTTACCAAAAAACACATCTTGACAGGATAGTGATTGTCCAAAGTGTGAGATCCAGAGAACTGCAAGTAATGATGATTTGCTAGCCATATTTTAAAGGTTATTTGGATTTTGTTTTGTGATTCCACTCAGCTGAAATGCATTTATAATAAGGAGATTTGCTAGGAAAGGAGCAGGATGATCCTCCATTTCAGTGCTATTTGAGTGCAAAAGGAAAGAGCAGCCGGGATGTAATATTATTGTTTAAGTGCTGACAGTGTGCTTAGCACTCCATGCAACAGATATTTTCATGCTTCCACTGAAGTCAAAGGCAAAACTGCCATTGGGTTAACTGAGAGTAGGATCAGACCCTTATTTTAAAGTTCTAGTATGTTGACTTCAACAATATCAAGTCAAAGGCATAAAGCAGGCACGACCCCATATTTCTATGAACTGAAGATGCCCCTTCAACACTTATAAAATCCATACTATAGACTATTTCAGAAAAGCTTTAAACTGTGGCACTCCACAAAAGTGGAATAATCTATGATCTTTTGGTACTGCATTATAATACAGAGCCCTGTGAATGTAAGAGAGCAAGTTGCTGGTGTGAAAGGGTAAATGCATACTTGTAAGGGTTTTTTCCCCCATTCAATACCATCCAGAGCGATGCTGCTCTCTGTGCCTTTTGCTGCTTCTCGTTTGACTGCAGATCACATGCAGAGAAAGCGGGGGAGATTTATTTCTTTCTTTTTCAGGTTAGGCACGGGGGGTCAGAAATCTAAAACATTTTGCATGTCTAAAACCCAGCATTTGGCTGCATTTTTAAAACAACACTTAAAAATTATGCACACAGTCTGATTAGAAAGAGGATGCAAATACACATGCAATTAATTCAGGACCTTTCTTAAACAGATGGAAAGAAGCATGGATCTGGGAACGTAAACAAAATCTTTTAAAAAAAATTATGTTCACAGCTTCCTTTCTGGTCAGCAAACTTTAGATGGCTGGAGCCCACAGCTAAGAAAAAATAAATTTCCTGTAATTGTATAAATTACAACAAGAATGCCTGTAATTGCCCACATTAGCTGCCAAGATGCCTCTACAGGTTTAGATTAGAAGAAAGAGGATCTCTGCAGGCTCAGGAGGACAAATTAACACAGTGGAGGAAAATAGTAATTATTAAGTTTTGGACATTGCAGAGGAAAAAAGTTTTTGTTAAATGAACAAAATAGTAATTAAAAAAACCCCTCCTAATTTGCACAGAAATCATTGATTACTTTTAGTGGCAAAAATATCATTTATTAATAATCTTTTAAACAACAGACTCATTGAAAACACCAGCAACACACAGGTAAGAACCACCAGGGTTTTTGCCAGGTTACTGAGGAGCCTCTTAAAAAAATATATTTAGCTCTCACAGAGCCCATTTTATCCATAGATCTTAGAGGGCCCTATAGAGGAAGGTAAGTAACAGCATTCTCTTCTAAAAATGAGAAAGCTGAAGCACGGAAAGGCAGTGCAACTTGCCCAAGGTCATAGAGCGGATCACTGGGAAAGGTTAGAAGAAAACCTATGTCTCTTACCTACCCATCTAGCTCCCTATCAGAGCACAAGATGATTCTAGTACAGCTGATTGAATAATGCGAAAATGTGCTTGTGATTACGCACACAAATTTCAACTCATGATTTGATTCCACTGTATTCCTGCCCTTGGTGGTTAGGTTTTTTTTTTCAAGCTGTTTTCTCTGCCTATGAATGTTTATGGAAACAACTATTATATCTATATGGATACACATATTCATACAGGAACAAGTGTATGAAAAAAGTACTCCTCTGCTAGTTATTATTCATTATTCACTATTCATCACTCACTCTTCTCTTGTTCAGAAAGTTTCAGATGCCCAATCAGGGAACAGGGACAGGGATGAATAATCATAGTACTCCATTCACAGATAATACGCAGGCTGTAATTTGTTCAGGCAAATGATATGAGGAACAATTATAAATAACTGGATGCAGCAGAGTGTCTGATGTACAGTGTTTTCTCAGGTGCTTGAAGATCTTGCCCACAATAGAGGCAGCAGGAGAGGTGAAATGTTCATTCTCTAATTGCAGCCAGTGGCTCTGAGCAACCAACCATGGGGATCACAGCATGTGCATACCTGATAGATCCCTACGTGCCATTCTAGGCATTATGGGTTTCCTCCTGACAATGGCTGCAGAGAGAAAGTAGTGTTTTGTCATCTCACACTGACCTATGCATCTCTGTCCCCTCAAATATGGAATTGTGGCTCTGAGTCCAGGAATGGCTTAAGAATAACTGGGGCCCAGGTCCAATAAGGCCAATGAAAACTGATTGCCTGCTGATGGGCAGTTCCTACTAAGCTCTCTGGCCACCAGCCTGCTGTTTGAAGGGCAGGATCGTCCCATAGCCTATTGTCCCACTCCTATTCTATTCTGAGGGATGGAGAATTAGTTTACGTGCTGCCACCACCAGCCCCGTTACCGGAGAAGGATTTTGTGCCGTTCTCCATCCTGCTATGCGAGTGACATATGGTCGATACTGTGCCATTTACTGTCCTTACCAGAATCTCGCTCTCGCTGTGTAAGGGGCAGCTGGGCAAGCAAGATGTAACCAATTTGCCTGTAAGCAGCCAGAAACACCTCCCATGCACTGATTTTAAGGCTAGTCTGACCTCCTGCACAACCCAGCTCCACAGGACTTCCTGCTACTAGTCCAACAGCTGAGCTTGAACAAGAACATCTCTTTTAGAAAAACTTCCAATCTTGATTTTAAAATTCCAAGTGTTGGAGAATCTACTGCAACTCTTAGTAAGCTGTGCCAATGATTAATACTCCCACTGTTAAAAATTCCCTCCCACTAAAAATTCCCTCCCACTAGGCTTGCTTGCTGAATTGCAGCCTTCATGCGTTGTGAAGTGGGAGTCCACAAAACACAGCTCCTGGTCTTATGGGATGGCCCAGCTCCATTTTCCAAGTGTGTGAGAGAAAGAGAGAGAAGATGGTGCTGTATACCATCTCCCCGCATCTGCCTCCTACATGTAATGAATAGGTTTGGCAATCTCTGGTTACCTAGTCCTGGTGAAGGAAAGGACAGTGTCTAAACTGCACAGCTGGCAGCCAATTATCTAAGAGATGGGCCTCAAAATGCCTGTGTCTATCACCCAGTCTCCATTGGAGGAGGGAGAATTTAGGTGGAAGGTTATTGGAAAGAGGTGGGAAGTATTAGGAGAGGAAACAGGGTGGGCACAAGAGAGAATGAGACCTGAGCATGACTGGCTGGCCAGAAGAGGTGATCCAGGGAGAGGGACATGCCTTGTCATTCACTGATCATGTGTCATGACCTAGGTGGCCTAAAGGATGTGATTAGTGTGCAGCGAGATAAGGACATGCACATTGCTGACATCGACCTGCTCTCATACACGCTGCTGCTGACAGCTTGTTGATGTTTTCTGCACATGATTAGCAAGCCAGAGTGGGGGATGCAAAAAGGAAGTGAAGCAAAAGGGGTGGGATGAGGAGGCTGGAGAGTGGAGTTCATGGCTGGTGAGGAGGAGAGGGCAGATAAATCAGGCTGGGGAAGAGGAAGGGGATAAGTTCAGGTGGGAAGAAGGCTTGTTTCAGTGTAGGAGCATGGCTAGGAATAAGCATCTACCCTGAAGCCCTTAGAGTTTGGATCAGGGTGGGTGGTGCCCGGAACTGTGTATACAGAATTTAAATTCCATGGAAGGATGCAGGAAACCACTATCAGTTAATCTGTGAGCTTCACTAAACATATGAATATGTTTTCAAGAGCAAGTCAGTTGATTGTTTTCTTCAGGAACCAATATATTTTGGGCTGTAGTTATAGCTACCTGCCACTTTGGGGGCTCCCGTTGTGGGCAGGTTGAAGAAATCAATAACTACTTAATCAGGAAAATTCCTGGGGAGTGAGAAGTAGGGCGAGGAGATATGGTCATTGTCCCAGCAGCTAATACAATTGTTCTTTTGCTTTAACTATGGAAGTTAATGAAAGATTTGAGCTTATAGCCATTACCTGTTTTTTTTTGGTATTGTCTGGGGTTGGTCAGCCATCCTCTTAAAGAGGTTACTTAGAAAAGCGCATTGGAATATGCTACACAAAGTGTGTGTGCAGATTGCCTGCTGGGAGTTCATGAGATGTTCAAAGAAGCTTGGAAGCATTTATTTTTAATATAAGACGATTTCTTTGTGACCCAGCAGAAAATGTTTGGCTCCTGCAGAGACTGTAAAACTGGAGGATTAAGGACTTGTCTTCACTAGTGTGCTAAATCGGCATCGCTGCCATCAATGCAGCAGTGCCAATCTAACACGTCTGGTGAAGATGCATTACGTTGAGAGGAGAGTGCTCTTCTGTCGACATTATTACTCCAGCTCAATGAGAGGCGGAAGCTATGTCGGTGGGAGAGCGTCTCCAGCCAACATAATGCAGTGTAGACACCGCTTTAAATTGATGTAACTTATGTCAATCAAGGGAGTGGGTTTTTCACACACTGAGCAACGTTACTTACATCGACTTAAGCAGTAAGATTGTAAAAAAAGCCTAAGATTATAAAACCACTTCTCATCCTTGCTGTTATTTTTGCTATGTGCCACTCTTTGAGAAGCGCTTGCTACCCAGTTTAGATCATCAGTAAAGATAAGACCTATGACTAGAAGAAGATGACGACTGAAAAATGAAATAGTAATCCAAAGAGATATATGGGATGGGATGTTGCCTGACACAGCACAGGGTTCCCAAGCCCTGGCAATTAACGGAGCTAGACAAGAATCTGATCACGCCCCCATTCAACTAAAACCATGCACATACTTTGTTCACTGACTATGGGAATGACAGAAAGGTAAAGGCCAGTAAATGCAATGCACTTAGTATGTGTTATTTAGCATGGGACACTGCGTAACACAGGCAGGGGTAACTTTTCCAAAGCCCCTTGCCAGAGCTCTGGCACAGAAGCAATTAAACAAGCCAGACAAAGGTGTGAGTGCACACTTCACAGCTAGGATCGAAAATGCACCTTGTCACTTGTGTAAATGTGACAAAAGAAAATCAAACTGAAACACTGAACACAGCCAATAAACCTAACAGTAGCCTAGGACGTATATGAATGATGCCTCATATGAGGCCTGGAAGGCCAGGCCAAGAAAGGAAAGAGAGTAACATTTTCTAAATCTCTAAGTCCCTAACTTTGCTTATCTTCTACCTTTCCCTGAGAAATTCAGAATCACAGGAGATTCTTCAAGTCTTCCTCTTGATTATGGGCCTGAGTCAAAATCCACCAAAGTCAACAGAAAGACTCCCATTGACTTCAGTTCTATATGAATAATACTTGTCTAATCAGAGAACAGAAAAAATCGAATGTGATTTATGTGATGAATTAGGGCTCAGGACACACTCCCACTGTTTTCTCACACCTCTCTTCTTTTTCCTGTCTCCCTTCATGAATGCTTTACCCACTCAAAACAAGTAAAAGACCATGCTGGGAATCAGATCTTAGTCAGGATCCTTATTCTGCCCATCACCTCCTTTTGCCTCAGCAGTTCTTGCTGACTCCCTAAATGAAGCAGTTGGGATTTCCTGTCAGCTTTGGTATGAATTTTTCCCTGTGGTATTATTTGGCTTCTGCAGAGAGGGAAGGACATTGGGCTTGAGGGAATAGTGGGTGTCATTAACTTGTGATAACTGCACCATTAACACATGTCACCCTTGTAACCATGTGCTAACATTAATCAAGCCCAACTCAGTCCTTTTTCCGTCTGCCGACATTATGCTCAGACAAAGAAAGGGAAAATGTGTGCCTACATACAGCAGTCTGTATAACCAGGTTATGCTGCCTGGGGGAGATTATCTTTCAAATAATAGTATGAACATAATTTTATAGTGGAGTTGTCCAGTACTGATAATCAAGGCTAAAGACCTGTAAATCCATATTTCTCAGCCAGTGAGGTCTGGAAGAACACACCTTCTACCCACTCAAGCCGGGGAAGATCAAGGCAGTACTGATTGTTTACTTTTATACGCTAGTGACTCAAGTTAATTAAGGGAGATATCCTGCAATTTCCCCTGAGATACATCAATGGCTCATGGTACTGCAAGTTATTGCTATTGGAAATAATGACTTGCATATGCAGTAACTCACCATAATGCATATTTTTACTGTAGTCTGTCACATTAGTTCATGATGGGACATGGTATTTAACTCATGGCATTGCAATACATTAGGGTGCTCCCTTTTGCTTTTTGTGCAAATTTCTGAGTGCCTTTGACTCTCATTATTAAAAAGAGGAGCTATTTAAAACATTGTCTAGAGAAAAGAAAGTGTTGCACAAGATTCATCATCAAGCTCTGCTTTCAGTTTCATCTTTGACCCAGGCCAAGCTAAAGCAATCCAGGGCTCTAGACCAGTCCTTCCCAACCTTTAACAGCCCGTGAACCCCTTTCACTAAATTGTGAAATCTCGTGAACTCCCTCCTAAAAATGAATATTTCCAGGGATTTAACTTTAAACTTCCTCAGTGTGATGGATGCGCTTGCTTTGCTCTGCATAGCTCTTGGAAGTCCGGAACCACTGGAGAAAGATAAAGTCTCAGGTCTGGTTCAGCATCAAGTCTGTTTCTGTATTGGGTTTTCAGATGTGCATATGAGGAAAATGCTTTCTCACACAAGTATGTTGTTGAAAATGGTGACAAAACTGCAGCAGCTAGAGTGCTGGGGTTCAGGCGGCCCGCTCCCCCGCTGATGGGGGCAGGGCTCGGGCTGCCAGCCCTGACTGCCCTGTCACGCTCTCCCTGGGGCTCAGGCTGCCAGTCCCAACTGCCGGGCCCCACTCTCCCTGGGGCTTGGGTTGCCAGCCCTGCGCGGAGTGCTGGCGTTCAGGCTGCCGGCTCCCCCTCTCACAGGGGCAGGGCTCAGGCTGCCAGCCCCAGCTTCCCTACCCTGCTCTCCCTGGGGCTTGGGCTGTCTGCCCTGTAACCGGATCCCACCTGCTACCTCCAATGCTCTGGGTCCTCTGGCCGCCATTAGTGAAATTTTCCTGGCGAACTCCCTGTAATGTTCTGAGAACCCCCAGGCATTCGTGAACCCCAGTTTGGGAACCACTGCTCTAGACACATCATGAAATAAAACTCTACTGTGATTTCAACCTCATAGCCCCTGGCCATTTGGAATGGGGTGGCATGGGGCCACTTGAATCTTCCAGAAGTGGTAGCAAGGGCCTACTCTCTTCCCTGGAGAGGCAGCAGTGATAACAATGGAGGGGACCAGTACATACCCCATCAGCTGGGGTATCTGCTTGGGTAAATGGGCCAGGCCAGCTACTCCTCTTCTTCTGCCACAGACAATCCTCTTCTGAGATGGTGTTGACAGAGCACATGGATTCTCCAGTTGAGATGAATGGGACAGTTCACACCTCACAGAGCTATTTTCCAGGCTGTCTACAGACTCAGACAGATGTCTCTACATTGGTTACACTCAGGTCACTTTTTCAATATTTTCTTTGCGACTGTAAGCACTAAAAATTATTTTAAGCAGATAGCTGAGATTGTGATACTCACATGACTCCGGTAGCTGGGACCCTACGGGGCACGGGCCTATAATGTTAATTCCTTAACCCTGTCTTGCTTCTGAATGATCCAACAAAGGGACGTCAGTAGAAATCATTCAAAACTTTGAATTTAGTAAGAGGCAAGCCATGAAATTTGCATGATTGTTAATGTAAAATCTTAAATCTTTCCATGCCCACTTCAGTTTTTAAACCCAGGATCTAAGGTGGCAAAAGCCAGCTGCCTCTAGAAAATCTTTTGACAAACTTCATCTGGCTTTTGAGTTTGTAAAGTAACCTGAAACCAAGCAAATGTTATTTATCTACACCCATATTTCCATTATAACAGGTGCTGTGGTATTTAGACACCAGTTTCTCTTTGTTTCAGATTTCATTGTGCACACTGCCCAGCTCTCTTCTTGTGATCTGCACAAGATCTTTCAAGCAGTGTACACTGTCCTCTTTCATTATAATTTTGCTGGAGTTTTTACATATCTATCTAAAGGAGCCAAGTCTCCTCTCATTTACACTGGTGTCAATCCAGAGTACATCTGCAGCCAATGGAATTACTCCAGATTTACACAAGGGCAAAGGAGAGTAAAATCTGGCACAGCATTTTTTAGTACTTCTAAAATTCCTTGCATTTGACAAATATTTGGCTATTATCTAGTTCTCTAGGTAGGTTCTTATACCACATCCACTGCATGGTAAAAACTTCACAGTCATGAGGGCAAAGGCTTCAATTTCTACTGGATTACCAGCTGAACACAAGCACAGACACAATACTGAAGAGAAAAGAAGCCATGAAGACTGCAAATAAAGGATGATGGGAAAGCACAGATCACTCATTTCTTTCCGCTCTATATCTGTGGCCACAGTTATTTCCCTGGAGATAGTAAAGGCATGCAAGGTTCATCATTTTTCTCCCGTCCAGGGAGACCACATGAGACTGAGATGAGCAGATGTCCATTCCTATAAGTCAAATTAACCCTCTCAGAAATAAGATGTACTGCATTCAAAAGGATGAGGGAAGCAGTGAAGAAAACAAATTAAATGGCTTGATTTAAATGCCAGTGGAGATGCGTTAAGGGATGGATATTATTTAAAAATAGAGGGTCAGATTGCATTCAGCTTCTGTGGTGAATGGTTGGGGGGCAGGGGGGAGGCAGAAAAAGGTTTTCCTGTTGTGTTATTTCTCTGGGCTCCGAAGTTGTGCTTACAAAACACTTGCTTAGAAAGATCAGTGATTTGGCCTGCGCTGTGTGAGGAGACTGTAGCATTGCTCTATGTCTGAAGCAGGATGTCAGGCAACAGGGCCTGGGGAAGGTTCTAAGTGAAAGTTCTGCAACAAATCAGAGAGACAGGCAAAGTGGCTTTAGGGATTAAATACCGTGCCCTTTATTCTACTGAAGTTCCCTGTTCAGTATTAGAAGAAAGCAACACTGATTATTTTTTTTTACCATTGTCAAATGACACACAGCCACTATCAACTACCACCCTGCTGACTCGTTTAGACGCTCACTTCATCTCATCTGATCTTGTCCCCCTTTAGCATCCTATACACTAATTGCTGCTGCTGGTAGAACTTCTCCTTCCTGCCATTTTGATCACATCACCCCTACTTTTGAATCCCTTTGCTGGATTTCACTCACCTTTGGCATGAAATTCAAGCTTCTTGTCCTTACCGTCAAGGTCCATTAAAATGCCCTTCCCCATAGCTCTGATCTTTGTTCTCCCTACCTCTACCCCCTCTTATGCTCTCCTTAAGCCTCCTTCCTGATGTCACTTTTGAAACTTTTCCCCATTCATCTTGATGCCTTCCTTCACATCACTTTTACACTTGGAATTCTTGCCCCTCATCACTCAAATCCAGCCTTAAAAATCACTTCTTCCATTAAGACACCAAGAAAGATAAATTTATTTTCATACATTTGCACCACATTAAGATTGAGCCCATTTCCTGCATATGAGATGTCTGAATAATTCCATCTGATCTAAATTTTAAACTTCCTGAGGGAGAGAGAACGTTCTTTCTGTGTTTGTACAGAACCAAACATACAGTTGGTTCTCAATGAACAACACCAATAATCAATAACAATACAAATATGGCATTAAGAACAGCTCTGCTTTGGTTCACAGCTTTGATTTTTTTCTATCATTTTAGTTGTAGTGAAAAAGAAAAAACACAGACTTTTTGTTTTGAATTTTGGAAATTTTCTAGGATTAATTTTTGATTTCCAAAGTAATAAAGCCTTGAATCGTAAGCATTAATGTGAGATTATAGAACCTGACATTTCATTACTCATCTGAAGCTTTTCTGGATAATACTTGTGAGAAAAGCTGTTCTTCCATAAGCTAAGAGACTGGTAGTATTGGAAGTTAAGTTGAATGAGTCTGGGATACCTGCATTATTGCTTCAGCCCTATAACCTTGCAGCCCTATCCCTTCACCTCCCTAGAGAAAACTCTGATTAAAGATTGTTTCCAGCTTAGCCAAGGAGACACTCTGAAAAATCAATAAATCCTTAATTAAATTCTCAGCCAAAATTCAAGAAGGAACAGAAACTAATTTTGTTTTAGGTGTGTTTTGCAACAAAGTGACACACAAGATCCTCAAGGGGATTTAGGTGCCTAACTGAGATCCCTCAGGGAGTTTAAAATAGAGATAAATCCCTTGAGGATCTGGTTCAGGTGACTAAGAGAGCTCTGAAAAGGACAGGTCTGTTTGATGTTGGTGGTTTGGAGGTAACACTTTTCCTTTTGGGTTATTTCAGAATTCATGCACCAGCCTGGTGTTAAAAGTATTGTGTTACTATTATTCAATATATCTCAGACATCTGCATCAGATCATAACCTGTGTAAGTTTGCAAATCATTACGTACCGCTCCATAAAATAACTAAATCATAGAGTAGAATAGTCCTTATAATCAACAAGAGCACACTGTGGCACCTTAGAGACTAACCAATTTATTAGAGCATAAGCTTTCGTGAGCTACAGCTCACGTGGATTTCTCGGGAGAAGGAAATATAAAAAGGGTGAGAAGGATGGAGAGGAGGAGAGAGAGGGAGGCTGGTAATAGAGAGAGCGTGGCAGTGGAGAAAGCATTACAGCAGGCAGCCGACATCCATAGTCACAGAACGTGGCCATCTTCACTACAGTCCAAAGGCTGTGAAGGCATGGGCTGCTCCTTGCTGATGGGAAATGGGATATTCCTGAGAGTGAAATCCTGGTCTGACTGAAGTCAATGGGAGCTTTGTCACTGACTTCAGTGTGGCTTGGATTTTACCCTGATAGTTTAACCCCATCCATGGGAAGTGCTCCTTCCCTCCAATTCATGAAGCTGTGGGAGAAGGGGGCCTCCAGCAGGGTCAGTCACTCTCCCCTTGCAGAAACTGGTGCTCCTTTTTCAAAATAAAAACACCGTCCACTCTCTTACAATGTACAAGTATCTTTTCAACAGGATCCATCTACCCAGTATGCAGCAAAATAAATGTAAAAATAGTGTCATTACTTTATAATGTTGTTTGCGGTGCTGAGGCAGAAATGTTAGTTGGTTGGGAGAACGTGACAGACAACCTGTGAGTCAGACCTCTGAGACAATAGTAAAAGTACCACTTAAAAGTTATTTCCAATTCTAAATCTCTTTTGGTGCAAATTCAAATAGTGAAGACGCACAGCCTCGAAACCCCGAAGGGAAAACAAAATGCTGCATTGCTTTAACTACAGAAAAACAAAAGTAGATACACACGGCACATCCTTACATCTGATAGCCACCATTACCTTTGTCCTGGCAGTAGAAAAGGGGGTTACTCAAAAGTACATTCATCCCTTCCGCTGTCTTGTAGTGCCCTAAAATGAACTTTTGGGAGACAGAGCACAAACCCTTCATTTACTTGCGTCTTCCTGTCAGCCTGATTACGCTGAATCACCAAGGCAACCTTCTAGGCCTTTTCTTGACTTGGCCTTGTTAAATCTATCTAGCTTAGTATTTATGTGGTCCCCATTATTGCCATAGTACCTGAGCACCTTGTAATCTGTAATGTATTTATCCTCACAGCGCCCCAGTGAGATACGGAAGTGCTATCATCCCCATTTTACAGAAGGAGATAGATTCATAGATTCATAGATATTTAGGTCAGAAGGGACCATTATGATCATCTAGTCTGACCTCCTGCACAATGCAGGCCACAGAATTTCACCCACCACTCCTAAAAAAGACCTCACACCTATATCTGTGCTATTGAAGTCCTCAAATTGTAGTTTGAAGACCTCAAGGAGCAGAGAATCCTCCAGCAAGTGACCCTTGCCCCATGCTACAGAGGAAGGCGAAAAACCTCCAGGGCCTTCCAATCTGCCCTGGAGGAAAATTTCTTCCCGACCCCAAATATGGCGATCAGCTAAACCCTGAGCATATGGGCAAGATTCATCGGCCAGATACTACAGAAAATTCTTTCCCGGGTAACTTGGATCTTACCCCATCTAAAAACCCATCACAGTCCATTGGGCCTATTTACCATGAATATTTAATTACCAAAACCATGTTATCCCATCATACCATCTCCTCCATAAACTTATCGAGTTTAATCTTAAAGCAAGATAGATCTTTTGCCCCCACTACTTCCCTCGGAAGGCTATTCCAAAACTTCACTCCTCTGATGGTTAGAAACCTTCGTCTAATTTCTAATCTAAATTTCCTAGTGGCCAGTTTATATCCATTTGTTCTTGTGTCCACATTGGTACTGAGTTTAAATAATTCCTCTCCCTCTCTGGTATTTATCCCTCTGATATATTTATAGAGAGCAATCATATCTCCCCTCAACCTTCTTTTAGTTAGGCTAAACAAGCCAAGCTCCCTGAGTCTCCTTTCATAAGACAAGTTTTCCATTCCTCGGATCATCCTAGTAGCCCTTCTCTGTACCTGTTCCAGTTTGAATTCATCCTTCTTAAACATGGGAGACCAGAACTGCACACAGTATTCCAGGTGAGGTCTCACCAGTGCCTTATATAACGGTACTAAAACCTCCTTATCCCTACTGGAAATACCTCTCCTGATGCATCCCAAGACGACATTAGCTTTTTTCACAGTCATATCACATTGGCAGCTCATAGTCATCCTATGATCAACCAATACTCCAAGGTCCTTTTCCTCCTCCGTTACTTCTAGTTGATGCGTCCCTAGCTTATAACTAAAGATCTGAGGCAAAGATTGGCAAAATGGCTGGCACAAAGTCCCGAAGGACATCTGTGGCAGAGCAGGCACTTGACCCTAGGTGGTCTTAATCCTAGGCTTATGCTCTATCCACTAGACCATCCTTCCAATCGGAAGGCCATTTAATGCCACTGTTAAGTGAAAACGTAGGCACATTACAAATGTTTATTCTGGGACACTAATGTTTGTTCTTGGTCCTGCTTCACTAGACTGTGAAGGGCTTACATTATTATTTACAATAGTGTTAGTTAGCACATATTAACTGGCAATTACCCATGTATTATAACATGACATAAAGCTCTGGTCTAGACAAGACTCAATACTGTAGTGTACCAGATTGCTTGCTATTGATTTTCTCCTGGCATGCATAATGAATTAAGTACATGTTCAGTACATACAATACCACCCATAATACTGGACCAGTGACTTTTGTCTTTGAGTGCATTTTTACCTTATAATTGTCTGATTCACGGAACAAGTGGAAATCAGCTACCTGTAAAATATAATATAAAATATTGGGTATTTATGGTGAATTACTGTTTGTATGGAGTTTCAGGTTGGGTTTTATTTTCCTTTATGATCTACCATTAAAAAAAAATCTAGTTGCCCAATCTGGGATATAATTTTAAGAACTCAATTTCACCCTGCAACCAAAATACTCATAGAAATGTTCTGATGTTTCCTGTCATGTTCAGACACCCAAATTGTTCACTGCTCAATTTCTGGAACCTTTAAGCCTTCTATTTCTCCACAGGTCAGGCAGCAGCAGCAATCTGAACTGTGCCCACGCCGAAACATTTCCCTTAAAAGTATGAGGGGAGCCTACTAATTTGTCCTCGGCCTCTCACAAGCTGAGACTACCGCTTGAGTCCAATTGTATAGTATGTCTTTGTGCTACTGACCTACAATCTACTGAGAGCTGAACTGAGAGCATCTCACCTAGTTCCCCAATGGATTTCAGATAATGATTTTGAATGCTTAGTGAAACATGTAGCCACCTGATTGCATCTTCAGCATTTTTATTTAGGAGGGATATTAGGCAGAAGCACTGGGAACCTTGTTGTTATAAAGAAGATTTAAGATATGCAATCTTTACATTGTGGAGGAAAGCAACATTTAGACTTAGATGTCTTTAGCCATGATGAGGGTCTGCACATTCACGCGCACACACACACACACACACACACACACACACACACCATTCCCTATGACTCTCCAGCTCTCTTAGGATTCTGAAGCTAATTCTTAAACTCTTACCTAGTTGAACAATCTCATTGACCTAAATGGAATGTCTCATGTAGATGAGGTTGGCAGTTGGACCATTAATTTACGAAGCTGCCATCTCAAAATAGAATCCGGATGTTGGACATGACAAACAAAAACTAAACCAAATTGGACTTGGTGTTCAAATAAACCAGCTACCAATACTGAAGTAGGCCAAAAAAAAAAGGGGGCTGGGGCGGGGGAGAGAATGTGTTTCTAAAGGAAGATGTATGGGAGAAAAGGAAAGCTAAAATAGGAAAAGTAGTAGTCACTTGAATAGCAAGGCTTTGTACTGAGCTGTAGGGTACATCCTAAGGAAGTAAGTTCCATAAACATGAGTCTTGAAGAAGGGCAAGACGACCTTGATTCTGACCCAGTTCAGATGGACCATTGAGACAGAGAGCAAGGGCAGCCTGCACAGTTGTAGTCCCAGGAAGTGGTATCAGAATGGCAGGTGAATGTGGTCCAGATCGTATTTGTTATTTGTATTACCATGGCACCTATGAGCCCTAGACTAGGATCCCATTGTGCTAGGTGCTGTAGAAGCACAGAACATAAAGATGGTCTCTGCCCTGAATATCTTTTGACTTGCCCTCAACAGACTAAGTATTTGGTAGACACAGAGGAAGAGAGGGAAAATAGATAGGCTTAGGATATGAGCAAAGGCGTGGTATAAGGATTCCCTAAATGGGGCCTGGAAAGATGTGCCCGTTCATCAGGGCTTGTTGATAAGGTATAATCTAGCCCTTTTTGCTTTAAATCACCTTCTCGCTGGCATATACTCACCAGCTTCCTAAAATCTCTGAAAAAATAGTTACAACAATTGTAAATATTCTGTATTTTTTTACTAATCAAAATGTTTTCTTTGTTTTGCTCATTTTTCATGTTTGAAGTTGATGTTTGGAAGGGGTATGAAGTAATTCTCTTAAACATAAATGAATGAAAATGTGGCTTTCATTAGTAAACTCTTGGAAGTGCTGAACTTCTGTGAGTTTCAGTATTGTATTTGAAAACATTTGAAACAATTAATCTCTGCATATTTCCCAGTTGTAAAACAAACGGTCCCTTTAGAATACTGTGTAGGGTTATTTAGTAAGATTAAATATATATGACAGAAAACAATTAAAGCAGCAGCACCCTCACATTATTAATGTGAAATAAATATGGATTACAGATGTGCACTTTCATTGTGAAATAAAGCGGGTGATTTATAAATTGTCAGTTATTGCACTGAAATCCCAATCTGCACTGAGCTTCTGAGCTGGATTTATTTTGAAGGAAAACACCAGAGCTGACGGCTTTATGGGTTGCTGTTGTTCTCCTTGTAAACATTAAGGAGAAACAGCATATAAATCACGTGCTGTATACAAAATGTTGTTTACATGCATGCAGTGATTTGCTAAACTAGTACAAAAGGGACAAAATGCCCATTGGTTCTTAGTGGGAGTAGTTTAGGAATCAAGTTATATTTTCTCTTAAGGAAGTATATTCATAAATCAGTTCGTGGTTCAATTCCTGTGGAGAATGTGTTTCTTCTGAGAACCTTTTCTATGTCTTTGTGTTTGAAGACAAATGTAATTGATTTTACAAGACCAATCTTTTGATCAGATTAGGTTATTGAATTAGCCTTTTATCATCACCAGGATTTGTTTGTTTTCCATGATGCATTTAGTTAGGTATTTTATGCAAGGCTTTTGCACACTGCAGAGATTCTCTCTGACAAAGTGACAACTTTCAATTATTTTCTTGGAGTAGAATTTGCACAGATAATAAATGAAAAGTTATTTAAGGTTCCCAAGGAACCATAACATAATTTGGTATCTTGAGGGTTTAGCTGGTTAGTAGTTTCAAAGAAGAACCAGCCCAGCCTTCTCCCATCCTTTGGACTGAACCCAAACCAAACCTTTTCTGAAGTTTGAAAAGGCTTGGTTAAATAGTCTTTCCTTTCTCTCTCATCTGCACTCCCTCATTCCCAAAGCATAAGTACAAGCACCAAAATGCTGGTATGAAGACTGTTCTTATGGTATTTCCACTGACAGCAAGTAGGAAGAAGGTGAAATATAGCCAAAAAACAAAGCAACAAAACTTTATATTTTTGCAACCCAGTTTTGCAGACCCAAAAGGTTCAGATGAGTCCATATCTTTGATCCCCCTCCCCACTCTTTAGAGGCTCATCACTGGCTGTTGTAGTAAAATTTTTAAATGCAGGTACAAGTTAGGCAACTAAATCTTTATTCAAGAATTTAAATAAATGAACTGATTTTCTATTATGCCAACTGCCCACAACTTCCAATGACACTATTGTGTCACTATTCGTGAGTGCCAGAATGTTTGTGCCATACGGTATGTGTACACACTAGCACTGGTTGGCCTTTCTTCAACAAAAAAATTTAGTCCAAAAATGGTATGTCCATACAAAAACTTTTTGTGGAAAAGGTGAAGTTTCAATGAATTTCTTGACCTGAATTTTTTTTAAATGTCTACATTTTTGAAACTAAAAAATGTCACTCTCCAGTGCAAAGGAACTTTTTGTTTCAAAATTAGGCTAATTATAGTAAAAAAAAATTAAACTAAAAAACAGTCAAAATCTAAATGAAATGTTTCAAAATTATTGAAATGTTTCAGTTGGCTAGAACTGAAACTTTTTTTGTGAATTTTTTATTTGTGACAATTTTTGAGATTTCAGCTTTTCGTTCGGATGGAGGACAGGAAAAATGTGTTGAAATTTCACCAGATGGAGAAACTATTTTCTACTCATCTCCTGGATACACTTTTAGTGCACATAACTGAAAATATAATAGAATATTAGACTATCGTACAGGAGTTACTTACCCTGTATATCTCCCTGACAATGCAGGATTATTCTCTAATGTGTTTTGTCTAAGTCAGTTATGACTGGGGCTTCTATTCTTCCTTTCCACAGTCTAAAACATCTCAACATCAAGAAACTTTTTCCTTATATTCACCAGAGTGTGTTTTATTTTAGTGGGGGAGTAGTAAAAAAAGGAGGCAGAAATTAACATGAGCTCAAACAAACAATTTGAAACTCCAAGAATTAATGCAAATGGGAAGTTTCAGAGTAGCAGCCGTGTTAGTCTGCATCTACAAAAAGAAAAGGAGGACTTGTGGCACCTTTGAGACTAACAAATTTATTTGAGCATAAGCTTTCATGAGCTACAGCTCACTTCATTGGATACATGACTACATGCATCCGATGAAGTGAGCTGTAGCTCTCGAAAGCTTATGCTCAGATAAATTTGTTAGTGTCTAAGGTGCCACAAGTCCTCCTTTTCTTTTTCCAAACGGGAAAAATTTTCCCTGCTAACTAACTGTATTTATTTGATACACCCAACTTCAGTCGGCATACAGTTCAAAAACAGTGGCCTTTTTTCAAAGGGAAAACATGTTCACAGATATTCTGTTTCCCCTGAAAAATGCATCTTTTTTCAAATCTTTCACGTCACATCCAAAGCAGGTTGCAGACATCAAATCATGTTGCATTTGTCTCAGTCTAATACAACATGAAAGACATCACATGAAGTGATGCACTACCATGTGAATTGTCACATGTGGGAAATGTATCAGAAATTTTCTGAGAATAGAAAAATACCACAATTAAACCATGTCTATTTTGAACATAAAAGCATTATTCGTGTGGTTTTCTTCAGTTTACCAGTGATCTTTTGATCTTGGGAAAGAATCTGGTTTCCTATTTTCTGCTACATAAAGTAGTCCAGGATAGAAAACTCCATCCATGGTAATTGGCTTCTGCAGGGACTTGGTGCCTTGTGGTCACCAGCGTTCATCCTGTGAGGACTGCTGCCATCCAAAGAACAATTAGCATAGCTTTGTTTGAGGGATTGTTTTTTGGATGAGACATAAAACCTAAGTCTTCCTTACCTCTGGTCAGTAAAGACTCCATGGCCCTTTCTACAGGAGCGAGTATGTTGATTCTAGTGCCCTGGCAAACTTCCATTTAAGGAAAGTATGTTCTACCTACCCTCTGCAGTTTCAACTAGGTGCAGAATTTTTTGTCACTTCCTATCCAACTTTTGCGAATTATTTCTGGGATGGACTTGGCAATTTACAAATGGCCTGGAAAACAATGTTTGAGGCCCTCATAAATATAATTGATGCCTTGAGGATCCCTCCATTTTGCTCCACTTTGCACCCCCATCTCCTAGAATCCTTCATTGCAGTCACCATCAGTGTGGCCCAAGAGGACTGCATGGGATTCAGGTTGGAACCCATCACGATGCCATTTCTTAATCATGCTGACATTAATGGGGAGTTGTGGGAGCTCAGAATCTTTGAAAATTAGGCCATTTTCAATGGGACTTGTGCTCCTATCTCACTCAGGTGCTTTTGAAAATCCACCTGCAAAAGAAAACACTACTTAATTCCAATATATACAAACCCATAGAACAGAGCTTCCTGGAAGGTTGAGTGTTCATACATCATACAAAAAATATGCCAATGACCACAAATTTACGCTTGTTCAAGCACAGACATAACCTATTGCTCTACATGACTGCAACAGCTGGATCCTTTAGGCAGCAGTGTAGTCACCTGCATAAACAAAAAATTAAAAGAATGTGGAACAAGTCTGCAGCTGTGCATTACTGATTATGACTATTGGAGATCAAGAGAAGGAACGTGTAATATTTCAGATACCTACTAGATGAGGGAGATATAGAGCCTATCTGGAGAAGAGGGTATAGGAAGAAGGCAAAGACAGATTGCCTTCTCTGCAGAGAAGGCAAAGGAAGCAGAAACAGTGTGGATTGAATACGATAGAGACTGAGATGAGTGCGTAAGAGTGGAAAAGGGAACTGGAAACAAAGTGGAAATATAGCACAAATTGATGTTTGTCTCTACCAGTGAAGACAGCCTTTGTTAATGATTCACAACACGGTAACAACACTGTCAATGACCATAACCAATATGGCATATCTACTCTGACAAGACATGTTTTCCTGAAATTAAAGTACAATAAGGAAATGGGAAGAGAGTATGGTGTTACTGAACTTGAATATTTGCAAAATTGTTTTGCAAAACTGAAGTTAGGTTTTACTTTAGTTGTGGTTGCCATATGGCCCAGAAAGCCAAATTCATGTCTGCAGTCACAGTCTAACATTTCAGTGTTAGCATAGTATTAATAAGACACTGTCAAACCAAGAAAAAGTACCAGTAGATGAAATGACCACATTGCCAGTCATGTACTTCATAACAAGTGAAAACTGACAGCATTGTACACAAGTCTGTGAAATAATAGGGGGCATATTTTTTATTTTCTCAAAACTCTGATCTTAAAAATATAAATAATATATTCCCACAAAATGATACCAGTCCCTATTTGTACACAGTAACTAAATCACCACACACTTGCTGAAATTCGGCATGATTTGCAGTGTGCTCAAGAGAAGGCCAAGACTGGAATAGCGAAGGTCAGATTTAAAGTGCATTTTCAGAACAGCATGAAGAAGCTTGAATACCAAGTGCACAATCCTACAATCCTTATTCAGACAAAACTCTCACTGATTTCAATGGTATGATCAGGTCCTATGGGATACCTGCTTATGCAGTACGAAAAAGAAAACAGCAGCTGTAATTCTGTGGCAAAGGGCTGAAAAAGGGTAATAGGAAAGAGGAAACAAAGCTACAAGCTATTTCTGCCGCCATGTACCTGTCTCTACCTTCTGAGCAGCTACTACAGATCTTAGTTCTATGTGGCAAGGGTGGGTGTAGGACTATTTGTTATGGCATGTTCTACTAGAACTCCACTGAGAGTTATGATGCTATCAGTATGTATTTGGAGCTGGTCATAAAATGATTTTTCTTCCTGTAAAAATATTTTTAGGTTTTCATCACAAAACTGAAAACCTAAACATTAAATACTGGCAAACAAAAACTAAGTTTCCAGTTTAAACCAAATTTTTTTGGTTTTGAGTCGCAGAACACTGAAAAATGTTCAGTTTTTTTCAGTGAAACCTCAACTTTTTTTGAAGAAAACCCAAACTTTTTCATTAAAACAAAAAGCCATTTTCCATCATAAATAGTTTTGATGGAAATTTTTTGACCAACTCTACTTGTACTTCTGGAGAAAGTATTATAATAGAAATAGTGTATCAAAATGAGTGCACAATCCATATTCTATCCTCAGTCACTAAACTGCCTCAAATCTCCTGACTGGAGCTGATTGGATAAATTTGTAACTAACTGGTCAGTGTATTTTGCATCTTTTTTTTCCCCTCTTTCTATATGAACAATTTTTGAAATTCATTATTTACAGATTTTTTTTGTTATTTACAAATTTCATCAGTGAATAAGTTTTGCAGGTCATTCACAGCTCACTCTGAATACTTGAAATTTGGAATTCATGTTGAGTCGGTTATTGAAGCCATTTATTTGTTTAGGTTTAAACAAGAAAAATAATTGCTATACCAAAAAAATGATAGGCCACCCTAACAGTAAAAGTTATTGTATGTAAGTTGCATGTTATATTTCTTCTATTCCTTATTGGATGAGTTGGGTAACTATCTACATTTTGAATAGTATTTTTGGATATAAAATAAGCAGTCTATATTTGCATTAAGTGTGCAATTTGCCTTTGGCCAATAGCATTCAGGGTAAAAAAATGTTACTTCTAAGTAGTTGTACTAATAAAGCTCATTCACTAGAGTATTTGTGGAAAGTCAACAAGCCACTTAAAAATTCAAGTGAATACTTGTGGGAAGCTTTTGCAACATTCACTCAACAGTAATTGTGACATTATCACATCATGAAGGACACCATTTTGGAAGAGGCTTGGAGTCCTAGAGCCAGTCTTCCCAAGTATGTGAAGAGGGGTAAGACCAACTGCTTTCCCATCCACACTACATCCTGAAGTGCAGCTTCTCTTGATGTAGAGTCACAATATCAACATCATGACAACAGAGTTTCAAAAGACACCGACACCTTGGTTTACCCCTGAGTCTTGCCTTTTTGGGTTCATCCAGGACTAATTAGTATGTTGCAGATATGTCACTGCAGCTGGTTTCTTTGACCCATACAGGTTAAAGAGTATTTGGCATATTAAATATCAAATAATAATGTATCATGCATACTCCTCAATACCCAATCCAGTATATAAATTCCTACGTTCCTGTACCTTGATAAGACATCTGTGCTGATTTTGTGCTTCAAAGGGCAATGTATATGGACCAAGTTCAACTCTGGGGTAAGTCTAAAATATTAATGGTGTTCCATCAGCAATGAATTTGGGCCTACATGGTTAAAAATGTTTTCATAAGATCCAAGTGAAAACAGAAACCCCCATGAGCTATTTTAAATAATAAAAGAACTAGTAAATAAAAACATCTGGTAGATGATTAAGATCCACATATTGAGCTTTTATTAAGAGTATTGGATGTACCTTTAAGGAAGAGCTTGCAAGTTAGTAGCATTCATTTACGTATCATGCCTGACTGAGAGCACTAAGGAAATGCAGAGAGGAGGCAATCAAGTCAGTCTGATAATTCTTTAGGAGGAGAGAGCAGGAGACCCATTTCTTTCCATTTTATTTACCTTTATACAGTGTACTGTTTCTTCAGAAAAGATGTTATGAATCCCTCCCCCAAAACAAAATGATATGCATTGGCTGGGAGTTTGACACTGACATCTGCCTGCCTTGGAATGACTCCTCTGGTAGAAAGGAGATTTCAGCCAACACATTTTTCATAAGAGGTTCCCTGAGAAGATTTGGACACCTCTAGCATGCACATTCTGACCACATCACAGCTGGTACGTGCCAGCTTTAAAGGTAGACTCAGAACAAATTATGGTAACTATAAAAATGAACATTTTGGGAAGAATATTTGTTCTTTTTCTGTGACTGGGTCACTGGATTTAGAATCTCTGTTTCTCACCATGGTTCCTGCGGCAGATCTAGATGAGCATGGATCCCTGCTGGAGACTTCCCTTCTTGGGAACTATGCAACCAGCAGATGTTTGCAGTGACACAGGCCAGCCTTTCCAAAACACACATTATTTAACAGGCAACAGGAATACAATATTTAGGGACATAGGGTTAACAAGGTACAGCAAAGTCTAACCACACAACTCTTACCCCTGACCTGGAATGCAGACTGCATGCTTGCAGCAAACCTCCTTCTGACTCTATGTGTACCAGTCAGTCCCAGCCTGCCATATTTCCCTAGGCCCCCAGCCAATTCTAGAATGGTCTCTCTCTTCCCAACATGCCTGTATACCTGGCTTCTGTGTTTGTGGGGGGTGCTCCTTATCTGGCCTATTGCTTCACTTTTCCTACTCTGCTTCTTTAACAATCCCTTTTGATCTAGCTCTATAGTAAGCAACCATAAACAGAATCACGTACCATTTTCATAAAAAAATTCATGTAGACATTTCCCAGTTTGTCACAGAGAGTAACAGGCATTTGTACTGGTGACATGCAAGATGGAAGAGAATCCAGCTTGCTCATGAATAAGGTTGATTCTGCACTGTTAACAATAGTGAAACTTGTTTATTGTCAAAGGGCCAAATGGTGTGTAGTGTGCAGAGATGGATGAGTTCAAGGTGTCAGACACAACAGCAATTTCTGGCTTGGACTAGCATAGGGACTGCTCCCTCTTTGCACCTCCAGATGTGCCAATGAGTCAAGGAAAAGGCATGCCCAAGGCCCTCTTTCCTTTCCCTCACTGGCGTCTGGGTAAGCCAGTTGCATTAAATTGGAGCATGCTGAGAATGCTTCTGTAAGTCCAATGGATGGTGCCTTGGAAGCAACTGACTCGCCCACTCCCCTTCCCCACCTGAAAAAAACCCAAAACAACAACAACCCTGTGATCCACTTGTGGAAGGAATCCTATCTGGATGAAATCCAAGGGAAGAAGATTGTGCATTTACTAAAAACAGATGTGATGTTGATCCAGTAGCTCAGTGGGAAACACAGAGAAAATCAAATGAAATCAGTTTGCTTCCTTGTCTTTTATTAGATGAAGTTCTGAACTAGTGACACTTGTTTTCCCCATCATCTTTTCACAATCAACCTGCACAAAGTGCTTTCTGCGGGGCATGTGCTTGAATCATGTTATTCAGGTTTTTTTTTAGTGCTTAATCCAGCAAAGCCTCATTGAAGCAATCGGTAACATTGACTGGAGCACAACTATGCCTGGGAGTACGGAGTACTCATTGGAACAAGGCTGTGTAGGTTTATGCCCCAGATCCCTAGTAGAAAATGGCATGCAGAGTCTAGGTTTTGTGGACTTTAACACTTTACTCACCTTTCAGCAGCTAGATCACACTATACAGAAGAGGAAACTAACAGGATAATTAAACAGCCTGAGTGTAGCATGGGGGAATATTTCAATAACAAATATTGCTATCCACACACCGCAACAGAATGTACTAAAGTAAACAAAATGATAGCATAATTATAGTCGTTCCAGTTATGTTAATTAGGCTGTATGTACGCTTCATTGATAAGCAACTGTGCTGCAAAGAAGTGCTGTAAGCTCGATATTTCCTCTTTTAGCAGCTTTGTTGTGCATATGCTGCTGTTCTAGTCCTGGTTACGTTAACCCTAAGCAAAAATAAAAGAATGGAATGGTGCAGATCACTGCAGAGAGAGCCTAAGATTCAAGTAGAATGCACCAGACTGATTTTTATGACACCCCTTCATTAAACCGTCTTGGAACAGACGAACAGCAGAACTCCTCCCCACACCAGCTTCCCAAATAAACCAACAGAAAATACAACCTGGGTCTTAGGGAGCCCATTACTCCTGTGCTCCACAGACTACTATAGTTTCCAGTTATTGGAGGCACAATTCAAGGGGCTGTTTTTTTATTACAGCTTCTCCAGATTTTTTTAACAAAATTTTTATGCCCAAAATGGCCTTTTAAAAAAAAATGAAACATTTGGCAAAAAAAAAGGAATTCCACCAGGATTTCAACAATTTCCATCCCACCATCAACCTCAGCTTGGACCAGTCCACACAAAAGATCCACTTCCTGGACACTACAGTGCTAATAAGCGATGGTCACATAAACACCACCCTATACTGGAAACCTACTGACGGCTATTCCTACCTACATGCCTCCAGCTTTCATCCAGACCACACCACATGATCCATCGTCTACAGCCAAGCTCTGCGATACAACCGCATTTGATCCAATCCCTCAGACAGGGACAAACACTAACAAGATCTCTATCAAGCATTCTTAAAACTACAATACCCACCTGCTGAAGTGAAGAAACAGATTGACAGAGCCAGAAGAGTACCCAGAAGTCACCTACTACAGGACAAGCCCAACAAAAAAAGTAACAGAACGCCACCAGCCGTTACCTTCAGCCCCCAACTAAAACCTCTCCAGCGCATCATCAAGGATCTACAACCTACCCTGAAGGACGATCCCTCACTCTTACAGATCTTGGGAGACAGGCCAGTCGTCGCTTACAGACAGCCCCCCAACCTGAAGCAAATACTCACCAACAACCACACAACAAAAACACTAACCCAGGAACCTATCCTTGCAACAAAGCCCATTGCCAACTCTCTCCACATATCTTTCAAGGGACACCATCATAGGACCTAAGTACATCAGCCATACCAACAGGGGCTCATTCATCTGCACATCTACCAATGTGATATTTGCCATCATGTGCCAGCAATGCCCCTCTGCCGTGTACATTGGCCAAACCAGACAATCTCTATGCAAAAGAATAAATGGACACAAATCAGATGTCAAGACAACATTCAAAAACCAGTCGGAGAACACTTCAACCTCCCTGGACACTCAATTACAGACCTAAAAGTCACAATTCTTCAACAACAACAAAACTTTAAAAACAGACTCCAGTGAGAAATTGCAGAACTAGAATTAATTTGCAAACTGGACACCATTAAATTAGGCTTGAATAAAGCCTGGGAGTGGATGGGTCATTACACAAACTAAAAACTATTTTCCCCATGCTAATTTTTCCCTACTGTTACTCATACCTTCTTGTAAACTGTTTGAAACTGGCCATCCTGATTATCGCTACAAAAGTTTTTTTTTCTCCTGCTGATAATAGCCCACCTTAATTGATTAGTCTCATTAAAGTTGGTAGGGCAACCCCCATTTTTTCATGTTCTCTGTATATATATCTTCCTACTGTATTTTCCACTGCATGCATCTGATGAAGTGGGTTTTAGCCTACGAAAGCTTATGCCCAGATAAATTTGTTAGTCTCTAAGGTGCCACAAGTACTCCTCATTCTTTTTTTAAAAAAACATTGTTTTCTGTGTAATTTGGGGTGAGGGGTTAAATTAAAAATGTTACTTAAATGGCCATCAAAGGAAGCTTTTGGGTTAAGACAAAAATCCAGTAAGAGTTTTGTTAACATTTTTTATAAAAATTTTAGGAAAAATGTCTGTTAAGACAATTGTGTGAAATAATTCAACACAACCAAAATTGAAGAATGCTGTTCTGCAAACCCAAGTGAAAAACCCAAGAATTCCGAACGCTGTGAAATGCTACCAACTCTGGTTTTGATACATCAAGTCTTTCACTGCTTGGGTCCTTTGGATCTCTAATCATTACTTACTTTGGCAATTAAGATCACTTGGGATGCTTGAGCGGACAGGGTTCTGCATGTTTGACTGGGGCTGAGGGCAGGGTAGTTCTGGAACTCACACTCTGATTTAGTTCAAAAGCAATCAAGTATGTTGACTTTCGGGATATGTTGTAAGGTCTATCTACTCTGCTATTTTTTTCTGTGGGGTGATGGGGTTTTCATGGGTGAGAAATGTGCTTTTTATTTTGACACTGTTGAACCCAATTCTCCACTATCCTGCCCCTCCTGTAGTCACTTGTACTTGTGCATGGAAAGTATGAAACACCACTCTGATTTGGTAGAGTTTTGTGACCATTTTGCAGAGGTGTAAACAAACATGGAAGCCTGATTTTCTACTGCCTGGTCCACTGCCTTTTTTCCATGAGTACTTAAATGTTAAGGGCCACATTTTGAGCCGGTGTAAGTTGACAGAGCTCTATTGATTTCAGTGGAGCTATATTACTTTACACCAGGTGATATCTGGCCCAATGATGCAACATGTAAAAATCTGGAATATTGCAATGGAGAATTAGGCCCAGAATTGTATGAGAAAGTGAAATTCTTCATGGAAACATGTTATAATATAAATTCATTAATAAAGTTAGAGGAGGGTGAACATAAACATTCCCCTCAACATTTAGCTCACATTTGTGCAAGGTGGGTCATGTTTTATCTAGTTCCATCAGCAGCTGGTCTCTCTTTTACATATTAACACAATAGGGGTAATTCTGTATTGTAGGCTTTCCTTTCCCACAGCATCACTGTATGTTGCTTTTACTTTGGGGAGCAAAGGCATTTACTTTTGTTTTTGCCAGTGGGTTCTCCTCTCTGACCCCTCTCCCCCATGTGAACGGTGGGCGGGGCCTCAGGAGGAAGAGGACAGGTGGGGGTGAGGCCTCAGGAGAAGCATGGGTGGAGCAGGAGGCCGGGCCACGGTCCGGAGACTGGGGCCCACAAAACATTAATCTGGTCTTGCAGGTGCTGAGCACGCCCTATGTTTTTGTCAGTGAGTGCTTGCTGTGACTTTGGAGCACCCACAGAGTCAGCACCTATGTTGGGTAGAATACTACTGCTTGCCTCACTTCTCAGGAGTCAAGCATCAAAAATTCATGAAATTATTTTTTATAAAAGTAATAATTTTAAACCAGTGTTGGATTCTTTTTATTTGCCTTCTTTTTCTGTGCCTTTAGGGCTCACTCAGATCATGTTCACTCAGATCAAGCTTTTCTTAGCAGTAGGCTAGAAACTTAATTTTTTAAAAAATGAAAACTGAGATTTTTCACGTAATCACTTTCTTCCCAGAGCTAGGACTTTAAGAAAATCACCAAATGTAATGAGACTCAGAATAAAATCATGAGAGCTGGCATCACTGTGTCTGCTTTTCATACTACCATTTAAGATTCCCAAGACTCTGCTTTTCAATTGCACTGGTAAACACTGATATTCTTAATGCTTTGCCCACAAAATATTGCTGAGAAAACATAATACGATTTTTTTAAAAAAACTATTAGAATGCTGGTGGATTTGTAACAATAAGGACAAATGTTCTATTGGAGTTTTATTTAGTATAGTTTGCAAAAAATCATGAAAACTGGTCACTTTTCTGCAGAAATTATGAGTTAAAATCCAAAGTTTTTGGTCAGATCTATGCAAAATAGATCTATGCCGGGGGAGGGATAGCTCAGTGGTTTGAGCATTGGCCTGCTAAACCCAGAGTTGTGAGTTCAATCCTTGTGGGGGCCGTTTGGGATCTGGGGCAAAAATTGGGGATTGGTCCTGCTTGGAGCAGGGGGTTGGACTAGATGACCTTCTGAGGTCCCTTCGAACCCTGATATTCTATGATTCTATGAAAATGTGCCCTGTCATGCAAAGGCATAGTGCTTACGACTGTGAATAGCCAGTCCCACTGAAGTCAAGCACTGTTCCTAGGAGTAAAGGTTTAGTGTGCTGGACTCTGTATGTATTTAGGTGTAATAAATAATGTGATGTCTTAAAACAAAAGGAGAGGAGGGTATATCAGTCATTATACCATCTAAAAATGGACAAAGCACTACAACATAGTGCTGCACTGATGAACTCTGTAACCTAGAAGGTCATCTCAAGCACCTTTCATTCTATATTATTTCAAAAATCTGTAGTAATAGAAGCTTTAGATTTCAAGTGTGCCTCACCATTGCATGCCCACCTTGAGATACTGTAAAGGGGCCTGGTTTTCAGAGGTCTCAGTATTTCATGAAAATCAGGCCCCTCTATGATGTGCCATAACTGGGGCACCTAAAATTTGAGATACCCAAAAAAACCACGAGTCACATTTGAAAAGCTTGGCTCTCATGTCTTTCTGAGATATGCATGCCAAGGCAATGAATATAAAATGAACCACAAGCATACCAGTGTAGAAAGTATACCTTGTAAAAATTATTCTAAACTGGTCTGCTTTATTAACACAGATATCTCACTAACGTTTGGCTCACGAGAGCTACTTTCTGGGTAGTAGGTTAATTGCTCCTTAACTGGGAATATGATTCTATCAAATAAGAGCAACAGCAGAAAAATCCTACATCTCAGTGTCCTCCACTTAAAAATTAAAGTTAACAATTCCCAGTCTAACTGGTAGGCTCAAAAATAAAGAAAACTCTACTCCAGGTTATACAAATAAAGGGGCTCGATCCTGCAGGCTGCTGAACATCTCCTTTGACTTGCTGAACAACTCTCAGGAGGCACTCAGTAAGTCCTTTCCCTAACGGCATGCTTGAAAATGTGAATCATAATTAAATGTGCATGTGGCATTTTTCACAATATGCTGTGTTTTGTGGTTTTAATTATCATCATAAGCACCATATTTAATCTGTAGTTCGACATGTGAAAATGTTTATATAGTTTTACATTATGGCTTGGTAACACATATAAACATTTAGGCATAAAAGAAAGATCAAGGCTGGTCCGAGGTTTTATGAAACCTTATGTCAGACATCTGGACAGCTATCCCAGCTGTCTCCCTGCCTGTGACTAGGCCACCCAACCACCTCGTAATTCTGACATCACCTTCTCTAGTGCTAGCAGAGAGCAAACCTTTCTGGGGTGCATATTAGCGCACTAGCATTCCAGGTGAACAAGGGAAACAGGGATGGGAGCCAGTAGGAAAAGATGTTAGTACAATACGGAGCCCACCAGAGATCAGCTAATAACAATAATGAGTAATTATGGAATTACAATAGTCTTTGTCCATAGTTAAGGCTAAAATTAGCTTTCCGCACTAACTCTAATATATGTCTGGCATAGTGCCTAGCTCATTCACTATGCTAATTCCAGAGCATGTATTATCCCTGATTGGGGTCTCAAGTTGATGTAATAATATCTAGGAAGGTGCAGGGAGGTTGAGCTGCCAGGAAGAGGCAGTACTGGTCAGAGAGCTAGGATGAGTTGTCAGTGGCACTTTCAGACATCTGGCCCCTGGATTCAGTTTAAATTACCACCCAGAACTCTTTGTGATCACCCAAATGGTATGTGAACAATTCAGCATCTTTTCTCTGCTAACATGGGATGATATTTGCACAAGGACATTCTTTATCTTAAGACCTCTGGTTCTTCTTGCTTCCAGCAGGGCCATACAATACTGCAAGAACAGTCACTCATGGTATTTTGGAATTTCTACTTCCAGTCCTGACTTGAACCAGGAAGGAGAGGGGAAGGTCAAAATGCAAATTGATTAATTATTTAATTTCATTGACCAAATATTTTTGAGCTTCAAAAAAGGTTTGATTTTAGTTCTAGACAAAGGTTTGGCTCAGGCCTTATTTTAACCAGACTGGCTCATCCATGGGGTCGGTCCTGGGGCCGGTTTTGTTCAATATCTTCATAAATGATCTGGAGGATGGTGTGGATTGCACTCTCAGCAAATTTGCGGATGATACTAAACTAGGAGGAGTGGTAGATACGCTGGAGGGCAGGAATAGGATACAGAGGGACCTAGACAAATTGGAGGATTGGGCCAAAAGAAATCTGATGAGGTTCAATAAGGATAAGTGCAGGGTCCTGCACTTAGGACGGAAGAACCCAATGCACAGCTACAGACTAGGGACCGAATGGCTAGGCAGCAGTTCTGCGGAAAAGGACCTAGGGGTGACAGTGGACGAGAAGCTGGATGTGAGTCAGCAGTGTGCCCTTGTTGCCAAGAAGGCCAATGGCATTTTGGGATGTATAAGTAGGGGCATAGCGAGCAGATCGAGGGACGTGATCATCCCCCTCTATTCGACATTGGTGAGGCCTCATCTGGAGTACTGTGTCCAGTTTTGGGCCCCACACTACAAGAAGGATGTGGATAAATTGGAGAGAGTCCAGCGAAGGGCAACAAAAATGATTAGGGGTCTGGAACACATGACTTATGAGGAGAGGCTGAGGGAACTGGGATTGTTTAGTCTGCAGAAGAGAAGAATGAGGGGGGATTTGATAGCTGCTTTCAACTACCTGAGAGGTGGTTCCAGAGAGGATGGTTCTAGACTATTCTCAGTGGTAGAAGAGGACAGGACAAAGAGTAATGGTCTCAAGTTGCAGTGGGGGAGGTTTAGGTTGGATATTAGGAAAAACTTTTTCACTAGGAGAGTGGTGAAACACTGGAATGCGTTACCTAGGGAGGTGGTAGAATCTCCTTCCTTAGAAGTTTTTAAGGTCAGGCTTGACAAAGCCCTGGCTGGGATGATTTAATTGGGGATTGGTCCTGCTTTGAGCAGGGGGTTGGGCTAGATGACCTCCTGAGGTCCCTTCCAACCCTGATATTCTGTGATTCTATGATATGCCTGCATCCCTCAACACAGTTTATTCCAGGCTTCTCTTTCATTGCAGCCAACATGCTATTCATCCAGTGCACTACATCGTCATCAGTCAGTTCAAGGTACTCTTGCATATACCATATTTTTTCCCCCAGTAGGCAAATAGGCATAATCTGGCAGAGACTAACTATATCATTGCTTAGGCAATGGACTGCAAAAGGTGCCATTTCTAATCAGCAGGACTCATATACAAAGTATCTTATGACCTGCATTATGAAGCCTATAATGGCTTTACATTGCTCACAGAATTATTCACACAAACAGGCAGAATTCCAACTATTCTTTCCTTCTGATTTGAACTATTACAACTGCAGGACATTTGAGCTGTTAAAGTTATGACAAGGTATCATGGGCAATGGGCTATATAGCAGTGGCTGAAAAGTTCTTCTGCATATAACTGTTGTCAAGGTTCCTACATGCTTATTTGCTTTAAGCTATTCTATCATGGATAATCACCTTTATCACACAAACAAATTCCATCACTGTACATTTGCCTGACTGTGACCGGGCATCTGCCCCACACTGGCCTAGTTAGGGTCCCAACCTGGAGGGCTGCAAGGAAACAGCCAGTTAGGGCAGTGCCTGGACCAGCAAATCAGGGCCCAGCCGGCCCATATAAAAGGAAGCTGCAGGCCAGAGCAAGTCAGTCTGCTGCAGAAAGCCCAAGGGAGGGGACTGGCTTTGAGGGCTGCAGAGACTAGGACCATGAACAAGGTTGCTAGGACTTGCAGGCCTGAGGAAGAAGGTGAAGGAGCCAGAGGCAGGAGTGGAAGGTGCTGGGGCTCTGAGGAAGTGGCCCAGGGAATTGAGACAGACCGGTGAAGAAAGAAAGGAGAGGCAGCAGGAAGCTGTTGTTTACAGGGTCCCTATGCAGGGACCCAGAGTAGTGGGTGGGCCTACGTCTCCCCACTGCCAGCCTTGCCGCTGAAGAAGTGGCCAGGCTATGGACTGCCAAGCTGCTGCAAGGAGCAGCTAGACTGTTGGGGAAGGAGTTCCCTGGAAGGAGGAAACCTGGGCTGTGACATGGCCAGAGGGCTATGCCACGAAGCAGGGGCAGTGAGACTGGAACTGCGGTGGGTCTGTAGGCGGAGACAAAGATGGGAGAGCCACCCCACTGGAGGGGCACACCCACTGATCAGAGCTAATTCCTGAAACGGCCAGTAGTAATAAGTGACCCTGTGACATTGACGATCAGAGGTAATGCAGAGAGAGAGAACAACAGGAAAGTGACTCTGTCTTCCTGACACTTTTACAGCAATATGGAATTTTATTCAATGTGTTAAGGAATGATGAAGTGACTGATTCCCCTGAGTCACTTCCTATTATAGCCTTAATGGGTGAAGTAGCTGGTTAGTCTTGCTGATCTGGCATAAAAAAGAGAACTTGAAAGGCTAATTGTAAGAGCACCATCTTGTGGCACCCAGATAATACTTACAGGCCTGTGGCTGCCATTGTTGTTGTTTAATCTGTATGTCAGTAAGAACTCTAAAAGAATATTTAATTGGTATGTGACTATTTGTTAGATTTCAGGATTTATTAGAAGATGACAAGACTGACTTTTGCAGGTTTGATTCTATGAGCCACCAGCACAAAATGGAACAAAAATTGGACAAGTTCAGTTATGCTCTGAAAATAAAATGTTCTGTATGTTCTTTAGTGCAACAGAACTTTAGCAGCAGATTTTGACGCTGGATTCTTGCCTGGTATGAACATAACATATAAAGCATTCTACTTTGGAGATAAAGAGAAATCAAAGTACATTACTGCTGTGAATACTTCCCTACACTGAAATTTAATGAACCAAAGGCCAGCAGTTGTGTTAGTTGATCTAGGATTGTGTGGCTATAAGTGAAGAAAGGGACAAAATATGTTCAGCAATATTTCAGTTAAACAGCCATGGCTGGGTGAAGTGGTACTGAATATGTTTGGGTCCTCATAAATATTTAGGATACTGCTAAACTGTGTTAGATTAACACAACTGTTGCTGGCCATGTTCAGACATAGTTAAATTGTGTAGTATTGACATGACTTGATATAGTAGGTATATTTATTTTCACATATAAGCACATTGCAAAAAATCCAGGAAAATGTTGAAATCCATTTAAGTAATCTTCAAGGGCAAGCTCACAAGGAGAGCACCATCCCTTGCAACAAGCTGAGACAGATGCTGAGCTACTTGAGGCTTAGTTCCTTGAGGCACTTTTTGTTCTATAAAGTAGCACACCCAGATGCTGCTACCTGGAAGGCCTTCGACATCTATTGTTCTTAAAGTAATATCAAGATGTCCAAACATTCTTCAGTGCTGAAGAATAAATGCATCAGAAAATGTAATCTACAATTAGTTCAGCATGGTACTATGCATAATCACTGATGACTGAGTTCTGAGCTTTGTTACACATAGCACTGATATGGCTGAAAATAGGAACATTGTTTGAAAATAAAATAGAATGGAAGACTTGTATTGATAATTTTCAGAGGACTGAGGCAATGTTGGTCCCAAAGCTAGTGATAGTGATCGGGAATTGCTTTGATGAGCACTGATGGCCAAGAATCTTAGACCTAAACTGACAACAGCTAAGATATTATTTTGCCAAATTTCATTTGTATTATTGGTAGAACTAGACAGAAAGTGGAAATCCCTTCCAAGTTTTTAAAACAATTTTCAACCTCAATCATGACAAAGTAAAATACACAATATTTTTCATAGGAAGGGATTTCCAGAAAAAGCAATAAATGCTAAGGCTAGAAGGGACCATTATGACAATCCTGAATAATGCAGGTCACACAACTTCCCCAAAAGAATGCCTTTTGAACTAGAGCATAGCTTTTAAACAAAATCCAATCTTTATTTAAAAATTGCCAGTGATGGAGAATCCTTCATGATTCTGGAGTAAATGGTCCCAATGGTTATACTACTATTTTACTATTATAAAGTTACACCTTATTTCCAGTCTGAATTTATCTAGCTTCAACTTCCACACAGTTGGATCCTGTTATCTTTCTGTGCTAGACTGAAGTGCCCATGATTAAATATTTGTTTCCCATGTAGATATTTACAGACCGAAAACCTCACCCCCTTAACCTTCTCTTTGTTAAGATAACTAGATTGAGCTCCTTAAGTCTATCACTATAAGGCATGCTTTCCTATCCTTTAATCATTCTTGTGGCTATTCTCTGAACTCTCTTCAATTTATCAACATCCTTCTTGAATTGTGGACACCAGACTCGGACACAGTATTCCAGCAGTGGTTGCACCAGAGCCAAATACAGAGATAAAATAACTCTCTACTATTAAAGATTCCCCTCTTTATGCATCCCAGGATCACATTAGGCCTTTTGGCCACAGTGTTAAAAGGGGACCTCATGTTAAGCTGATTATCCACTATGACCCCAAATCTTTTTCCAGAATCATTGCTTCTCCGAACATTCCAATTTGGGAGAAGCAAAATGGAATTTTACTGCTTGCTGGCTGCCATCTCAGTGTACAGGCAAGTTTCCCATCTCTGGCTTGCTGGCTGACCATCTGTAGTTATTATCTGTATCACAATAGCACCCAGAAGGCCACAACTGATTAAGGTGCTAGGCACTGTGCAAACACACAGCGGGAGACCAGAGATGGTCCTGCCCCAAAAAGTTTATAATATAAATAGAGGAGTCACAGGGTGGGAAGAGAAACAGAAGCCAGAAAGGAGAAGAGATTTGTCCAGGGTCACATAGTAGATTACTAATAAATCCAGGGATAGGACTCAGGCCTCCTAACTCCCAATCCAATACACTGTCTTCTAGATACTGCTTTTCACTTTGTTTGCAGAATGTCTATGAACAGATGCAATTTGTTCTCAAGTTCATTCTTCTAATGTTTTCAGAATGCTTAATTTTCTGACTATTTGAAATTTGATCTGTGTTGCTTTGTGATTGGACACAAGTCACACATTGCTGTTTCTCTTTGCTAATTGGTTGACTATCAAGGGTCAACAAAAAGTTAATTTAAAATTAATTTCCCATGATATCTCAGAGCGCAAGCTTATTCAGTTTCTGTGAACGCTCATGCCAGTAAAACCCAAATGTACAACTGTTTGCAAAAAGGGAACGTAAAAGGAGAATGAATATTCCTGAAGTTAATTTGTTTAAAATTTTTAATACATATAAACAGAAAATGTTTTGCATAAGTCACTCACATCTAGAATCAGCATTAATGGCTGGCTGCCTTCAGTTTTTTGGCTTCTAAAGCAGAGTGGACATGACAAAATGACATTGTTAACTGATGAATTAAAAATTATGTTGTGAATTAAAAATATAGAAGCTTTTTAAAATATTTTAAAATAGGAACAGTAGAGCTGGTAAAAAACAATTTTTAAAATGTCATCAGGATTTAACTATCAAAATCTTGAGAATATTTTTCAATTGTCAAAAAAAATAAACCCCACACACTTTCAGGGATATTATTGTTGTCATAAAAATCCGATACTCAGTAAAAATGTTGAAAATGGGAAATTGAGAATTTTGAGCAGCTTTAGTTGACTGTAATGTACTTAGCTACTATGCACATTTAGGTCTGGATCCTGCAAACACTTACAAACATGCTTTAAGAACGAGGAGTACTTGTGGCACCTTAGATAATAACAAATTTATTTGAGCATAAGCTTTCGTGGGCTAAAACCCACTTCATCAGATGCATAAAGTGGAAAATACAGTAGGAAGATAGATATATATATATATATACACACACACAACATGAAAATGAGGGTTGGCATACCCACTATAACGAGAGTGATCAGTTAAGGTGAGCTATTTTCAGTAGGAGGAAAAATAACCTTTTGTAGTGATAATCAGGATGGCCCATTTCCAGCAGTTGACAAGAAGGTGTGAGTAACAGTAAGGGGAAAAAATAAGCCTGGGGAAATAGTTTTTACTTTGTGTAATGACCCATCCACTCCCAGTCTCTATTCAAGCCTAAGTTAATTGTATCCCGTTTACAAATTAATTCCAATTCAGCAGTCTCTCATTGGAGTGTGTTTTTGAAGTTTTTTTGTTGAAGTATTGCCACTTTTAGGACTATAATCGAGTGACCAGGGAGGTTGAAGCGTTCTCCAACTGGTTTTTTGAATGTTGTAATTCTTGACGTCTGATTTGTGTCCATTTATTCTTTTATTAATAAATGGACACAAATCAGACGTCAAGAATTATAAATTATTCCCCAGGCTTCTTTTTCCCCGCACTGTCACTCACTCCTTCTTGTCAACTGTTGGAAATGGCCCATTCTGATTATCACTACAAAAGGGTTTTTTTTCCTCCTGCTGGTAATAGCTCACCTTAACTGATCACTCTCGTTACAGTGGGTATTGCAACACCCATTGTTTCATGTTCTCTTCCTATTGTATTTTCCACTGCATGCATCCGATGAAGTGGGTTTTAGCCCAGAAAAGCTTATGCTCAAATAAATTGGTTAGTCTCTAAGGTGCCACAAGTACTCCTCGTTCTTTTTGCGGATACAGACTAACACGGTTACCACTCTGAAACCAAACATGCTTTATTTGAACCATGTGAATAGCCCTATTGACTTCAGTGGGACTATTTTTGTGAGTAAAGTTTCTCTGAAGAATTGTGCCTCAATCAGAAAAACAGAAAAAGAAAATGTGTATATTGTGATTAGTTGTGCAGTCTTAGGTGTCTGGTCCTGAAAGCCATTTATCCATAGTGTTGCCAGTGAACTATGCGGAAGTTCTAGGTGCAGATGGTTTGCAGAATAAAGCCCCTAGTGTTGCATTATCAGGGGTCTTATTTGCATTTAATTTCCTTATTTCATTTTTTGGTTTTGTTTCGGGGTTGTCTGTTTGTAGAATACAAACAAAACTTTCTTTAGAATAGTCTTATTTGCATGGTCCCAGTCACGTGCCTAAATTCATAATTCATTTCAGGGAAGGGAGTCTGCAAAGGATGAGTTCCCACTTTTGCTGCTCCTGGCATTGTTTGGTGGAGAGGATTTTTTTCATGACAGAGTTGTAGCAGCATCCCATAGAATTCCAACATGTCTGCTGTATCTTCACAAGAGCAAAAGCAAAGGAGTAAAAATTTCTAAATGAAAGCTCAGAATTTATACAGAAGATTATAGAATGGAAAAAACTACAGAGAAACTCTACAACTGTGGAATCTCCAAATCAATTCTGCATCTGCCAATTTCTCTGGAACTTGTTCTTCAGTCAGGTTTGATTGGAATTTACTATGTAAATGTGTGTTTCACAATAAGACCTTTACAATCTTCCTCCCACACATGATCCCAGCTGCAGTCTGTGTGATCTCCTTGGGCATGTCAGATGAGGAGAACGTGCAGTGATGCTACAAAGAAAAAAGGGCTATGTTAGACTATTCTATAATCTTAGCAAATCCCTTCTGAGCAAATAGTTTTGTTCTGTTTCCCCAGCTACATCAAATAAAAATGGTGAAGACACCTTATGTCAAGTTTCAAACTTCTTCTATTGTTTACTGTTGCCCTATTCTGAAGGGTAGGTCTAGAATTTGTTTTACAATGGGAAAGTGCATTTTGTTTAGAATTGACTTTTTTTATTATGGGAAAATGCATTTTTCCACTCTCCCATAACACAAATATTCTGTAACACAAGCCTGTTGGTGGTTCACTACTCTGTGTCAGCTACTCTTGTCAGGCCTGATATAGTCACCACACTTAACGTACTGTTGTCATGATATATACCCAAAAAGTGGCATGTAACATATCCTTGCAAAACTAATACCTCATTGATCATTAATATTCTTGCATTATGTATGTATGGTAAACTCGCAAAGGACTTTATAGATAGGGTGACCATATTTCCCAAAGGGAAAACTGGACACCACATGGGGCTAGAAAAGAGACCCAGAGACTGACTTTATAGGTTAGTAGTCAGACACATTCTTGGGATGGGGGAGACCTGGATTGAAGTTCCTGCTTCACATCAGGCTGAGCAGGGACCTGTATGCAGGGAGGGCCCTGACCACCGAGCTATTGGCTATGATGAAATTGGTTGCTCTTTCTCTCTCTCTCTCTTCGCCTCCAGTTCTGGACCTGGGAAAACAATATTTCTGTGCAATATGGGAAATGAACAGGAAGAACTTTAAATGCTAGTAAACACAACTGTAACACAGTTGGGATCACAGACACTTGGTGGGATAATACTCATGACTGGAATATTGGTATAGAAGGGTACAGCTTGCTCAGGAAAAACAAGCAGGGGGGAAAAGGAGGAGGTGTTGCCTTATATATTAACCATAGCACTGAGGTTGAGATGGAAATAGGTGACAGACTTGTTGAAAGTCTCTGGGTAAGGATAAAAGGGTTTTTTTGTTTTGTTTTGTTTTTTAAAAGGGTGATGTCATGGTAGGGGTCTACTAAAGGCCACCTAATCAGGAAGAAGAAGTGGATATGGGTTTTTTTAAACTACTAACAAAATCATCCAAAGCATAACACTTGGTGGTGATGGGGGAATTTGACTACCCAGAAATCTGTTGGGAAAATAATACTGCAGGTATCCAACAAGTTGTTGGAATGTATTGGAGACAATTTTTTAGTTCCGAAAATAGAGAAAGCTACTGGGGAGAGGCTGTTCTAGATTTGATTTTGACAAATAGGGAGAAACTGATTGAGAATTTGAAAGTGGAAGGCAGCTTAGGTAAAGTGATCATGAAATGGTACAGTTCATGATTTTAAGGAATGGGAGGAGGGAAAACAGCATAATGAAGATAGTCGATTTCAAGAAGGCAGATTTTAGCAAACTGAAGGAGTTGGTAGGTAAAATCCCATGGGAAGCAAGTCTAGGGGGAGAAACAGTTCAAGAGAGTTGGCAGTTTTTCAAAGAAACATTAAGAGCACAAGAACTAACTAGGAAAGATAGGAAGTGTGGGAAAGATAGAAAGTATGGCAAGAGACCACCTTGGCTTAACCAGGAGAGCCTCAATGATCTGAAACTTGAAAAAGAGTCCTACAAAAGTGAAAACTAGGTCAAATTACAAAGGTTGAATACAAACATAGAACCAGTGTGTAGGGACAAAATTAGAAATTCCAAGGCACAAAACGAGATTAAACTAGCTCTAGAAAGTAATAAGACAACATTCTACAAATACATTAGAAACAAGAGGAAGGCTAAGGACAGAGTAGGCCCATTACCCAATGGGGCAGGCGGGACAGTAACAGAAAATGTGGAAATGGCAGAAATGCTAAATGACTTCTTTGTTTCAATTTTCACCAAACAGGTTAGTAGCGATTGGATATCTAACATAGTGAATGCCAGTGAAAATAAGGTAGGATCAGAGGCTAAAATAGGGAAATTAGTTAAAAATTACTTAGACAAGTTAGATGTCTTCAAGTCACCAGAGCCTGAAGAAATACAGCCTAAAATACCCAGGGAGTTGACTGAGGAGATATCTGAGCCATTAATGATTATCTTTGAAAAGTCATGGAAAACAAGAGAGACTTCAGAGGACTGGAAAAGGCCTTCTGTAAAAAGGGAAATAAGGTCAACCCAGGGAATTACAGACCAGTCAGCTTAAATTCTGTACCTGGAAAGATAACGAGCAAATAATTAAGCAATCAGTTTGCAAACACATAGAAGATAATAAGGTGTTAAGTAACAGTCAGCATGGATTTGTCAAGAATAAATAATGTCAAACCAAACAAATAGTTTTCTATGACATCGTAACAAGTCTTGTGGATGGGAGGAAGTCATAGATGTGGTATATCTTGACTTTAGTAAGGCTTTTGATACTGTCTTCCATGACCATCTCATAAACAAATTAGGGAAATACAACATAGAGGGAGCTACTATATGGTAGGTGCATAACTGGTTGGAAAACCGTTCCCAAAGAGTAGTTATAAGTGGCTCACAGTCAAGTTTGAAGGGTATATTGAGGGGGGTCCCGCAGGGATCAGTCCTGGGTCTGGTTCCGTTCAATGTCTTCATCAATGATTTAGATAATGTTAGAGAGAGTACACTTACAAAGTTTGTGGATGATACCAAGCTGGGAGGGGTTCCAAGTGCTTTGGTGGATAGGATTAAAATTCAAAATGATCTGGACAAACTGGAGAAATGGTCTGAAGTAAATAGGATGAAATTCAATAAGGACAAATGCAAAATAGTCCATATAGGAAAGAACAATCAGTTGCACACATACAAAATGGGAAATAACTGCCTGGGAAGGAGTACTGCAGAAAGGGATCTGTGGTTATAGTGCATTACAAGCTAAATATGAGTCAACGGTACAATACTGTTGCAAAAAAAAAGCAAACATCATTCTGGAATGTATCAGTAGGAGTGCTGTAAGCAAGACACAAGAAGTAATTCTTCCACTCTATTCCATGCTGATTGGACCTCAAGTGGAGTATTATGTCCAATTCTGGGTGCCACATTTCAGGAAAGATGTGGAGAAATTGGAGAAAGTCCAGACAAGAGCAACAAAAATGATTAAAGGTTTTAAAAACATCACCTATAAGGGAAGATTTCAGGGTGGGGGGGGGAAGGGTTTGTTTTGTCTGGAGAAGAGAAGACAGAGACAGGACATAACAGTTTTCAAGGACATTAATGCTTGTTATGAGGAGGGAGAAAAATTGTTCTTGTTAACCTCTGAGAATAGGACAAGAAGCAATCAGATTAAATTACAGCAAGGGAGGTTTAGGTTGGACATTAGGAAAAAATTCCTAACTGTCATGGTGATTGGGCACTGGAATAAATTGCCTAAGGAGGTTGCGGAATCTCCATCATCATTTTTAAGAGCAGGTTAGACAAACACCTGTCAGGGGCATCCCTGAGTTCAGGGGACTGGACTAGATGACCTTTCAAGGTCCCCTCCAGTTCTACGATTCTATGAAAAGCTTCAGATTTGATGAATCAGCATTTCCTGATGAAATAATGTTTTATTGGAAAGTTCCTGAAAATAAACCCTTTTCTTACCATAACTGTGGTGGCCGTGATGAGCACTGCTGCAATGCATACATAAGCTAAACCCAGGCAAATTGAGTTTTGCAAACTGTTAAAAATACCCACCCAAATCAATTCCATGCTGAAGGTTCAGTAATATGTACAACTGAAGAGCACACACAGCCTTAACTATAGTGATGCTATAATAAATGACCCTTCTGAAATACAGCAACTGAATTCCACTGGTGTTATTAGAAAACTGTCTCCAGTAGTGAAGGAATGAACCAGGACAATATTATTACTTATAATTCAGAGCTAGCTTGTATTAAAAAAAAAAAAAAGACATGTGGCATCAGGAAAATGTAATTAATTTGGTGGTGTAAGCTTTCATAAATTATCAAGTATTCCCAGTAGCAGACCTGCAAAACTTACAGAGAACATGAGCTGCCTTTAAATTACTTCGTTTGCGTGCTACCAGAATTCTCTTAAGGTGGTGAGATACTGACAGTATTAAAGAGGTTTAAGCTACTGCCATGGTTGACATACCAATCCACCTTTAATTAAGACTATAATGTTCCTTTGGGCTATACATAAGACAGTAATCTGTGTCCAGAGGCTGTCACTCTCTTCTCTAATGGACTGCAGCACACAAAAATTAATTATAGGGGAAAGGTTGCTGCTCCAACTGGGACTGGAGCCTCTAGATTCCAAAGCAAATGTTTTGCTGTTGATCAAAATGAGCAGCTGCATTCGCAACAGCCAGTACAGTTTGTCACACTGCACTTAACCCTCAATTCCAGCATTAAAATCAGTAAACGTGCTGCCTAGGGGGAGATTTAAAAAATTGTATTTATTAATTCATGGTCAGTTTTATAGTGGCCACCCCCTTAGCATCTGAGAGATTGTTTTCTGGAGTGATTTTGCCTGCCAGACAAAGTGGGGGAAATGATTTGAAGAATGAAAATAAAAACTTCAGCCCAGAGCTACTGAGTTTGCTCTTCTTGTCTGTCAATAGGTTATAATTACACAGTACATCTAGGTGACTATTTCAAAACATTTTCCATTAATATTGGTCTGAATTTTTAAACAAATTAGCTTAGAAAGTGTGAGTACCCCTCTTGTGTTTGCTTTCAGCAAATATTCTATGGTAAATGATTTGACTAGCACAGATGTTTGCAGGTACAATATACTTTAAGCAAAATTTGAGGAATATTCCTTAAAAGCAAATGTGAAATCTTAATCCTGAGTATTCACACCAGAAACTTCATTACAGGAGTTTGACTCATCCACTCAGGAAACAGAACCATACCAAATGATTTCTATGTCCAATCACAACAGTTTGAATATTAAATATTTACAATGAGGTTGTGATGTTGAAGTTGTGATACATGCCTTTGATTTCTCACTTTAACAGTTGTTCATGGATGCTGATCCCTGTCAAATGAGAGGGGTATTAATGTTTTGTAACCCTGAACCATTTAAAAAAAAATCTCTTACCAGTACATCTGTGTGTCACACCCCAATTACGTTTACTCAAAGGCAATTCTAGTATTGTGAGTCTGCCATGCAAATTTCTTGTGCCACCATTAAATTCACTGCTCAGTAGCTCACTACCTGCACTTTGACTAGGTCCAGGGTATCAACAAGACATCATGGAGAAGGACAAGAATACTTAATATGTGGCATAGTATCAGAGTGAAATGGATTAGGACTTATTTTCACTATGAAATGGCTTCAAGGCATGAAGCACAAGTTCTGTGCTTGAACTTGACACTATGTTTGTTACTGTCAAGAAAAGAACAGAGAAAAACAAGCAACAGTATTTTGCAAATATGGAGGATGAAATAAGAGGATGGAAAAGAGAGGAGACAAACTAAACTGCAAGCAAAAAACAACTGAATACAGATTAAAGGAAGAAGACAACCATGATAGTCCTACCACGGACTTGCCACATCCTACAAAGAATCACAGACATCAGCAGAAGTCCAGAGTTGAGCTACCAAAATGATCTGATTTGTGTAACCTTGCTAAGTAAAAGCAGCATGATACAGAGGGAAAACTACATTTGCAAACAGTTTCTGAAGTGAATTCTCCCATGTATATTGTTGCCCTTGGATGACATTTACCTTGACCCTTTCCTAAAATCATGGTGCCTTCTTTTCCTCTTGCAGGGTGCCAGTAACTCTCATTGACCCATGGGGAAAACTGTGCTAGCAGGGGTCCCTACTAGTCTGCAGTACCACCTGAGCTAATTAGACGAAGAATGAAACACAGCTGTGAATGTTCAGCAAGGTGACAGTTTGCAATTTGAATAGTATTAGGGAGGAATTAAATATAAATGGAGTCAGCATTCACAAGGATAATGCAAATCAGATGCAAATAGGCTCCTATTTTATTTGTCTTTTTTTGTTTCTTTCTGATAGTTAATTGATCAGGTGTTCATCACTTGTTTTAAAACTCAGGGCCTCTATTGTTCAAGAAAAGGTCCTGGAGGGTGAGAGCAGAGAAAGTTACTGTGAACTAAATGAGCCTGTGTCTGCGCCTGCAAATGACTACAGAATACAAAGCAGGAGTCAAGCACACCATGGAAGTGCCCACTTCATTAAACATCACAGAAAGCAAGTGTTTGTTTATGAAGGCTTTCGTCATGATGGCACAATTCTGTTGCAGTTTATGAAAGCCACCTGGCTCTGATTTGCATCTCAAGGAAACAAACCCAAATGATGAACCTGAATATCACAGTATTAGTGCGTAGAGCTGGTCAGGAATTTTTGGGTTCAATTAGTTTTGTAAGAATGTTTTGCAGAATGGCAGCGGACAAGATGATGAACTAAATGGACCACACCGCTTTTCCAGGCTGGTCATTCTTAAAAGTGAATCTATCTTACAACTGCTCTGCTATTCTTTCCAAATAGCAGTTTACTCTTATTCTTGTTCTGTATCCTCCTCCATTTAGCTTTGTGCTTTCTGCCTAGCCAATTGGCCTATGGGATGGCAGGAGTCTTTTTCAGCTTCCTGTCACTTTGTGGGAAAGTTAGGGGGACAAGTCCTTTTCCTCACTGGGCACGGCTTCCCATTTTGCCAAAAGCAACAGCAAGCAGACAACTTAGGATTTTTCCCCATTCTAGGCTGAATGTTTAAAACCGCTTCCCCACTCCTGAGCACCAGGAGCCCTCTCTCTCCTTCTCCTTCTCCAAAGCCCTCTCACCACTTCTTCAGTTCAGGTTCCAGAGCTGAAATGCTCCTCCCCAGGGGACTAATTCAGAAAAGTAAAATACAAACAAGAAAAGATCTGTTTGTAAATTCCTTTCAGCCAAGTGATGCTGGCTTACCTGTTTGAAAAGTCATGTCTGTGCTATGCCGGTGATGCTCTCTATACATGAATATAGGAGCTACTGTTTGTTTGTTTTTCTGGCTGGAGATGGGACTTAAATCAGGCATGGGAGTCAAGCAGGCTGGTCTAGATATTGAAGTCACCTTGGATCCACCACCTATTCTAGTTCATTGACATTATCTCTTAATTATCTTGTCTTGTTTATTTAAACAAGATAATTAAAAGACATTGTCAATGGAACAGAACATTGGCACAGGCAAGTGGCATTTATCAAACAAACATCAGTGCAACGCTAGAATGTTTATTTCCCATGCATTGGACAGGGATCATGAGACAGTACTGAATCCCATTGGCTTTATAACTATTGGCCCTACAGGCAGACAGAGTGAAAATGTGCACTGTTACTAGTGCAGGAGACTGTATGTGCTCATCTCCTGCTGATGGGCACCCATGGAGCAGAAAAATAATGGTTCATGGTTCAGGTGTAACTGCCTCTGGAATACTGTGTTGGATTTGGGCACCACATTGCCAAAAGATGTGACAGATATTATATATGACAAATTCAGTATCACCAACTCCAAATGTTCAACAATCACAGATCAGGCTTACCAAAAATGACGAGATTGGCTTTAAAATCATGAGATTATGTAAAAATTATAGATTTGGTGTTCTTTTTATTCGCTTTTTGAGCCTTTAGGATGCCCCAGGATCACATTTTGAAGCTTTCGTCACAGCCATGAGGACTAGAAACATCAAGAAAAAGTAAGACTGAAAGCCAAAATCATCACATATCCACTTGACTCCAGGAGCTGGGACTTTAAAGAAAACAATAATTCTCTTGAGATTCATGACAAAATTAGAAGAGTTGGTAACACTGAAAATTGAAGAGAGCTCAGAGGAGAGAGAACACAAATATCAGGGGCTTGGGTGAACTGACTTATGGGGGAAAGAGTTAATTATAGCTTTGAGGAGAGATTGGGGAGGGACATGACAGGGAAAGAAAAATTATCATATCTAATAAACCATGTGATCCATCTAATCCTGCATCCTGGATGACTGCGACAAATAGCAAATGCTTTCAGAGGGGGATATTATACCCTTATAATGGATAATTATGGAATAATATGTCTGTGGGAGAATGTTCTTCCTAGGCCTTGGCAATCAGGCGTTGTCTTGTGTCCTGAAGTATGAAGGGGGATGTGCCATATATTTTGTTTATCCTAGCTACTGTAATTGAGAAAGGACATGTTATCCTATACATAGCTAATTATTTTTGAGAATATTATTAAATTGTTTACTCCAAGAATGTCTTACAGTGCTGCAATACAACTGGAAATACACACCTGCCACATGAGGAAAGACAAGGTGGTTTAAATATCACAGCACAGTGGAAGGTCCCAAGGAAGATAACCGAGAAATTTCTCCTCAGACAGGGTCAATCCCTCTAGGCTGCTTGTGCCTCGTGGCTGGGGAAAAGGGGAAGTAATGTGCTGACACACCAGATTGCTCTGGCACCATGTGGTGTCCTGCTCTGTGGGCAAGTGCAGGGAAGGAGAGACAAGGCCATTCCCCTGCCTCCTCCCTGCATTTTTCCTCTTCCATGTTGCCAGCAGGAGAAAGCAGTCCCTGTCTGTGTACTGTGGGGGCAAACACATGCTATGTTTACCATGATTTGCACTTGCACATAGGTGCATCATGGAGGGCTTCTTACTCTTTGCCTCCACCCTTGTCTGGCCAAGCAAGGATATCCACCATGCACCCCAATAATATATGGCACTGCTGACCCACTAGGGGCATACAACACAGATTGTGGCTGAATAGGGAATGCTGGAGAGGAAGGATGCGCTTGTGGTTAGGACAATGGACTGAAAATTTGGATTCAGTTCCTAGTTCCATCTTGTGTGACCTTGGGCAAGTGACTTAGTCTTTCTGTGCTTCAGTTTCCCTTCTGTAACATGCAAATAATAATACCCACCCCCCCCAAGGGGGTGTTTTGAGGATAAATCCATAAATATTTGATAGATGCTGAGATACTACAGGAATTGGGACTATATAACAACCTAAAGAGAGGCAAGTTGGTGCTCAATACTCTGAATCATCTTTCATGTATATCTATATACTTTGTTTCTCCTCCACATTTTAGCAATGATACTAAATTCTGACAAAGCACCGATGCTTACAATATATAATTTACTGTACTAATGAATGCCTGATCTTTTCTTTCTGCTCTGTCAGATGAGTTGGACTGCCTGATTAACCATTTGGTGCTGTCCTACCTCAATTACTATTACTTATTAAATCAAGTTTGAAACTTGAGGAAAATAATTAAATGCTTAAATCAAGGCATTCTGCTTTGTCGCACACGTGGGTCTGTTGGCAAGTCTATGGAACAGTTGTTAATACTGAGAGATTGAGATGAAAGATGTTCTAAATTTGTCTCATGAATGTTTCCATTCAGCATAATAATGGACGTTTGACAGTAACATGTTGTTGCACTAGTCAGAATTATTTCTAAAATGAAACGCATGTACACCTTTGAATATGGTCTCACAGAAACCTGGAACCATCCAGAATAGAGCAGATAAACGTTCATTTGCCTGGAAGCCATATTTTGGGTTGGCTTATGGCTGGAGTAAAAATGGAACAATTTTCAAATGAATATAAAGATCAGATTTAAAAGCTTTCAAATGGGAAGTATATATGTATTTTCCAGCATCGATATATAAATTAATGTGTACCATCTGGGTTACATCTGGTGTTATAAAAGTGTTGTCTCATGAGCAGTATAGGTGTGAGAACAATCAAGCAAAACTGAGCAGCTCTGGCACTTCAGCTACAAAGGAGACAACACTCAGATGTAGTTCTGACAGTACGTCACCCCATCTTACCAGCTCACATCCTTGGCCTTCATTTTGACTCTTTATTTTCCTTCTTTCCCCCACTGTCTATAAATCCTGCCCTTTTTTTAAACTATCTACATCATCTTCACAAACCATCCTTCTCTCCCTCTCCATTCCTTTTGAAACCCTTGGTTCAGACCTTGGATCACTTCTGGTCTCCCCTGCCACCCACTCCCACCCAACCATTGTTGCTCTGATTATGTTCAGTCCCTCTGCAAATCCTCTCCCTGGCTTCCTGTCTCCATCTTTATAAAATTCAGGCTTCTCCTCCTTGCCATTAAGACCCTGCACAATGAAGTCCTTGCCTCGCTCTCTTTGTCCTGGCTGTGCAGGGAGAAGGACAAGATGCAAGGCATGTGATTTAATGAGGCTGCAACTTTATTAACTTAACTCACGGGGGAACTATCTTGCAATAAATTATACCGTGCAAGTCACTGTTCCTTCCTTAATGGTTTTCGCCTATCCAAGGGCTGTGGTCAGCCTGCTCCCAGTCCAAACCTGATCCCAGCCCATTGCTGGGACCCCACTGCCCTCAAATCATATGAGGGTAAAGGGGCTGAGGTCTACTTGCTGTTCCAGACATTAGAAACTCCAACCCCATTCCTCTGCTTCTTTTGGGGATGCCTTCCCTTAGTCCACTTCCAGCTCTGGTTTATCAGGGAACCCAACTTTTTACTGAATGCCTACCTACCCTAGTCACCTGCCACCAGGAGAGCCAGCAATTAACTTGGATGCTTCCCCACATCTGGTTTCCCAAATAGTAAACAACTCCCTCCCTCACATCCATGAAAAATAGATATCCATCAGTACCCCCACCTCAGTGATACCATCCCTGCCACTCCCCCCAACCCAAGGGAGGTGGGGGAACTCAAAAGGCCACAGCCCCTTTCTTCCAGCTGGTCAGACAAAGACCCCCCATATTCCAGGTTGTGGAGAACACACTTTACTCTCTCTGTCCATTCCTTTAACTCAGCCCAATCAGTATGCCTTGTCACCCCTCTTATTTCTTTCTCACTCGCCTGTCTCTGTACCCTCAACCACATATCCTGCTGTGCCTGGAATCCCTGGCTCCTTCAGTCGGGCATTCACCCTCTCACTCTTAAAGACCATCCTTAGAATGCACTTCTTCCCTGAGGCCTATTTCCTCAGCATTAAGTGTAGAAAACAAACTACTCACCTAAGTTGCTATGGGACCTTGTTTTCATCACCCTCATTCTCTCTCCTTCCACAACCCAGTGTTTGTTGCAATCTTTTCTCATCACTGTCTCAATTTAGATGATAAAACCTCCAGTCTAACAGGGAGGAGTTTCAGAGTGTGCAATAATCTCTCCAAGGGAAACCACATCACGTGAGACACTTAAAAATATCATTAGACCAAACACTAGAGGACATGTTTGTATGAGGATGGACATGAATATCTGACGAGTCATTTCTTCTTCTAATTTCAGTTTCTTTATACGGTGAACTTTCATCCCATGAACAAATTCCCATAAACTCCTGAGAATATCTGTTTTCTCATGCAAATACTTGTGAATTGATAACTTCCACACAGCTGTGTTGCTAACAACAGCAAAGCTGAAGTTGTCTGGCACCTCATTACGCCAAGATATCTCAAGGTACTTTACAAAAGATGTGCAATGATTTTAGCATGCATTCCATAATGCCAAGCTAAGATTGAAAGCAGAGGAAAACAAATCTTCTGTGTCGATTTAAGGAGTGAATGAGAAGCAGTAGCCCTACCCTCAAACAATCCCTGGAGATCAACAGCACACACACTCACCATGAAAAACAGCACAGAGAGGGATGGAGGCATGGAAGAAAATCTCACGAGAAAAATGGCCAATGTGCTACAGTATACACTGCAGGCACTATGCATCCTGAAAGGTGCTGAGCAATCCTCATTGCAGGCAATGGCAGCTGCAGATTTTCAGCTCTTCTCAGGGCTTAACCCAGCAGTTTTACAACATAACCTAACAAAAACTATATAATTCAAGATGGTCAGAAAAATAAAGATTTGTCTCCCATGGGAAGTTTCCATTTTTTTTGTCAGAAAAACCAAAATCAATCAACATTTTGATTGTCAGCTTTCGGGGTTTGCAATGAAAAAGTAGAATTTTTTGGAGGAAAGCCAACAACATGAAAACCTTCATTTAGTCAAAAAAGCCAATTTCCATTAAAAACAGTGCAGATGGAAAAATTTCAACCAACCTTGAAACCAATTGTTTTGTAAATAAATAATCTAAGTAAATAAATAATAAATCTAAGTGCAAAGACAAAGACATGAATAAGCATACGTAACCACTTTGCCATTGTTTTACAGCTCAAAGCACCAAGTGCAGGAAAGCTAACATTTCTGAGGAGGTGCTGGTAGCTCTGTAACCTGACATAAAAAAATCAAACATCAGACAACATCATACAAAGGCATTGGACTTTGTTTGGAAGCAGATGCTTGGATTCTGATTTATAGCCGGTCAGAGTAAAAAGCTGAGGGGGAAGCCTTGAAATTAGAAGGGAAGTGTAGTACCAGATTAAAGAGAAAGGGACTAAAATAAATTTGCAGTTAATTCCCCCCTCTGATCTGTATGCAAATTGAGTAGACTACTTGCTCTGTGCATTGTAAGTAAAGGGTCCGGTGCTGTTCCTTTTACTTATGTTAAGACGTATTTCTTCAGTGGTGTTGTGCTGGTTCAGTTTGTACCCACTATGCAAAAATCTGATCATGAAAGATTAAAATTGTTGGCAGAAATTTTTAAAGGCCTTTTTTGAAAATGTGGCATCCCAAAATCAAAGTTGTGTGCTGTTTTATTAGTTGTTTGGTTCTGAGAATGCACTAAGCAATGGAGACATCACAATCCCTGTCCCAAAGAAATCACATTCTAACGTGTCGCTCCACAGCTCACCTTTGCTTTCAGCACCACTAGTGTTGGAATCCTGTCCATTTCACCACTAATTCTTCAATGGTTTTAGCCACTTAGGGTTTGTCTACACAGACCAACAATGTGCACTAAAGAGGTGTGAAGTCTCAAGCACACTGGCATGCTAAATGGCCCGGGTAGTCCCTGCGGGCGTGCACTAAAAGTTTCCTAGTGCACATTAACATAGTACTGTTTGAAACCGGACTACATTAACGTGCACTAAGGAACTTTTAGTGCACGCCAGCAGAGGCTACATAGGTCAACCGCAGATTGATGTGCTTAAGAATTCACACCTCTCTAGTACACAGTGCTACACCATGTAGACAAACCTTTCACACTTCCAGCAACTAGACAGTCATGATGTACGTTTTTAAACATGGTACTTGGAAAGGAAAAAATAAACACACCAAAAAGCTAAGGTATTGCATTCTGATCCAAGGAAGGGAGCATTAGCAACCCCATTTTACACATGAGATGGGGTGGCACCAAGAAGTTAAATGGCTTGTCCAGAGTTACACAAGGAAGTCTGTTGCAGAGCCAGGAACTGAACCTAGATCTCTGGAGCACAGCTGGGGGAAAAACTGATTTTTCAGTTTGCTGATAGTTTAAAAAAAGTGGGGGGGGAGCCGCTTTTTGACATAAAAGCAAAGGAAATGAAGGGCTAGATCCAAAAACAGCCAGACGGAGACGGAGGTAGTGGTTGCAGCTCCCTTGTAACATTTAGTCTAGGCTACCTGGAACAAGGGAGCCCCACGTTTATGTCCCTGCTCCAGTGACCATCGTATTCTTTATACAGAGTGGAATAGCTTCTGCAAGAGCGATTGAGAAAGCTCCACACCAGAATATCCCAGTGGCTAGGGTACGGTTCTGCACTATGGGAAACCCAGCTTCAAAAATCCCGGCTCCAGATAACACAGAAAGAGGAATTGTACCTGGGTCTCCTACCTAGTGTCCTAGCCACTGGGTTAACAGTTATAAATGAGGTGACTCCTCCATCCCTCCATTATGTGAATGGCACCTAAATAAAAAAAAAATGGCCAAAACTATTCCACAATTCGGGTCAAATTTCTGATTAATTCCAGGAGAGCCAAAACTGTATTTTTCAGTGACTAAACTATTAATCCAGTTTGTTTGGTTTTTTTTGCCCTGCTCTATGCTTAGCACTAGCATAGTACCTTAGCCACAAGATCCTCCTTCCTCTCTAAATTGAGCAAAGTTGTTACATGTTCTGGACATGCTGTTGCAAACTAGAGTAAAATTAAAGGTGTTTCTTCCACTTAGATGAACTATTACCCAGGTTCCAAATTTTGTTTGCATTTTAAAATAAGCATTAAAGAAGCCAGCCCAGCCAGGCAGAATATTTTTTCAGCTTTTTTCCTAACCCAAGAGTAGCTGGAAAACCTCAGCAGTTAAAAATGTTTGCTCTGGCTCCGAGTCTAATGCAGCCGTAAAAATGACATTTTAAATAAAGAAAACAGTTTTTGCTCCAACTCAGCGTTAAGACATCACATATTTTTTAAAAATGCATTTTAGACCTATACTTTTAAAACTGGGCCCTAATGGCTGACTGAATGATTTGTGTAAAACAACCCACATATTTTAGTCTCCCAATTGCCAGCCCAGTGCCAGTATTTGGGACCTGCAAAAAAAGTTGGTTTGAAAGTTTGTCACTGATTTTCCCCATAAAAATCACAGATGGCTCATGCCTCATGCCAGACATTCAGGGCTGGCGTTTGTGTTCTATGAAACCTGTGTGCACAGCTTCCTCTGTTTTCAGGATAATGCCAGCTGTTTTTAAGATGACCCAAGTTGGGCTGGAGACTGTGGTGCCAACAAGAATGTCACTGAGCTATCTCCTGTTCCTTCCAAGCCAACTCTTTGTAGCTGCATTAGTTCCTCTGCTGAGTAGCCCATGTGAATCCTGACTAGAAGGTGGGGCAGCTCATGGATTCTCTTTAGCCTTCTTGGGCAAGTCACATAACCTGTTTGATTAGCTTTCTTCTCTGTAGGATGGAGAGGATCGTTCTTACTTACCCCTCAGGGAGTGTTGTGAAGATTCACCCATCAACATTTATAGCTCTGTATATGGGTTTAAATTCACACTCATGTACATAAAGTGTTCCAGCCTCCAGAAGCACCGTGATCACCTCTTTGGACAAGTGTGTCTGGCAGAACTTTCTTTCATATTGAAAAGCAGGTATGGAGACCAGCTCTGCGCTTGAGCACTTGAAGGCAAGAGATGCTGTGTTCCCCTCACCACATGTTTTATAAAAAATGATTTTTTTAATGTTTGCGGGGTGCCTGAAAGAACCATCTTGCTAACTCTCTCCAAAATCCTTAACCAGCCCTGTGGGAAGGAATGCAAGCACTGTGGGCAGCAGATGGTTATGCTGGAGAAAAAAAGGAGTGAAAAATAGTGTCACACATCTACGCTCTGACTCAGGCAGGAGTGCACACTAAGTCAGCGATAAAGCCAGGGTGACCATTGAGTAGCATCTTCAGGGCTGTGGCATAAATCACTCACACTACCATATTGTTGTGTAAAATGTGTATTTGGGATTATCTCAGAGCTGGTCAGACTCTCCCTGCTTGCAGCCTACGAGCTTGCTATGGGGGGAATCCAGCCTCTGGATCCCCATGTGTTTTAAGCCTCTGGAGTAGGAACAGAGCCCAGGCACTGCCCCTGTCATGGATTCCCTAGGCATACTCAGAGGGCAGACCTCCTGTGTAATATCTCCTCCCTAGCTGTAACCAGGCAGTCCACTGTAACTAATGCTGATTCCTCAGACTTCTCCGGCAGCCAGGGCCAGTGAAAGAAAAAGAAAAAAAAGAAAGAAAGATCATGGCTGGGCAGACTGACCAAGTGAAAAGAAAAGTGCCATTCGATGTGGTGCTCCCCTATCTATTGATTTGAACCACCCCCTTCAAGTTGGTACCCAGGGGAACCATCCTGACCACCCACCTCTAAAGCCCTCCCTCCCTCTCCCAGAATCCCTCCAAAGGTGTGAGCCTTCTGGGTTAGTTTCTCTCTCTCTCTCTCTGGTGGCACATGGTAGGTATAGCATATAACTTGCACAGACACTTTGAACAGAGTTTTACAGTGTTGTTGCTCTTAATCACACAAAAAATACAAAGATCCATACAAACAAAATAAACCCTTCATGCATTTCCCTACCCTCAGTTTCACCACTCTAGAACATTCTTTGGGTTGAGGTCAGGGGCCTTTGGGTTGTCCACAGTCCCTCTGCTTGAGGGCTTAGTTTGTTCTGCAGCTGGAGCCTTCTTCCCCAGCTCTGCTAGTCTGAGTTTGGCTGGATTGTGCCCTTGCTTTCTCATGCCCAAACTCCCCATCTATCTCTCTCTCTCTCTCTCTCTGAGGATTTTCCTTCCATGAGTCCTTATTTAATCCCCTAACTGGTCACCTAGCTTCCTTTTTCTACTCCTGGTAAATTTCCAATCTCCACTGCTCTGCTCCCTTCAGACAAGTAGGCTAAAACTGCTTTATTTTCTAAGCCTGAGCTCATTACCTTAATGGTCAATCACTGAGTTGTAACTCCCCTCCATAGTCACTGCCCTAGGAGGATGTAGCACAAGTCATATCAGGTGGTAACATGTAAAGAGGGACATTCATGATGCAGCAATTTTCATAGCAACAGCTTCTCAATAACTTCATAAGATCCACCATAATTCATACATTGTACACACACAGACTCTGCAAAACCATCACAAGGACTATGAGTTTATTATTTAACCTGGCATAATGTGCATGAGATCTCTGCAAACAGCACTGATTCAAAGGGGCTGGGAAATCTGTGATGGAGCAGCACCCGAAGCAGATAAATGCATCTCTGAAAACTAATTCCCTTCTACTGCACCAAATCAAGTGTTCTGTCTGCAGGGGACACTTTCCCTCCCTGCCTGGAGCTGTGATAATGGGAGATGGTAACAGCCTCACATAAGGAATAGAACATTGCTATCAAGGAGAACATTGATCATCTTATTCTAGCAGCTTTATTATAATGGTTACTTGCTATCATGCCCTGGTCTTGTACCTGACTGCCTCAGCCCATCTCCTGCTTCCTTCTGTACTGATAGTCTTACAATCATAGCAATGTAGGACTGGAAGGGACCTCAGTGGGTCATCTAAACCAGTCCCCTGCACTCAAAGCAAGACTATGTAATAACTAGACCACCCCTGCCAGATGTCTAACCTGTTCTTAAAAACCTCCAGTGACAGAGATTCCACAACCTCCATAGGCAATTTGTTCCAGTGCTTAACCACCATGACAGTTAGGAAGATTTTCCTAATGTCCAACCTAAACCTCCCTTGCTGCAATTTCAGCCCACTGCTTCTTGTCCTATCCTCAGAGGTTAAGGAGAGTAAATTTTCACCCTCCTCCTTGTAACAACCTCTTATATACTTGAAGACTGTTATGTCCCCAGTTTTTCCTTCTCCAGACTAAACAAATCCAATTTTTTCAATCTTTCCTCAAAGGTCATGTTCTCTAGACCAGCAGTTCTCAACCAGGGATCCACAGAGGTTGGAAGTCTGTTTCAGGGGGTCCACAAAGCAGGGTCAACATTAGACTGCTTAGGGCCCAGGGCAGAAAATTCAGAACCCCAAGTCCCGGTTCCCTGCAGGGCAGAAGCCCTGGTGCCCCCGAGCCCCATGCCCACAGGGCAGAAACCCTGAGCCCCCACCCGTGGTTTAAGCCCGATCCCCAAGCTATTCCCCCTGCCCCCGCTGGGCCCTGAAGTTTTTATAGCATGTTGAGGCGGGGTCTCAGAAAGAAAGGTTGAGAACCTCTGTTCTAGACCTTTAATCATTTTTGTTGTTCTCCTCTGGACTTTCTCCAATTTATCCACATCCTTCCTGAAGGCACCCAGAACTGAACACAGTACTCCAGCTGAGGCCTTATCAGTGTGCAGTAGAGTGGAAAAATTACTTCACGTACATAGGTGCTGGAACTAAGAGTGCTACTAACCCCCTGGTTTGAGGTGGTTTCTATTATATACAGGGTTTACAGTTTGGTTAAATGGCTCTCATCATTCCCACTAGAGGCGGATTGCAGTTTTGTGGGGCCCTAGCCAGAGCATGTGGGGGGCCCTCCTCAACCCTTCTGCCTGCAGTCCCCGCCCGACCCCGGCCTCTCCCCAGCAGGAGTGCCGGGCGGGAGGAGCAGAGAAAGCCCCCATGCCCTGACCCCGCTCCCCAGCAGGAGCACTAGGTGGGCAGAGCGGTTTGGGGCATGGGGGGCCCATTTATCCAAGGCCCCCCAGTTGGCCAGAGCCCCTGGGCACGGGCCACACTGGCCCAGTGGCGAATCCACTACTGATCCCCACTATAAAAATTGTTCCAGCACCCCTGAGCACATGTCTTGCTTACAACGCTCCTGGTAACACATCTCAGAGTGATGTTTGCTTTTTTTGCAAGTGTTACACTGTTGATTCATATTTAGCTTTTGATTCACTATAACCCCCAGATTCCTTTCCACAGTACCCCTTCCTAGACAGTCATTTCCCATTTTGTATGCATGCAACTGACTGTTCCTTTCTAAGTGGAGTACTTTGCATTTGTCCTCATTGAATTTCATCCTATTTCCTTCAGAGCATTTCTCCAGTTTGTCAGATCATTTTAATTATAATCCTGTCTTCCAAAGCACTTGCAAACCCTCCCAGCTTGGTATTGTCCACAAACATTCTAAGTGTAAGCTCTATGCCATTATAAATCATAGATGGCAGATATTGAGTAGAACCAGACCCAGAACTGATCCCTGCCAGGACTGCACCTGAGAGGCCCTTCCAGCTTGACTGTGAACCACTGATAACGCCTCTCTGGGAACAGTTTTTCAACCAATTATGCACCTACCTTATAATAGCTCCATCTAGGTTATATTTCCTTAGTTTGTTTATGAGAAGGTCATTGGAGACAGCATCAAAAGCCTTACTAAAGTCAACATATACCATGCTACTGCTTCCCTCCTATCACAAGGCTTATTACCTTGTCAAGGAAAGCTATTCAGCTGGTTTGACATAATTTGTTCTTGCAAATCCATGCTGACTGTTATTTATCACATTATCTTCTAGGTGTTTGCAAATTGATTGCTTGATTATTTAGTCCATTATCTTTCCGGTTACTGAAGTTAAGCTGACTGTTCCGCAATTCCCTGGGTTGTCCTTATTCTCCTTTTTATAGATGGGCACTATATTTGCCCTTTCCCAGTCCTCTGAAATCCTCTCATCTTCCATGAGTTTTCGAAGATAATAGCTAGTGGCTCAGACATCTCACCCAGTTCCTTAAGTATTCTAAGATGTATTTCATCAGGCCCTGCAGTCTTCATTTAACTTTTCTAAGCAATTTTTAACTTATGATCTCTTTTCTTGCTCAGTGATTCTCCCACAAGTCTCCTTACTGAAATATGTTTCAACTAAATTCAGAGCTGCAGATTCCACTCTCAGATCTTCCCTACTGTTATGTGATCAAGACACTGATCTTCACTAGTTCTTGTCTTGGTTAAGTAAAGGATGCTATGGTGAAGTATAGAGTGGGACATAATGGTCGAGAGTGAATCTAAGCATTGTTCCATCCACAGGATTTGAATAGCACATAAAACCAATTCTTCAGTAATAGCCATCAGGGAAATTAGCACTGCAATAGTCTTTTATTTTTCTAAATACACCATGAAAACATTTCCACAAGAGACTGTTTGATATATTATAATTAAGCAGATAGAACAAAGTGCACAGTTTATTTACCCAGCAAAGTTCAGATCAGATGCAACATCTGGTTTTCATTGAGATCTTCCTTTTTTAACCAATTCTGCAGCTGGGTTGATAGAGACTCAAGGAGGGCAGGTGGCTGGCATGTGACTGTAAGTGAGTTTATGGTTGAACTGGAATCAAAATAGGAGTGTCCACTGAACTCTTGGTTAGGGTTATGCATGGAGACTGTACTGATAACAGGCCTTGGGAACTAATTCACTGGCTTGAATAAATATAAATTTTGCCTGTAAAATAAAATGAGCAGAGAATTCTATTTCATTCCTTATGAAGAAAACAGGTTTCTTTTCATTAAGAAAAACATCCTTGGAATTTCTTATTACAGATGACAATTTCCTAACTCAAAAAAATTGTTGCATCTAACATGAAGACATTCTAATTTATATCTCGTCTTGACAAATAAAGAAGAACTGATCACAGAATTAAAAATTAAAGGTAGCTTAGGTATAAGTGACCATGACATCATAATATTTATAATGGGCAAATAGAATAAAGTTCAGACCAGTCATATATATACTTGGTGCTTTAAAAGGGCCAATTTCACAAAACTGAAAACAATTATGAGCCAAACCAGTTGGGTGGAAGAAAAAATGTGAATGATAATTGGGAATTGTTTAGGAACATTTTACTAGAAACCCAAAAAGCTACAATCAAAAAAGATGGCCTATTGGTTTAAAAAGAGACCTGGTTTAGAGGGGAAATGAAGGTAGCTATTATTTATTATATATATAAAACAAATGGAAGAAAAGGGTAGTAATGAATATAAATCCGAAGCTAGGAATTGTAGAAAATTGATAAGGACAGCAAAGGGACACAAGAAGAAATCTATGGCCAGCAGAGATAAGAATAATAATGAGTTTCTTAGTATATTAGGAACTAATGAATCTTAACAATGGTATTGGTCCATTATTATTGATAATTCTACCATTTCCATCTAGTAATGTCAGAGAAAATGAGGTAAGATCAGAGGCTAAAGTAGGAAAAGAACAACTTAAAAATTACTTAGACAAGTTAGATGTCTTCAAGTCACCAGGGCCTGATGAAATACATCCTAGAATACTCAAGGAACTGACTGAGGATATATCTGAGCTATTAGCAATTATCTTCAAAAAGTCATGGAAGACAGGAGAGATTCCAGAGGACTAGAAAAGGGCAAATATAGTGCCTAACTATAAAAAGGGAAATAAGGACAACCCGTGGACTTACAGACCAGTCAGCTTAACTTCTGTACCTGGAAAGATAATGGAGCAAATAATTAAGCAATTTGCAAACATCTAGAAGATACTCAGGTGATAAGTAACAGTCATCATGGATTTGCAAGAACAATCAAGTCAGACTAACCTGATAGCTTTCTTTGACAGGGTAACAAGCCTTGTGGATGGGGGGGGGGGAAGTGGTAGATATGGTATATCTCGACTTTAGTAAAGCTTTTGATAAGGTCTCTCATGACCTTCTCATAAACAAACTAGGGAAATGCAACCTAAATGGAGCTGCTATAAGGTGGGTACAAAATTGTTTGGAAAACCATTCCCAGAGAATAGCTATCAGTGGTTCACAGTTATGCTGGAAGGGCATAACAAGTGGGGTCCCACAGGGATCCATTCTGGGTCCAGTTCTGTTCAATATCTTCATCAATGATTTAGATAATGGCATATAAAGTTTGCAGATGAAAGTTTGCAGATGATACCAAGCTGGGAGGGGTTGCAAGTGCTTTGGAGGATAGGATTAAAATTCAAAATGATCTGGACAAACTGAAGAAATGGTCTCAAGTAAATAGGATGAAATTCAATAAGGACAAATGCAAAGTACTCCATTTAGGAAGGAACAATCAGTTGCATACATACAAAATGGGAAATGACTACCTAGGAAGGAGTTCTGTGGAAAAGGATCTGGGGGTCAGAATGGACCATAAGCTAAGTATGAATCAACAGTGTAACACTGTTGCAAAAAAAGCAAACATCATTCTGGGATGTATTAGCAGGAGTGTTGTAAGTAAGACATGAGAAGTAAGGCTCCATGCTGATTAGGACTCAACTGGAGTACTGCGTCCAGTTCTGGGTGCCACATTTCAGAAATGTTATGGACAAATTGTAGAAAGTCCTAAGAAGATCAACAAAAATGAATAAAGGTCTTGAATACATGACCTATGAGGGAAGATTGAAAAAATTGGGTTTGGGTTTGTTTGAGAGAGGACATGATAACACTTTTAAAGTACGTAAGAGGTTGTTACAAGGAGGAGAGAGAAAAATTGTTCTTGTTAACCGCTGAGGATAGGACAAGAAGCAATGGGCTTAAATTGCAGCAAAGGGAGGTTTAGGTTGGACATTAGAAAAAAACTTGCTAACTGTCAGGGTGGTTAAGAACTGGAATAAATTGCCTAGAGAGATTGTGGAATATCCATAATTGGAGATTTTTAAGAGGAGGTTAGACAATCACCTGTCAGGAATGGTCTATAATACTGAGTCCTGCTATGAGTGCAGAAGACTGGACTAGATGACCTCAATGATTCTATGATTAATGTTGATTTATTGAAGCCTTGGAATACTGGAAAGTTCCAGAAGACTGACAGCAAGCTTATATTGTGCCAAAATTTAAAAGGGGCAAATGGGGATGAGCCAGGTACTTATAGGCCTGTCAGTCTAACATAAATCTCATGCAAGATAATGGAGTGGCTGATACAGGACTCTATTAATAAAGAATTACAGGAGAGTAATATAATTAATGCTAACTGGTGGGTCTTAACGATGATTTCTTATTTATAATTACATTTTAAGTGGGTGTGTTTCCAGTAGAGTCCCTCAGCGATCAGTTCTTGGCCTGATCCTATTTAACATTTTTATCAATGACCTGCAATATAACATAAAATCATCACTGATAAAGTTTGCAGATTACTCAAAAATTGGAGGACTGGTAAATAACGAAGAGGAGAGGTCACTGATGCAAAGTGATCTGGATCACTTGGTAAACTGGGTGCAACTGAACAGTATTTATTTTAAAATGGCTAAATGTAAATGTATACATTTAGGAACAACTAATGTAGGCCATAATTACAGGATGGGGGAAGCAGTGAGTCTGAAAAAGATTTAGATGTCATGGTGGATATTCAGCTGAACATAAGCACCTAGTAGGACACTGTGGCCAAAAGGGCTAATGAGATTCTGGGATACATAAACAGGGGGATTTTGTGTAGGAGTAGAAAGGTTATTTTATCTCTATATTTGGCACAGGTGTGACCCCTGCTGAAATACTGTATCCATTTCTGGTATCTAAAATTCAAAAACATAAGAGCAGCCATACTAGGTCAGACCAAAGGTCCATCTAGCCCAGTGTCCTGTCTTCTGACAGTGGCCAATGCCAGGTGCTTCAGAGGGAATAAATAGAACAGGCAATCATTGAGTGATAAATCCCCTGTCTTTCATTCCCAGGAAGGATGTTGATAAATTTGAAAGGGTTCAGAGAAGAGCCATCAGAATGATTAAAGGGTTAAAAGTCATGCCTTCTAGTGACAGACTCAAGGAGCTCAGTCTATTTACCTAAACACAAAGAAGGTTAAGAGATGACTGGGTTATAGTCTATAAGTACCTACATGGAACAATATTTGATTATGGGCTCTTCAGTCTAGCAGGAAAGGTATAACATGAGCTAATGGCTTGAAGTGGAAGCTGTAATATTCAGACTGGAAATAATGTGTAAATATTCAACAGTGAGGGTAATTAGCCATTGGAACAATTTTCCAAGGGTTGTGGTACTCGCCCCATCACTGGGGATTTTAAAATCAAGATTGGCTGTTTTTCTAAGTTATGCTCTAGAAATTCTCTGGGAGAAGTTCTGTGACCTGTGTTATGCAAGAGGTCAGACTAATGATCACAATAGTCCCTTCTAGCCTTGGAAACTCTGAATTTATGATGAATATTGTTATGTCGCGGGACCAATTGCTCCACTGCACAGGTTCCAAAAGCCAGGCTCAGCTGGGGCTGCCAGCTCATCCCTTTATTACATAGATGCAGTAATAATACTAAGTTCCATGAAGATTACTGCCTACCGCAAGGGTGGGTTTTCCCTTTCCTAGGAGCCACGCTGTTACTTATGTGGCTGTCTGAGAGCTGCCTCTGTCGAGATAGAGCATGACTGCCACTGCAGCTAGGAACAGGATGCCCTGCAACAACGATCAAAGCCAGGAAAGAATGCTGAAAGGGCCACTTCTCCCTTACACACATTGTGTCCCTGGCGGGAAGTTCTATTCCAGGGAGCAGCCACAGGAAAGAGAATGTAAAGATTCCCAACAATGCAACCTCAAACCAACCGGTAAGGGCAGGAGGGAGTGTCTCACTTTGCTTCTGTCATCCATGACGTGATATAACTGCTCCACAGTCAGAGCGTAGGGGCATGGATACCTACCACCTCCGATAATGAAGGCAGTTGAACTCCCACCACCTTCTCCAGCAAGCTGGGTAGCAGGGACTTCCACACCCATGCAGCTGAATGTTATGGTGTATTTAATAATAAAAACATAATGATCTGGGTCACATCCATCACCCCCTTTTAATTCCATTTGAGGACTTTAACACCCAAAGAACTTGAAGCCCAAGTGAGATGAAACACATGGATGCAGCACTGTGCAGGCAGATGCTAAGCATGGGAAGAAGACTGCTCACTTATGACATCCAAACTCCACCAGCAGCTCCACAAATCCCTGCTGTGGAAAATTTGTTGAGGTTGTGCAGCAGACCACATTTTCCAGCGCATAGCCCACCACAGACAGCCCTCCAGGGCTTGCACAGCATGGTAGGCCACAGTTATCTTCTTCTGAAATGAGCCCTAGGGAAAGGATTTCATCAAGTTATTGGAGTGATTTCACTTGAAGGTCAATGAGAAATTCAGCTCTGAATTGGAGGGAACACTACTATAAGCAATGGTTGATGATAAGCAGATACAATAGTTACCATTTCTAAAGTCTGCACCTGCCAACTTCTAGTGTACAGTGGAATCTGAGATTAACATTATTTTTCTTCTGCTTAGAAAAGGAGATAATTGTGGTGACTGTGCAGAAACAGCTGACAAATGTTGACTTTTTATTGGTTTCTATTGGTGGTAGAAGGAAAGGATGTGTCATTGTTAGTGACTGTTTCACAACCTTTCGTGACCAGGGCAGGGTGGAGTCAGTCCATATTTTGTCCCCCTTTCCTTCCCAACCCCCAAAGAATTTTTCTTTTCATGTTATTAAAGGTAGCATTTAGGTTTTAATCAGCCAACAAAATGGAGTGCAACTTTATTATCTACAGACAGATTTTTATAGATCCCCTGTGTCTTTCTCTGAGGTTTTTCAAAACAGCTAGTGGTATCATCATGAAAGAACTTTGTAGATGTCTTTGTTACCACTGCTTCATTGAGTGTGATACTGAAAATGACTGACAGAAAACAACAAGAAAAAACTAGCATAAACTGAACATAAACACAGCAATGGGAAATTAGTAGCTAGTTCCAAGCACCAGCAACAGCTGTCTTGGTCAGGAAGGCCCTTAATGCAGGAAAGCTTCTGAAACAACTCAGGGTTTTGATTTCGCAAATATATAGCAAGCTTTCCAGACCTTTCTCACTGGAGGATGGAGAGGAAGAGACACAGAGCTAGAACAAACCAGAAAGAACTGGGAAAAGAAATGAAATGAAAATACCAGGAGATACTGGCTGGCCACGATTTTTAGGATTCAAAGGGAAAGAGAAGTGTCACTTAGGCCCCACACCTAGCAGATTTCTCTGAAAAGCCAAGTGAGTACTTGTACAACCCTGAAAAGTATTAGCTTCTCTCTTTGAAAGAAGACTTGGGTTTTCCAATCCATCTCACCTCTCTACACAAATGGGCCTCTGTGTCACAATAACACATTATGCTTTTTTTGAGAGGCTCAAAGTACTTTACATACATAAGTTAAACTTGAATGAATATGTTGTGAGATTGAGTCTTGCTTTCTCCATTTTACAGATGGGGAAACTTAGACACAGATCTACTAAGGCCAACATTTTGCAAACTGATATGTTTCCACTAAAGATATTTTATTAACTGTAGGTAATATACAGGAAATCTAGGAGGTAGATTATTTCATGCCTTTGTTATTCTGACATTAAATATGACAAGATTGTGTTAGGTGTAGTGAGTATGTCACACCTGACAAGAGCTGCTGAGACTGCCCTCCAGCTATGTCACACTTTGTGTTCCCCCACTTCTGGGGGACAAGCAATCTCTGTCCAGCCACTTCCTCGGTGGCAACTGAAGTCTATCGTCCCAGGGCCACTTCCCATGCGGCTCCAGCACTCTCTTCTGCTGTTACCTTGGGACCTCAGCCTGCAGGCCCTAGCAGCCAGCTAGGAGCTCTCGCTAGCTCCCCCAGTCCCTGCTTGCAGTACTGCCTCTATCCCAGGTGCTGGCGCTCCTTCCTCCTGCTAGGAGCCTGATCTTCTCACCAGGAGCTCCAGTCAGTTACTGAATTCTTTTCTGCCCTGCATTCTTATATGGGGCTGCTGAGCCATAACTGGCTGCTTCCTCTAAGCCCCTCTCTAATTGGCTGCCTCCTGTGCAGCCTCCCTAGGGCTTTATTAACCTTTTATGGGCCAGTGTGGGGCAGGACACCCCCCACACACAATCACTGCCCAGGAGGCTGTGGCCGCATGAACAGCTCCTGGTGGCCTCATGCGCATTTGAGAACCACTGCATTAGAGTTTATTATTACATTAGATCTAACTGAACCTAAAGAAGCTGCAATACTAATTTTAATCCAATGTGTTGCCTGGCAGTTAAGAAGAAACTGAAACCCCTGCATCTGATGAAGTGGGTTTTAGACCACGAAAGCTTATGCCCAAATAAATTTGTTAGTCTCTAAGGTGCCACAAGTACTCCTCGTTCTTTTTGCTGATACAGACTAACACGGCTACCACTCTGAAACCTGAAACTCCAAAGATAATCTGACTCACCTTCATTTAGAAAAGAAAATGCTCTTTCTTTCAGCAAAGACCTGTAAGTCTCTTAAAATGTACCTCCATTCTGAAAAGTAATGGTCAAAGAATGGCACATTCTCATTCAACAGCTCTCTTCCCTGTGTGTATTTATATCTGATAAATTCAATGATTAAAATATATTTTACTGTTTTTTTCCTCCAGTTATAAAATTGACACAGCTCTTAGAGAATGAGTTGGCTTCTTTTTGATTCATGTATCTCTAGAAGAACTATTAACAGCTTTCCAATTCCAGGGTCAAATTCTGCATCAGTTACACCTCTGGAAACTCAGAGGACAATTGATTTGCACTGATTTAACTGAGGGCAGAATTTGGCCCAGTTATTTATTCCTGGTGAAGTTTCACGAGGCAGAAGACATACAGCTTGACTTTAAGATCCCAGGTTGAGCCTGCAGGTCTAGCAGTTGGGGAAAAAACATTTTCCCTTCTAAACTGAGAAAATTTAATTCAAATCACTGAGCTGCAATAACATATGTCAAGGGATATTCTGCAAGGCGTAGACACTCTTTTATTCTGTATTTAAATAGATTAGAGAAAATTTTTTCTCTATCAGATAATTTATCCCCCTAAATTACATTGTATCATAGTCTTATTGTGTAATCTAGTCTAGACGCGATAAATCGATCCCCAAGCGCTCCCCCATCGATTCCAGAACTCCAGCGCTGCGAGAGGCGCAAGCAAAGTTGACGGGGGAGTGGCGGCAGACTTCACCGCCATGAAGACGCCGCGGTAAGTCGATCTAGGTACGTCAACTTCAGCTACGCTATTCTCGTAGCTGAAATTGCGTACCTTACATTGACTCCCCCCCCAGCGTAGACCAGGGCTAAGTCAATGTAAAACTCCCTACAAGGTGAGACTGTAATACAATGGTTTTTAGTGGGACAAATCTGTTGTATAATTAAGTCTGTAATGTATTTATTTATTTGCACTTAAATATTACTATGCACTTAGCAGTATCTTTCCCTTTTTCAAGAGCTGTACATTTCTTGACTGTTTTATTAGCCAGTTCCAAGGCTTTCTTGCAGTAAGAGCAACCCCTGTATTTTCAAAGCTTTGCATGACGTTTTAGCCACCCAGCTCTCATTCAAATCAATGATAGTTGAACTAAAACCTTGAACAGTCCCTTGAAAATCTCTTAATTTCCCTCTTACCTACTGTTGTAAGACAGACAAGCCTATGATTATATTTTTCTCCCAGGAGCAGAATGTTAACCTGAAGTCTACTAAACATAGTTTTTATTAGATAACCCAGGGTCCTTCCAAGCATTACTGAGTGCAGTACAATGCATTTTGTTTAGTCCCATGTTACATCAAGAGGAAATACACTGCTTCGGTGTGTTCATACAAACTGCAATGGGATCTGTTCTCATATTCCATTGTGTTAGCAAAAAATCAACCCTATATATTTGCCAAAAAGCAACTTTATTTTATTCTGATGATAGCAAAAGTGATAGTTTAAGGGTTCTTACCATTTTCAAAGTAACACCCATCCCCAGGGTCAAATAAACTCCAAAGCCCAAAACCTAAGATTATAGCAAATAAATTTGGCCTCAGAAATTATTAGAGCCATATACATCTATTTCTTAAAAAATGGGACGGGCCAACAGGTTATTAAATTAATATTAATCTGAATGGTGTATTTAAATATTTATTCTCTCCTCTTCTATTTCCCTGTGAGCCACATTCACCTCTCTTTCTCAATACATCCATCTAGATGAGGAAAGGTCTCGTGTCAAGAATATGAGTAATGTGTTGTGCTTCTAACTGCAAGTGTGGGATTTTATTCTCCAAATTCAGGTGTGAAAGTAGCAGCAAAGATACCAAGTAGCAAAGGCACTGAGGCAGTAGCCCTGCTCAGAGTGGTCTGGAGGCCTATGCAAGCAGAGCTGCTGGAACTAGGGTGCTGCTGCACGCTCTGGCATGAAGTGGTTTCCATCATAGCCAGGGTTTATAGTTTGTTTCAATAGCTATCAGCACCCGCACTATAAAAATTATTCCAGCACCCCTATACACAAGATAAAAAATAAGCAGCCACTTGTCGGCTGCTGGCAGAAGCAGCTCTGAACTTCACCCCTCCTCACCACCACCATTATCCTGCCTCCTATCTTGCTTACCCAGCAGTCCTTAAAGAATAAGAATTTGCCCCTTAATGCCACACATTTGCCTACATAGTCTTTCCAACTAACACACTAATTTAAGCACAGTCCTTTCAATCAAGCTGCTGCCATCTCTCTCTCTCTCCCTAAATGGTGAGAATATTCTACTCTCTGATGCATTTAAAATTCCTTCTATTGTTTCACAAAAAGAAAAGGAGTACTTGTGGCACCTTAGAGACTAACCAATTTATTTGAGCATAAGCTTTCGTGAGCTACAGAACCAATTTATTTGAGCATAAGCTTTCGTGAGCTACAGCTCACTTCATCTGATGCATTGTTTCAGTTGCCTAGATGTGAAAAGGTGGTGTGACAAAGCTCTGTGCTTGCTTCTGTGGGTCCCGCATTTCCTGGCAGATTTCACTAGCCTCAGAGGCTCACTATGACCCTGCACGTAACCCTTCTCTCTCTAGAGATAAGGGTCACAGTCTACTGAGCCATTTTCATCATAAGCCAGCGAGGGAGGTGAGGAGAAGTTATCCTTCCTTACACAGTCTCTGTTGTCTCCCAGTCTCAGTGATTAATCAGGGGGCAAATGTGGGGGGGGGAGCCCAGGCCCACCCTCTACTCCGGGCTCCAGCCCAGGGACCCTAATAGTATCAGCTATGGTAGCTGACCTTTTAGAAACATGACATGTACAATTCCCTGGGCTACTTCCCCCACAGCAGCCCTCACTTCCTCAAGCTCCACTTCACCCTTACCTCAGGGCCTCCTTCCTTGTGCCTGATATGATGTGTACTACTCAGTCTCTCCAACAGCGCAACTTCCTCCCACAGCTCCTGACATGCACACCCACCTGACTAACTGGGAGGCTTTTAACTAGTTTCAGCCAGTCCCTGATTGGCTTCAGGTGTCCCAATCAACCTAGCCTTCTCCCTGCCTTCTGGAAAGTTCTTAATTAGCCCCACGTGTCTTAATTGACCTGGAGCAGCTGCCATTTCACTTATCCTGGTACCAGGGATTTGTTTTGCCTGGAGCTAATATATTTATCTCCCACTACTTTTCTATAGCCATCTGGCCTTGCCCCGTCACAGTGGATAACACTACGCATGTGAATTAGACTGTCCTCTTCAAATATGCTGGTGTAAAAACTCAGCTGAAACCACTGGCTTCCTACGAAGAACCTAGGAGGTTGGCCTTGAACTATAGATTCCCTTTCTTCACATATAAATTGGCTGCTAGAAAGCAGAAGTCTTTCAGGTAATTTAAACACAGAAAGCAATTTTACATCTATTTCTAAAATACAGTTACATGCAGCTATTCCTGGTAATTAAATACATAATTGAAAACCATAATATGAATGTGATCATTTGGATTCACACTAGAAGGAAATAAATTATAACACTATCTTCCCCCATTTCCCTCATTTTTATTATTACAACTTTGCTATGAAACTAAATGTATTTGCTCTCAGCGCCAAGTAAATGCCTTCAGTTACTGCAACCTTATCAAAGTCTTTCTTAAACTAAAAAGGAATCAAATATTGGTTAGGTAATGTCAGCTTCTAGATATGGTCAGTCTCCTATAAAATGCCAGCGCCTGACAAGTGAGCCAGATTGAGCAAGAGATTACAGAGATGCATGTGGATATGTTTGATTTGCTGTATGTATCATTGTCACTGGCATGGTAGTGAGCCCCAACTTCAAACCAAAACAAGACAATGTCTATGATAAATAACATTATCTTTCTGATACCTCATTGTTTCTGAAAGATCTTGGAATGTTGAAGAACAAATGATACATTGTGTTTAGAGCAGGAAATGCCCAATTATCCTGAGTAACAACTATCCTGTCTCAAAATAAAATTCCAGGAAAATTACTATGTACTAACATTGGTATTAGTATTTGAACAACATAGGTTATTCCAAGTACCCCAGAAAAGAGCATCTGTTGGAAGAGTAACACAGTAAAACACAACATTTCTAGGAAATTCTTGGAATGTACTGGGGACAATTTTTAGTTTCAGAAAATGAAAGTAGTAACCAGAGAAACAGCCATTTTAGACTTGATTCAGACCAACAGGGAGGAATTGGTTATAAATCTGCAGGTGGAAGGCAATGAGGGTGAAAGTGATCATGAAATCTATCATTTCATGATTCTAAGGAAAGGAAAGAGTGAAAGCAGCAGAATAAAGACAATGGACTTCCAAAAGCACAATGTTTAACAAGCTCAGAAAAGTGGTAGGTAAAGTCCCATGGATAAAGGAGTTCAGGAGAGCTGGCAGTTTCTCAAGGAATATTAAATGCACAACTGCAAACTATCCTGACACAAAGGAAAAATAGGAAGAATAGTAAAAGGTTAATATGGTTCCTTCATATATGCCCTGAAAATCAAAAAGGAATTATACAAAAAGTGGAAAAATGAACAAATTGCTAAGGAGGAGTACGAAAGAATAGCACAAGCATGTAGGGACACAATCAGAAAGGCTACGACATAAAATGAGTTACGCCTAGCAAGGAACATAAAATGCAATAAAAAGAGATTCTTTAAATATATTAGGAGCAAGAGAAAGATGAAGGAAAGTGTAGCACCTCTACTTAATGGGGAAGGGAGGCTAAAAACTGATGACATCAAGAAGGCTAAGATGTTTACTGGCTGTTTTGCTTCAGTCTTCACTGAAAAAAATTTAATGGTGACTACATACTCAGCACAATATTAACAAGAAGTGGGAAGGAATGCAAACCAAAACAGGAAAATAACAAGTTAAAGAATATTTAAATACTTTAGATGTATTCATGTTGGCACAGCCTGTTGAAACTGATGTACCTAAGGACTTAACTGAAGCCATCTTGGAACCATTAGCAATTATCTTCAAGAACTCATAAAGGACAGGTGAGGTCCTAGAGGACTGGAGAAGGGCAAATACAGTACCTATCTTTAAAAAAGGAGGCCAAAGATTACCCAGACCAGTATTATACACCAGTCACTCTAACTTTGATATCTAGAAAGGCACTGGAACCAATTATTAAACAATTAATTTATAAGCACCTAGATGATAACAGAGTTATAAGGAACAGCCAGCATGGACTTGTCAAGAACAAATCATGTCAAACCAACCTAATTTCCTTCTTTGACAGGGTTACTGGTCTAGTAGATGGGGGAAACCAGTAGATATGATATATCTTGATTTCTATAAGGCTTTTGACAGTCCCATTCTTATAAGCAAACTAGGAAAATGTGATCTAGATGCAATTACTGTACAATGGGTGCATGACTGGTTGAAAGATGGTACTCAAAGAGTAGTTATTAATGATTCTCTGTCAAACTGGGAAGGGTCACACAGAGGTCAGTCCTGGATCTGCTTCTATTCAGTATTTTCATTAATGAGTTGGATAATGGAGTGGAGAGTATGTGTATAACATTTGTGGATGACACCAGACTTAGAGGGGTTGCAAACACTTTGGAGGATATTATTAGAATTCAAAATGACCTTGACAAATTGGAGAATTGGTCTGAAATCAGCAAGATGAAGTTCAGTTAAGACAAGTGCAAAGTACTTCACTTATGAAGGAAAATCAAATGCACATCTACAAAATGGAGAATAACTGGCTGGATGGTAGAACTGCTGAAAAGCATCTGGGGTTTATAGTATATCACAAATTGAGTATGAGTCAACAATGTGATGCAGTTGGAAAAAAGGCTAGTATCATTCCGAAGTGTATTAACACAAGTGTCACCTGTAAGACAAAGGAGGTAATTTTTCCGCTTAACTTGGGACTGGTGAGACCTTATATGGAGTACTATATCCAATTCTGGGTGAAAATATGTGGATAAATTGGAGAGAGTCCAGAGGAGAGCAACAAAAATGATAAAAGGGTTAGAAAACCTGATCAATGAGGAAAGGTTAAAAAAACTGGGCATGTTTAGTCTTGAGAAAAGAAGACTGAGAGGGGAATCTGATAATAGCCTTCAGATATGTTAAGGGCTGTTGTAAAGAGGACAATGATCATTTGCTCTCCATGTCCATGAAAGGTAGGACAAGAAGTAATGGGCTTAATCTGCAGCAAAAAAGATATAGGTTAGATATGAGGAAAAACTTTATAGCTGTAAGGGTAGTTAAGCACTGGTGTTTCCAAGAGAGGTTGTGGAATCCCCATCATTGGAGGTTTTTAAGAACAGGTTGGACAAACACTTGTTGGGAATGTTCTACATTTACTTAGTCCTGCCTCTCTGCAGGGCACTAGACTTGATGACCTCTTGATGACCCTTCCAGCCCTATATTTCTGATTCTGTTATTATCTGTACGGTTCACAGTTGCTGTATTCTGCTGGTCCGTTGCATTTATGCCCTCACAGACGTACTTCGAGGGCCTTTCACCTCCCCACTTGCCCCATCAGTCAGAAAAAGCTGCTAGAACAATAGTTTAGATTCTTTCTTCAAGGCATCATTTTGTGGTACAATCTACAGCAGCCTATGCAAAGTGATTAAATTCTGCAGAGTTTAAAGGTCACCTTAAACATGCTTGAAAATCATTTGACCAAGTCAGCCTGCAACTAATTCTTTTTACACAAGGTAAAAGTTAGATACATGCAATAACAGGTATAAATCACACTTTGTGACTAATGATAGTCAATAGTGGCTTTAAAAAAACTGGATTTCTAATGTGTTTACAAATTACAAGAGGACAGATTGCAGAATAAAATATAGTACTGGAGCTTCAAATTCAATTCACTATTTCAATTACTACACTTTTTTATTAGCACACCAAGAAATCTGTATAAGCATCCAATACCTTTAGTAACAATATACCCTAAGCAATTGTCAAATGTTATTCAGTGCTGCTAATGTGCCCCAGTTCTAATGAATAACTTTTTGTTAAGAATGTGGCAAACTGCTATTTATTTGCAAGAATTGCAAATGACAGTAATGTATGGGTCTTAGTATCTAGGTATGGAGACAATAATTTCTAAACAGATTGAAGCCCACAAAGTTCTATAATGGAATTTGCTTATATAAAATAGGGATGGTGACACACAGATCACCAGAGAATGATGCACAATTAGGCTGCCCCCAAAATGAATGACATTTTAGAATATTCCTTTTTACTCTTATAAACATGTTGGGTTTTTACCTTGAGTTATTGTTTATTAAAGCTAAAGATCCAATTCAACAGATAGGTTTGTTCACATTCACTTATGCTGCATCTATCAAGATGAATAAATGACCTTGAACTGACAATGGGAGTGTTAAGAATATTTAAAGGGTAAAGGCAGATAGAATTTTGATTTTCAATGGCAGCTGGGCTCCCAGATCATTTTAGATGCTTTTGAAAACTTTGCCCTTATTATTTATATCACAGAAAATGTTTTAAGTTACACTAATAATTAAAAAAGCCTATAAGAAATACTTGAATTACTTGCATAATGTACATAGTTACCATAAGACTATTCTGAAACGAAGACACAGAAATACATTTTCAGCTCAGTCTTTACCTGGTGTCCACATATGTGCATTCAAAGTTGTACATATGCTTCACAGATGCAGATACCCATGTGTGCACTTTGGAAGTTTCTGACAGTTTGAGCAATTTATGAATTGTCTAACATGTTCATGGACAAATGCAGAAGTTTACATTGTTAAAATTGGGGCCAGTTGGTTTTGCAGGTGAATTTTTGCAAATACAGGTGCTACACTGGTCTCATCGTACACATATTGTGTCAGGGTGAAACAGCCACGAAAGGGATAAGGGCTCTCTGCCTACCATGTGACTCAGCAACGGATTTAAGCAATGTCTATGTCCTCTTTCCTGGAGCTGAGAGAAGAGGCCTAAATACAGAGGACCTGGAGGATACGTCTACACTGTGATTAAAAAACCCATGGCACTCAGAGAGCCCTGGTCAGCTGACTCAAGTTCAGGCTTCAGGGCTAAAAATAGCAATTTAAACATTCAGGCTCAGGCTGGAGCCTGGGCTCTGAGATCCTCCCTGTCACAGGGTCCCAGGGCCCAGGCTCCAACCTGAATCCAAATGTCCACATTGTAATTTTATAGCCCCACAGACTGAGTCCTGCAAGCCCGAGTGAGCTGACCCAGGACAGCCATGGCTGTGCCATGGGTCTTTTATTGCAGTATAGACATACCCAGAGAGACTTGCTGTGAGAAGTCCAGTCTGCAACAAGGAATGACGATAGAAAAATAAGGGACACTGAAGCTAAGGCAAGACCTACAACAACAGTTTGCTTCCTGGAATGGCCTGACCACCTTATTCCACAGGAAGGCAGAAGTCTGTAGCCCAATAAACCAGCAAAAATGGTGATATCTGATCCAGCCTTTTTTTAAGCAGCACACCTTCAGGCAGGAAAACTGAAACAAAGAACCACAGAGCAGCTAAAAGCCTGAGCCCCTAAGCTCAAGGGGAGAGAGAAGTAGTGACTACAGGGAAGCAGAATGAACCCCCCAGAAGCAGGAGGCACCTGGAATAAGATGAATCTGCCTTAGCTTTGGGAGAAAGGCTAAGGCCTACACGTGTAGGCCTTTTATTGCTTTAACCCGTTTCTCTGAATGCTATGTTCATAGGGATTAAGAAATAATTTGTTCTGAAGAAGGTGTTTGGTGTCACTGCCGTTAACTGCTGGTCAAAGCTCTCAAAGTGAAGTCTCTTGCAGGTGCCAAACCCAGCTGGACCTGCTAAGTAATCCTGGTTGGTAAATGGAGTGTTTCAGCCCAGGGACTATGTCTGTAAGTGGGAGAACTCCGGGATTCAACACAGAGAGAACTGAAAGCACAGGGTCTGTCACTTAAGAGAGACTGAAGAGGGATCCAAAGGTTTAGCGAGCCTGGTACTCATGATGCTTGGAATGGTAAAATAACCCACTAGGGTTGCCAACTTTCTAATCGCAAAAAACCCAACATCCCTGCCCTGCCCCACCCCTTCCCCAAGGCCCTGCCCCTGCCCTGCCCCTTCTCCGAGGCCCCGCCCCTGCTTGCTCCATCCCCCCTCCCTCCGTCGTTCGCTCTTCCTCACTCTCACTCACTTTCACTGGGCTGGGGCAGGAGGTTGGGGTGCAGGATGGGGGTTAGGGCTATGGCTGGGGGTGTGGGCTCTGGGGTACAGGAGAGGGCTCCGGGCTGGGGAGGGGGTTGGGGTGCGGGGAGGGTATGGGCGCTGGCTACACTGACATGCTTCCTCCTCCTCACCCCGACTCCAAACTTTGTGTCAGAAGGATTTTTGACATCCTCTCACTGTATTTTTGACAAATGTGAGACCGCATTCTTACAACTACAATACCCACCTGCGGAAGTGAAGAAACAGATTGATAGAGCCAGAAGAGTTCCCAGAAGTCACCTACTACAGGACAGGCCCAACAAAGAAAATAACAGAACTCCACTAGCCGTCACCTTCAGCCCCCAACTAAAACACCTCCAACGCATTATTAAGGATCTACAACCTATCCTGAAGGATGACCCAACACTCTCACAAATCTTGGGAGACAGGCCAGTCCTTGCCTACAGATAGCCCCCCCCCCAACCTGAAGCAAATACTCACCAGCAACCACATACCACGCAACAGAACCACTAACCCAGGAACCTATCCTTGCAACAAAGCCCGTTGCCAACTGTGCCCACATATCTATTCAGGGGACACCATCACAGGGCCTAATAACATCAGCCACACTATCAGAGGCTCGTTCACCTGCACATCCACCAATGTGATATATGCCATCATGTGCCAGCAATGCCCCTCTGCCATGTACATTGGTCAAACTGGACAGTCTCTACGTAAAAGAATAAATGGACACAAATCAGATGTCAAGAATTATAACATTCATAAAAAGAAAAGGAGTACTTGTGGCACCTTAGAGACTAACCAATTTATTTGAGCATGAACTTTCGTGCGCTACAGCTCACTTCATCTGATGCAAGCTCATGCTCAAATAAATTGGTTAGTCTCTAAGGTGCCACAAGTACTCCTTTTCTTTTTGCGAATACAGACTAACACGACTGTTACTCTGAAACCTGTCAACATTCATAAACCAGTTGGAGAACACTTCAATCTCTCTGGTCACGCGATTACAGACATGAAAGTTGCTATATTACAACAAAAAAACTTCAAATCCAGACTCCAGAGAGAAACTGTTGAATTGGAATTCATTTGCAAATTGGATACAATGAACTTAGGCTTGAATAGAGACTGGGAGTGGCTAAGTCATTATGCAAGGTAACCTATTTCCCCTTGTTTTTTCCTACCCCGCCCCCCCCAGATGTTCTTGTTAAACCCTGGATTTGTGCTGGAAATGGCCCACCTTGATTATCATACACATTGTAAGGAGAGTGATCATTTTAGATAAGCTATTGCCAGCAGGAGAGTGGGGGGGGAGGAGGTATTTTTTCATGCTTTGTGTGTATAAAAAGATCTTCTACACTTTCCACAGTATGCATCCGATGAAGTGAGCTGTAGCTCACGAAAGCTTATGCTCAAATAAATTGGTTAGTCTCTAAGGTGCCACAAGTCCTCCTTTTCTTTTTGCGAATACAGACTAACAGGGCTGTTACTCTGAAACCTGTCAAAAGACTATTATACTGAGGTATGCCAGACACTATTGGCACTGGAATTAGTCATAAACTCTAGTATCTATAAATGTTATGTGTATCTTTGAGAGCGAGACGCTGTAATCTTTACTCTATGGGGGAGGGTCTGCAAACATCTCCCAGGAACTAAAACTAGTGGAGGTGATTACTGCAGATCCCACAAGAGGTAAACAACTCCTGAGAAGTACCAACCCCCTGGGAAGAATTTCATATCCTGATCCAAACCGGATTCAAGAAATCCAGGAGACAAAGAAAGAACTTCTGATATAAAGGGTCAGGGTGAACTGGTTAAGCAACCCTCTTTAGATCTGATCTAACACCTGAAATGATGTTGTAACAGAGAGCACAGTCCTCCTGCAAAGGTTTGAAAGACTGCTAGGCTTAATATACATGTAGATTGTTTATCATTTTATATGTTTTCTCTTCAGTTCTTTTAAATAAATGTACTATGCATTGTGAAAGCTGGGAGATCACTGGTAACTACTGTCACCGCCCCTGGGGAGAGCAGAATGGCAGGTGCTGGACTAAGGTCTTTTTGCACTGCAAAAAGACTGTAAGCCTAAATCTTCGGTCTAAAGGGAGAGGCAGACAGGTCCCCCTTCATAGAGATGGCCTGACTGGACTCCTGAGCCCCACAAGGGCGCCATTGACCAGACCATGGTGGGACAGAAGTTCAATTATCCCTGGAACTGTGACAGTACTTTTTTGACATCATTTTGAAGTGAAAATGTGACTAAGTTTAATGAGCAGAGCTGATCATGATCCTTTCAACAAAATTGTTCCCATCTCAAAATTGTGTTTGTTAAAAATGAATTTTGAAAAAAAAAAAGAAGAAGCTTTTGATAGGAATTTTACCAAAAGTCTGAAAAACTACCATCTCAGACCTGGTCTACACAAGGAAATGAGGTCATTATAACTACATCACTTAGGGATGTGAAAAATCCACAGCTCTGAGCGACGCGGTTAAACCAGTGTGGGCAGTGCTAGGTCAACAGGAGTATTCTCCCATCGACCTAGCTGCCGCCGCTTGGGATGCTCTCCCGTCAACATAGGTGGTGTCTTCAGCGGTGCAGCTGTGCCACTGTTCCTGCCATAGAACCAGGCAGGCCTCTCTAGTCAAGCAGTCTCCAGCATCTAACTGTTCTCTCTGAGAAGTCTCCATTGCACGCAGTTTCTGGGATAGTGGATTCTCATTAATGGGCCAGCAGTGATCTGGCTACTCCATTGTTGTACCTATAAGGCTGGTTGTGGTATTCCTAACCTCAAAACATATTTCAGTTACACACACAGCAAAACTTCATAACTTCACGTACAATGAGAGCATATACAATCCAACAGGACATTAACATTCACCAGATCAAAACTTTCAGAATGATACCTCACAAGGCATACTTTGTACAAAACATATCAGCATTATATGACAGAGGTGAACATCGGGGTTCCAATGTGTTGCTTTGAGGTACAGGAGTGCCACACAGAGGCAGAGATAGAAACCAGTTCTTGAGGGTGGCACTCAACTATCCTAACCATGTGACCCTTCTTTCTCTTCCTTCTTCACTACACACCTAATTTCTTCAATAAATGAGGCAGGGGTCCTATAGACAACAGCCTCCTTCATGACACAACCCTATTCATTCCCAGAGCACCATCCATCTTGTGCACTGAATGAGGCAGGAGTCCTGTGGAAAAATATGTGATCATGTAGTAAAAGACTATGATAATGCATATGTATGAGGATGGAAGGGACTTTTAAAGTTTCATGGGCAACCTTAATCCTGGCCTTTTGCAACTTTTGAATGCTGAAATTTGTAACCTTAATGTACTTTAAATGCTTTTTTTAATGTAATATAGCTTTTAAATGCCCCAACCCCTTGTTATTTAAATAAAGCTAAAACTTTCCTCAGTTATCACTACTGTACTTCAGTCACCGAACTGTTTTCCTGCACCCAGTGCAGGTGGAGAATTTTGATTTGGTAGCAATTTACATCTGCTATGCACTTGCTTTTTGCTGTTGTTAATGATTGTATAAAGGTACTAAGAAGTGGACAGTCAGGCCCTAAAATCTTAAAAATGGATTCTGCAACCCTCACTCACTTGAGTCTTTGTTTGTCTATGAGTTGTGTTGAATAACTTATGTGACCTGAGGTTGCAAGATTCTGAAGTGGAACCACATGGTAAGTGAGAGGAAGCTCTCTAGGGAGAGTAAATTGAAAATAGAGTGAATCAGAACTTTTGGGTAATACCTCCGCTGTTATCAGTTTCTGACCTGCTATGTAATACTGTTCCAGATGCACAAATGGAAGTGGGATCCTCGCAATTGTCATGAAACAGTAGAAACTTCTCCGTCCTATAATGACTGGTAAAGTTATGCACAACTGGGAGCATGTGCTACAGTGACATTCTAGAGTTTGGCAACTGTTTGAATCCCAGTGATCCATTTCAGTGCTAATCTAAATACACTATTAAGCAAAGTGATTGTGTTTATTGCTAAATTCATTCACCGTATATGTTAAGAGATTTTTAGCCAAGAGAAACTATTTTGTTTGAACCCAAATCATTTGCACCGTAAGTGACTCTTGACCCTGCTGCATCTGTACTCCCTTCAGAAAACAGAGCGTGGGTTACAATAGCAGCAGGAGCGCTGCCAACACAGGCCTTACAGAGGCAGCCTTTAAAGAAGTCATCCCAATCTACTGTGTATGTGGAACTGCAGTGAAAAGGACAGAGAAGCAGATGCAATTTAACTAATTGAGTGTCTCATTAAGATTTGAGGAATAGGTGGGTGGTTGAATGTTCTTAAAAAAACAAGTTATTGAAAGGAAATGAATGTGAAAGGTCTCAGTGGTGTTTAATAAACAGAATTACACTGATATGCTTTTGAAAAGGAGCAGTCCTCTTTCCTCTACTGTAACTCACTCAGGCTTTGATCACTTCTCTCTGGTCTAGGTCACACCTGGGTTTGTTGTTGTTGCTGCTTTTGAGCCATGCTGCCTAGATTGTGCCATGGCTCAGTGGATAATCCAGACTCTGATGTGTCTCTCACTTCAGTGCCCTGTGGAGCAGTGGTGCTGAACTGCACAAATGGGAGTTATAGATGCCTCACAGTAAGATTTAGGGACCTAACGGATATTTGTGCCTTTGAAAATCTCCCCTTAAATGACCAAGGCTGGTAGCTCGAGCACCATCACCACCTATTTCCAAGAATGAGTTGAGGAGACAATAGTGGGCACAGTGTCATGATGAGTACTCCGAAAAAAGTAAGGAGGGAATTACACTGACTAGTCCTTTTTTGACCCTATGATTTCTACAAGATAATCTCCCACTTCCTGAACTTTCCTTTTAAATAATCCTCAGCCAGATTCAAGACATGCTTGTTAAAACTTTTGTTTTATTACATGATTAAAACCTCTCTGTTATGCTCCACCTATGTAGCAACTTGTACGAGGCAAAGACTACAAGGCCATACATTCATCCCTGAATAGAGAAACTCCTACATTGCATCCTTTTTTACCACTTTTTGACTTTCTTGTCCCATTAGATTGTAAGATCTTTGGGGCAGACACCCTCTTTTACCTTATGTTTGCACAGTGCCTCAGACAATGACGCTTTGATCTCAGTTGTGTTCTGCTGGTGTTACCAAAATGCACATAAATTATATAAGTGTAATTATAGCTCCATCCAGACCTGAATTTAGCATTAGGTCTGTCATAAATATAAAGGGAAGGGTAAACCCCTTTGAAATCCCTCCTGGCCAGGGGAAAGATCCTCTCACCTGTAAAGGGTTAAGAAGCTAAAGGTAACCTCGCTGGCACCTGACCAAAATGACCAATGAGGAGACAAGATACTTTCAAAAGCTGGGAGGAGGGAGAGAAACAAAGGGTCTGTGTCTGTCTGTAGTCGTCTTGGCCAGGGACAGAACAGGAATGGAGTCTTAGAACTTTTAGTAAGTAATCTAGCTAGGTACGTGTTAGATTATGATTTCTTTAAATGGCTGAGAAAAGAACTGTGCTGAATAGAATAACTATTTCTGTCTGTGTATCTTTTTTGTAACTTAAGGTTTTGCCTAGAGGGGTTCTCTATGTTTTTGAATCTAATTATCCTATAAGGTATCTACCATCCTGATTTTACAGGGGGGATTTCTTTATTTCTATTTACTTCTATTTTTATTAAAAGTCTTCTTGTAAGAAAACTGAATGCTTTTTCACTGTTCTCAGATCCAAGGGTTTGGGTCTGTGGTCACCTATGCAAATTGGTGAGGCTTTTTATCCAACATTTCCCAGGAAAGGGGGGGTGCAAGTGTTGGGAGGATTGTTCATTTTTCTTAAGATCCAAGGGTCTGGGTCTGTAGTCACCTAGGCAAATTGGTGAGGCTTTTTACCAAACCTGGTCCAGGAAGTGGGGTGCAAGGTTTTGGGAAGTATTTTGGGGGGAAAGATGCATCCAAACAGCTCTTCCCCAGTAACCAGTATTAGTTTGGTGGTGGTAGCGGCCAATCCAAGGACAAAGGGTGGAATATTTTGTACCTTGGGAAGTTTTGACCTAAGCTGGTAAAGATAAGCTTAGGAGGTTTTTCATGCAGGTCCCCACATCTGTACCCTAGAGTTCAAAGTGGGGGAGGAACCTTGACATGGTAGCATAGTGGTGGGATTAACCTGAAATCAATTTGAGATCCAGTTGAGATTTTTTTGAACTAGAAATACAGATTTTAAAAAGGAAATTTTTTTTCCTTTGGAGCTGCTGGAAAAGCAGCTTGTTTTCTCTCTGCTTTGGAGCCAGAGCTGAGACAAAAGGGGATTATCTTTGTGAATTGCAGGTTTTCTTTGCCTGGAGGCAGGGTACTTAACTCCTGCAGGGAAATTCACAGTCTTCCAACCCAGAGGGTTTTTTTTTTTCCCTAAAAGTAAATAGGGAGGTGGGTGTTCTACCCATTTGCCTGGAGACAAAAGTGGCAGGGGTTTTTTTTTAGGATTTTGATTTTTTTTTTTTTTTGTTTTACAAGGAGCACAGGTTTGAAAAGGAAATTTTTTTTTCCGTTGGACTGCTGGTAAGCAGGTTTCCAAGTAGTTGGAGGTTTTTTGCTTTGATTTGGGCCCAGAGCAGAGACAAGGGAATTGTCTTTTTCTGTAGGCTGACAATCACTATCAGAGAATAGGTATTCTATTCCAGCACAGCAAAATTTTACAGCCAAGTTTTGTTTATTTCTAAACCTTGGGTATAAAGTTAGTTAAAACAGAGAGGTTAGAATGACAAAATGCACGGCTCGACACAAGCTGGAATTAGCCAGATTTCAGGCGGCGGAAAGACAAAGGGAACATGAAAGACAGATAGAACTCATGCGGCTGAGGAAGGAACAAGCGAGAGAGGCAGAACAACACCAAGCGGCTGCTCACAGGAGAGCTATGGAAGCAAGGGACAAAGAACTGGAGGAGAAGGAAAAAGAGAGGAAGTATGTGGAGGAGATGGAGAAGATAAAGGCTCAGCAGAATATCCCAACAAACCCTAGTAATCCTTCTCCAAGTACCACTTCCCATCCCAGAAAGTTCCTCACCTACAAGGCAGGCGATGATACTGAGGCCTTCCTAGAAAACTTCGAAAGGTCTTGCCTTGAGTACAACATCTCTACTGACCAATACATGGTAGAGCTGAGGCCGCAGCTCAGTGGACCCTTAGCTGAGGTGGCAGCTGAAATGCCTAAAGAACACATGAACAAGTGTGAACTGTTTAAATCCAACGCGAGAGTCAGAATGGGGATAACACCCGAGCAGTCTCGTCGGAGGTTCAGAGCCCTAAGGTGGAAACTAGACATGTCATTTACCCGACATGCCTACCACATTGTGAAACATTGGGATGCCTGGATATCAGGAGCAAGTGTTGAATCTCCAGTAAATTTGCCCTTCCTAATGCAAATGGAACAATTCTTAGAGGGTGTTCCTGAGGAAATAGAAAGATACATCCTAGATGGGAAACCCAAAACTGTAATCGAGGCAGGAGAGATAGGAGCCAGATGGGTGGAGGTGGCAGAGAAGAAGAAAACTGGTCGCAGTTGGAGCGGAGACCAGAAGGGACAACCCCAGACCACACCCTATTACCGGGGGCCGCCCAAGGCCCCACCTACCTCCCAAAGAACCCTCCAGACCCCTTATCGTCCCATCACCCCATTCTCCAACAACCCACCTCGCCCCAGTGACCTGTCAGCTGGACGATGTTTTAAATGTAACGAGCTGGGGCATGTAAAGGCCAACTGCCCCAAGAACCCGAACAGAGTACAGTTCATTGCACTGGAATCACCCCAGAGGTCCGCAGGCCCAGATACCTCCCAGATACCCTGGGAGCGGAGGGAAACTGTGAGTGTGGGAGGGAAGAAGGTCACCGCGTGGAGGGACACCGGAGCACAAGTGTCAGCTATCCATGCTTCCTTAGTGGACCCCAATTTAATCAACCCAGAGATCCAAGTGATGATTCAACCCTTCAAGTCCAACTCTTTCAATTTGCCTACAGTCAAGTTGCCTGTCCAGTACAAGGGCTGGTCAGGAACGTGGACTTTTGCAGTCTATGATGATTATCCCATCCCCATGCTGTTGGGGAAAGACTTGGCCAATCATGTGAAGCAGGCCAAGAGAGTGGGAACGGTCACCCGCAGCCAGGCTAAACAAGCCGTGAGGCCTAGCTCTGTTCCGGAAACTTCTATCAGGACCCGGTCAGAGGTGATGGACCCGGACCCCAGGCCAATGTCTGCAACAGCAGTAGTGGATCCCATCCCAGAGACCCAGACGGAACCAGTCCCAGAACCGGAACCAGCCGAACAACCAACACCAGACCCAGTGTCAGCACTGAATCCAGTACTTGCAACCTCAACACCAGAGGGCCCCACCGAACCTGAACTGGCAGCAGCCGATAACCCTACCCAAGAGGCTCAGCCGGAGCCTGAATCCCAACATAGTGCACCAGCGGAGAGTGGTTCACAGTCAACAGAAACAGCTCCATCCCCTATATCGCTTCCAGAGGGACCAAGCCTAGGTCCACAATCCCATGAGGAACTGATGTCTCCAACATCAAGGGAACAGTTCCAGACCGAACAGGAAGCAGATGAAAGCCTCCAGAGAGCTTGGACGGCGGCACGGAGCAACCCACAGCTCTTCTAATCGATCCAGGTTTGTTGTAGAAAGAGGACTTTTATACAAGGAAACTCTTTCTGGGGGACACCAGGAAGACTGGCATCCTCAGAGACAGTTGGTAGTTCCAACTAAATACCGGGCCAAGCTCTTGAGCTTAGCACATGATCACCCTAGTGGCCATGCTGGGGGGAACAGGACCAAAGACCGTTTTGGGGGGTCATTCCACTGGGAGGGAATGGGCAAGGATGTTTCTACCTATGTCCAGTCTTGTGACGTGTGCCAAAGAGTGGGAAAACCCCAAGACCAGGTCAAAGCCCCTCTCCAGCCACTCTCCATCATTGAAGTTCCATTTCAGCGAGTAGCTGTGGATATTCTGGGTCCTTTTCCGAAAAAGACACCCAGAGGAAAGCAGTACATACTGGCTTTCATGGATTTTGCCACCCGATGGCCGGAAGCAGTAGCTCTAAGCAACACCAGGGCTAAAAGTGTGTGCCAGGCACTAGCAGACATTTTTTCCAGGGTAGGTTGGCCCTCCGACATCCTCACAGATGCAGGGACTAATTTCCTGGCAGGAACTATGGAAAACCTTTGGGAAGCTAATGGGGTAAATCACTTGGTTGCCACTCCTTACCGCCATCAAACAAATGGCATGGCGGAGAAGTTTAATGGAACTTTGGGGGCCATGATACGTAAACTCTTAAATGAGCACTCCACTGATGGGGACCTAGTGTTGCAGCAGTTGCTCTTTGCCTACAGAGCTGTACCACATCCCAGTTTAGGGTTTTCCCCATTTGAACTTGTATATGGCCGTGAGGTTACGGGGCCATTGCAGTTGGTGAAGCAGCAATGGGAGGGATTTACACCTTCTCCAGGAACTAACATTCTGGACTTTGTAACCACCTTACAAAACACCCTCCGAACCTCTTTAGCCCTTGCTAAAGAAAACTTACAGGATGCTCAAAAAGAGCAAAAAGCCTGGTATGATAAACATGCCTGAGAGCGTTCCTTCAAAGTAGGAGACCAGGTCATGGTCTTAAAGGTGCTCCAGGCCCATAAAATGGAAACATCGTGGGAAGGGCCATTCACGGTCCAGGAGTGCCTGGGAGCTGTTAATTATCTCATCTCATTCCCCACCTCCAATCGAAAGCCTAAGGTGTACCATATTAATTCTCTAAAGCCCTTTTATTCCAGAGAATTAAAGGTTTGTCAGTTTACAGCCCAGGGAGGAGACGATGCTGAGTGGCCTGAAGGTGTCTACTATGAAGGGAAATGTGGTGGTGGTGTGGAAGAGGTGAACCTCTCCATGACCCTTGGGCGATGCAGCGACAGCAGATCCAGGAGCTGTGCACTAGCTACGCGCCAACGTTCTCAGCCACCCCAGGACTGACTGAACGGGCATACCACTCCATTGACACAGGTAATGCTCACCCAATTAGAGTCCAACCTTACCGGGTGTCTCCTCAAGCTAAAACTGCTATAGAACGGGAGATCCAGGATATGTTACAGATGGGTGTAATCCGCCCCTCTGAAAGTGCATGGGCATCTCCAGTGGTTCTAGTTCCCAAACCAGATGGGGAAATACGTTTTTGCGTGGACTACCATAAGCTAAATGCTGTAACTTGCCCAGACAACTATCCAATGCTACACACAGATGAACTATTAGAGGAACTGGGACGAGCCCAGTTCATCTCTACCTTGGACTTAACCAAGGGGTACTGGCAGGTACCGCTAGATGAATCTTCCAAGGAAAGGTCAGCCTTCACCACACATCTTGGGCTGTATGAATTTAATGTACTCCCTTTTGGGCTGCGAAATGCACCCGCCACTTTCCAAAGACTTGTAGATGGTCTCCTAGCGGGATTAGGAGAATATGCAGTTGCCTACCTTGACGATGTGGCCATATTTTCGGATTCCTGGGCAGACCACCTGGAACATCTATAAAAAGTCCTTGAGCGCATAAGGGAGGCAGGACTAACTGTTAAGGCTAAGAAGTGTCAAATAGGCCTAAACAGAGAGACTTACCTTGGACACCAGGTGGGTCAAGGAACTATCAGCCGCCTACAGGCCAAAGTGGATGCTATCCAAAAGTGGCCTGTCCCAAAGTCAAAGAAACAGGTTCAATCCTTCTTAGGCTTGGCCAGTTATTACAGACGATTTGTACCGCACTACAGCCAAATCGCCGCCCCACTGACAGACCTAACCAAAAAGAAACAGCCAAACGCTGTTCAGTGGACCGAAAAGTGTCAGAAGGCCTTTAACAAGCTTAAAGCGACACTCATGTCTGACCCTGTACTAAGGGCCCCAGACTTTGACAAACCGTTCCTAGTAACCACAGATGCATCCGAGCGTGGTGTGGGAGCAGTTTTAATGCAGAAAGGACCTGATCAAGAATTCCATCCTGTAGTGTTTCTCAGCAAAAAACTGTCTGAGAGGGAAAGCAACTGGTCAGTCACTGAAAAAGAATGTTACACCATTGTCTACGCTCTGGAAAAGCTACGCCCATATGTTTGGGGACAGCGTTTCCACCTGCAAACCGACCATGCTGCACTGAAGTGGCTTCACACCGTCAAAGAAACTAACAAAAAACTTCTTCGGTGGAGTTTAGCTCTCCAAGATTTTGATTTCAACATCCAACACATCTCAGGAGCTTCTATCAAAGTGGCTGATGCACTCTCCCGTGAAAGTTTCCCAGAATCAACTGGTTAAAATCGTCCTTGAGATGTAGAAAATATTGTTAGTCTTTATGTACTTGGTAGTATATTTAGAGATGCATGTGTCTTATTAACTCTGTTTTTCCTAGAGCTCCAGGAAGAAATCCCAGCCAGTGTTTCACCCTAGCTGAGATTTGGGGGGCGTGTCATAAATATAAAGGGAAGGGTAAACCCCTTTGAAATCCCTCCTGGCCAGGGGAAAGCTCCTCTCACCTGTAAAGGGTTAAGAAGCTAAAGGTAACCTCGCTAGCACCTGACCAAAATGACCAATGAGGAGACAAGATACTTTCAAAAGCTGGGAGGAGGGAGAGAAACAAAGGGTCTGTTTCAGAGTAACAGCCGTGTTAGTCTGTATTCGCAAAAAGAAAAGGAGGACTTGTGGCACCTTAGAGACTAACCAATTTATTAGAGCATGAGCTTTCGTGAGCTGTCTGTCTATATGCTGGTCTTTACCGGGGATAGACCAGGAATGGAGTCTTAGAACTTTTAGTAAGTAATCTAGCTAGGTACGTGTTAGATTATGATTTCTTTAAATGGCTGAGAAAAGAACTGTGCTGAATAGAATAACTATTTCTGTCTGTGTATCTTTTTTGTAACTTAAGGTTTTGCCTAGAGGGGTTCTCTATCTTTTTGAATCTAATTATCCTATAAGGTATCTACCATCCTGATTTTCAGGGGGGATTTCTTTATTTCTATTTACTTCTATTTTTATTAAAAGTCTTCTTGTAAGAAAACTGAATGCTTTTTCACTGTTCTTAAGATCCAAGGGTCTGGGTCTGTAGTCACCTAGGCAAATTGGTGAGGCTTTTTACCAAACCTGGTCCAGGAAGTGGGGTGCAAGGTTTTGGGAAGTATTTTGGGCGGAAAGACGCTTCCAAACAGCTCTTCCCCAGTAACCAGTATTAGTTTGGTGGTGGTAGCGGCCAATCCAAGGACAAAGGGTGGAATATTTTGTACCTTGGGGAAGTTTTGACCTAAGCTGGTAAAGATAAGCTTAGGAGGTTTTTCATGCAGGTCCCCACATCTGTACCCTAGAGTTCAGAGTGGGGGAGGAACCTTGACAAGGTCTATAACTGAGTTCACCAAAAACCTAGGATTTGAACATCCTAAAACAGTCATGTGTTCAGATTTCAGAAGAGAATCTAAATGTTGGCACTCAGGACCATCTGGGACAGTCTGAAGTAGTTACCACACCTGAAAGGAAGAGGGTTGAGAGGTATTTAAGGGAATGAATGAACCTATACATAAAAAGTCAACATTTAAAAGAACATATTTCTGATGGAAGTCAAGTGCATTTCCACAACTGTCATCTCTGATCAGAAATATTGTGCACATTCCCCCCCACCCCCAAAAATGCCAATTAGTCTGAAAAATAGTCTACTGGCAGAGTGCACACAGTTCACACTGAAGTGGGTAGTATGCTTACATTTGCTTCAGGGTTTAGTATCTCTCAGAGTATTAACACCTACAGTGTATTTGTATTAAATTAAAATGATGTAGAAATAAGCGGAAAAATACAACTGTCACATTCCAGGCTGCAATCCAAACCATTGAGTTTTGTCACCACCTGCCCTACAACTTTGGGTGCCTCACTATGATTTTATTCTGCAGCTCCCCACTTGGGCTGCTCATAAGCAGCCAAACAGCATGGAGGTCATATCCTGAGTGTCTGTGTATAACCACAGCCTTGGTCCAACAACACTGATCCAGAAGCCTCTCAGCAACATACTAGTTACACTCTGGCTTCCGGCAGCCTTGGTTATTACTTGCAGGGTGGCCACAACACACTCTCAGTCCTGAATTTTCCACAAAACGTGTGTTCTGCACTGTCCAGCCCGCTCCTGGGCAGTTCAGATATTAGAGGTCCATCGCCCTTGAAAGGGATCAATATTCAACAGTTTGCTGCTTTAATTAGAGTTACCCAAACAGCTCAGTTTAACCATAACACTGGATTCATTTTGATTAAAAACATTAAACAAGTTTATTTAACTACAAAGAGAAACCATTTAAGTATAAGGTATTAAAATCAGAAGTGGTTAAAGAGAACTAAAGATAACATACTATCCAGTAGCCAAAACTTAAACTAGACTTTGTCCAAGGTAAAACCCTTACCACTGGTTACCAGCAATATTGCTGACCATATATTGCGGTCAGCTTCCTTCCCAAAGTCAAAAGGCTGGTTCCTTTGTTTTCTTAGGGGAGAGAGAGAGAGAACACCTGGGGTGATTTGCCCTCACTTTTATAGTCCAGTCACCCTTTGAAATGCATTGTCCTGAGGGTTACCCCTAGACGAAGTTTCTTCCAGCTGTGAGGATGGAGACATGGAGTCTCATGGTGGAAGGAGGTTCCCTGTAATTGTTTGCTAAAATGTAGATTGGACTGTTTCTGCCCCTCTCTTTGTTGCTAAAGAACAGCCATTTGACCAGTAATTACCAATCAACTTTAATGACACCTGCTTGTCTTTTGTCTTTGAGAAATCGGTTAACCCCTGCTTGCTGTCCCAAGGACCCTGTTCACTACTTAGATGTACATTGACATAAGCAGACACTTTTTTGTTTAAGATAGACCCATTAAACAACTTCTGCCTAGACAGGGCTACATGGGTTTGAGCAGGTGTTAACGTCGTAGAGAGGGAATTCATAACTTCATATATAATGTGGCTATAAATATTTCACTATTATATTATTGACTAGTGAGTTATTAGTTTTCAAATGATACCTCACAAGGAATATTTTGTACAAAGATCATTACAATTGTGCGTAGGGCAGGGGTCAGCAACCTGCGGCACATGAGCCGATTTTTACTGGCACGCTGCTGCCAGCTGGGGTCCCAGCCACTGCCCCCGCTCAGCCCGCTGCCGGCCTGCGTGACCAGAACCCCAGGTCGGCAGCGGGCTGAGTGGGGCCAGCAGCCGGGACCCCGGCTGGCAGAATCAGGCAGACGGAACCCCAGACCAGTGGCGGGCTGAGCCGCTCAGCCCGCTGCTGGCCTGGGTGAACGGAACCCTTGGCTGGCAGGAGGCTGTGCGGAGCCGACAGCTGGCACCTCAGCTGGCAGGAGCTGGTGGGACCCCAGACCGGGAGAGGGTGAACCGCTGCCAGTCTGGGGTTCTGTCCACCACCCCACTCAGCCCACTGATGGTCTGGGGTTCTGGCCGCCAGCCCCTTGCCAGCCAGGGTCCCAGACATCGGCCCTACTCAGCCTGCTGCCAGCTGGGATACTAGCCACCGGCCCCAGATACTAGCCACCGGCCCCACTCACCTCACAGCTGGCCTGGGGTTCCAGCCGCCCTGCCCTCTGCCAGCCAGGGTCCTGGCCGCCAGCCCGCTCAGCCCGTTGCCAGTCTGGGGTTCTGTTGAGGGGCCCCGTAAATGTAAAATTTATTACTGGCACATGAAACCTTAAATTAATGAAGACTTGGCACGCCACTTCTCAAAGGTTGCCAACCCTTGGTGTAGGGTGTGAATACAGGGGTGCAGTCTGTCACAACAACTATAAAAGGGATACTATTAAGGTCTTTGGACCTTAAAATAGGAAGTTGTAGCCACAGAGGCTGGAGCACCTTCTTGTCCCTGGAGCGGTTTCTCCCATGCTAGGGTTGAGGCACATTGTCAGGAGTCTTGTGGAGTTCACCTTTTCAATGCCTTCAGACTCCAAGGCTCACATCCCACTGTCATTGCCGAGGACAAAAGTCACATAAACTGTTGAAAATAAAAATAACTTGCACTCTCTCTCTATCTATAAGCACAAGTTTGAAAGCAGCTATTCAAGGATTTGCTGGTGTAACTCATCCCATATTATGGCTTCACAGTGCATCTGAGGTGTATGTGCATATATAATAATTATATATTGCATAAGGATTAGATACAGATAGCTAGAAAATACAAATAATGGGCCAGATTCTGCCAACCTTACTCTGAGAGAAGCCCAATTTAAATCAATGATCACTGAGTAAAGTACTACACTCAGTGTAAAGTGGCAGAATCTGACCCAAAGTGAAGGTCAGAGGGTGACTTAAAGTTATTACATATTGGTATGTCATGCAGCCACCTCAAATTCATACCACAGCACCACACCCCCTTGTACGCTCTATACCATAGGGGGCACAGTCCAGTTTCTACGAGTCTCTCTAAAAAAGTGGCAGTGAACATTTTCTAGCAACAAGTGCCACCACATATCTTGTTCATGGTACTTGATTTGTTCCATTTTAACGTTCCTCCCACCCCATCCACCCCCCACAGTCCCCTTCACTTTTTCCCCTTTGAAGTACATTAGTTATTATAGCAATAATGATGCCATTTTCACAGGCAGAGCTCAGTGGCATTCGTACTTGCAGTATAGAGTTCCATTTAGAAAATGGATGGAAATTTATACAATGGTTTGTTAAATGAAAAATTTGTTCGTGGGCCAAATCCTGATCCCACGGAAGTGGATCGAATTTTGCCATTTACTTGAATAGGATCCAATTTTGTCCTTATGTCAGACACAGTAAATATAGTGTGTCTCTCTGACCACCTCTCCTGCTGGGTGGTTTGCTTTGTGTAAGGAATACCAGTGTGACACTACAGATTCACAAAGACTAGACTAATAATTTGTCAAAATGATTGAACTGTAGGAGCCCTACAGCAATATTCATTTTTCGTGCCGTGCAGAGCTACTAGGTGTTCTGGTTCCTGACGTTGGAAAAACTGTCTAGCTGTTCCCTCAGGTACTGTGTTACATCCTGTATTGTGTAGCTGCTGTTTTGTACTACCTGCTGGCCATCACTTTTAAATGATGGAACAGAAAGCATTTCAGATACAAGAGAGATGGGACTCAATCCAGTGGGAGAGCTCAGTTGGCTGAAGGATGAACCTGGAAATGATGACAAATCTTCCTACATCTATTTCACATGCAGTCCCATTATGGGAGTGAAATAGAGAGACCCTTTCACTTATATAATTGAAAATAGGTGAATAGTGGGATGTGAGCCTTGGAGACCAACAGCCTGTCTTTATCCATTGAAAAGGTGAACTGCACAAGACTCCAGCCAATGTACCTCAACCCAAACCTGGGAGAAACAGCTCCAGGGACAAGAAGGTGCCGCAGCCTCTGTGCTACAACTGCAAGCCTCTCTGCTGAACTGGCTGAGAACTGTGCTACTTAGTACCAGAGTGTGGACATCTCTCCACTCGGAACTGGACTGAAGTCACTAAACTCATTTCACTTTGGCCACTGAGAAGCAGAGTTTATTATTTTAAAATAGACAAGGTCAATCTACTTAGGCCACAAAATGTACCTTCCTTAAAGGAAAGCAAATCCCCTCCTAAACACTGGAGGGTTTCCTCATGAACTTTTAAAGTATCATTGGGTTCTTAATATTTTGATGAGGTTATTAAAGACAGACGCAATAAGCCAATTTCCCCACTGGTGAAGCAAGTGCAATTCCACCAAAGCCAGTGGAGTTATATTAGTAACAAGTTTGGCCTGTTCCATGCAGTGGGGCAAATTGTTCAACCAGTGTAAATTAGAGCAGCATTTGGTCCAGCATATTGCTGCATGAAATTTCTGCTCTTTAGACTTCCTATTTGGAGGTCCAAAGAGCTTAATAGTGTCCCTTTTATAGTTGTTGTGACAGAATGCACCCCTGTATTCACACCCTACACACTATTGTAATTATCTTTGTACAAAATATGCCTTGTGAGGTATCATTTGAAAACAATTCACTGGTCAATAATATCGTGGTGAAATATGTGTAGCCACATTATATATGAAGTTATGAATTCCTCCTGTATGACGTTCTTACCACATGTTCAAACCCATGTTTCTAAAAGTCAAAAGACAAGCAGCAGCATCTAGCCAGGTGTCATCAAAGCAATTGACAATTACCGGTCAAGTGGCCATTCTTTAGCAATGAACAGACCAATCTGCATTTTAGCAGACAACAACAGGGAACCTCCTTCACCACAAGCCTCCATATCTTCATCCTCACAGCAGAAAGGAACTTCATCTCGGGGTAAACCTCAGGACAATGCATTTCAAAGGGTGATTGGACTAGAAAAGTGAGGGGGAAAACACCCCACGTTCTCTTTCCCTTTCTCTCTTTCACCTAAGAAAACAAAGGAACCAGCCTTTTGACTTTGGGAGGGATCCTGACCTGAGAATTTGCTCAGCAATGTTGCTGGGAACCTGTGGTAAGGGTTTTACCTTGGATCAAGTCTAGTTTCTTAAGTTTTGGCTACTAGATAGCATTGTATCTTTAGTTCTCTTTAACCACTTCTGACTTTAATACCTTTATAACTGTACTCACTTAAATGCTCTCTTTGTAGTTAAATAAACTTGTTTTATTATTTTAACCAAATGAATCCAGTGTTGTGGTTAAACTGAGCTGTTTGGTAATTCTAGTTCAGGTAGCAAACTGTTGGATATTAACCCCTTGCAGGGAAAACGGACCTCTAATATTTGAACTACCCTCATGAGGGGGCTGGCCAGTGCAGAACACACGTTTTGGGAAAAATTTGTGACTGAGAGTGTGTTGGAGTCACCCTGCAAGTAGTAACCAAGGCTGCTGAAAGCCAGAGTGTGGCTGGTGTGTCGCTGCCTGGCTGCTGGGTCAGTGTTGCTGGACCAATGCTATAGCTATACACAGAGATTCAGGGTGAGGATTTACATAGCTGGCATTACTCATGTCAAATCAAAAGTACTTTCACAAAACTGTTTGCAAAGTGCTTGCTCGCAACATTGATTTCAATTGCCCTATTCACCCAGTTTCAATTAAAAAGTATCCTACTGAAGGCTAAGAGACCACATTCATGTTAAAGGTCCAAACATCTGGATGCTTTTGGGTATCATGGGATGCTAGTTTATCAGTAGTTTTAGCAGGGAGAAAATATAGTCTTACATTAATTTTGTCATGAATGTGCCCTCAACTCAACACTGCCCGATTCCTGGTGCAATATGGAACAGGGTCTACTAAAAACTCTTGTAGACTACTGAATCTTATATTGTTGTGCAGCATAGACAAGGCACTACCCAGGTTGATTCACACATACAAAAGGAAATGGTTTACTTAATTTCTGTGCTTTTAGGTCATCTTAGGGAATCTGGTCTATTTTCAATATGTCGACCCTGTTTCTTGTGAAAGAGAAATAGTGACATCTTGTGGGGAAACTTGATTCTGTAACTTTTTTCCCCACACACATTGACATTTCTTCAATGAGATCTCTATTTTACCTATCAGTCTAGCAAAAACATTCCAGAATTTGGCCATGAAAAAGTTCAACCATTAATTAGTTAATATCTATACAGCATTTTAGAAATACAAAATGCTATGCATACACTAAGGATAAGGTATTAAAATCTTTATCATAAACAAGACAGCTTATTTTGAGAAAAAACAATGAGGAGTCCTTGTGGCACCTTAGAAACTAACAAATTTATTTGGGCATAAGCTTCTGTGGGCTAAAACCCACTTCATCAGATGCATGAAGTGAAAAATACAGTAAGCAGTATAAATATTGCAGCACATGAAAAGATGGGAGTTGCCTTACCAAGTGGGGGGGGGGGTCAATGCTAACGAGGCCAATTCAATTAAGTGGAAGTGGCCTATTCTCAACAGTTGACAAGAAGGGGTGAATATCAAGAGAGGTAAAATTACTTTTGTAGTTCTAATGAGGCCAATGCAATCAAGGTGGACATCGCCCATTTCCACTGCTTACTGTATTTTTCACTCCATAGAATCATAGAATATCAGGGTTGGAAAGGACCTCAGGAGGTCATCTAGTTCAACCCCCTGCTCAAAGCAGGACCAATCCCCAACTAAATCATGTATCTGATTAAGTGGGTTTTAGCCCACGAAAGCTTATACCCAAATAAATGTTAATTCTCTAAGATGCCACAAGGACTCCTCGTTGGTTCTGCTGATACAGACTAACACAGTTACCACTCTGAAACCTTATTTTGAGAGTCATGATAATCAAAATATAGTACAACTATTGTTAACTGTGTACTCTAATTATAATTGTTTTAAAAATGTGTGGTGTTTTTTCTGCATCTATAGGCAGTGGTTTGTTCTGATTTCATAAGCTAAGCCACATCAGACCTAATGTCCAGTCCTTGCTTACATAAGTAACTTTGTGTTGTCTGTGAAGTCAGTTGAACCACTTGCATGAATAAAGCTACTCACATGCATTTGTGTTTGCAGGATTTAGACCCGCAGTCAGTTCTGGGTGGAAAAATCTCCAAGGGTGCTGCAAGAAGGAGTCATAGTCATTTTTAAGGAGTGCTTTCCCCTCTGAGTCAGTATTGATCCAATATTGACCTGGAAAGATCATTGTTGCAAAGAAAAAAAAAAGACTATGGTATTTCAGTGTGAAAGGTCACTTTTTCACATACAACCATTGTCTAACCCAGGGGTGGGCAAACTTTTTGGCCTGAGGGCCACATCAGAGTGCGAAACTGTATGGAGGGCAGGATAGGGAAGGCTGTGCCCCCCAAACAGCCTGGCCCCCTCCCCCTGTCCACCCACACCCACTTCCCATCCCCTGACTGCCCCCCTCTGAACCCCCGACCCATCCAACCCGCCCCCCCCCACTCCTTGTCCCCTGACCACATCCTCCCGGCACCCCCCACCCCTAACTGTCCTCCTGGGACCCCACTTCTATCCAACCCCCCCTGCTCCCTGTCCCCTGGCTGCCCCGACCCCTATCCACACCCCCGGCCCCTGACAAGCCCCACTGGTTTTCCCACCCCTATCCCCCCCCCGCTCCCTGTCCCTGTCCCCCTGAGCCCTATCCACACCCCCACCACCTAACAGGACCCCACCCACTATCCAACCCCCCATCCAACCCCCCCTGCTCCCTGTCCCCTGACCCCTATCCACACCCCCACCCCCTGACAGGCCCCCCAGGTCTCCCACTCCTATCCAATCCCCCGTGTTCCCTGACTGCCCTACCCCAGAACCTCCGAAACATCCAACCGCTTCCTGTCCCCTGACTGTGGGACCCCCTGCCCCTTATCCAACACCCAGACTCCTTGTCCCCTGACTGACCCCCTGACCCCTATCCACACCCCCCGCTCCCTGACAGGCCCCTCGGGACTCCCATGCCCTATCCAACCTCCTGTTCCCCGACCCCTTACCACCCCGCTCCAGAACCTCCAAACCGTCCAACCGCCCCCTGCTCCCTGTCCCCTGACTGCCCCCCCCCGGGACCTCCTCCACTGCCCTAACGGAGCCAGTTGCGCTGCCCGCTCAGCGGCATAACTACGGGGGAAGGGGGACAGCAGGGAAGGGGCCAGGAGCTAGCCTCCTGGGCCAGAGCACAAGGGCCAGGCAGGACGATGCTGCAGGCCAAATGTGGCCCGAGGGCTGTAGTTTGCCCACCTCTGGTCTAACCCTATTACTTTGTCATTGCAACAGAAATCTCCTGATGGTCCTATGTTGATACGAATGGTATCTTCTGAAAAGGCTGTGACAAAGAAAGATCCTGTAAAGAAGAGTCATCCTAATGAAAGTAATGAAGATTTTGTTATAGTACCAAAATGATGTTAACACAGAGGCAGAGGGCCTGCAGCTGTGGAATTCCCTCCCCTTGGCATATGCTAGCATTGTGTATTCATGGCATTCTTCAGGACTAGATTTAAAAATTTGTTTCTATTTCAGATTGTATGTTTCAGCAGGGTTGTTTCCCCCATACTTTGTTCCCACTGTGGAATTTATTCACCCAGATAATGTATTCTCATGCTATTTGCTTGTAGCCCAATTGTAAATTTGTTTCTAATTTACATTGTTACTTTTGTAAAGAGAAAAGGAGGACTTGTGGCACCTTAGAGACTAACCAATTTATTTGTTAAATAAAATTTGTAAAGAGGCCTTTCAGCATAGGAACTTTTACATACCAATGGGTCTCTGATCCTGATTGGGACCTGGGGACACTGCTGCCATACAAGTAGTAAATGTTGTTGCATCTCAAAACTCTGAAGCCCAAATGGGCAATACAATGCGTGACAAAGATCCCAAAGGAAGGTGCTGGGGAATACAGACGTTTTTAAACAGAAAGGCTGAAAATTACAGTCAGAGTCATTCCCTGACTGTGACTCGAGAACTTCAGTGTACTTACCTGATCCAAATAATTTCCAGCAGGAAAAGTGAGTGGGGCCTCACTTTGGGTGGGATGTCGGTAACTTTGGGAATAAAAGGAGCGACATCCCTTGATGAAAGGTATGAATGTTAAATAAAAAAAATGCCAATGGATTATTTATAAACTACCATTAAAATGTAAACATTTTGGCTGTGCACCTTTTTTATACATCCAAATAAATTTCAGAGCCTGCATCTGAGACAAATATCCTTACGACTTCAAATTTCTAAGACAAAAAAATAAGTCATCTGACATTTGCATTTATTTCATTATGTTTGACTGGCATTTGGTGATCCATAAGCTTGCTGTTAATATATTGGTGATAGATTTTAATTAAATCAGTAGTCTTTAAAAAAAAAAGCACCTCGTCTCTTGAGTAAGTTATAATCTATTCAGTTTTGAAAATGCCATGGTCTCAGACACCATCATCACTTCAGTGGTGCTAAGATTGTTGCAGATTCTGAAAGTTACTACTGAATAATTTTTAATATAGTCTTGGAAAAGTGTAGCAATGGACCAAGCAAAACTCTACCACCAGGGATTTCCCCACAGAAAGATGAAACCAAAGAACAGAACAAGCTATATTTCAATCTGTCAATTTGATTTGACTCAAAGGAGTTTGAAAATTAAGTTTTTAATTTCCACATACCCCTTCCACTAATTAGGTTTGTGAACTTGTCAGATTGTCAGCTGAGAAGCCAAAAGAGGAAAAACTAGACTCCCTCTTGAATCAGCCAGGGCTTGAAAAACTCCCCCTGGTCATCGTGCTCATTATAAAGAGAATGAAGTCCTGGTTTCTTGCGCAGCAGAGCAAACATCTGCATTCTGCAACAAGCCAGGTGCTCTAAATCAAGGCAAAACTCAGTCAGCCCAAGCAGCAGAAGCTGATCATCTCTCTCTCTCTCCAGCCTCCATGTGTCCATGTTGTGAGTGTGTCTCCAGCTGCAGTGACCACCCAACTGAATAAGCACACCTGCAAATAAGGATGAGCAGCAGCTGTCTGGCACCCACAGCTGAATTCCCAACGGGTGTCAGGTGTTTGTATGACTTTTCCTAGAGGAGCAGGGTGCATGTTCACTGTGCAATCATTTAAAATGTCATTGCATTGTATCAGTGTATCATATTTGGGCCTTGAACTGATATGACCATGGAAAGGAAGGTTCTAGAGGAGGGGTGCCCATTAATGTCATAGATGCATGCTACTTTTTCTCATGAACTTCCTTTGAATAAGCTTTTCAAAGAGCTAATTACACCCTTTTGTCCATAGACCACTAAAGAAAAAAGTCACGGTGTTTACAAATTTATTCAAATTATTTTGCATGGTGACCAGTCATATAAACATATTTGTATCTGTCAAGGTTCCTCCCCCACTCTGAACTCTAGGGTACAGATGTGGGGACCTGCATGAAAAACCTCCTAAGCTTATCTTTACCAGCTTAGGTCAAAACTTCCCCAAGGTACAAAATATTACCCCCGTTATCCTTGGACTGGCCGCTACCACCACCAAACTAATACTGGTTACTGGGGAAGAGCTGTTTGGACGCGTCCTTCCCCCCAAAATACTTCCCAAAACCTTGCACCCCACTTCCTGGACAAGGTTTGGTAAAAAGCCTCACCAATTTGCCTAGGTGACTACAGACCCAGACCCTTGGATCTTAAGAACAATGAACAATCCTCCCAACACTTGCACTCCCCCTTTCCTGGGAAATGTTGGATAAAAAGCCTCACCAATTTGCATAGGTGACCACAGACCCAAACCCTTGAATCTGAAAATAATGAAAAAGCATTCAGTGTTTTACAAGAAGACTTTTAATAAAAAATAGAAGTAAATAGAAATAAAGAAATCCCCCCTGTAAAATCAGGATGGTAGATATCTTACAGGGTAATTAGATTCAAAAACATAGAGAACCCCTCTAGGCAAAACCTTAAGTTACAAAAAAGATACACAGACAGAAATAGTTATTCTATTCAGCACAATTCTTTTCTCAGCCATTTAAAGAAATCATAATCTAACACATACCTAACTAGATTACTTACTAAAAGTTCTAAGACTCCATTCCTGTTCTGTCCCTGGCCAAGACGACTACAGACAGACACAGACCCTTTGTTTCTCTCCCTCCTCCCAGCTTTTGAAAGTATCTTGTCTCCTCATTGGTCATTTTGGTCAGGTGCTAGCGAGGTTACCTTTAGCTTCTTAACCCTTTACAGGTGAGAGGAGCTTTCCCCTGGCCAGGAGGGATTTCAAAGGGGTTTACCCTTCCCTTTATATTTATGACAGTATCTATTGACTGCTTGCTATTTGCTCTGACCATTGTGCCAAGTATCTGCTATTTATCCTATGTGACTGATCACCAAAGCCACATAGGGTGACCAGATAGCAACTGTGAAAAAACAGGACGGGGGTAGGGGGTAATAGGCACCTATATAAGAAAAAGTCCCAAAAAAACAGGACTGTCCCAATAAAAACAGGACATCTGGTCACTCTAAAGCCACATGGTATCTGTTCCTTAACTTCATGACTCCCAAACCTACAAGAGCTTTCAAGAGGGCTACCCAAATACCCAAGAAGTGAAAATATATTTGCATGCAGATTTGAACACAGAGATATTTGCATACAACTGTTGTATTAGCAGGAGTAGTCAAATTCCTGCAGCCATTCTTCCAAACAAAATGTTACATGCTTAAATGTTTGAAAAAAGCAAAGAGATAGCAAATAGCATCTACTGCTGCCTTTGTGCATGTGGGTCACAGAGCGCTATTTCACTGTGAATCTTTGTGCAGCTGGGAGCTATGTTGAACTGCTTCAGCTGTGCACATTTGCCTTCAGCTTGGCTCCATTCTCATCTTGGCTCAGGACATTTGTGTTAAAAACCTTTATTGTTACACTAGCTTGAATCAAACATATTTGTTGTGCTCTGACTCACTACTTTTATAATCTGTAAAAGGTAAAGCAGGGACATTTGTTAGGGTCCAGCTTAAGAGCCAGATTCATTTCTCGGGTCAAGTGGATTTAACCAAGGAATGGATTTGGTAACAAGTGCAGATCACTGTGACATCTCCTTTACCTGTCTGACCTGCACCATGTCACGGCATACACTCACCATGTGCACAGTAGCTGCTCAGTCACATAAGAGAGAGCTAGCATGTTTAAACTTCCTTCCTCTGAAGCTATTCAGGTTGTTTCCTTTTTGTCTTGTTTTTAATCCTAATACTGACTATGAGATTTACTTGCTATTCTTGGTGCATATTTTTAATTCTCTACTAACATTAACTAGAGGAGCAAGCAAGGTTAGACAGCTTGCCTGACACGTTTACCTAGACAGGCTCAGTGGAGGCCTGGGGTTCCAAAGAGGATGGCTCTAGACTGTTCTCAATGGTAGCAGATGACAGAACGAGGAGTAATGGTCTCAAGTTGCAGTGGGGGAGGTTTAGATTGGATATTAGGAAAAACTTTTTCACTAAGAGGGTGGTGAAACACTGGAATGCGTTACCTAGGGAGGTGGTAGAATCTCCTTCCTTAGAGGTTTTTAAGGTCAGGCTTGACAAAGCCCTGGCTGGGATGATTTAACTGGGAACTGGTCCTGCTTTGAGCAGGGGGTTGGACTAGATGACCTTCTGGGGTCCCTTCCAACCCTGATATTCTATGATTCTATGATTCTATGAGGCCTGCATAATGCAGTGGCTGTTTAGATATGGGAAACAGGGCCAGCCTTAGGGAAAATGGCACCCTAGAAGAACTTGTATTTTGGTATCCCAGCCCCATGGGCACAGCACACCCCCCCCCATTGCCCCTGGCCCCCCTGGGTACCACCCATTGCTGCTAGACCCTGTGGGCTCCCCACCTCCCCTTTCCCACTAACCCCTGCACCCCCATTCTGCTCCCCTACATGGTGCTCCTTTGCCCCTAATCCCTGCACCCCCCTCCTGTACCCCAACCCCTGCCCCCCCAACACCTGCATTGTGCCCTTTTCACACCAATCCCTGTACCCCTCCTGTACCTCTAACCCCTGCCCTCTCTTGCATCCTTAACACCTGCACTGTGCCGCCTTCACACCAGTCCCCGCACCCCCTCCTGTACCCAACCCCTGCCCTCCTCCTTCACTCCTAACATCTACACTGTACCCCCTTCTCACCAATCCCAGTACCTCCTCCTGTACCCCTAACCCCTGCCCACTCCTGCACCCCTAACGCCTGCCCACTCCTGCACCCATGTAGGGAAGCTGAACTGGATGCACGGAGCAGCTGGCATTGCTGCTCGCTCCCCACCCTCAAATGCTGCTCCTCCATGCACCCCGAGGGGGCTGTAAGGACAGGAGCAAGGAGCAACACTGGGGCTCCCTGCATCCAGGTCACTGTCCCCACCTGGGCTGCATAAGGGGAGGGCAGGAGCACCTGATTCTCGCCTCACTGCACAGCCCAGGTGAGGAAAGTAACCTGGATGCACGGAGCACTTGGAGTTGCTCCTCGCTCCCCCTGTCACAGCCCCCTAGAGGGGCCCAGAGGAAAATGGGGGGAGCAGTATTTGTGAGACACCACTCCCCTCCTCCCATGTTCATCCACTAGGAGGAAGTAGGGAGAAATCTGGGCACCCCCACACGTCACTCTCTTGCCAGTCAGGAGCAGTTTCTGACTCTACACCAGCAGCGCGCACCTCTGTGCTGCCTCACGGTGCCCCTGGGCAGTCACCTGGGTGGCCAACCCCTGAGGCTGACCCTTATGGGAAAATAGGAATCAGGTTACTGGGGATCAGTTGCACACAAAATGTTTGACAAAACTTGGCTGTTTGTACATTTCCGTCAGTTTGTTTTCACACCCTTTGCCACCAGAATGCTGAATAATTTAGCTTGTCTCTGACAATTTCAGTGGACTATTTGACATAAACATTGAGTATCTGTAGCTTACCATCACACAGTGGACTCCCATTATTCATCCCCAATTTAGTGGCAATAGTAACCTGATGCCTTGCCAGTCTTGTCTGCTTCTACAGTTTTATGCTCACTGATGAGATGAACCTGCTTGTTATTGATGGAAAAGTTTGTCTCATGAGTTTCTGCTTGTTGGCAATGTGTAGTTTACAGAGCAGAGTTGCATTTATTGGGTGACCTTCGCTGTGCATTTCCATACTTTCCAGTGCTTAAATTTAACCTTTGACTCTGAATTTGTCTATAACTTTTGGATAACTACTGCCTTTTGTGGCAAGGTTTTTAACATTTCAGATGATGATATTTGCTTTCAACTCTAACTTGGCCAAGTGAAGTTGTTTGCCTCAGTTATAAGTATCCATCAGCCAGTCTAGGAAATAATATCTTGTAAAGAATATGGTTGATTGATTTATGACAGCTAGACAATTTATAGGACTTTTTATTTTAAAAGAACAGATGTCTGTCTATTCCAAGGCAAACACATTCAGTTATGATTTTGTATCTTAACTGATGTAAGGTAGCAGATATCAATTAAGCTAAAACATTATTAGAATGTTATTTAAAAAACCCTCACAGATATTTGAAACTGTTTTCAAAAGTTAAGGCTCCCAAAAAACCTTAACTCTGAGTCCTATTTCCTGTCCATTATCTACCTGTATTACACTGCAGTACCTGATTAGCATCAGGAAGTTACTATGCAGTGTATTCCATTTACTATATATTGTGAAGATGGCAAGTGGTGTTCCTTGGCTCATAATACAATGGTAGGGTATTTAAGGGATAATAATTGAGGTCTTAGGGTTTCTTCTTGGCTGTGGGTCTTTGATCTCAATAGTTTCAGGTCTTTATATTTTTACTGTCATTAAAGTACATTACTAGATGGTCTGCATACTCTATTGAAAAGGTGGCTGAGCTGTGAAATGATGAGTATGTGAAAGGATATTGCTGATGGATAGGAATTAAATGAGGGTTTGATATGAGGTCAGAGTGAAGTATTTTAAATTGTTTAATAAAGTAACTTCTCTCTCTCGAATAAAGACAATTGACCAGGAATTCCCCTACTTTTGTAAGGAAGTATGATGTGTGGAATTTGTTATACACGGTTATAAAAGAGAGACTAAAACGTACAGCACTTCTTTGTGCTAGATTAGATTGCCTTCTGTGTATAAATATTACCTGAAAAAAGACAATACATGTTAATCAAACAAACAATAGTCAATGTAGCATTGCCATCAACAATTCTGCCGGCAGAGTCCTTGAACTGAAGTGTTTGGCCTCCATAACTAACCGACCAGTTCTACTCAAGTAACCTCCATGAATTCTGCCAGTTCAGCGGATATCCATTACAAATTCTGTCAGCTGCACCACAGCAATTACATTTGTAATTGGAACTTCTTTGGGCACAAATGGTCCTTCTAAATGGAGCTACTGTACTCCACAATATGTGCCCTAAGTGCATCTAAAACAAGCCCTTTGAGCAGTGGGGTTGACAGTTTGCTGTGCTTCTTGAACCAGAGCAGTTTAGATGTCAGAACTTCTTCTGAGGGATTTAAGGAGGGGACAAAATCGATGTCAAACCCAGGTCCGCAGGAGCAGCCATGCTGCACCCCTCAACTTGGCAGCCCACTGACAATTGCTGACCCAGGACCCATGAAGCCCAACCCCAGTTTCAGGCTCCGCCCAGTGCTTAATCTGTGCCGAGGTTGAGCCCTGGTCCCTCTAGGCTTGGAAGTTTATAGCCCCAGCACCTCTGGGCTCCTGGCCAACAGCCACTGCTCTCCGGCTGCCCAGCTCTGAAGGCTGTGGTGCCACCAGCCAGCAGCAGTGCAGAAGTAAGGGTGGCAACACCATACCATACCACCCTTACTTCTGTGCTGCTGCTGTCCGCGGAGCTGCCTTCAGAGCTGGGCACCCAGCCAGCAGCCACTGCCCTCCAGACACCCAGCTCAAGACCCAGCACCTCTTTCATAACAAATTAAGCATGGGCTCTGCCCATGAACCCCCACTGGCAGCATCCCAGAGCAGCCAATTGGCCTGCTGTCCCTACTTACACCAGGCATAGGAAGTTGTCTGAACAACTGGGATCCACCCTGCTCTGGACTGCGTACCTTGTGCCTCCCATTCCCACAGCTTGACTGGCTTCCAGACCTGGTTTGGCTCCAGACCTCTGACAAGCAGTTCTGATCTCTGGTATGTCTCCTGCCTCTGACCTCCTGGTATCCTGACCCACCCTGACTCCTGACTGTGGACTCCGACTCTGACCACTAGGTCTGGCTGCCCACAATCCTGCCCTGACAATCAGGCTTATAATGAAAAAGCTAGGTCTCACCTTAAATACAGATTTTCTAAGTTACTTCCCTGTCACATCAATGGTATCAAAAACTTTGCCATCTCTTAATATTTCACTCTTTCTTATTCAGTCTTTAGCCATTACATCTGGCTGTTCATTGTAGTTTAACTTTCAGGAAGGGAGAAGTCACCTTAAGGATAATGGCTTTTTTTGTGTACTCACTGAAGTCTCACTCCTTTCATTCCTGCAATAAGTGCTCTACAAGTGAATGCTAGCAAAGGAGCTAATGGGCAATTGTCATTGTGCCTGTGTATCAAAGTTCAGGTCTCTCTCTAGGATTGCTGCTGCTCAGGGCCTAGCAGTTATTCAGACACACGCTAGAATCAATTCAATGTTTTCTTTATTGTTGCTTCTAGCCTACATTGTACGGACTCTTCTGCTCAGATAGAGAAAACCACAGGGCTTACACTCAATGAGCAGTATTAAAGTAACCTTAGGGAATGGAACCCAAGTATCAAAAACATGCTGTTTTAGTTAGACACTAATTCATAAAAATGACAAACTTAAAATAACATGGATGCTGCACATGTATATTCCCCTGGATTCAAAACAGAATATTCAACACACATTTAATCAGTTTTGCGGTCTCTGGGGCTTATTAATATTTGGCACTCTCCTCTTGTCAATTAAGAGCTGCTTCTCTAGCTCTTAAATAGAGCTGGTCAGAAAATTTCTGTGTAAGCATTTTGTTGGAAGATGCAGGTTCTGCAAAATTGAAGTTTTCTACAGGAAAATTACTATTTTTCCATCTTTTTTTTTTAATTTGGGAAAATCAAACCAAAATATTTTGTTTGGGGTCAGGTCAACCCCAACTGAAACACATCAGTTTGTCAAACTGATTCAAAACATTTTGCTGGTGGGCAGTTTCATGTTAATCTGTGTTCATCTGAGCTGCTGCGGTGTCTCAGGGGAACTATAGTTCTGGTACCTGATGCCCCATTTCTTCTCTATGGGCCAGTCTCCCTGGCAGGACTACATCATCAAGGATGCATTGTGGTCTCATCTCTGGTGGAACAATTCAATTATGGAATATATAGTCCAGATGGGGAGCCCAGCCCATAGAGCAAATGGGGGCATGAGGCATTGTTGTATTGATTTAAATGGAATATATGGGCCAAAGATGTTACCATAATCCAGTCATTGTCTAACATTAAATAGTTTTAAAGGTTTGGGGTTTGCTATACAGAGACCTCAGCCTGCTTAGTACCATAGCAAACACACCATTCAAAATCCTTTTAACCTATTAATAAGGATACAGAAAAGAAGGAAAAACAATGAAAGCTTTTGAAATGTAAAGTATTAAATAAGGCTTTCATTTTCACAACATTCCTGTTCCCTTTCCCCGTTAGCTGGAGAGAGTCCTTAGAAGGAAAACACCCCTTGTTTGACATTCTTTTAGATGGTAATAATGGTCCTTTAGGGGGGAAAATGAAGAAGTTAGTTGAGATTGGCTGGAGCCAGCGTTGTTGCTGTTGTTGTTAAAGTCCAATCTCATTTTCTAGCAGACAAAACAAGACTTACACAAAAGGGAGGAGAAAAGAACAGCAAAGATAGAAAACGCAGCTTCTGTCTCTCATGTTAACTCTCACTTGCAACCTCACTGTTAGAGAAACACAGGCCATTACCTGGTCCATCAGCCACTCTGAGACCTGGCAAACTTGAATGAGCATCGGCTGTTAAGGACATTGCTTTTAGCCGGCTTTTTGGTCAGAGGCTTACAGCAGTGTTGCAAAATATGCAGTCTTGGCCAGCTAAACCAGACTCTTATTAGACAAGAGGAAAAAGGAGCAGGCTAGGAAAGAGAAGAAATAAGCTGGGGAAGGAAAAGGATGTATGAGGAGAGAGAGAGGGAGACAAACTCTTACATCCCAGGTGCTGTTTGGAATACAGCCAGAGCCAGATAGAGGTAGCAGTGTCAGCTGGGTCCCTCTCTCTGGGCCGGTCTGGTCAGCTCATCTCTCAGGATGACAAAGGCCCAAGTAACCAGAAGACAGCGAGGGTAGAAGCTATGATGCTGAAGCTTGCTCCCGTAGCAATTTTTCCCCCAAAGTCTCTTTCTTTAACAACCACAGAAGGGAGTGATGAGTAGAATATTTTGTCCATCTAGTTTCTGACACACCAATTTTGGTTCATTGACTTTCCGTCTCATATTGTCTTGTCTACCAGGAATGATCTTAACACAGTCCTTGAATTATATCAGTAGTGCTTTTTGTTTGGACTAATTCAGACTGTCTCCCTTTTTGTACCTTTTCCCATCAACATTTATTATTATAGGTGACTGACATTTTATAAAATGTCAATCACTTTTTACAGTTGAGCTGGCAAAATTAGGGTAAATTTGTAGGCACAATTATTATAACAGCACCTGAACTGTAACTCCTATGTGGCACCGCAGCTGTGAAGAAGGACCCAGAATATCATCAAACTGATGTGAAACAATATGTTTAGATTCAGTTCAACAAATTAAAAGGAAATATTTTGATGTAGGAATGTCAAAATATTTCATTTCAATCAGAAATATAAGAAGGGACTGCTCAACTTATCCAAATAAAATTTTTGGAAATTTTCATTCCATAAAAAAAAAAAGCCTTGCTCCTGTTCATCCCAATTCAGGATGAAGACAAATTTTGAAACATCAGAATTTCTGCAGAATAGAAGATCCAATCTTTTACTTAAAACAGGTGGTGCCATACAGTACACCGAAAGCAGGACTTTAGCCATAAAAATGGCCAATCTTTACACAGAGCCATAGCATTTGAGGCCCAAAGGGTATTTGGATCATCTAGTCTGACCTCCTCTATAACATAGGCCATTAAATTTCACCCAGCTACCCCTGCATTTATATCAATAACTTGCATTCAGCTAAATCATATCTTCAAGAAAGGCCTCCAGTCTGGATCTGAAGAGATGGCGAAGCCACCACCTCCCTTGGTAGTTTGTTCCAAGAGTTAATCACTCTCACTGTTGAAAAATTGTGCCTTATTTCCACTTTGGATTTGTCTGACTTCAGCTTCCAGCCATTCGTTCTTGTTATTCTTTCCTCTGCTAGATTAAAGACCCTTTAGTACCCAGTATTTTCTCCCCATGAAAGTATCTAGACACTGATCAAGCCACCTCTCCGTTTTATTTTTAATAAGCTAGACAGATGGAGTTCTTTAAATCTCTCACTGCAAGGCATTGTCTGCAGCCCTCAAATTATTTTTGTGGCTCTTCTCTGCACCATCTCTGATTTTTTAACTTTCTTTTTAAAACTTGGACACCAGAACTGTACACAGTCTTCTAGTATTGAACTCACCAACACCATATACAGAAGTTAAATCACCCCCCATTCCTACTCAGTAGCCCACTGTTCATACATTCAAATATTGCATTAGCCCTTTTTGCCAGGGCATCACACTGTGAGCTCTTGTTGAGTTACATGTCCACTATGATCCCAAAATCCTTTCCAGAATAACTGCTTTCCAGGATACAGTCCCCCATTCTGTAAATGTGGCCTGCATTCCTTGTTCCTAGATATATTCAATTTTGCATTTGGATGTGGTAAAACACATTTTGTTTGAATGGGCCAATCTTACCGAGCAACCCAGATCACTCTGCATGGCTGCCCTGTCCTCATCATTAATTACCACTCTGCCAATCTTTGGGCTATGACAGATTTTACCAGCAGTGATTTTATATTTACTTCCAGATCATTGATGAAAACATTGAATAGCAACTGTCCTAGTAGCAATCCCTGTGGAAACCCACTAGAAACAGCCCCATTTGATGATAATTCCCCACTGATGACTACTTTTTGAGATCTGTCTGTTAGTCAGTCCTTAATCCATTTAACATGTGCTTGATTGATATTATACAGTGCTAATTTTTGAATCAGAATATCATGCTGTTCTAAATCAGATGCCTTACAAAAGACTGAGTATATTACATGTAGACAGTTATCTTTACTGACCAAGCATGTAATCGCCCCAGAGAACAAAATCAGGTATGTTTGACAGGACCTATTCTCCATGAAACCATGTTGGCTAGTATTAATTATGCGCCTGTCTTGTAATTCTTTATTCATTTTATCCAGTATTAGCTTTTCCATTATTTTACTAGGGATTGATGTCTTGCTAACTGGCCTGTAGTTACCCAAGCCATCCCACTTGGGTTTTTTGCATATTGACACAACATGAGCACTCTTCCAGTCTTCTGGAATTTCCCCATCATTCCAAGATTATAAATCTACCACATTGCTGTAAAGTTCTAATGATGAGAATTAATTAATATTCATGAGAGCTCACCTGTAGTCTTCACACATTCCTTAACTCCCACTCATTATATTTGCCTTCCTTACACTTTGGAAACTTTCCTTGGATAGTTGAACTCTCAACATGTACTACAATTTCCCCTTGAATAAGTGTACTTTACTCTGCAGCAATAACTCTAATGTAGTGTATGTTCTCAGGGGATTCTGAATTTAGACATGTTTTCCTGTACCACATGTAATTCTTTCCAAAGCAGGATTTCCATGAAGAATCATTAGTGTGAGAATTTTTTGTGCCTACGCCCACTGGTACTGCTGCCAGCCACGTTGCAGCTCTTATTTTGGCAGTATGGTACAAATACATGACACACTTTCATGTCAGATAATATATATAAAATATGTTCCACCACAACACTACAAACTAAGGTGGCTTAGCCTGATGATCAGCTATGGGAAAAGTGTGTTTTAAGGAGGGATCTGAATTTTAAAAAGGGTGAGGGTTTTGCACATAAAAGCAGGGAGAGATTTGCCAGCCAGAGGTGACAAAATACAAGACGGTGAAAAGATGATGGTGGTAATAGAGTACAAAATAAGAGAAAGTGGGAGAATCAAAGGCAGCAGGACTATGAGGAAATAGGGCAAAGATATTTCTAAAGGAAGTATAATCAGATCCTAGAATTCTGGACTGAAACTGATTTGATACATCCTCCCAACAACATGCTTATTACTAATGTTCCAGGCAAATGTAAAACAAAACAGTGGAACACATTTGATCTCTTGTGGTGATGATTTCAAGGGCCACGATGGGTACAGAACAGGCACTTTAAAATTCCTCCTAAAAGGAGACAAACGGCTATTGGTATTTCTGAGGTGTCTGAGGCGAACAAGAATATGTGAATCAATGCTACATCAAATGCTCAAAAGTAAAAGCAAACAGATAAGCATACGGTGTGGTGCTGCTGCTCTGAAAATGGAGTGTAAAGGGGAATTGTGGGATTTCATGTTTGTGTCTCAATGCCTTCCAGAGCAAATAGGCTCAGTTTACAAGCAAAAAAAAAAAAAAAACTTCCCTGCCCCCATCCCTCCACCACTCCTATAAACACAGCCCTACTGTATACAATGACAAAATTCCCATTCACTCCAATGGGCCAATATTTCACTCACTGTGTGTTTTTCTGGCTCATGCAACATCACCAGCAATAAAGACCCTCCGTAGCTCTCCCCTGGGCAACCCCAACAGTTCTGCAGCTTCACTAGGAATGTGGATGTACAAATGAGGGTGGCATTTGGCCCTGTGAGGAGAATTGAATTAGCAGTTCTACTGATGCTGCCTGCACACAAACAGAATTCAGCTCACTCCCATAGCACTGCAGGGCCAGCAGAGCTAACAGGAATAAAAATCAGCAGAAGCTTCTGACTGCTAGTAAAGAAAGCAAATATGACTCAATACACACAGGAATGGTGAAATTTTTTCACTTTCAGGGCAATTGCACATCTATTCCACAGTCCACCAAGTGCACCCACTCTGGGCTCCCAGCCACCACCTCTCTTGGGTGGAGACATGCATCTCTCTTGCTCCTCCTGACCAGAGTGTTTTTAGTCAGCACGCTTCCTGTCTTCACTGTGATATTCCCAGCAAACCAGTGTCTGCACTCTACTTTTTCTCTAAAGGCGATGAACAGCATAACTAAGCAGTTACAAGTTACCACACAGCTCTTTCTAAGCAAGCACATTTATTCTTAAGGTGCGAGTGTTACAAAGAAAACATACTAAAAACAATAAAAGAACCTATACACCTACTAAAAAGCTTACTGGAGGTCACCCTCCAAGTCCCACCTCAGGCTCTGGTAGATGTCAGTCCTCCAAAACCTACAATTGGATTTTCCCCATGTTTTCATGTTCAAAACGGTCTCAGATTCAGAACCAGAAACCAGGTTGGGCAGTTCAATCATTTCTTATTACAGCTCAGGCCTTTGAGCTCTAGTCTCTGGGATCAGCAGACAATGACCCTCTCCTCAGATCTTAGCTTCAGAAGGCTGGGTTTTTGCAGAACGAGAGATGGGGAATTGCATTTCTAGGTATTCCCCAGGAAATTCACTTCACACTTATCGTCCCAAAAGCCTATTCTTGTCAGACACATTTTCAGTGTAGCCCTTTGAACTCCCAGGCCTCACATCACATCTCCCCTCAGAGAGGTTACATATAATCTGGGCCCTCAATAATGCATATCTTTGCATTTCATACAATGGACTCCCAAGATACTTCAACTTAATTCAATATGTTTTTTCCCGACCAAGGATACTGCATGAAGTTGCCATCTCTGTTACAATTACATTTCAGAATGAAAACACATTTTAAAAAAGGAACCAGAGAAATGTACCAGGTCAAAATAGGTAGGAGGACAGTTATTGAGCTCTGGATACTCAGATGACATAGGAGATATAAGCAAGTTCTGTGTGATTTTAGGTCATGTATCACAAAATGCAATGCAAATATAATGAGCCAGACTCTCCATTGGTGTAAATGGGAGCAGCTCCACTGAATTGAATAAAGCTGCTGCCATTTACACCAGCTAACGATATGACCCATCACATCTGTGTTTTCTTAAGCTCAAAAAAGAGCCTGTACAAATAAAGGTTTCAGAGTAGCAGCCTTGTTAGTCTGTATCCGCAAAAAGAAAAGGAGTACTTGTGGCACCTTAGAGACTAACAAATTTATTCGATCATAAGCTTTCGTGAGCTACAGCTCACTTCATCGGATGTGGAAAATACAGTGGGGAGATTTATATACACAAAGAACATGAAACAATGGGTGTTACCATACACACTGTAACAAGAGTGATCAGGTAAGGTGAGCTATTACCAGCAGGAGAGCGGGGGGGAAAAAATCTTTTGTAGTGATAATCAAGGTGGGCCATTTCCAGCAGTTAACAAGAACATCTGAGGAACAGCGGGGGGTAGGGAGAGGGTAAACATGGGGAAATAATTTTACTTTGTGTAATGACCCATCCTCTCCCAGTCTTTATTCAAGCCTAAGTTAATTGTATCCAGTTTGCAAATTAATTCCAATTCAGCAGTCTCTTCTCGGAGTCTGTTTTTGAAGGTTTTTTGTTGAAGAATTGCTACTTTTAGGTCTGTAATCGAGTGACCAGAGAGATTGAAGTGTTCTCCAACTGGTTTTTTAATGTTATAATTCTTGACATCTGATTTGTGTCCATTTATTCTTTTACGTAGAGCCTGTCCAGTTTGACCAATGTACATGGCAGAGGGGCATTGCTGGCACATGATGGCATATATAACAGTGGTAGATGTGCAGGTGAACAAGCCTCTGATAGCGTGGCCTACCTACATGCCTCCAGCTTTCATCCAGACCACACCACACGATCCATTGTCTGCAGCCAAGCTTTACGATAGGACCACATTTGCTCCAACCCCTCAGACAGAGACAAACACCTACAAGATCTCTGTCAAGCATTCTTACAACTACAATACCCACCTGCTTAAGTGAAGAAACAGATTGACAAAGCCAGAAGAATACTCAGAAGTTACCTACTACAGGACAGGCCCAACAAAGAAAATAACAGAACGCCACTAGCCATCACCTTCAGCCCCCAACTAAAACCTCTCCAACGCATCATCAAGGATCTACAACCTACCCTGAAGGACGACCCATCACTCTCACAGATCTTGGGAGACAGGCAGTCCTTGCTTACAGACAGCCCCCCAACCTGAAGCAAATACTCACCAGCAACCACACACCACACAACAGAATCACTAACCCAGGAACCTATCCTTGCAACAAAGCCCGTTGCCAACTGAGTCCACATATCTATTCAGGGGACACCATCAAAGGACCTAATCACATCAGCCACAGTATCAGAGGCTCATTCACCTGCACATCTACCAATGTGATACATGCCATCATGTGCCAGCAATGCCTCTCTGCCATGTACATTGGCCAAACTGGACAGGCTCTACGTAAAAGAATAAATGGACACAAATCAGATGTCAAGAATTATAACATTCAAAAACCAGCTGGAGAACACTTCAATCTCTTTGGTCACTTGATTACAGATCAAAAAGTGGCAATTCTTCAACAAAAAACTTCAAAAACAGACTCCAACCAGAGACTGCTGAATTGGAATTAATTTGCAAACTGGATACAATTAACTTAGGCTTGAATAAAGACTGGGAGAGGATGGGTCATTACACAAAGTAAAATTATTTCCCCATGTTTATTCCCCACCCCCACTCCCCACTGTTCCTCAGATGTTCTTGTCAACTGCTGGAAATGGCCCATCTTGATTATCACTACAAAAGATCCCACCCCCCACTCTCCTGCTGGTAATAGCTCACCTTAAGTGATCACTCTCCTTACAGTGTGTATGGTAACACCCATTGTTTCATGTTCTCTATGTATATAAATCTCCCCACTGTATTTTCCACTGAATGCATCCGATGAAGTGAGCTGTAGCTCATGGAAGCTTATGCTCAAATAAATGTGTTAGTCTCTAAGGTGCCCCAAATCTTCCTTTTCTTTTTGTACAAATAAAGTTTTCATTTTGCCTTGATGCACATACAAGCTGATTGTGATGCCCTAATATCCTTGAGATGAGGAGAGCATTGATGCACAATAGGCAACAGGAGGCAAATCCATCCCTGTGGCTTCAGTGGGGCTACAGCAGGCTCTAATGGCATAGCCCTCGAACACACTCAGCACTAGCTCTCCTGGCTGTGCCCTAGCAACAGACATTGTAGTAGATGAATAAAGAGCCTTAGCCAGAGTGTAAAAAAGCTAAAAGGTCAGAAAGGTAAACAGAATCAGAACCGCCATGAGCTTCATAGATCAGTAAGAGGATTTTAAAGCCATATGCTGCTTAACAGGCAACCAGGGTAGAGGGAACACGACATGGCAGAAATATGATCTGCAGATCATAGTAACAGTCCTGGGAACATTCAAAACCATCTGCAGCCAGTTTAGCAAACAATCTGGAAAGCCACCAGGAACAAATTAAAATAGTCAGCCCTGGAAGTAATGAGCGCCTAGACAAATGAGAGCATGGGTGAATTCAACTGTGTTTGCGGGAAATGGAGAGCCCCTGTTCTTGCAATAGTCTCAAAAACACGCAAACAATTTCTCACCACAGCTTTCTTATGAAGATGGGAAACTAAATAAAGGGCCATAAAGGGAAGGCTGAAAGAAAACACATTGCAGTGCTGCATCTCAGAAGGGTTAATCAGGCTCTCACAGTACTCATCAGCAGTAATGTTAATGCAATTCAGAAATATTCCTCACATACACTGCAGTGTCTTGGACCCCTACACACTGCACCACATGTTGAGCATGGAGTGCTGGGAAGTGTGTTGACAAATCCTGCTGAGAGCGTGTGTGCTTGAGAAAAGAAAAGGAGGACTTGTGGCACCTTAGAGACTAACCAATTTATTTGAGCATAAGCTTTCGTGAGCTACAGCTCACTTCATCGGATGCATAATGTGGAAAATACAGAAGATGTTTTTATACACACAAAGCATGAAAAAATGGGTGTTTATCACTACAAAAGGTTTTCTCTCCCCCCACCCCACTCTCCTGCTGGTAATAGCTTATCTAAAGGCTGGCTAATGTATATGGTGCTAGTGCTTGAAATCCCAGTACACAGGTTCATCGCATGGTGCCAACATCAGGTTCTCAGCCATTTAACTCAGATACAAAGACCCACAGGCAGGCGCTTTATGTATTTTTATAAAGAGGTTTTGACCCATGTGTACAACAAAGCATGGAGTGAAACATGTGACATAAGACTTAGATTCGGTGCTCATTCAGATACCACAATGTTGAGAACAGTTCATTGCCTAGTGTGGAGGAAAAACACAGTAGACCCAAGTAGGCCTAAAACTTTGGTCAAGCTAACTGTGTATATGAAGGCTAAGAAGAGAGTAAGAAAAATTCCATTGTGGGGCAAGTGCAGCAGCACCGCTTAAGAAATATCATCCTAACAGCTAGAAATTAGGAAAGACCGTTAACCGCAAAAGAACAACTTGTCAATAACAGGAAAAGCTTGTTTTGTTATATTCCAAATAAGGCAAAACTACTGTTAAGGCTCACATTATATGCCAAATAAGGGAAAGCTCCATTGGTGGAAGTGTGCTTGACCAATTGTGGTTTTCAGCTATATAAACTCCTGCATTTTCTGTTTATGCCAAAGCAGCTCTGGCTGACTCTCCCTGTATGCGCATGCTTGAATAAAGCTGGCCTCAGGCTTGTTCTGAACCAAACACAATGCGTGGTTAATTTTCCACCATACTAGGTATACAAAGGCAACAGGAACCATTTTGATTTTGTCAGTATATGTAAAGCAAGAATGGTATCATGATATCTTTTTCTAAAAAAAACCCCTCACTTTCTTTTTTAGCTTCAAGGAGAATGGTACAACAAAATGATTGAAACAGATTTGAGCCAAATTTCACTGTTATGCACTGCTAAATTTTCATTGATTCGTTTTAAATATTACTGGTTCCAAGAAATGACTTCAAAATATAAGCTTTAAGGATCAAACCTTTGTCGTAGTCCTGAGAAAGGCATGGTATATAGCTTCATTGTCCCAGAAGTAGACCCAAGAAGAAATTGTGATTCAAGGATAGCCTATGACTGCACTTGCAAGCCTCCATGGGTAGTTGCTCATATATGGTTAGCAAGTGTACCCCATACTTGTACTGAGTGTCCACATATGTTGCACTGGGCCTGGCAATACACTGTGTATACATATATACCCATGTTCATGCTGCCCCTCGTTGGTACGCAATGTTAGTGTTACCATTTATGGGGCGGTATCCCAGAGTTCTGTGCATCATAGGAGACTCTCTAGGAACCAACTTCCTGCATGTTGCTGGAACACATTTGGTGACAGCAGCTCCCGCTCACCTCTCCCTTCTGCCAGAAGACATGGATCAAGTCCTGGATGATGTGGCTCTGTTCCTACTACTTGTCACGAGAAAAATGTCCATGAGAAACAACTTGCTAGATAATTGAAGGAATCAGGCCAGAACTTTTTTACAAGCCAAAGTTGCCTGACCAAGAGGGTGAGTGACTATCCACGGTGATCCCTTGGACCAGATGTTATCACTGCTGGTATCACCACAGTGTGCCGCTGGGTGGACCACCACTTCTGGTCCAGGAAAACCAGCACAATGTGGTAGGATCACATCATTCTGGAAACCTGTGATGACAACCAGTTGCTTCAGAACTTCTGAATGAGGAAGCAAATCTCCAGAGAGCTGGGAGACAGCCTGCACCAACCCTTCAGTGCTAGATCACTTGTTCTCAGAGATCCAGACTGTCCAATGCCCTTTGGATACTGGTAGCACCTGACAGCTACCAGTCAGCTGCAAACCAACTGGTTGGGAGGGAGGGAGGGTGAGGTGGGAAGTCCACTGTCAGGGTGGGGGTTGCCAGGCTATCCATACTGCCATCTACCCCCAGGTGGCTGCCATAACTCAAGTACCAGAAATTACAGCTGGATTTCAGTAGATGGAGTTTCTGAAATGTGCAGCCACGTGCACACTGTTCCTGGCAGGCAAGGGAAATCCTGGATGCACTGTGCTCACACATCCTGGAACAGCCAGAAGCCAGAGGGTAACTTCTGTGACTGTGCTGCTGGACATGTCACTCCAGGCTGCTGTGGGAAAAGCACTAGACAACATCGGCACTTAGGATTTGTCTACACTTAAAATGCTGCAGTGGTTGATTCTTCCATCAACCTAGCACTGTCTACACTGGGGGTTAGGCCAGTTTAACCGCATTGTTCAGGGGTCTGCATTTTTCACTATGAGTGACAGTTATACCAACCTAATCTCCTAGCGTAGACCAGGCCTAAGTTTCGTGCCCAAATACCTCTGAGTTTTGATCCCCTGCAACCGATGTCTATACCTATTGGCCACAGAATTGTACGAAGGTACCTCCTCAAGGTTAACATCTTTGATGGTGCATTTGTTCTGTGGAAGGTTTTGAGGCAGCTCAGTTGCCATCGTAGTGAAACATTTTTGTTTTATAGTAATACCTGTGGTAAAGAGTGACATTGGGAGCACTCAATCAGTTGTGAACATCTATAAAAACAGTTCCGTAAGAGATTGGGAGGGGTTTCAGAACCTGCTGTCTTTACACTGTTCCCTGACAGCTGTGACTATAGCACTGATCAGCTACTTAGCATGACTACATGCAAGGTTCACAGTGGTCAGCGTTTGGTGGGGGTGGAGGCAGGCCCACCAACAGGGGCCGGGGGTGGAGGGCAAAGGGGGCAATTGCACAGAGGTCCAGGCAATTTAAAAAGGCCCAGGGGCCCTTGGCCACCAGCAGCGCAGTGGGGCTAAGGCAGGCTTCCTGCCTGCCCTCACCACTCCCAAAAGTGGCCGGCACATCCGTGCAGCCCTTGGGGAGGGGATCTCCGCGCACTGCCCCTGCCCTGAGTGCCAACTCCACAGCTCTCATTAGCTGGGAACTGTGGCCATTGGGAGCTGCAGGGGCAATGCCTGTGGGCAGTGGTGCACGAAGGCCCCCTGGGACTCCTGCCTAGGAGCCACTGCCAGAGGGATGTGCCGGTTGCCTTCGGGAGCCGTCCAAGGTAAGTGCCAACCCCCTGACCACCTCCTGCACCGCAACCTCCTGTCCCAGCCTAGATCCCACATCCTGCATCCAAACTCCCCCCCAGAGCCTGCATCCCGCACCCCCTCCCACACCCCAACCCCCTGTCCCAGCCTGGTGAAAGTGAGTGGGGGGGGGATGGAATGAGCAGGGGGCAGGGCCTCAGAGAAGTGGCAGGACAAGGGCATGGCCAAAGGGAAGGGGCAGGGCAAGGGTCTTTGGGTTAAACAGTTGGCAACCCTACCAGGCGGGCATGTGGAAGCCCTGGCTGTGCCAGAAGAGCGCGCCCAGCAGTGCAGCTGGCAGCTCGCTGGGCACCAGCCAGCAAAGGCACAGTACCGCCCAAACATCAGACGGACCACGTCCGCACAGGTGCGGCTTGTGCGTGCATGGGGGCCCATTGACTGTTCTGCCCTGGGGCCCAAAATTGTTGTCGGCAGGCCTGGGTGGAAGAGTAGGGGCCATTTAAGCACTATTCATTGTTTGATGTCTTCAGTATAAATTTAATATTGTGTCCTTTCGCTGTACAGTCAGTTAATAGATTACCAAAGCCATAAAGATGTTTATCAAAACTTTTCTTGTGGTTTTCATTCTGCTGCTGGTGAGAGGAGCAGTTAGTTCTGAGCACCACTCTCTATCCGTACCCTTCTGCTGCTTTCTTTGACATTAGGATATTTTGGGCCCAGTGACGCAGGGGTGGAAGCGGGCCTGGGAGAATCAGAGAACTAGTTGCAGCATTGTGGTACCACAGAGTTGCAGAAATAAAATTCATATGCTGTGAATCTTGGGGACCTATCCCAAAACTGAAAAAAAAAATCCCATTCATCGTCGTCAGGAAGAAGGATCTACATACAAGTAAACTGAACACTAACATTTCTGACAGTGATGCATGGAATAGAAAAACTCAGACTTCCTGAACAATATACATGTTATTGTCTGTGAATCCATCTCCTTGCTCTTCCTCTACTCCTCCCCCTGACAAGGGGTGAACAGATGTGGGAAAATTGGGCCAGCTCATCATGGCACAGGTCCCTCTCAGATCCTCGCTAGGCACTGTCCTTCAGGGGAGTTATGGCACAACAACATCCATGCAGGTGTAACGCCAACAGACCCCTGTCGTCGGCGGGCGGGATCAAACCTGGAACCTCTGGAGCTTAGTGCATGAGCCTCTACCACATGAGCTAAAAGCCAGCTTCCTGTTCGTGAAGGCTGTAGAGCAGACTCATTAATCTCTCTCTCCCGCCCTCCCCCAATGGGACAGAACACCACACCAAGGTGGTGTGTGGGTTGCGTAGGCATGTACAGTCTAGATGTAGATACATTTACTTCCCTGTCCCTAAGGAGAAGTAATTTATTGGGGCCCCTGACAAAGTGCAGCTCACCTTTTTACTTTTCCCAGTGTCAGCTCAGCTCGTGGAGGGCTCTAACTCCTCATCCCTCTTGACATCCTCCTCACCCACTTTGATCACAGGCCATGGCACAGATTAGAATTGAGTGGTTTAATAGCTGACTCAGCTGCATGCCTTTGATGATGGTTTTATTCAAATGAAGGACAAGTTGCACCTGCTAAGCATTTGCTGAGAGGTTTGCAGGAATAGATGGCAGCATCCAGAGTGGGAACAAGAATCAAGATAGGATCCAAATCCTGCAGCTTTGTGCCAGAGTGTGGGCTCCCCACCCCACTCCCTCAGACCTGGCAGCACCGCTTCCCTCCAGTGCTGTGGAATGAGGGACTGGAACAGGCCCTACTCCACAGTGTGTCATAGCTGCCAGGCACAGAGGTGGGAACCTCCAGGAGAAGCTGATTTTCTCCCAGCAGAGCAGGAAGCAGTTGAGAGCAATGAAGGACCCTAAATAAAGAGGAGGAGGAGAGCTGCCTGAGGTCTCCTGGGGAGGTTTTTTTGCAGACAATAATAAAAATAATATACAGTTGTATTTTGGTGCCCTTGATCCCTGTTGCCTCCCCTGACCACCAACCCTTTGCCTCTGGCCCCGGCTGCCTCCCCATCTCCCCACTGCTTTCTCCACCCATTGCCCCGAGCTCCCTTCTGTGGCATCATACCCCAGGTTCATCCTGCTCCTTGTCTCTTGACCAAGGTGCCTGGTAAGGTCGGCCCCCTGGAATGAAGCCCAGAGCCGGAGCTCCACAGCTGAATCATAAGTACATAAGAATGGCCATACTGGGTCAGACCAAAGGTCCAGCCAGCCAGTATCCTGTCTACGGACAGTGGCCAATGCCAGGTGTCCCAGAGGGAGTGAACCTAACAGGTAATGATCAAGTGATCTCTCTCCTGCCATCCATCTCCACCCTTTGACAAACAGAGGCTAGGGACACCATTCCTTACCCATCCTGGCTAATAGCCATTTATGGACTGAACCTCCATGAATTTATCCAGTTCTCTTTAAAACCCTGTTATAGTCCTAGCCTTCACAACCTCCTTAGGCAAGGAGTTCCACAGATTGACTGTGCACTGAGTGAAGAAGAACTTCCTTTAATTTGTTATAAACCTGCTACCCATTAATTTCATTTGGTGGCCCCTAGTTCTTATATTATGGGAACATGTAAATAACTTTTCCTTATTCACTTTCTCCACACCACTCATGATTTTATATACCTCTATCATATCCCCCCTTAGTCTCCTCTTTTCCAAGCTGAAAAGTCCTAGCCTCTTTAATCTCTCCTCATATGGGACCCGTTCCAAACCCCTAATCATTTTAGTTGCCCTTTTCTGAACCTTTTCTAATGCCAGTATATCTTTTTTGAGATGAAGGGACCACATCTGTATGCAGTACTCAAGATGTGGGCGTACAATGGGTTTATATATCGTCAATAAGATATTCTCCATCTTATTCTCTATCCCTTTTTTAATGATTCCTAACATCTTGTTTGCTTTTTTGACTGCCACTGCACACCATGTGGACGTCTTTAGAGAACTATCCATGATAACTCCAAGATCTTTCTCCTGACTAGTTGTAGCTAAATTAGCCCCCATCATATTGTATGTATAATTGGGGTTATTTTTTCCAACGTGCACTACTTTACATTTATCCACATTAAATTTCATTTGCCATTTTGTTGCCCAATCACTTAGTTTTGTGAGATCTTTTTGAAGTTCTTCACAGTCTGCTTTGGTCTTGAGCAGTTTAGTATCATCTGCAAACTTTGCCACCTCACTGTTTACGCCTTTCTCCAGATCATTTATGAATAAGTTGAATAGGATTGGTCTTAGAACTGACCCTTGGGGAACACCACTACTTACCCTCTCCATTCTGAAAATTTACTATTTATTCCTACCCTTTGCTCCCTGTCTTTTAACCAGTTCTCAATCCATGAAAGGATCTTCCTCTTTTTCCATGACAACTCAATTTACTAACAGCCTTTGATGAGGGACTTTGTCAAAGACTTTCTGGAAATCTAAGTACACTATGTCCACTGGATCCCCCTTGTCCACATGTTTGTTGACCCCCCTCAAAGAACTCTAATAGATTAGTAAGACATGATCTCCCTTTACAGAAACAATGCTGACTTTTGAGCAACAATTTATGTTCTTCTATGTATCTGACAATTTTATTCTTTACTATTGTTTCAACTAATTTGCCCGGTACTGACGTTAGACTTACCGGTCTGTAATTGTCAGGATCACCTTTAGAGCCCTTCCTAAATCTTTATATTACATTAGCTATCTTCCAATCATTGGGTACAGTAGCTGATTTAAAGGACAGGTTACAAACCATAGTCAATAGTTCTGTAATTTCACATTTGAGCTCTTTCAGAACTCTTGGGTGAATGCCAGCTGGTCCCGGTGACTTGTTATTGTTAAAGTTCTCAATAAATTCCAAAACCTCCTCCAGTGACACTTCAATCTATGACAATTCCTCAGATTTGTCACCTACAAAAGATGGCTCAGGTTTGGGAATCTCCCTAACATCCTCAGCCATGAAGACTGAAGCAAAGAATTCATTTAGTTTCTCCACAATGATTTTATCGTCTTTAAGTGCTCCTTTTGTATCTCGATCGTCCAGGGGCCCCACTGATTGTTTAGCAGACTTCCTGCTTCTGATGTACTTAAAAAACGTTTTGTTATTACCTTTTGAGTTTTTGGCTAGCTGTTCTTCAAACTCCTTTTTGGCTTTTCTTATTATATTTTTACGTTTAATTTGGCAGTGTTTATGTTCCTTTCTATGTACCTCACTAGGATTTGACTTCCACTTTTTAAAAGATGCCTTTTTATATCTCACTGCTTCTTTTACATGGTTAAGCCGCGGTGGCTCTTTTTTAGTTCTTTTACTGTGTTTTTAATTTGGGATATACATTTAAGTTGAGCTTCTATTACAGTGTCTTTGAAAAGTGTCCATGCAGCTTGCAGGGATTTGACTCTAGTCACAGTACCTTTCAATTTCTGTTTAACTAACCTCCTCATTTTTGCATAGTTCCCCTTTCTGAAATTAAATGCCAGAGTGTTGGGCTGTTGAGGTGTTCTTCCAACCACAGGAACGTTAAATGGTATTATATTATGGTCACTATTTCCAAGTGGTCCTGTTATAGTTACGTCTTGAACCAGATCCTGCGCTCCATTCAGGACTAGACCGAGAGTTGCCTCTCCCCTTATGGGTTCCTGTACCAGCTGCTCCAAGAAGCAGTCATTTAAAGTATCGAGAAATGTTGTCTCTGCATTTCGCTCTGAGGTGACGTACCCAGTGAATATGGGGATAATTGAAAGCCCCCACTATTATTGAGTTTTTTATTTTGGTAGCCTTTCTAATTTCCCTTCGCATTTCATCGTCACTATCACTGTCCTGGTCAGGTGGTCGATAATAGATCCCTACTGTTATATTCTTATTAGAGCGTGGAATTACTATCCCTAGAGATTCTATGGAGCATGTGGATTCATTTAAGATTTTTATTTCATTTGATTCTACATTTTCTTTCACATATAGTGCCACTTCTCCCCACCCCCACATGACCTGTCCTGTCCTTCTGTTATATTTTGTACCCCAGAATGATTGTGTCCCATTGATTGGCCTCACTCCACCAGGTTTCTGTGATGCCTATTATATCAATATCCTCCTATAACACGAGGCACTCTAGTTCACCCATCTTATTATTTAGACTTCTAGCATTTGTGTACAAGCACTTTAAAAAACTTGTCACTGTTTATTTGTCTTCCCTTTTGTGATGTATCAGATTCTTTATGTGAATGTTTCTCATCGGATCTGGCCCATACTTTATCCTCTTCCATCCTCTCCTCCTGACTAAAACCTAGAGAATCTCTATCAATAGACTCTCCTCTAAGAGAAGTCTCTGTCCAATCCACATGCACCTCTGCAGCAATCGGCTTTCCCCCATCTCTTAGTTTAAAAACTGCTCTGCAACCTTTTTAACGTTAAGTGCCAGCAGTCTGGATCCACTTTGGTTTAGGTGGAGCCCATCCTTCCTGTATAGGCTCCCCTTATCCCCAAAGTTTCCCCAGTTCCTAATAAATCTAAACCCCTCCTTCTCTACACCATCGTCTCATCCACGCATTGAGACTCTGAAGCTCTGCCTGCCTACCTGGCCCTGCACGTGGAACTGGAAGCATTTCTGAGAATGCCACCATAGAGGTCCTGGATTTCAGTATCTTCCCTAGCAGCCTAAATTTGGCCTCCATGACATCTCTCCTTCCCTTCCCAATGTCATTGGTACCTACATGTACCACGACCACCGGCTCCTCCCCAGCACTACACATAAGTCTATCTAGATGCCTCAAGAGATCCGCAACCTTCTCACCAGGCAGGCAAGTCACCATACGGTTCTCCCAGTCATCGCAAACCCAACTATCTATGTTTCTAATGATCGAATCTCCCATTACTAACACCTGCCTTTTCCTAATGACTGGAGTTCCCTCCCCCAGAGAGGTAACCTCAGTGCAAGAGCATACCCCAAGATCATCTGGAAGGAGGGTGCCGACTATGAGAAGGTTTCCCTCTGTTCCCGTTGACTGCTCTCCTTCTCCGGGCCTTTCATCCTCCTTAATGGGGAAGGGGCTGTCTGACCGGAGGTGGGACAAATCTACAGTGTCCCAGAAAGCCTTATCAACATATCTTTCTGCCTCCCTTAGCTCCTCCAGTTCCGCCACCCTGGCCTCCAAAGCCCGTACACAGTCTCTGAGGGCTAGGAGTTCCTTGCACCGAATGCAGACATACGCCACCCACCCACAGGGCAGTTATTCATACATGCTACACTGAGTGCAATAAACAGGATAGCCCCCACTCTGCTGCTGGGCTTCTGCCTGCATTTTCTCCTACAGTTACCTAGGTTAATTATAGGGTTTTTGTTTAAATCAAGAAGTTTTGATTATAGTTTAGTGTAAAGGTTTTAAAGAATGGCAAGCGTACCTTGCCCCTTTCCAACTCCCCTTCCCAACTCCCTCTTGAAACTCCCTGTTAGCGGCCCCTGGTCGCAAAGCTCCCTGGTCGCTTGCTCACTGCTCTTTAAAGTCCTGGCTTGGGTGGGGAGGCTGAAACCCAGAGCCCCACCACCCTGAGGGCCTGAAGCCCAGAACCCAACAGCCGGAGCCTCCAGCTGAAGTGGGGGAGGAGGGCGCTGAAGCCCACTCCTGGAGTCCCCCGGCTAAAGTTGGATAGAGAGGGCTGAAGCCTGCCCCCAAAGCCCCTGGGCGCTGCAGGAAAAAACCCTGGTGGCCACATGCAGCCATGGTGGCTGCATTTGAGCAATGCTGCCCTAGATTGATTGCTGTCTGATTTCGGGGCCACACCGCTGGCCAAATACACAACCCAGGCCAACAGTACACTTACTAAGACAGAAAGAAAAGCAGTGCTTATGAGATGGGCAAAGGGAGTACCTAAATACATAGGTAGTTCCCTTATATTTGGAGCTGTCAAGTCCGTATTCACTTCCATAAGAGAAATGAGTGTAGCTAAAACATGACTTCTGCACTCATCCCAGCATTATCCTCCACTTCCCATTACACACAGACCCTTCTCCAGCATACCTGCAATCATGTAACCATGACACTGAACACACTGATCGCTAATATGGGTCAGATAGATATGGAGATCAAGAAGTGCACAAAGAACCAGCTCCAGGAATCTAAATTGGCATGGCCGTGGGCTACATGCCATGGGGCAGATTAGACTTAAGGAGAGCTAGAACAATGTTATCAGAAAATCAGCTGTCAGCCTTGGTCTATCAGTACCCTTGATAAATTAGAATTTTCATGAGTCCCTTCCCCACACTTATTTGCCCTAAAAAGCAAAAACCATACCTCAGGTTTTGATCTCCCAAAGCCCAGCCTTAATGAGAAAGATCACATATAACTATATTGCACCTTGGCTTGGAATGTGGAAGATTTAGAGCCAGCCAGGTAAAATGCTGTGAACTCTTGGGGGCAATGTATTCTCATCCTGTCCACAAACCTGTCCAACCACTGGCTTCATACACACCCTAATAATCTAAAGGGCTGCAGGAAACAAACGTTCTTCCAACATTGATAAAACCAGCAACAAATACATTGAAAAAATGTAGATAACACTAAAGTGATTTGAATAACCTCACTCCAAACTGCCCTGTTATATTGTTCAGTTCAGAGAGGTCAGAACTCTGTGAAACTTTTGTTACAAAACCAGAAATCTGGGGCAAAGATTTTGTGAGAATGTGCCATCTCCTCAGGAACAAGACAGGAAAACCGGGTGAGAACATAAAAGGAGCTAACAGTACTTACCAGATAGAAGGAAAGGAAATACACCCTACAGCTTTCAGATCAAAATGTACACTTTAGGCCTGCTGCTGCTTTTATCTCCCACATTTAAAAGGACAGCTACCAGAAAAGCATGCTGGGAAAAGGTGAACTGACACTAAATTTTTTTTGGGTGGGGGGGTGTAGTGATCACAGGAATAGGGAAGGGTTTGGTTTGCCTCCTTTCTGAGTTGAGGTGTCTGAGTGGAAGACATCCTTTCAAAGCTGGAGTCTAGTGTGTTTCGAATAGTTACACCCATTTGTTTTCCTTTAGCATTAGGGGGATACTATTAGAGCTAATTTTTCAGTTTGCTGGCAGTTCCAAAAAATTGCAACAAAATTTGGTTCATGTTGAACAGAATCCAAAAATTGCAAAAAAATGTCGAGGAATCAAAAAATCCATTTTGGGTTGAATAAAACATGTTTGATCTGAAATGTTATGATGTGAGAGACTCAACTTCAATGCATCCTTCTGCCTGAGGAGAAGTAGGGATTTGAACTTGTGTCTTCTATATTGCAGGAGAGTGCCCCAGAAACTGCCGTATTCTGAGGCATTACTCTTTCAATCTCTCCTATTGAAGATGTCCCACTCTATATAAATCATTAAAGAGTGATTGGAGCAGGGACTCCAACAACGGCACCCACCTTTAGGCTTCCAGCTCCCAGTCATCACCTGTCTTGGGTGGAGACCTGCATGTCTCTCTCTCCTGACTAGGGGTTTTCCAGGCTGCATGGTTCCCTTCCTACACTGTGCTATTGCCAGCAAACCAGACTGCCTGAACAGGCCAGAGTCTGCACTTAGCTTGCTCTTCAAAGGCTATGAATAGCTATACACATGCTAAAAGCTTACCAGAGGTCACCCATTATGGGAACTTAGTAGGCCGAAGTCCTCCCAGCCCAATGGGGTTCCCCCTTGGACAGAAGGTCCTGGATCAGAAAGAAGGCCCTGTGTCCACTGATCCAAACTCAGGCTATTGATCCCAAAGTCCTTGCTATGTTGGTCTCTGAGAATCCAGTTGGAACCAGTATTTGTGAGCCTCTCCAGATGATGCTACCTCTCTGGAGATGTCATAGAATCATAGAATATCAGGGTTGGAAGGGACCTCAGGAGGTGATCTAGTCCAACCCCTACTCAAAGCAGGACCAATCCTCAACTAAATCATCCCAGCCAGGGCTTTGTCAAGGATGTCACACCATGAGTGAATTTTCCTAATCACTCCCCATTGTTCTTAGAGGACTGTGGTCATCCTCCCCCATGATATTACATGCAGTCCCTGGCCCACAATTGCACATAAATGTAATACAGCGAGATCTCCCAAAGATACTGTAGGAAATTACCCTGTCTGTCACAACATGAACTTGATTCAAAAAGTATCCTGATCCTACTGAACTAACTGTTCTCTGAATGAAGCATACAATATTTTCTAAACTGTTCATAAATTCATAATTTTAATGCCAGAAGGGACCATGAAGATTATCTAGTCTGACCTCAACCATTCAGAATACTGCTTTTCAATAACAGCATGTGAAACAATGTATCTCTTGTGTATTGGCATCCATCAGACAAAATGAATACATTACCATCAGTCATCTGGTAAAAGAAAAATAGGGTTATTGTAATAGCTCAAGATCAATATCTCCTGCTTTGAAAATAAATCTCATTTCAATAAATGCCTTGGCTATAAGAAAACAGGGAAACTACTGCCCTGTGAAAATGTTCTATTCCAGTCCGACGCATTCTTAATTAAAGTTTATGGGTATTCTATTAAGAGAACGGTCAGGACAATAATCTCTTCCAAAAAGCTACAGCTAACCAGCCTTATGGTAGGAATTGGAGGACTATGGACAATTTAGCTTCTTTTCTCTAGTTCCTGTGGATGGTGGAAAGGCTCATTTCAGAGCCAACAGAATCTCTCAGTTTCAGCAAATTTCCATTTTGAATAATAATTCTTTATAATTAAATATCACTCTATCTAAAAGCACTTCCTGAACATTTAGATAAGCCTTTCCACTAGAGGTGTCCAAGAAATAGATTTTCCATCCCATCAAAATTTTGAATTTTTTTTTCATCCTAAATTGGGAAAAAAGCCAAAACTGTGAAATGTTTCATGAAATGGATTTTTTAAATTGTTTCAGATGAGCTGAAATGTTTCATTTAAATAAATTTGAAACTTTTCATTTGAATTCAGTTCATTTTTAAAAATTCCTATAAAAATTCCTATAAAATAAAGTAAATTTCTCAATGAAAATTTCTTTCAAAGCAAAAAAAAAATCAACATCTTTCATTCAAAAAATATTTGAAATAGGATGTTTCAACATGTTCTAAACTGTTTTCCATTTTTCCCCAAAACAAAATGTTTTCAAAATGAATATAATTTTGTGAAAAATTTCAGTTTTATCAAAATGGCATTTTGCAACAGAAAACTGTTTCAACACAAAATTTTCAACTAGCTTTAATCTTAGCACACCTGTAAGTTAGTAAATGTTATTATTCCCATTTTATGGAGAGATAAACTAAGGTTCAAATGGCCTGATTCAAAACCTACTGAAGTCCATGAAAAGGTTCCCTTTTTAAAATAAGGGGAGTCTTTTCATGGGCTTCAATAGGCTTTGGATCCAGCCTTCCATTAGTCTCTTTAGACTAAAGAGATTATCATCCTCTGACTTCCGCTAGATGCTAAAAGAAAGCAATGGCAAAGATGGGAATAAAGGACAAAAATCAATGGCAAAACTACCATTGACTTCAGTGGGACCAGGATTTTACCCCAGGGATCCGGATTTGCCATCCTGTGTCCTAATCCTAGAGAGCACTTCATGGCTCAAAATCATACCCATTTTTTACATCAGGACAAAGTCTTGAATTATTTAGAATTAATAGAATTATGCTGGATAGATAGATTAGATAGGTATGCTGGATAAAATTTTACAAAAGAAAATACACACAAAATTTTCTCCCACAATTCTTTTTTCCATGGCAGGAAAGCCAGCAGGAAGCATCATGAAATGTAAATAACCTAAGTTAACAGGGATGTGCTGAAATGTCGTATCCTTGGGAGTTTGCAGTAACTGAGAAGCTTTGAATCAAGAATCTAAAATCTGCTCTCAGACATTCATGTGATTCTTCCCTCCACTACACCAGTTTTACACAGTGCTTATCTCCGTTGCTTTCAGTGATGTTAAACTGATATCGCTGAGTAGAGAAACAAGTTTATGGACTTCCAAATGATTTCAAAACAGCTTTAATTGATTTCATTGGGAATTGCATTAATGTATCTGAGGGAAGAATTTAGCTCTATGGCTTTAAAATGCAGCATCTTAACACGCCTACATATTGTTAAAAAACCTGGTGAACAGAATAGTCATACAGTGCTTTTGTCAGGAGGTGCTACAGATTGATTATTCATTTTGAATGGGTAATTGCAAAGTATTTGAATAATTGGGATTCTTTATGAATTTGTAAAGTATTTGAATAAATTGGGAATTTTTATATTTTGTAGATGGTTCACTTCAGGAGACCAACCTTAATTTCATGTAAGAATGTCAGATTAGAGATAATTGCGGTTCACAGTAGCTAGCCTCCCAGAAGATTCTATGAATAGTACTGGGAGAGTCAGTGATTAAGGGTGACCATACAAATACTATCATTGGCTAGAACAATATAGTAGACTTTCTTGTTATGGCCTGCATATAAGTGAATTTCATTTAAAAACCATTTTGGTTGAAATTATGGAGCTGGTGGCCAGATGTTCTCTGTGGAAAGTCTGCTGGCTCTGGAATTCATTTCCTCTTATAGTCCATGAGAGCCCTGGTTTGGCAGCCTTCATAGTCTATGGGATATATTTATTCAACCAGGTATTTCCTTTACTGTTAGCAAGGCAGCTCTGGGGGATGCGCTTGTCAGTGGGTATGGATTGTTAATGGTGGGAATTGTTTTGTTACCTATGGTGACTAACATTTATATACGTGTGTGTGTTTTATTTGATTGTTAACAGATGCCAACTCAATGGGTAACAAAAGCAGCAAGTGGTAATATTTATTTCCTGTTTACACCTTCTTTTTAAGACAACCTGTATTCAGTGGAGCAACACTCACTTTATGTCAGAAATGAGTTTGGCCCATACAGAGCAACTGCCTATTACTTCTCTTTTTTGTTTCCATATGTTTTACATCCATTGTGCATTAACTGAAGCAAAGGACTCCATCTCTGTTTCTTCTCAAAATTTGTCTCAAGGAATTTTTATATCAGGTAGGTTCTTCCTGCAGAAAGTGCAAAAATGATCTTTTTGAGAATGAAATGTTGTCAGTGTCATGGTGCTCTCACTCACTTGAGTGTCGTTAGCTCACAAAACTCCTTTGGGCAGTGGTAGCATAATTAAGAATTCAAAGATTTATGACTTCACTTGTTTAGCTAGATGGCACTAATGCATCATGTCAGGACCAGCTGTTGGAAGAGTCAGCTCAGATACTGTTCCTTTATGAAAAACTGGAGTTTGAGATAAGGAAGGGAAAAAAGAAGTCTCTGATGAACATTATTATTTGCTGGAAATTCTCCAAAAAAAATTTTTTTTTGCAGTTTCTCTATAGAATATGGCCAGAGTTCATTGATCCACAGACTATCATCTTGAGTAACAGATTAAAAACAGATGGTCATGGATCAGCGCTTGGCTACAAACCTCAGGAGAAACTGGAGGGCGTATAGTAGTGATGGAGCACAATTGAAAATAGGGGTTGAATTGATTTTTTTCCTCTTTTGGTTTCCCCATAGTTTTATACAGAGTCCAATATACTTAAAATTTAAATAATGTTATCACACAGAAAATACATGAAGTACATTGAAAATAGACAAAAATTATACAAAGTACACTAAAAGTACACAATAGACTTTTTATATGGGGTCTGTTAGGTTATTTTCCTGGAATGTCTTATTTTCAGTAAGATATTGTCAGTGAAAAGATACTTTGCATAAACTGTTTGAAATTGATGGTGGGATCTTTGCTTCACTGAGTCTGATCATTTAAAGAGAGGGCATAATTCATATGTCCTCATAAAGATGGTAAATACACACTAACGGATAAGGAGATACTCTACCACAGAGTAAGTGTGTGTAGAGTATTCAGACATATTGTATATTAAATTATAATGCATAAATATAACAGTGAAGCTAGTGTGTTAATATATTAAAGTGTAAACAAGATGAGTCAAAATAATAGTCAAATCAACATTTTAGCTTATCAAGATGGAATATTTCAACATTATCAGAACAAGAAGATCTAAACAATGAACTCTGACTTTTTCCCCATCAAAAATTTTGTTGAAATCAACATGTTCCCGCAAAACACGTCCATTTTGATGAAATCACATTTTTCAACAAACAAGTAAGCATTCTGTTGAAAAATTTTCAACCAGCTACACAATTTTGGATATAGATAGAGCTGAGTTAATAATGAATCCAATTAATTTAATCTCTTTCTGCTCATCAAATATCTGTGAGCATATCACAGCTTCCTCAATTTATGATAAAGAATATTCCAATTTCCTTTGCATTTTTAAATTATAGATTAATTGCAAACAGTTCTCAGCAAGTGTTTGGTGTATTCATTGTTTGCTATTGAAACTGATTGGTTAGTGTGATTGGTCGGAGACATCACATGGTATCATTCTTAGATTGGCTTAATGCACAGACACTTTTTGCATGAATATTCACCTATGTACATTTAAAATTCAGATTCCAAGAACACTTGTGCATGCGATTTTAAAACCCATTGTCCACATACACCAGTTACTCCTGGAGGATTTCTGCACCACTGCACAATGCAAAATTTTGCAGAAATTAACATTGTGCATGCAGAATTTCCTTTCCCCCACATAATGACAGGTTTCAGAGTAACAGCCATATTAATCTGTATTTGCAAAAAGAAAAGGAGTACTTGTGGCACCTTAGAGACTAACCAATTTATTTGAGCATGAGCTTTCGTGAGCTACAGCTCACTTCATCGGATGCATACTGTGGAAAGTACAGAAGACGTTTTTATACACACAAACCCCCCATGAAAAAATGGGTGATTATCACTACAAAAGGTTTTCTCTCCCCCCTCCCCACTCTCCTGCTGGTAATAGCTTATGTAAAGTGACCACTCTCCTTACAATGTGTATGGTAATCAAGGTGGGCCATTTCCAGCACAAATCCAGGGTTTAACAAGAACGTCTGAGGAAGGGGGGGGGCGGACGTTCTTGTTAAACCCTGGATTTGTGCTGGAAATGGCCCACCTTGATTATCATACACATTGTAAGGAGAGTGATCACTTTACATAAGCTATTACCAGCAGGAGAGTGGGGTGGGGGGAGAGAAAACCTTTTGTAGTGATAATCTCCCATTTTTTCATGGTCTGTGTGTATAAAAACGTCTTCTGTACTTTCCACAGTATGCATCCGATGAAGTGAGCTGTAGCTCACGAAAGCTTATGCTCAAATAAATTGGTTAGTCGCTAAGGTGCCACAAATACTCCTTTTCTTTCCCCCACAGAAATTGGCTGCAGTGCTGCTATCTGCCACTAGGGGCCACTGGACTGGGCAGAGCCCAGTTTGCTCATAAAAGACACTGCTGGGGGGATGGAGAGGGAGCTAGAAAGTTCCTGGCAGCTCCAGTTCCCAGCATGCCCTGAGGGAAGGAGAGGGCGGCATGAAGGAAACTGTGCAAATTTGGCATCGAACATCAGGCTGTTCCTCCCTCTGGATCCCTGGGCTCTGTGGCAGAGGGGGACAGGTGTCTGGGCTAGGGGAGGCCACTGTGCTCTGGAAGGGAGAAGGTGGTGCGGGTATCTGGGCTGGGAGGGCCCTGTGGTTGGGCTTTGGGAAGGAAGGGGTTCTGGTGTATTGGCTGGGGGGCCCCCTCAGATGGGCTCTGGGGGAAAGGGGTTGTGGGTGTGTGGCCCCCCAGCTGGGCTCAGGTGGGGAAGGGGGCAGAGAAACAGGAACTGGGTTGTCATAGAGGTTTCTTTAACTCTCTACTCCTGGGCAGATTTTTGTGTGTGTCTGTATTGTTACAGACATACTTGCTGACAGGTATTTTGAAATAAATTACCAAAATAATTTAAACTGGTGTGATTATGTAGTGTTATTTTGACAAATAACATTTGCAGAATTTTGCAGAATTTTAAAATATTGAGCCCAGAATTTTTAATTTTTTGGTGCAGAATGCCCCCAGGAGAAACTAGTGTCTGCAAAACTCAACCACAAAAATATTGGTGGAAAGTGATTACAAAAGAGCAAAAGCACAATGAAACACATTTAAAACTGTGGGTGAATACTGAAAGTTCCTGAAGCAGATATATAAAACGTTTTATGACAACATTTTGCTGTTGATCATTGATGAAGTCTGAAACAAGATTTGGGTCAGATTGCATCTATTTAACTGAGACAAGCATTTTATATTGGATGGTGGCAGCACCTCAGAATCTGTGTTAACCATTGTCGTTTGGGATGACTAAATGAGCAGGAACTTGGTTGACTTTTTACGTGTGTGTGTGTGTGTGTGTGTGTGTGTGTGTGTGTGTAAAATTTCAAAATGAAAAACGTTCAAAATTTTCAGAAAGTGTTTCATTTTGGTGCAGGAAAATGCACAACTTTTTCGTGAATTTTTATTTTCAACCGCCTTTTTAAAGTGGAAAAAAATAAAGTGTTTTTCCAGCAATGAAGAAACTTTTTGTAAAAGTACCCCCCCTACAAAAAAAGCAAATGTTAGGAAAATGTATGAATTTGAATTTTTTTAATGATATATACTTATCTTTTTCCAACCAACTCTAATTTTTTACAGTGTCTGTAAGATCAGAATTATGACATTGTCTTCTTGGCCAGGAACAGGAAGGTCAAAGGGACTCTAATTCCTCCCTCTTCATGGCGCAACCTGGAGAATTCACTTCTTTTGATGGCCTACGTTGGTCCCACTCCTCTCTCTTCACAAACCATTCTGGGGTAGGCCAGCATGCTCGCCTCTTCCCTTACTAGTAGATTTGTTCCCAAGAAACCCCAGCCTGGCGATGGCTGGAAATAGCCCATCTCATGACACTGTGGCAGTTGCAGGTTTAGCTCTATGCAGACATTTCAAAACACTCAAATACTTCAAAACCACAGTTATTGTAAGCTAGGATAATGAATGCTCTTCTCCAATTTCCATCTTTTACAACCTGCATTTTGGGTTAAATTATGGGTCAACTTTCTAAAGACTCGACATGATGGGGGGTTAATTAATAGATTAATATTCAATATTTAATCCCTCATATAATCCAATTTTTCTGGTCCTGAAATGATCATTGAGACCTTGGCTGCTCGATAGAGTGTGCAGCCTGATTCTTTATTGGTTGCCAGCTGCTACTAATTTAATAAACTGGGTGTTTAGTCCCAGATTCTAGTCCCAGAATCAAACACAACAGAATTAAAATTAACAAGCTCAATATCTTGAGGGAACCCTGGGGTGTATGGCAACAGCCCTCACAGTGAGGGCAAGCAAAGCCTTAGCCACTTTTATTAATACAATCAGTAAAAACAAGAAAGCCAATACCTCATAAACAAATAGTAGTAATATAGTATTGGAGATATCTTTAATACCATCCTTTGTACATGCTCATATACCCACATCCTTCTATGGGGATCTGGTGGTAAGACACAAAGAACCAACCCTGTTTCTGGCATGCAAAAATGAGTCCAGTGATCGAGACCTCATGCCAAAAGATTGGTGGCAGATTATGACAATTAAGAGCTGACGGGTCAGTGATGGAAAGCTCGCCACCCAGCTACATGGTGGCTTGGCCTTTTATAGGGCCTGAACACTATCATGAATATTCATGCAGCTGCCCAGCCTACCAGGTCAGATTGGTAGGTAGGTCACATCTAAGTTCCTCACCCTCATAATATTGGGGTACCTGTATCCTATAGGTTAACGTAATGGTGCCTTTTAGCTCACTACCATATACATGAACTGTTGCTAAAGCAAGTTTGTGGGTTAAACATCTGCCAACAATTTTATCCTAAAATATCCAAGCTTAGTATCAGTTGAATATTCCTGCAGTTACCTGGTATCGTTATGTACCTTCCCAGTTCCCCCAAATCAGGGTAACTGTCAGGCCATTTTATCTATGCTAACTTGCTTAAGCCAGCGTCTTACAGGATACAGGCCTGTAGATCCCTTGTGTTAAGACTAAGCTAGCTCTATTGGTTACATGTGGCAGCCTTCCTCCTGGGTGAGTAAAGGTAAGTATTAATGGGCATTATGGAAAGCTTTCAAAAAGTGTAGGCTCTTCTGAAATGCGGAGGGAGGGAGTATCTATGTATTGTGACAGGGCAAGGCCAGATGGCTATAGAAAAGTAGTGGAAGATAGATTTATTAGCTCCAGACTAAACAAATCCCTGGTACCAGGATAAATGAAATGGCAGCTGCTCCAGGTCAATTAAGACACCTGGGGCCAATTAAGAACTTTCCAGAAGGCAGGGAGAAGGCTAGGTTGATTGGGACACCAATCAGGTGCTGGCTGAAACTAGTTAAAAGCCTCCCAGTTAGTCAGGTGGGGGTGCATGTCAGGAGCTGTGGGAGGAAGTTGCGCTGTTGGAGAGGCTGAGTAGTACCATATCAGGCACAAGGAAGGAGGCCCTGAGGTAAGGGTGAAGTGGAGCTTGAGGAAGTGAGGGCTGCTGTGGGGGAAGTGGCCCAGGGAATTGTACATGTCATGTTTCTAAAAGGTCAGCTACCGTAGCTGATACTATTAGGGTCCCTGGGCTGGAGCCTGGAGTAGAGGGTGGGCCAGGGCTTCCCCCCCCCCCCTTTGCCCCCTGATTAATCACTGAGACTGGGAGACAACAGAGCCTGTGCAAGGAAGGATAACTTCTCCTCACCTCCCTTGCTGGCTTATGATGAAAATGGCTCAATAGACTGTGACCCTTGTCTCTAGAGAGAGAAGGGTTATGTGGAGGGTCACAGTGAGCCTCTGAGGCTAGCGAAATCCGCCAGGAAACGTGGGATCCATGGGGGCAAGGACAAAGCTTTGTCACAGTATTTAGGAAATGCTGGGCAATTAGATGTAAATTAAATATATACAGAGAGTTAGCTTGATTATTCTGGTTCAGTGGCTTTGTGCAAAGGAAGTTTATTCTGCTTAATTCATCATAAAACAAAATTAATTCTCTTTTAATCTTGATTAATCAAGTTAGGTCTACAATTCTATGAATGCAAATACCAAGAAATTAGCTATCTCATCTGGACAGGTCCAAAGCATGGGAATTCAATAGGTCATAATCCTTTGGTTTCTCTTGTGACAAAGGGGGTCCAAGCCTTCAATACTAAATAGTCGATATTTTGGAATTTATATACACAGTATATACTTTTGAACTTTGTTAAGGAGCTGGATAACAATGAAGGTCTTTCATTAAAGTGACTGTTAGCCAAGTTCACAATACTACTTTGATTAGCAAAACTGGTTTTGCATGTTATGCCTTGGGATGTTTCCTCAAGTTCCCATTTCCCACATTTTCTATACTTTGACTTCATTAACTCTTCGTGTGCTGATGTGTTTTAAGTGAGCACTACACCTCTATAGTTTTGTAAACACAAAATCTAAACATTACTTAGATCCTTGTAGCTAAAGCAAATGCTTTGACAGTATTTCTCATTTTATATACTTTTTTTATTTTTTCCATTCTCCCTCTTTTAATACAGTATCTTTCTCCAAATGAGAGATTGATCCAGTATTATACTTAGGTGGTGGTGAGCATTTATTTTTTTGTTCTGTAAGCCTAAATATGGGGCTAAGTGTGATATTCAGATACAGATCTGTGTCTGGATTCTGAACACCTTCCCAAAGTTTGGGATTCTTCTAATCAACATAGTTAGGTTCAGATCCATCTTTGATTGTAACAGCAGCATGGTTCCAACTCACTTTGAATAGAACAACTGTTAGGTAGCCTGATCCCAAATTTTGAAGTTGTTATATAGTGAGGAATGTCTAGAAGCACGGGTCACTTGCTGGAGGATTCTCTGCACTTCAAAGTCTTTAAACCACGATTTGAAAACTTCAATAGCTCAGACATAGGTTAGAGGCTTCTTACAGGAGTGGGTGGGTGAGATTCTACTAACAGACCCTATCCCAAGAGATCTATTGACATCATTATGCTTTTGCATAAACATGGAAATTATCAAAACATGACAGAAAAGAGTTATGCTAGTTTCAACTTTGTTGAAAACATCCCAGGCGTGGGAGCAGGGGGAGGGGAAAATAAATGGAAATGGACAGCATAATCGGAAGGGAATAACCATTTTGAAAGATTATGAGGAGAAACTACCAATGAGTAAAATAAAATAAAACTTTTTAAAAAGTGGCTGGTGTAATAGAACGTTACAGACCTGGGTGGCAGGCAGAGCCCCTCTTTGGGGAGGCTAGCCTCCAGCTCTACCCCTTCTGCCTGGTGCCCCCCCCGAGCCAGAGAAGCCCCATGTAGGCGGGAGGCCTGAGCACCTCCCTACCTGCCCGGAAGTGCCCCAAGCCCCCCCCACACACCCAGAGGAGTCCTGAGCCAGCCACATTGCGCCTCCCCAGACACCAAGCTGTCACAAGGAAAAGCGTCTTGGAGTCCAGGGAGATTACTGATGAACCCAGGAAGCTGAACAGCACATACCATCTCCTCAGCTGCCCTGGAACCTGCATGGGGCATAATAAAACAAAAACTTCCCCCACCAAATCCTGCAACCAGAGGTCCGGCGGCCGCGGCATTGGGAAACAATGTAAGATGGGAAGGCAGCGGCCTGCATGCAACATCTTACCAGCTTGAAATGGCCTGAAAAAGGGGTCAGATACTGTATTAAAATGTTATACTCTAACACTTTTCATAGTAATAACACCAAACACAGGGGCTAATCCTGCCATCTCCATATACCCAAAAATGCCACTGACATCAATGGGAGTATTGTGTGAAGAGGGTTTACAGAATCAGGCTCAGAGGCAGTAGCTGTTCCTCCAAAAAGTAATGTTTGAGCCAAGTAATAACTATTTTAAAACATCAAAACTGGACCAGTCCCCACGAAGAAATCTTTTACCACCTTGACCTCTCCCAGTAAATAGTCACTGTAATGTAAATACTGAATGTAAAAACTTCCACAGAAATATTGAAAACAGGGTCTTCAATTCAATATATATCACATACACAAATTCTTCTAATTTCAACACAGGGCAGAAGGTATATTTGAATCTGCAGGAACACCAAATGATAATTTTGGCCTCAAATCTTTGAGATGAGGTGGATCTATTATGGGTAATAGCAGCATTTGCTACTTTCTGAGTCAGTTTGTGTTATGTCATAGGAAGCACCACCAATTAGTAATTGAGAGCATTTACACATCAGCTAAATTACTAAGCTGGGTCCATAAAATATAAAGCAGCTTGACTCATAAGGTAGATGCAGTACTTTAAATAGATGTGAAATTCAACACTGAATAAACAAAAAAATGAAAATATACCTTAAGAAACAAATCAATGTGGTAAGTGGGTTTTTTTTCTCCCCCTTTAAATATGTCAAAGCACCATGTAGCCTCACAGCATCCCTTTAACTGGCTTAGCCTGGGAGAATTAAAGGAGACAATTGGCCTTCATGGGTCTTTGTCAGAACTTGCATGTCCTGAGGAGAAAAGTAGCTGTTTGAGAACCTGTAAAGCAGCGATGAACAGGCAAAGATTTGGAATGTCTGAATTAAATTTTATGGAACAGATGTTGTATCCCAGAGTTCCCTAGCTGCCTCAGGCTTTGTCTGGTGTCAGCCCTTTGGCAAATTGGTTTCCATAATGGATTTGGTTGTTAATTCACACAAAAAAATCTATGTTAAAATAATAAGGGACTGTCTTAAATATACAAGAGCCAAGGAATTCAGGCTAAAGGACCGAACTTGACTTTGCCCTAAACTTACCTGATACTTCCTAAGTGTTGCGGAAATATCTAGTACTGGGTGATGTTACGTATTGTGGAATAAATAATGACTGTTTTGTGTTGGGACATAGTCACACAAATCCTATTAGTGCTAATGGTAGTTGTGTATCTAAACGCCAGGCAACACGCAGAAAGCGTACCCTAATGTCAGCTATAGTACCTTGGCAAAGAGCAGTATAATGCAACACATCCATGAGCAACCTCACTTTTTTAAAAGGGTAAACAGGCAATCATTTCCAAAAATGAGTGACAGGTGCCATTTCAGCCTTAGTTCTGAATTTCCTGAACACTGGTAGTTTAAGATAAATTGTCCAGAATCATAGCATTTAGAGCTGGAAAAGACCTATTAAATCTCGATCCTTTTACAATATTCCAACATTGTTCTCCTGTGTGTGTATATCTTCCTCCCTCCCTTTATTAGGGGACAGGGCAGGGACAGTATCTAAATGTTAATGGCCACCATAGCATATAATGCTCACAGCTGCTGCCAGGCTGTTATTATTTATTTACTATGTATGTCTCCCAAAAGCATGGTAGGCACCAAAGAGCCCATATGCGATGACACTGTTTCTATCCTGAGAAGTATACAAGCAAATGTGAGACACAATGAACTGAGCAATGGTAACAAACGACAGGGGAAAAAAACAATTTTTATGATCGATTGTCTCATTTTGTGTAAGTGATACAGCTAGGGGGTCCCGTATACATGCTAAACAAATACTGTATTCGTACGCTTCAGAGCCTCCATTACTTAAAACAAAATATGGCTAGAGAATCAGCCTACACTGAATGCTTGTTTTTATTCTAAATGTGGCTAATTGGCAGTAATAGCATTGCTGTCACTGGAAACCTGAAGCCTGCTGTGTCTCCTAGGGATTCCAGCTAACAGAGAGAGTTTGGCTTTGATATAGATCTCAATGCTAAGCCAAAGCTTCTAATGGAAGATCTGGGCAATGCTGCTCGCAGAGCTGGATAGCAACAACAAATGGTATTACTATCAGCAATGCTATAGAGTCTTTTCTGGACTAGTTGGTGCTAAATAGTGTTTGTTCATTTTCATCTGCAGTGCTTTATGCCACCTAATTAATTTATTTTGATATCTACAAAACATATCCAGTGAACGACCAATGGGGAAGTCACCAGCCTGGGTGTCAATGGTCTGCTAACAATGATGTAAACATAGCTAACAAATACTAACAAATACTAACACATACTAACACATACTAACAGATGAATTCTCTGGTCCATCGCAGTGTAAGGTAAATGGACCCGTGGCAGAGATTAGGGTAAAGACCCTGCTGCTCTAATTTCTACTGGTGCCAGTTCGGTGTCTAACTACCTTTAGATGATCTGGGCCAAAGTCCCCTATTCTCCACTACATCTGAATGCAGTGCCAGCCTTGCAAAGTTGGTTGCTGCTCCCTGATCCATGGCTGCCACTTCACTGAGATCCTCAAAAAGTATTTGGGCACCTGACTCCCCGTGACTTGTCTTTAGTGCCTTCCAAGGCTAATGGTCTGAGAAACACTACACATTCCTCTTCATTGGTGAAATGTAATGGCCTGTGTTATTCAGGAGGTCAGACTAGATGATCTAATTGTCCCTTCTGGCCTTAGACTCTATGAGTCTATCATTGAAGGCAAGCAAGACAAAAAGCAATGACTATTTGCCCAGGGTTTTATTCCCAAGGCTGAACCAGTGAACACAGGGTAAGTGCCTCCCAGCTCCTGGGGGAGAAAAAGAAGGAAGATTCTGATCCAATCCATAACCCAGAGGAAGTAGTCTCCAGAGTGATTGGATGCTGGCTGGTGTGTGTATATGTGAGAAGGAAAGATAGAAAGTGACAGAAAGGAAAGTGATGGCTGATGGCGAGGTGGAATTGTGAGGTCTTTTGTTTTCTGTGTGCTGCACCATTACATTTCTAAAAACTCTTCCCATTTGTAGATTTCAACAGCCATGTTGTTCTCAAAGCTATTGGAACCTATGCAGAGGGGCAGTATTCCCAACCACCTCTAGTCACAAATCACAAGTCAAGCCTCAAACAATCGTGAATTAAAAATCATAAGGGTTTTTTTTAACTAAACATTAGATTCTTTTTATGTACCTACTGGTCTTTTAGACTTTAAGGTCCACTTATGGCAACTCTTCTCGCTTTTCTCTGCAATTGTGAGGGACTGAAACATTTTTTTTCCCAAAGGAAAGCTGAGATTCTCACCTAATCACAGGATACCAGAAGCTGAGGCTTTAAGAAAAACATCAGATATTGTGAGACTCATGGTAAAATTGCAAGATTTGCCAAAACTGTCAAGCACACACATTGTGTTCTCTCATGGTGGTTTTACTTTTACTCTTTCTTGCTTGGGTTTTTTTTTTTTCATTAATCTAAAATAAACCATTCAGATTAAAGGCATGTGTTTTTCTTCATGTCTGTGAGCATCACATATTAAAGAAAGTAAGTAGGGGCCTGCTGGCTGGCTGATGTTGTGTGTCTGAGTAAGAGTTGGCTGACTGGCGTATTGGACTGTGAATTTAGTGCAGGTTCACTCCTCTGGTTGCTGGTGCAAGTTCAGCAAAGGTTGGAAGCACAGTTATTACTATTTGATAGATGTTCAGGAGCCATCTCAAAAGACCATCCACAACTGACAACATTAACTGGTAATCTCAACAAAGGCCTAGTACTAAACTGGCCTGGAGACTGCACTCCTATCATTCAAGGTAGTAGGCCTATTCTGATCTCACTAACTCAGATATCAGTCAAAAGTCAAAATAGCACAAACCACTGAGAGAGCAGAATCAGGCCTCAAGCCTTCATAAACCTGTTTTCTGAACGTTTAATGAATAACTCATTCACCCTCCCCCCAATTTATCAATCATACAAGAACTTTTACCAGGCCATAATGGATAACTGTGGAAAGATGATTGACTGGCAGCACTCTATTTGGCAGGTGATGGGATCTGAGTCTAGGATTCAGCTTCATGGCTGTGCTCTTGACAACTTTTTATTCATGCACACAGTTGGGTGCTGCGATGCCTTCTCAATAATTGGGGCTAGGCTGTGGTATCATTCTAACACTTGTATTTTACTTCAAGAGTAGTCTCTAAGTACAGCCTACGTTAAGATGATGGATTCTCGGACCACAACAGAATGTATGATTTGAGTTCTTGAATCAGGATTAGGCTCCATACCTCCCCTATATTTTGCTGAACAGAGTCTACTAGTGTAGCATAGCTCAGAAAAATAGCCTTTAGTAACAGGAAGAAAAACGGAGGCCAAAATACTTCCCATTTAATTCAATACTGATTTACACCATTGAAGTAATTTACCCTTGGTGTAAAAGTGAGTGTAAAATACTACCAGCTCAGCATGGCAGTGTGTTGCACTCACTTTGCCTTGAAGTAAATGCCTTCATAAATTGAAAGGCATGGGAAAATTAGTCTGTTAGTCTGAAGTGGCCAAATTTTCAAAGGGATCTTAACCTTAGAATCATAGAATATCACGGTTGGAAGGGACCTCAGGAGGTCATCTAGTCCAATCCCCTGCTCAAAGCAGGACCAATCCCCAACTAAATCATCCCAGCCAGGGCTTTGTCAAGCCTGACCTTAAACACTTCTAAGGAAGGAGATTCCACCACCTCCCTAGGTAACGCATTTCAGTGTTTCACCACCCTCCTAGTGAAAAAGTTTTTCCTAATATCCAACCTAAACCTCCCCGAATGCAACTTGACACTATTACTTCTCATTCTGTCATCTGCTACACTAAGAACAGTCTAGATCCAGTTAGAACCTTGCCTCCATTTATACCAAGCACAACGTTTGGTGCATTTTTCCTTACTTATGCAAATGAGAGAATATATTTATGTAACCTCCCTTAACATATACAAACTGCATATAGGTTTCAGTGGGGTAGTCCGGTTAGTCTATATCAGAAAAAACGACAAGGAGTCCTTGTGGCACCTTAGAGACTAACAAATGTATTTGGGCATAAGCTTTCGTGGGCTAAAACCCATTTCATCAGATGCATGGAGCGAAAAATACAGTAAGCAGTATATATATTACAGAACATGAAAAGATGGGAGTTGCCTTACCAAGTGGGGGGTCAGTGCTAATGAGGCCAATTCAATCAAAGTACAAGTGGCCTATTCTTTATTTCATATACAGTCTGTAGCATTTGCAGACAGAAGCAATAGTGCAAAGAAAACGGCACATACAAATGACTATGTGTCAACTGTGTGCATGAATAAACAGGCCACATTCTGAAAGCCCAGCCCAAGATTTCTGTGTTTGGTTACATGGAGGTAGAAAGAAATATCTACCAAGCGAGTTTCCTTGCAACCCATGAGGAAGCAGATCTTCTGGATATAGTGCAACTTTTCTATATCCTTAATAAGATTTAATACATTATGAGGCTAGAGAAGGCATCATACATCATTACAGAGTGTTTAGTACTCAGTGTAAAACCTGTTAAGTATTGAAATAATGAGGACATTTTTCACCTTCCACTTGTAAATTTCCATGTTTCAATTTATTTCCATATAAATGTATTGTTGCATAGGCTAATACAAAAAATTACAAACAAAAAAAATCCAAGTTAAATGTATTGTACAACATATGGCAATGTGCAGATTATGTGATCTTTACTAAAAATCCATCTTAATGATGAAAGCACCATTTAACATCCAGACTGGAACGGTACTCATTCATTTATTTATGAGAGAGCACTTTCTGTAGAGAGAGGGAAGTATGCTTCCCTGCATAGGAGTGCATTATTTTCGAGGGATACGGTATGTTCACCAATTCATTAATTTATTTTTGTAACCAGTAAATGTCAAACAATATCCATACACACTATTGACACATTAAGGTTTTCATTAAACAATGAAGATACCTTTCCTCATTACATTATATATTTATAGTATATAGTGCTGTCAAATAAATTACGGCAAAGCAGCTAAAGCGAGACCTTGTGACACCTGAATCATAGAATCAGGGCAAATAACCTTTACAATGAAAGATATATGATGAAAATTAAGGACATTTAATTTGCATAAATATAATGTTAACAATCTTCCCCTTACTACATATTTTATGCCTAATTTATAATTTTCACCATGTTTGTTTCTTAACACTGGTTTCAAATTCTATTTTTTTTTAATCTTCACTTGCTTTGTTTTGGAATGAGTGAAATGCTATTGCTTTAAGAAGTAGAAGCTGATAGCCGTGTTTTAAATAACTGTCGAAAGACACATTCTAAGAGGGGAAAATCATAATTCAAATTATGGGGATTTGGGATTAATGCCTAAAAAAGGAAACACCAAAATGTCAAATATAAGAGCTCTGAAAATACTAACCTCCTCTTGAAAACAAATACAAGTCAATGCCCTCCTATAAAGTGCCACATACCAAAACTCCAAATACTGTACTACTGATTTTCATAAGCTACATGAAGTCTAAGTTTATTGCTTTGAGACTTGGGAGTGCAAAGTTGGGCATCTACATTAATATTTAGACACCTAAATTAGTGACCTTATTTTTAAAGGCACTTAGCACCCAGAGCCTCCATTTACTTCATTATTATATGCCTCCTTTACTTGTTTAATAGTAAACATGAAGCTTCCTCTAGCCTGTTGACCCCAGCTCCCTTTGAAATGCCTTTGAATGGGAGTTGAGGGAATTCACCAAGACTTCAGGACAAACTCATTTATCCAAACCTCACTTATCTAAAAACCCTATTACCTAATACAGTGGCAGGTCTCCAGGTGTTTCAGGGGTGTTCAGATAAGGCTAGAATACGGAAAGGCAACTGTCTGGCTCAATAGGTACAATAACTAAGTCCCTACATTCTACTGGATGAAATTCACCCATGTGCAGTGGGCCAGCACAAGGCCAATAAACCAGGAAAAGTTAGTAAATAGTGCATAGATTTTGTACTGACCCTCTGAATAGGGGTGAATTTCACCCACTATACCCTGCTGAGTCAGCTGAATAATTTTGGGGAAGCTAGTTTGCAGTCTTTTACTGAAGCGTACGAGCACGTATGTCTCAGTTCTGCTGCATCCTGCCAGCTGGCCTTGGGGAAGACTGCTGATAATCTATAATAAAGTGAAAGTGTTGTGCAGGTTTCCTGTGAGGATAAGGACTGATATGTCAGACAGAGTGATTGCTTTGTGAAAAGTGTTCACCTACATGTGATATGGGGTTTTTGTCTTTTATCATTTTCCTGTGTTCATTCAAGAGAGTAGTGATTGTCTGATTTCACCCACACAGTTGTTGTTGGGATTTTTAGTGCACTGTTGTGATATGCACGTGTAGAACCCCTGAATCCTAAAAGGTGTGTTGATCATTGTAGCAGTGGAGATATGTTTGCAGGTTTTGCATCTGTTGTTCTGGCAGGGTCTGGCATCACTTTGAGATGATGTGTCCTGGTCTGTGGGCAACTTACTTCTGATGAGCTTGGAGAGGTTAGGGGGGTTGTTTGCAGTTCAGAAGGGGGGGGGATTCAAGAAAGATTTCCTTTAGGATGAGGTCCCCATCAAATGTGGGTCATAGTTGTTAAAAGACAAATGACAAAAGACAAAAACACCCTATTCACCTATGCGTGAACACTTTCCACAAAGCAATCACCCAATATATGACCTATCAGTCCTCATCCTCAAAGGAAACCTGCACAACAATTTCAAAAGACAAGTCTGGGAGCTTAAATTCATGGTCTTAATAAAGACAGGATTTATGGCTTATTACAACAATGTCTAACCCACTAATCCCCTTTATATCCTATGACTACAGGGGTGCTAATGGGTCACTTCACCTTGAATGGTCCCTTAAAATATGTGCAAATTACTTACGTTAAGCTATCTGTTCAATCCTGTATTTGTCTGTGATGCTCTGGACATGTCTACACAGCAATTAAAACCCTGCGGCTGGCCCGTGCCAGCTGACTCAGGGTTGTGAGGCTTGAGTTAAGGGTCCCAGAGCCTGGGCTGCAGCGCGAGCCCAAATGTCTACACTGCAATTAAAAAGCCCCTTAGCCTGAAACCCACGAGCCCGTGTCATCTGGTATGGGCCAGCTGCTGGTTTCTAACTACAGTGACATACCCTCTGGGTATCTTCCCCAGACTTCAAAAAGAAAAGGAGTATTCCTTTTCTTTTTGCGGATACAGACTAACACGGCTGCTACTCTGAATCCTTTCCCAGACTTGAAGAAGAGCTCTGTGTAGCTCAAAAGCTTTTCTCTCTCACCAACAGAAGTTGGTCTAATAAAGGATATTACCTCACCCACCTTGTCTGTCTAATATCCTGGGACCAACACAGCTACAACAACGCTGCATACAGCAAGGCATTATCTCATTCTCACTGAAAATAAATGAAATGGAAACTATTTGGAAAGAGGGTAGTTCTGTGTTGAATTCTCTGTAGTAGGATATTATTTGTTGGCATCTGTTGTAAGAGGATCTTTTAGTTATGAAGAATAACAAGGAGAAATGAACATTAATCCTACTAAATGTTTTCAAATGAAGCTTATGCAGAAGATTTCAGTGAGTTTTAACAATAAGTGAAGTCTGAAGCACGTTTGTTGTTCCATTATTAAGGTACTTCAAGATAAAAAATGGTCTGATCCTGAGTGCTGAATTTCTTAAATAACCCTCTTTTTAAATTATCTTCTAAGTTAAACTCAATCAATTTATTTTAAAGTTCTCAGAAAATACACCCCCTTACTCAAAGAGCAAATGCTGTAGTTTTGGGGAGGAGATGCTGCATCTTTCATAGATAAAGAAGGGGATCATTTATATGCAAAACTTAACTACAGAACTACAAGTGGTGCTTCCACAGTTAAGTTTACAAAGGGTTAATAAATTAATAGCTGTTTTAGTAAATGATTAATCAATTGTTACAGACTGTTAAAGTTCAACAAGGCAACAGGTTGCTTGCAACCATCTAGAACACTGATGTACTTACAACTACCTGTAATACTATTCATGCCTGTAACATGCTTTTAACATTTATTAATCAACCCTTTACAAAACATTTATAAATGCAACCTCAGTGATGTCTGACTAAGAAACTTCTGACCATCTGCAAGGCAGTGAGGGAAACAACTCCAGGATTCCCCTACATCCTGCGAAATACTGAATTATACATCTCCATTCCCCTAAATCTTTATTAATCAGGCAAAGGGACAGAACAAACATGAGGGAAAAGCCATCCTTGGCATAGACATGCAGAGGGTTGGGAAGCAGTGATACTCCCTAGGCTCCTGCAATACACACATCTGCTGGAGATAACTGGTTGGGGTTGGTGTAGCAGGGAAAGTCTAGCTAGACTCTGCTGCCAGGAACTGGCTGCCTGGACTTTGATCTTGCCTGTTTCCTTCCATCTGAACAGGGCAGCCTGACACTACCATTCTCTCTGTGTTGCCAAAATAACTCTTAGAAGTAATGTGTCCTGCTCACTTTCCTTTCACCCTCCCTACCTCTTTAAGTCGGCGGGAGAAGGAATCCACAGCTCGGAGTGAGGCTGGGAGAGTGGTAGTGGGGAATATATGCCCCCTGTTTCCTCTTGTTTTCTCTTTTTTAAGTAAGATGGGCTATATAACTTACTTGACCCTCCCTTTTTACTGCAGTTGTTTTACAGATCAACAAATACCACACAATACCTATAACCATAAACAACATTATCCAACATATTTCAAGATACATATTTGAACTGTGGGTTTCTTGAACCCTTTAACGTAAGCGCATTTCTCTTGCATTCTGTGTATATCGCAGATACACAAATACATAGCAGCATGGTATGTTGTAGGTGTTTTTGGAATAATCTTACTCTGTATTGCACATTGTTTTCAGTTGTAATGTGACTTGTGTGTTATGGTCTTGACTGTCACAGCAGCTTACAACAATCTATAACACCTTGCAAATGTTAATGAAACTCAAGTCAGACCTCAAACTAATAGGGCAACTTTGGGCTGGTTGAAACAAGAAACCATTCTGGCAAAAATGTTGCCAAATTCTTCCTAGCAAATTTTAAAAAATTGATGAAAAATGATGTTAAAATCTCAAACCTTTTGTGATGAAACTCAAAGCCAGTACAAATCTCAAACCTAGTTCTCTGACAGATTCATAAACCTTTTGGTGTGCCTCTTCTGAGGTTTGAGTGACTAGTCCCCCAGTGGGACTGCCTTTCCCTCGACATGAGATTCCTACCCCTTGAGGTCCTGTGACCATCCATACCTGTTGCCCTCTTCTTCCCTTCTCCTGGTTGTCACTATGCTGCATATCATGGCCACTTGGAACACAGAGAGAGAACTAGATGATTCTGCTCCAGAAGGACAGATTCCTAACAAGCAGTAGCACTTGAACTAAAAGAGAATTTCCTTTAACTGTTAACAGGTTAGCACCCATAACAAACAATAGAGCAGCTGTGATTGCATCCAGTAAAGGAACAATCATTTACATACACACTATCCAGCATATTACAGTATAAATGAACTACCTGAAAATTAAATAGTGGGTGCCATCTCTGTGATGTGGAACCCATAATCTCTTGGGAGAGACAGACTTCAGTACTTCTGACTAAATAGCAAATCAGTAAAGTTTAAATAAAGCATTGAAGGTACCTCAGACTAGCTACAAAAAGTCATCTTCCCTTATTTTGCAATGCTTTGGGGGCTTAATTTAACTACACTAACATTTACCTTTAGAAAGAAGGAACTAGATAACAAGCAGCTATCAGTGTACTCTAGTAATCACTTCATTTTTTAATCATAAGGTTAATTATAAATTAGGCCAATTTCTCAATTTTACAGAGGGACAGATTAAGCTGTACACTGCCCCACTCCAGCACACACTGATTTACTCTGGTAAATCTGGCCCAGAATTTACAAGGCCAAACTTTCAAATTGCTGCCCTGAAAATGTTCATGCATCTGCTTCTATGTACAAGATCCACATTTACATGTGCAGCTGGGCAGCGGAACACCATTATCCCACCTGCGTAGTGGGCAATTGCTCATTTTTCCCACTAAAATGTATGTCCTGCATGTGCAATTTTAGGTGCACTTTTGAAAATCTGTTCCATGATGTGATGTTTTGGCTAGATTCTCAAGTGGTGTAAATTTGTGCAGTTCCATTAAAGTCAATGGAGCTATGTGGATTTATACCAATTGAGAATGTGGCCCATAATATTCTTGGGCCTGAGATTGTGTATTGAGCCAGAGTCACATACATATGCAGACTCCACATGCACCAGTGAGGATCAAACCTGGGACCTTTAGAACCAAAAATAAAAGCCTCTTCTTCCACTTGAACTAAAGAACTCCTTTGGTTTAACAAAATAGCAAGCTGTAATAGTCACTGGCACTGGTCTCTGGAGGGAGACATGATAACATATACTAAGCCAGTATATTCTTTGCACACTCAAAATGCCCACTGACCTCCCATTGGGCATTAAATAGTAAAGAAGGATTAAGTGTACAAGAAATGCAGGACTGGGTTAGGTGCACAGGGTCATACAATAATGATGTTGCTATTGCATGTGTTTGGTTTTAAGAAGAAAAGGATTAAAGCAGACATTTGAAACAAAATTGGGTTTTGTATATGGTACGCTGCATATACCGCACCAGTCACTACAGATCATTTGCTAAAGTTCATAATGTCTTATTCTTCCATGCACAAAACTATAGTTGTGCATTACAAATTAAGTTACTATAGAATGAGCTAAAACAATATAAATCACTTTAAAAGGTTGCTATCCCATGTCTGCTTTCTAATATTTTGTATCTAAAAGTGTACAAAAATACTAATATATCCACAATAGAACAATCCATTGTATGAACACTCTCTCAGCAGCGGTAGCTGAGGAGAAATCTTTGGTAGCACTGATTGCCTATTAAACATATTTGGCATACAAAATACTACCTACATGATCTCACAAAAAAAGATGTAAGGAAAAGCAATGGCGTAGTTCATTCTGTATGTTAGCAGATCAAAATAGCCACCCTGTGTCATGTCGACTTCACACTTCATCGTGATCACTGAGTTTGCGGAAATTCTAAAATTGAAGAAACAGAAAGGTTCGCCTTATTATCATGTATTACCAAATTATCATCCACATTGTGAGTGCACAGCACATGAAACAGTAGGAAAGCAAGTACCTAATTTAAAAATCTACATCAAACACTGCAAAGAGAGATAAATCCAAAGGCTACACAGCTCCTCCTCATTATAAACAAAACAACAGATGAGCCACAAGCCTCTTGGCATGATTAATGAAATTCAGACAGTATGACGTTACCACTGGAAAACAGATATATGTGGAAGAGCCTTGATATTTCGGTATGACAGAGTTTGATGTAGGAGGTAACCATTATCCCAGCCTGTCCACCTCCCTACCAATGCAAGACTATTCTCTCCTGCAGAGGCTCAAGCGTAAAATAGAACACCACAGACACTTTCTATCAGTAGGAGCTCCTTCTACTCCATTTCCAGTGGTGTCTTCCTCATCTCCCCTTCCCCCATACTGCTTCTCTGCCCTTCTCCAATCCCCAGGAGTAATGAGAACAAGGAACATATCAAGACACCTAATTCCAGGAAATTGAATGCTCTCTCTTGAGGTTTGCAATTCCTTCACACAAGTTAAGTATAACGGGCCAACCGAAGCATTTAGCTAGTGGCCTGGGTTGGGGATGTGTGTATGTGGAACTGCAACAATCTGGAGGATCTTGGGGACAGATTGTGCCTCAAGAGGGTTGATCCTTTTCTGAGCCCTTTGAGAATTCCTTGGCTCGTCTGGGTAATTTTTAATTGGCCCTGTTCCTTGCTCAGGAAGATGGGTGGAGGAAGGAAGGTGAAGACTCCTTGACTAAGGCATAAGGGACAAGCTAATCTAATACCTTTCAACATTTCTAACTGCCTAGTATGTGTCCTTCCTGTTGCTCTACACCCCTGTCTCCCTTTCCTCAAGTATTCCATCCTATTTCCTTCCTCCTGCCGTGATGAATACCTGACTGTGATGAATACCACCATGCTGCACTGTGATCTTACATACCTCGGGGTAGCTCCTAGGCATGCAATGTACCATGAAGTACATTTAAATGTGGGAAATATTACAAAATGCAATAGTTGCCATTAAAAAGTCTGAGTTTGCCAACAGTTACCAGTAGCTACCAGTTTTCCCCGACACAAAACAGGAAATAACTCTGTAGTAACTACATAGGATCTATCTGGCAAACACTGTGTTTTTAACAGTAGCTCTAATGGCCACAGTGCAACTGGCTCAAGATAGAGAAGGAAGTGGTTGGTTGGAGCAGATAGCACTAAAGTCTGTGGGATTCTAACAAATAAAGAGTAAGTAGGAGATCAGGAGAAGGGAAGAGCTAGAAGGTGAAGATCTGGGCAAATTTTATCAGTCGCTTTAGGAAGATAAAAGAAAAGGAGGACTTGTGGCACCTTAGAGACTAACCAATTTATTAGAGCATAAGCTTTCGTGAGCTACAGCTCACTTCCTCAGATGCATATCGTGGAGACTGCAGCAGGCTTTATATATACACAGAGAATATGAAACAATACCTATTCCCACCCCACTGTCCTGCTGGTAATAGCTTATCTAAAGTGATTTCCAGCACAAATCCAGGTTTTCTCACCCTCCACCCCCCCACACAAATTCACTCTCCTGCTGGTGATAGCCCATCCAAAGTGACAACTCTTTACACAATGTGCATGACAATCAAGCTGGGCTATTTCCTGCATAAATCCAGGTTCTCACATCCCCCCACCCCCATACACACACAAACTCACTCTCCTGCTGGAAATAGCTCATCCAAACTGACCACTCTTCAAGTTAAAATCCAAGTTAAACCAGAACATCTGGGGGGGGGGGGGGGGGGTAGGAAAAAACAAGAGGAAACAGGCTACCTTGCATAATGACTTAGCCACTCCCAGTCTCTATTTAAGCCTAAATTAATAGTATCCAATTTGCAAATGAATTCCAATTCAGCAGTTTCTCGCTGGAGTCTGGATTTGAAGTTTTTTTGTTTTAAGATAGCGACCTTCATGTCTGTGATCGCGTGACCAGAGAGATTGAAGTGTTCTCCGACTGGTTTATGAATGTTACAATTCTTGACATCTGATTTGTGTCCATTTATTCTTTTACGTAGAGACTGTCCAGTTTGACCAATGTACATGGCAGAGGGGCATTGCTGGCACATGATGGCATATATCACATTGGTGGATGTGCAGGTGAACGAGCCTCTGATAGTGTGGCTGATGTTATTAGGCCCTGTGATGGTGTCCCCTGAATAGATATGTGGGCACAGTTGGCAACGGGCTTTGTTGCAAGGATAAGTTCCTGGGTTAGTGGTTCTGTTGTGTGGTATGTGGTTGTTGGTGAGTATTTGCTTCAGGTTGCGGGGCTGTCTGTAGGCCAGTCCTTGCCTACAGACAGCCCCGCAACCTGAAGCAAATACTCACCAACAACCACATACCACACAACAGAACCACTAACCCAGGAACTTATCCTTGCAACAAAGCCCGTTGCCAACTGTGCCCACATATCTATTCAGGGGACACCATCACAGGGCCTAATAACATCAGCCACACTATCAGAGGCTCGTTCACCTGCACATCCACCAATGTGATATATGCCATCATGTGCCAGCAATGCCCCTCTGCCATGTACATTGGTCAAACTGGACAGTCTCTACGTAAAAGAATAAATGGACACAAATCAGATGTCAAGAATTGTAACATTCATAAACCAGTCGGAGAACACTTCAATCTCTCTGGTCACGCGATCACAGACATGAAGGTCGCTATCTTAAAACAAAAAAACTTCAAATCCAGACTCCAGCGAGAAACTGCTGAATTGGAATTCATTTGCAAATTGGATACTATTAATTTAGGCTTAAATAGAGACTGGGAGTGGCTAAGTCATTATGCAAGGTAGCCTGTTTCCTCTTGTTTTTTCCTACCCCCCCCCCCAGATGTTCTGGTTTAACTTGGATTTTAACTTGAAGAGTGGTCAGTTTGGATGAGCTATTTCCAGCAGGAGAGTGAGTTTGTGTGTGTATGGGGGTGGGGGGATGTGAGAACCTGGATTTATGCAGGAAATAGCCCAGCTTGATTGTCATGCACATTGTGTAAAGAGTTGTCACTTTGGATGGGCTATCACCAGCAGGAGAGTGAATTTGTGTGGGGGGGTGGAGGGTGAGAAAACCTGGATTTGTGCTGGAAATCACTTTAGATAAGCTATTACCAGCAGGACAGTGGGGTGGGAATAGGTATTGTTTCATATTCTCTGTGTATATATAAAGCCTGCTGCAGTCTCCACGATATGCATCTGAGGAAGTGAGCTGTAGCTCACGAAAGCTTATGCTCTAATAAATTGGTTAGTCTCTAAGGTGCCACAAGTCCTCCTTTTCTTTTTGCGAATACAGACTAACACGGCTGCTACTCTGAAACCTGTCTTTAGGAAGATAATCCCTATTATAGGGAGGAGAAATGAGTGGTCAGCAGCAGCCCAGATATAGTGGTGGAGGTAGATAACAAAAATCAATTCCTGGTTCAGACTGGGAACTTGGTCCAGGATCCATCTTTTGGGGGGCCCATACAAGCTTTTTAAGGCACCTCTGAAATGTTTGCATTTTGCAGCATCACCAGAGGAAGGTGGCACTGGACATCAGGATTCTATTCACAGGTTGCCACCAACTGCCTCTGTGGCTTTGAACAAGTCAATTGGGATTATGTTTTCCAACGTACATTACTTTGCATTTTTCAACAGTGAATTTCATCTGCCATTTTGTTGCCCAATCATCCCTTTGTAACTCTTAGCCAGCTTTGGACATAACCATCTTCAGTAATTTTATATCATCTGCAAACTCTGCCACCTCACTGTTTACCGCTTTTTTCAGATCATTTATGAATATGTTGAACAACACTGGTCCAATACAGATCCTTGGTGGACCCAACTGTGAAAACGGACCTTTTATTCATACCCTTTGTTTCCTATCTTTTAACCAGTCCTGATCCATGAGAGGACCTTCCCTCTTATCCCATGACAGCTTACTCTGCTTAAGAACCGTTGCTCAGGGACCTTGTCAAAGGCTCTGACTGCCAAAAGCAGTTTATATTATGAGCACAGAGCAGCTTTTATAGTTCTTTTAACAAGGAATACAAGAACCAGTTTTTACCGAATAAAAACTGGTTCAGACTTCAACCCTTGTTTCCTGAACCAAGCCTCCCTCTGCGCACATATAGCTCTCTCTGCTGTCTTTCAAGCATAGTCTGTTCTCTCATCTGCGGACTCTCACCAAAATGCCTTTCTTCCCTAAGGTTCCCCCTTTCATCCTTTCCTGCGCCCTTTTAAATTCAAGCTGAGGAACTCAGTAGCACCTGTGTAATTCTGTTTTGGTGTAACCTAGACAGTATTACACACCAAAGCATAGCCCCAAAAGTTGCCAAGATCCATAAGTCATCACCAAAGCAAGGGGAGGGACTAGTGCGAGGAGAGAATCATTAATAATGGAAGTGAGTTGTTTGGTAGGAGAGGGTGGGTAGAAAGGTAGGTTTGTGTCCAAAGGACTCACTGGATGTATGGGACTTCTACACTGCGATAAAATTTTATAAGCACCCAAACCAAGCCTTTGAACCTTTTGGATGTCACCTATCTCTGCTTTAAAACTCACCCTGTTTACATGAATGGCACCAATTGCAGAAGAAATGGATTCAAAGAAGATAGGATTTTCAGATCCTAGATTTCCACTGTACTGCATTGCTTTTACCAAGGAAGCTGTAAGAAGACACATACATGAACATTAAAAAGGTAATGTAAGAATTTAAACTACTGTTAAAAATTTGTCTGTGGCCTGATACTTGCCGTTACAATGTGCTAGTAACACGTCGATACTTCTGTTTTTAAAATCCATGCAAATCTAAAGGAGTGACAACAATAAAGATTTTACAAAATTGTTTGAAGCATCGACTGTGAATAAAATACTCAAAATAATTTAGATATTCAAAACAAAACAAGGAACATGCTGTAATGGATTCAAGTTTTATCAAAAACTGACACCAGAGGGAGCCATTCTATAATATTAACAGTACAAAGCTATTGGAACAGTAATTTCCCCAGTATGGCATGACACTGTTCAATACAACAGAAGAACAACCCTTCATTCCCTTTTAGGATTAATCCAGCTATTCATTTATATGTTCAGCAGCTTTATTTTCATTTGGAAATTTCCATGAAATTGGATCTTTTCTACAGCCACCCATATCCATTCTACATTACAATTGGGCAGCTCAGAAGCTACAACCAGAACTTGACGGATCAAGGATTGGCAGGTCAGACTGAAGAGCAAAAGTTATTTAGGGCCAGCTTGTGCCATCCTAATTTAGTCATTGCCCAGTAAACATCTTCTGCTAAATTCAATCCCAACAGCACCAACAGGAATTAACTTTTGGAAAGTAATTTCTGAACTACAGTATATAGCTGAATGATCACTATTATCATTAGATTTATTTTTTGTACTGTAGTAGCACAAAGGGGCCCCATTCCTGGGCCAGAACTCCACCATTCTGAGCACTGTACTAACACAGATGTGAACAAAATGTGGTGATCACTAAAACCTAACTCCAATGGATTAGCTAGAAAGCAATATTTTCACATAAATAAAAACCAAAAGCCTAAGGGCCAAGTTTAGGCTTCTTGTAAGTATATGCCACTCCACTGAAGTCAATGCAACTCCACCAGGTCTGATATTGGCCCTAAATCTGTTTTAGATGAAAAAAGGAAGGGGTTTGGGGGGAGTGATTGCAGAAGGTCTGGTCCCAAACAATTAAACATTAATTTTCAATGTAAACACATTTCAGTTTAAAGACGAAATCTACAATCACCTCTCTCACACAAGGTATCCTATTGGATCTACTTGCATGAGTGAGGAGAACATGGCTTTGGCTCCAGTTTTGTATATATAAAATGTATATAAATACCTGAAGAAGCACAGAGATTCCGGTATAGTCAAAGAAAGTCAGTCCACTGCAGTCTAATATTAAAGCACATCTCTCGTTGGGGCATGGCTGTAATGACAGCTCACCTATAGATTTGACAGAAATATTGTTAAGTGTGAAATGCCTACTGGAATCTCCATAGGAATATGAACATTTTTCTGAAAATAAATGAAAAATACCATGTTACAAAACTTTCTGTTGTATAGTGAGAAGCATGGGAATGGCTCAGTTCAGGTGCACAGCAGAAAAATTGGTGTGAAGCAGTATCAGTGGGATAATGGGATGAAATTAAGAAAGGGGGAAATTAGCCTGGATATCAGGGAATGTCTTGCCAGTCAGAAATATTAGACAGTAGAATAGTCTCCCTAGGGAAATGGGGGAAGCCTCTTTGGTCATGAATTTCAAAACTAGCCTGGTCAATATTCTAGCAGATGTAGGGAATGAGCCTATAGTGGCAAGGAGATGGACTGGATCATTTAATAGTTCTTGTCCACTGTAATAAGAATAATTAGCATTTATATAGCACTGTACATATTCAAAGCAGCAAATAAACATTAATCAGTCTGTGATTAAGGCCCCAGTCCAGCAAAGCCTTTTAACGAATGCCTGAGTTTAAGCCTATTAAGTATGGATACACAGGGATAAAAAAGGCATGGCTGGCCCAACTGACTCGGGCTCATGGGGCTCAGGCTGTGGGGCTAAAAATTGCTGTGTAGACATTTGAGCTTGGACTAGAACCTGAGCTCTGGGCCTTCCAGCCTTGCAGGGCTTCAGAGCCCAAGAACCATGAGCCTGAGTCAGCTGACCTGGGCCAGCCATGGCTCTTCTGCAGGGCTTTTAGCCCTGTGTAGACATACCCTTAGGATCCCATTGGAATCAAATGGATGACACACATATTTAGACCTAAGGACATATTTAACTGCTTTGTTGGATTGGACTAAGTATTTTAGGGCTTTCGTAATGGACGAAAGTAGGAAACAAAATATATTTATTGATGCCATACTGTGAATAAATGTTAACTTTAAAGATAATTACCACAACATACAAAGCACTCCAGAAAAGATGGGAGCTTGAATATAAAGAGGGGTTAAGTTAAATAATTGTGACAGAATAGATAAAGAGATTTAAAATTCTTGAAGGGATTAAGAGTTCCAGAATGGTGTGGAATTATATTGGCACTAATTCCATCCTGTGAGTAGTCTAAGACACACAGGTAATCAAAGCCAAGAATGCCTTATTGCTATGGCAGCATCCTCTACAGCTGCTTACGCCAGAGCTGAATTTAGCTCAGGGTGTGTAGTGTGGAACAAAGTTAATGTTTATTTTTTATTGATTAAACCAATCCCATGCCAGATATAAACGTATGTTGATATAGCACTACACTGGTACTTAGGCTCCGTGCCTACACAAGAGAGTGAAGGAGGAAGAATAAGTAAGAATTCCTCAGCCTTCCACCCTGGTATGGGCCACCCAGATTTTGGGTCTGGGCATACAGCACATACTTAGTCCCTTTCAGAATAAGTGAGGAGGCCATGGGTGGGGAGGGGTAAGGCTTGATCCTTGGTTTCATTTTCTTCCCTTGTTCACTAGCTAGCACAACTAAGTAGGCACAGTGATGTCTCAATTTGCTGTTGGTATAGGCCAATGGTAATTTACTATTCCCCTAGAGCAAAAAGGGATCAGGGGAAGAACTGAGACAGTGACAATTGTCTTCCTTCCAGGGCTACTCTTGGAGTGATGCTCAGAGTCTAAAATCAAAATGTAGTCCATAGGTTACTGGTATAACCACAAACATCCACAACTATATTCCAGACATATCTCTCTTTTGAAGAACTTCAGGACTATTTGCTGGTGTTTATTCTCATGCTGCTAGAAACTCTACTACTATGTTGGTTTCTAGAAGTGGAAGTCCATCTTTTCTTCTCTTTCTCATTTAAATGAACCCAAATGAAATTCACTGCTCTGCAGAGATTGAGCACCACTTAAATCCTCACAATAGGGCTTAAGTGTGATCTAAGTAGTACAGGTCTTATGCTAGCTTTCAGCATGGACACAAATTTTACACACCGTGTAGAATCAGTTCATCCAAATGAAATCTGCACTCCATACTGGTTGACATTTCTGAGCTTTTAGGGAAATGCTGGTACGGTACTTTATAGTCTTTACTAGAAGTTCTTACAAGTTGCTGTGCTTTACAGCTATAGCCATGCACTCAGTTGCCCCAAATAAAACAATCTAATGCAATATAAACATCATAAACATAGTTAATAAAGGTTAATAATTAATAACAGTCAGATAATAACCCAAATTCAAGTTTTCCTCCACAGCCTGAAATGCTAACAAGCTTTCTCAATAGACGTAATAGCTGAACTCCTTCCATGCTTGAGATCATCCATATAAAGAAGAGCCTGCAATTTTGCTTAGCCTGTATGAATGTATGCACTATGTTCTGACATTTTATGAGGCGTAGTATGAGAGGGGTTTATGCATTTAAGTCTTAAATAAAAACAAACCTTTAGTTTGGTCCATATGCTGAGGTAAGGTACCACTGTTAATTTCAATCTCCATTTTCTTTGCTTTTACTGTAAATGGCTTTAAAAGCCATAAAGTTAACATGGTTTTAATCCTTTTGTACTTTTCAGTCTTGTACTAACTAAGGCTCCAATCCTGCAGTGAACTCTGAATAGGCACAGGGGGCCCACCTGATGCAGATGTTGTTGCATGATCAGGGCATGCAACTGTGTTATTTCCTCATTTTACCAGCAAACACTGTACATTTGATTTTTGTGTTGAGAGAATAGGCTTCCTGCATACCCGAGCAATATTTTTATACTCATCCCTGGTCATTTGTCCAGGAAGAGCGGTGGGGAACCAGCTGAGCAGCGGCAAACAGCAGAGCAGCTAACAGCAGGAGTTTGCCTGGGATCTGTGTTGGTGAGTATCTGAGTGTGTGTTTGTTGTGAGGATCTGAGTGTTTGTTGTGAGGACAGTTTGACCGTGTGTTTGTTTGGTTGGTTGAAAAGGACGGGAATTGGGAGTGCTTTGTTCCAGGTGAGCCTGACCGTATAAAAAGCTAGTCAGCAGCGAACCAGCTGAGCGGCAGGGAACCAGCAGAGCAGCTAACAGCAGGAGTTTGCCTGGGGAGAGCCCACTGAGGCTTACATCTTGCCAGCTTCTCTGAGTAGTTACTGCATCTCCTAAGGAAGCTCGTAGAAGGAAGGTAATATGGATGGGGGGTGTTCAGCTGTTGTGACCTGCACTGGATGTGCTATGATTGTCTTTCTTCCACAGGACAGAAGTGACTTTGTCTGTACAAAGTACAAACTGGTCTCCATATTGGAAGAGAAGGTTCAAGGTCTGGAGCAACAGGTATCGACCCTGCGTTGCATAAGAGAAACTGAAGATTTCCTGGACAGACGTCAGGATATGCTTCTGCGGGCACAAGGTTCTGAAGATTCAGAGCAGGCTGCACAGTGGGGACAGGAGGTCGGTGAAGAAATTTGGCATCATGTGACCTCCAGAAGAAGAAAGGGGAACGTCCATGTACCAGCAACGCAGATGCAGATAAGTAACCATTTTCATGTTCTCTCCATAGATACCAATGCGGAGAGTGGACCAGATGATACGTCTGAGGGAAGGGAGCAGAAGGAGACTCCGCCAGTTGGAAGGCATGAGATGCACTGTCCTAGGGTTGGGGATTCCACGACCACCGCTCCCAAGAGAAGGAGGCGGGTGGTGGTGGTCGGGGACTCTCTCCTCAGGGGGACAGAGTCATCTATCTGCCACCCCAACCAGGAAAACTGAGAAGTCTGCTGCTTGCCAGGAGCGAAGATTCACGATGTGACGGAGAGACTGCTGAGACTCATCAAGCCCTCGGATCGCTACCCCTTCCTGCTTCTCCACGTGGGCACCAGTGATACTGCCAAGAATGACCTTGAGCGGATCACTGCAGACTACGTCGCTCTGGGAAGAAGGATAAAGGAGTTGGAGGCCCAATGATGTTCTCGTCCATCCTCCCTGTGGAAGGAAAGGGCCTGGGTAGAGAACATCGAATCGTGGAAGTCAACGAATGGCTATGCAGGTGGTGTTGGAGAGAAGGCTTTTGATTCTTTGACCATGGGATGTTGTTCCAAGAAGGAGGAGTGCTAGGCAGAGACGGGCTCCACCTAACGAAGAGAGGGAAGAGCATCTTCGCAAGCAGGCTGGCTAACCTAGCGAGGAGGGCTTTAAACTAGGTTCACCGGGGGAAGGAGACCAAAGCCCTGAGGTAAGTGGGGAAGTGGGATACCGGGAGGAAGCACGAGCAGGAGAGCGTGAAAGGGGAGGGCTCCTGCCTCATATTGAGAAAGAGGGGCGATCAGCAGGTTATCTCAAGTGCCTATACACAAATGCAAAAAGCCTGGGAAACAAGCAGGGAGAACTGGAAGTCCTGGCAAAGTCAAGGAATTATGATGTGACTGCAATAACAGAGACTTGGTGGGATAACTCACATGGCTGGAGTACTGTCATGGACGGATATAAGCTGTTCAGGAAGGACAGGCAGGGCAGAAAAAGTGGGGGAGTTGCACTGTATGTAAGAGAGCCGTATGACTGCTCAGAGCTCCAGTATGGAACTTCAGAAAAACCTGAAAGTCTCTGGATTAAGTTTAGAAGTGTGAGCAACAAGGGTGATGTCGTGGTGGGAGTCTGCTATAGACCACCAGACCAGGGGGATGAGGTGGATGAGGCTTTCTTCCGGCAACTTGCAGAAGCTACTAGATCACACGCCCTGGTTCTCATGGGAGACTTCAATCACCCTGATATCTGCTGGGAGAGCAATACAGCAGTGCACAGACAATCCAGGAAGTTTTTGGAAAGTGTAGGAGACAATTTTCTGGTGCAAGTGCTGGAGGAACCAACTAGGGGCAGAGCTCTTCTTGACCTGCTGCTCACAAACCAGGAAGAATTAGTAGGGGAAGCAAAAGTGGATGGGAACCTGGGAGGCAGTGACCATGAGATGGTCAAGTTCAGTATCCTGACACAAGGAGGAAAGGAAAGCAGCAGAATACGGACTCTGGACTTCAGAAAAGCAGACTTTGACTCCCTCAGGAAACTGATGGGCAAGATCCCCTGGGAGAACAACATGAGGGGGAAACGAGTCCAGGAGAGCTGGATTTATTTTAAAGAATCCTTATTGAGGTTACAGGGACAAATCATCCAGATGTGTAGAAAGAATAGTAAATATGGCAGGTGACCAGCTTGGCTTAACAGTGAAATCCTTGCTGATCTTAAACACAAAAAAGCAGCTTACAAGAAGTGGAAGATTGGACAAATGAGCAGGGATGAGTATAAAAATATTGCTCGGGCATGCAGGAGTGAAATCCAGAAGGCCAAATCGCATCTGGAGTTGCAGCTAGCAAGAGATGTTAAGAGTAACAAGAAGGGTTTCTTCAGGTATGTTGGCAACAAGAAGAAAGTCAAGGAAAGTGTGGACCCCTTACTGAATGAGGGAGGCAACCTAGTGACAGAGGATGTGGAAAAAGCTAATGTACTCAATACTTTTTTTGCCTCTGTCTTCATGAACAAGGTCAGCTCCCAGACTACTGCACTGGGGAGGAGGTGACCAGCCCTCTGTGGAGAAAGAAGTGGTTCGGGACTATTTAGAAAAGCTGGACATGCACAAGTCCATGGGGCCGGATGTGTTGCATCCGAGAGTGCTAAAGGAGTTGGCGGATGTGATTGCGGAGCCATTGTCCATTATCTTTGAAAACTCATGGTGATCCGGGGAAGTCCCGGACGACTGGAAAAAGGCTAATGTAGTGCCCATCTTTAAAAAAGGGAAGGAGGATCCTGGGAACTACAGGCCAGTCAGCCTCACCTCAGTCCCCGGAAAAATCATGGAGCAGTACCTCAAGGAATCAATTCTGAAGCACTTGGAGGAGAGGAAAGTGATCAGGAACAGTCAGCATGGATTCACCAAGGGCAAGTCATGCCTGACTAATCTAATTGCCTTCTATGATGAGATAACTGGTTCTGTGGATGAAGGGAAAGCAGTGGACGTGCTGTTCCTTGACTTTAGCAAAGCTTTTGACACCGTCTCCCACAGTATTCTTGCCAGCAAGTTAAAGAAGTATGGGCTGGATGAATGCACTATAAGGTGTATAGAAAGTTGGCTAGATTGTCGGGCTCAACAGGTAATGATCAATGGCTCCAAGTCTAGTTGGCAGCCAGTATCAAGCAGAGTGCCTCAAGGGTCGGTCCTGGGGCTGGTTTTGTTCAATATCTTCATAAATGATCTGGAGGATGGTGTGGATTGCACCCTCAGCAAGTTTGCAGATGACACTAAACTGGGAGGAGTGGTAGATACGCTGGAGGGTAGGGATAGGATACAAAGGGACCTAGACAAATTAGAGGATTGGGCCAAAAGAAATCTGATGAGGTTCAATAAGGACAAGTGCAGAGTCCTGCACTTAGGACGGAAGAATCCAATGCACCGCTACAGACTAGGGACCGAATGGCTAGGCAGCAGTTCTGCAGAGAAGGACCTAGGGGTGACAGTGGACGAGAAGCTGGATATGAGTCAACAGTGTGCCCTTGTTGCCAAGAAGGCCAATGGCATTTTGGGGTGTATAAGTAGGGGCATTGCCAGCAGATCGAGGGACGTGATCGTTCTCCTCTATTCGACATTGGTGAGGCCTCATCTGGAGTACTGTGTCCAGTTTTGGGCCCCACACTACAAGAAGGATGTGGAAAAATTGGAGAGAGTCCAGCGGAAGGCAACAAAAATGATTAGGGGACTGGAACACATGACTTATGAGGAGAGGCTGAGGAAACTGGGATTGTTTAGTCTACAGAAGAGAAGAATGAGGGGGGATTTGATAGCTGCTTTCAACTACCTGAAAGGTGGTTCCAAAGAGGATGGATCTAGACTATTCTCAGTGGTAGTGGATGACAGGACAAGGAGTAATGGTCTCAAGTTGCAGTGGGGGAGGTTTAGATTGGATATCAGGAAAAACTTTTTCACTAGGAGGGTGGTGAAACACTGGAATGCATTACCTAGGGAGGTGGTGGAATCTCCTTCCTTAGAAGTTTTTAAGGTCAGGCTTGACAAAGCCCTGGCTGGGGTGATTTAATTGGGGATCAGTCCTGCTTTGAGCAGGGGGTTGGACTAGATGACCTCCTGAGGTCCCTTCCAACCCTGATATTCTATGATTCTATGATTCTGCTTGGCTCTGGTGAGACCCCAGCTTGATCACTGTGTCCAGTTCTGAGCACCACAATTTAGGAAAGATGTGGACAAACTGGAAAGAGTCCAGAGGAGAGCAACAAAAATTATAAAAAGATTTAGAAAACCTGTCCTATGAGGAAAGGTTAAAAAACCCAACCATGTTTATTCTTGAGAAAAGAAGACTGAGGGGACCCGATAAGTCTTCCAATATGTTAAGGGCTGTTATGAAGAGGATGGTGATCGATTGTCCTCCATACCCACTGCAGGGAGGACAAGAAGTAGTGGGCTTAATCCGCAGCAAGGGAGATTTAGGTTGGATATTAGGAAAAATCTTTCTAACTATAAAGGTAGTTAAGCTCTGAAATAGTCTTCCAAGGGTGGTTGTGGAGTCCCTATCATTGGAAGCTCTTAAAAACAAGTTGGACAAACACCTGGTCTAGATTTACTTGGTCCTGCCACAGTGTAGGGGGCTGGATTTGATGATCTCTTAAGGTCTCTTACAGCCCTACATGATTCTATGCTTTACTTGGTGTGTGTCTATGGAATGAAAACTCATTTACAAATAAATGGAAAAATTTGGAACCAGCTGATGCACTTGAAACCCCCTCTTACTTTCAACTTGTATCTTACATGGTAAACTCACCATGACAATTTCCATTGGATACTGGATTGAGCAACGTGTTCTGTTCACACTGAAACAAAAGCAATGAACAATATAAGTACTGGGGGGGACGACTCAGGTCTCATGCCTCCTTTGTTGATTTCCTTACTGAGAAACAGAATTAAGAGTCCAGAAAAAATATCAAAATTGTCTTTCTGTAACTCAGTGTTGTGGATCCATTGTATTTGTGGAATAAAGGAAGCAAGCATTTCCCAGTTATCTCAACCTGTTTACTATTGCAGCTTACTTTCACCTTCTGAGCCAACCACCAACCGGAATCTGGGTTCAGCAGATGTATTATTTTAATGACTCTTCAAAGGATGCTAAACAGGGCTGGTCAAAAGACAGGAAAATAATTTTTTGAAAAATTTCAGTATTTCAAGGTTGTTTCCATTTCACAGGATTCAAAATGGACCCATTTTCTGTAAAATTATGTGCAATATTTTCAATTCAATTCTACTGAAACCATTTTCTAAATTCTTCATTTACCAAAAATATAATTTACTAAAAAGAGTTTTAGATCAACAAAACTGTTAGTACTTTTGAAATATAACATTTATGATAAATATTTCAGCAAAAATATCACAGAAAATTTCACAAAAATGGAAAAAATCAATGCTGATAATTTTTTGCGAAAAGTTTTATCTTTTGAAAAAAGGCCAATTTTCTACAAAAAACTGTGCAAAAAATTTCACCCAGTTCCAGTGTTAAGCTCTTTTTAGTACAGAGAACAGACTAAATCCCAGCACCAAGGAACCTCTAAACTAATTTCAGACACAAATCAAATGCATTTCTCTCTATTTAGGTATTTATATGGCTCCTCTCACTACAGTTTTGCAGTACCTTCCCAGTATTAAAAGAAAAAGCATCTGTCAAGGTTCCTCCCCCACTCTGAACTCTAGGGTGCAGATGTGGGGACCTGCATGAAAAACCTCCTAAGCTTATCTTTACCAGCTTAGGTCAAAACTTCCCCAAGGTAACAAATATTACCCCCGTTATCCTTGGAATGGCCGCTACCACCACCAAACTAATACTGGTTACTGGGGAAGAGCTGTTTGGACGCGTCCTTCCCCCCAAAATACTTCCCAAAACCTTGCACCCCACTTCCTGGACAAGGTTTGGTAAAAAGCCTCACCAATTTGCCTAGGTGACTACAGACCCAGACCCTTGGATCTTAAGAACAATGAACAATCCTCCCAACACTTGCACCCCCCCTTTCCTGGGAAATGTTGGATAAAAAGCCTCACCAATTTGCATAGGTGACCACAAACCCAAACCCTTGGATCTGAGAACAATGAAAAAGCATTCAGTGTTTTACAAGAAGACTTTTAATAAAAAATAGAAGTAAATAGAAATAAAGAAATCCCCCCTGTAAAATCAGGATGGTATATATCTTACAGGGTAATTAGATTCAAAAACATAGAGAACCCCTCTAGGCAAAACCTTAAGTTACAAAAAAGATACACAGACAGAAATAGTTATTCTATTCAGCACAATTCTTTTCTCAGCCATTTAAAGAAATCATAATCTAACACATACCTAGCTAGATTACTTACTAAAAGTTCTAAGACTCCATTCCTGTTCTGTCCCCGGCCAAGACGACTACAGACAGACACACAAACCCTTTGTTTCTCTCCCTCCTCCCAGCTTTTGAAAGTATCTTGTCTCCTCATTGGTCATTTTGGTCAGGTGCCAGCGAGGTTACCTTTAGCTTCTTAACCCTTTACAGGTGAGAGGAGCTTTCCCCTGGCCAGGAGGGATTTCAAAGGGGTTTACCCTTCCCTTTATATTTATGACACGCCCCCCAAATCTCAGCTAGGGTGAAACACTGGCTGGGATTTCTTCCTGGAGCTCTAGGAAAACAGAGTTAATAAGACACATGCATCTCTAAATATACTACCAAGTACATAAAGACTAACAATATTTTCCACATCTCAAGGACGATTTTAACCAGTTGATTCTGGGAAACTTTCACGGGAGAGTGCATCAGCCACTTTGTTAGAAGCTCCTGAGATGTGTTGGATGTCGAAATCAAAATCTTGGAGAGCTAAACTCCACCGAAGAAGTTTTCTGTTAGTTTCTTTGACGGTGTGAAGCCACTTTAGTGCAGCATGGTCGGTTTGCAGGTGGAAACGCCGTCCCCAAACATATGGGCGTAGCTTTTCCAGAGCGTAGACAATGGCATAACATTCTTTTTCAGTGACTGACCAGTTGCTTTCCCTCTCAGACAGTTTTTTGCTGAGAAACACTACAGGGTGGAATTCTTGATCAGGTCCTTTCTGCATTAAAACTGCTCCCACACCACGCTCGGATGCATCTGTGGTTACTAGGAACGGTTTGTCAAAGTCTGGGGCCCTTAGTACAGGGTCAGACATGAGTGTCGCTTTAAGCTTGTTAAAGGCCTTCTGACACTTTCCGGTCCACTGAACAGCATTTGGCTGTTTCTTTTTGGTTAGGTCTGTCAGTGGGGCAGCGATTTGGCTGTAGTGCGGTACAAATCGTCTGTAATAACCGGCCAAGCCTAAGAAGGATTGAACCTGTTTCTTTGACTTTGGGACAGGCCACTTTTGGATAGCATCCACTTTGGCCTGTAGGGGGCTGATAGTTCCTTGACCCACCTGGTGTCCAAGGTAAGTCACTCTGTTTAGGCCTATTTGACACTTCTTAGCCTTAACAGTTAGTCCTGCCTCCCTTATGCGCTCAAGGACTTTTTGTAGATGTTCCAGGTGGTCTGCCCAGGAATCCGAAAATATGGCCACATCGTCAAGGTAGGCGACTGCATATTCTCCTAATCCCGCTAGGAGACCATCTACAAGTCTTTGGAAAGTGGCGGGTGCATTTCGCAGCCCGAAAGGGAGTACATTAAATTCATACAGCCCGAGATGTGTGATGAAGGCTGACCTTTCCTTGGCAGATTCATCTAGCGGTACCTGCCAGTACCCCTTGGTTAAGTCCAAGGTAGAGATGAACTGGGCCCGTCCCAGTTTCTCTAATAGTTCATCAGTGCGTGGCATTGGATAATTGTCTGGGCGAGTTACAGCATTTAGCTTACGGTAGTCCATGCAAAAACGTATTTCCCCATCTGGTTTGGGAACTAGAACCACTGGAGATGCCCATGCACTTTCAGAGGGGCGGATTACACCCATCTGTAACATATCCTGGATCTCCCGTTCTATAGCAGTTTTAGCTTGAGGAGACACCCGGTAAGGTTGGACCCTAATTGGGTGAGCATTACCTGTGTCAATGGAGTGGTATGCCCGTTCAGTCAGTCCTGGGGTGGCTGAGAACGTTGGCGCGTAGCTAGTGCACAGCTCCTGGATCTGCTGTCGCTGCATACGCCCAAGGGTCATGGAGAGGTTCACCTCTTCCACACCACCAGCACATTTCCCTTCGTAGTAGACACCTTCAGGCCACTCAGCGTCGTCTCCTCCCTGGGCTGTAAACTGACAAACCTTTAATTCTCTGGAATAAAAGGGCTTTAGAGAATTAATATGATACACCTTAGGCTTTCGGTTGGAGGTGGGGAATGCTATGAGATAATTAACAGCTCCCAGGCGCTCCTGGACCATGAATGGCCCTTCCCACGATGCTTCCATTTTATGGGCCTGGAGCGCCTTTAAGACCATGACCTGGTCTCCTACTTTGAAGGAACGCTCTCTGGCATGTTTATCATACCAGGCTTTTTGCTCTTTTTGAGCATCCTGTAAGTTTTCTCTAGCAAGGGCTAAAGAGGTTCGGAGGGTGTTTTGTAGGTTGGTTACAAAGTCCAGAATGTTAGTTCCTGGAGAAGGTGTAAATCCCTCCCATTGCTGCTTCACCAACTGCAATGGCCCCTTAACCTCACGGCCATATACAAGTTCAAATGGGGAAAACCCTAAACTGGGATGTGGTACAGCTCTGTAGGCAAAGAGCAACTGCTGCAATACTAGGTCCCAATCATTGGAGTGCTCATTTACGAATTTACGTATCATGGCCCCCAAAGTTCCATTAAACTTCTCCACCATGCCATTTGTTTGATGATGGTAAGGAGTGGCAACCAAGTGATTTACCCCATGAGCTTCCCAAAGGTTTTTCATAGTTCCTGCCAGGAAATTAGTCCCTGCATCTGTGAGGATGTCGGAGGGCCAACCTACCCTGGCAAAAATGTCTGCTAGTGCCTGGCACACACTTTTAGCCCTGGTGTTGCTTAGAGCTACTGCTTCCGGCCATCGGGTGGCAAAATCCATGAAAGTCAGTATGTACTGCTTTCCTCTGGGTGTCTTTTTCGGAAAAGGACCCAGAATATCCACAGCTACTCGCTGAAATGGAACTTCAATGATGGGGAGTGGCTGGAGAGGAGCTTTGACCTGGTCTTGGGGTTTTCCCACTCTTTGGCACACCTCACAAGACTGGACATAGGTAGAAACATCCTTGCCCATTCCCTCCCAGTGGAATGACCCCCCCAAACGGTCTTTGGTCCTGTTCACCCCAGCATGGCCACTAGGGTGATCATGGGCTAAGCTCAAGAGCTTGGCCCGGTATTTAGTTGGAACTACCAACTGTCTCTGAGGATGCCAGTCTTCCTGGTGTCCCCCAGAAAGAGTTTCCTTGTATAAAAGTCCTCTTTCTACAACAAACCTGGATCGATTAGAAGAGCTGAGAGGCGGTGGGTTGCTCCGTGCCGCCGTCCAAGCTCTCTGGAGGCTTTCATCTGCTTCCTGTTCGGTCTGGAACTGTTCCCTTGATGCTGGAGACATCAGTTCCTCATGGGATTGTGGACCTAGGCTTGGTCCCTCTGGAAGCGATATAGGGGATGGAGCTGTTTCTGTTGACTGTGAACCGCTCTCCGCTGGTGCACTATGTTGGGATTCAGGCTCCGGCTGAGCCTCTTGTGTAGGGTTATCGGCTGCTGCCAGTTCAGGTTCGGTGGGGCCCTCTGGTGTTGAGGTTGCAAGTACTGGATTCAGTGCTGGCACGGGGTCTGGTGTTGGTTGTTTGGCTGGTTCCGGTTCTGGGACTGGTTCCGTCTGGGTCTCTGGGACTGGATCCACTACTGCTGTTGCAGACATTGGCCTGGGGTCCAGGTCCATCACCTCTGACTGGGTCCTGATAGAAGTTTCCGGAACAGAGCTAGGCCTCACGGCTTGTTTAGCCTGGTTGCGGGTGACCATTCCCACCCTCTTGGCCTGCTTCACATGATTGGCCAAGTCTTCCCCCAACAGCATGGGGATGGGATAATCATCATAGACTGCAAAAGTCCACATTCCTGACCAGCCCTTGTACTGGACAGGCAACTTGGCTGTAGGCAAATTGAAAGAGTTGGACTTGAAGGGTTGAATCGTCACTTGGATCTCTGGGTTGATTAAATTGGGGTCCACTAAGGAAGCATGGATAGCTGACACTTGTGCTCCGGTGTCCCTCCACGCGGTGACCTTCTTCCCGCCCACACTCACAGTTTCCCTCCGCTCCAAGGGTATCTGGGAGGTATCTGGGCCTGTGGACCTCTGGTGTAATTCCGGTGCAATGAACTGTAATCTGTTGGGGTTCTTGGGGCAGTTGGCCTTTACATGCCCCAGCTCATTACACTTAAAACATCGTCCAGCTGACGGGTCACTGGGGCGAGGAGGGTTGCTGGAGAACGGGGTGGTGGGACGATAAGGGGTCTGGAGGGTTCTTTGGGAGGTAGGTGGGGCTTTGGGCGGCCCCTGGTAATAGGGTGTGGTCTGGGGTGGTCCCTTCTGGTCTCCGCTCCAACTGCGACCAGTTTTCTTCTTCTCTGCCACCTCCACCCATCTGGCTCCAATCTCTCCTGCCTCAATTACAGTTTTGGGTTTCCCATCTAGGATGTATCTTTCTATTTCCTCAGGAACACCCTCTAAGAATTGTTCCATTTGCATTAGGAAGGGCGAATTTACTGGAGATTCAACACTTGCTCCTGATATCCAGGCATCCCAATGTTTTACAATGTGGTAGGCATGTCGGGTAAATGACATGTCTGGTTTCCACCTTAGGGCTCTGAACCTCCGACGAGACTGCTCGGGTGTTATCCCCATTCTGACTCTCGCCTTGGATTTAAACAGTTCATACTTGTTCATGTGTTCTTTAGGCATTTCAGCTGCCACCTCAGCTAAGGGTCCACTGAGCTGCGGCCTCAGCTCTACCATGTATTGGTCAGTAGAGATGTTGTACCCAAGGCAGGCCCTTTCGAAGTTTTCTAAGAAGGCCTCAGTATCATCACCTGCCTTGTAGGTGGGGAACTTTCTGGGATGGGAAGTGGTACCTGGAGAAGGATTGCTAGGGTTTGTTGGTATATTCTGCTGGGCCTTTATCCTCTCCATCTCCTCCACATGCTTCCTTGCCTCCATTTCCCTCTTGTGGGCAGCCTCCTGTACCTCCTTCTCCAGCCGCATGAGTTCTATCTGTCTTTCATGTTCCCTTTGTTTTTCCTCAGCCTGCAATTTGGCTAATTCCAGCTGTAGTCGAGCTGAGGATTTGGCCATTCTAACCTCTCTGTTTTTAACTAACTTTACACCCGAGGTTTAGAAATAAACAAACAAAACTTGGCTGTAAAATTTTGCTGTGCTGGAATAGAATACCTATTCTCTGATAGTGATTGTCAGCCTACAGAAAAAGACAATTCCCTTGTCTCTGCTCTGGGCCCAAATTAAAGCAAAAAACCTCCAACTACTTGGAAAACTGCTTACCCAGCCCACAGAAAAAAAAAATTTCTTTTCAAACCTGTACTCCTTGTAAAACAAAAAAAAATCAAAATCCTAAAAAAAACCCTGCCACTTTTGTCTCCAGGCAAATGGGTAGAGCACACACCCCCTATTTACTTTTAGGAAGAAAAGAAAAAAAAACCTCTGGGTTGGAAGACTGTGAATTTCCCTGCAGGAGTTAAGTACCCTGCCTCTAGGCAAAGAAAACCTGCAATTTACAAGATAATCCCCTTTTGTCTCTGCTTGGCCACAAAGCAGAGAGAAACCAAGCTGCTTTCAGTTTCAAAGCTGCCTTCTGGACTTCCTAAAAATTCCTTTTTAAAATCTGTATTTCTAGTTCAAAAAATCTCAACTGGATCTCAAAATGATTTCAGGTTAATCCCACCACTGTGCCACCATGTCAAGGTTCCTCCCCCACTCTGAACTCTAGGGTGCAGATGTGGGGACCTGCATGAAAAACCTCCTAAGCTTATCTTTACCAGCTTAGGTCAAAACTTCCCCAAGGTAACAAATATTACCCCCGTTATCCTTGGAATGGCCGCTACCACCACCAAACTAATACTGGTTACTGGGGAAGAGCTGTTTGGACGCGTCCTTCCCCCCAAAATACTTCCCAAAACCTTGCACCCCACTTCCTGGACAAGGTTTGGTAAAAAGCCTCACCAATTTGCCTAGGTGACTACAGACCCAGACCCTTGGATCTTAAGAACAATGAACAATCCTCCCAACACTTGCACCCCCCCTTTCCTGGGAAATGTTGGATAAAAAGCCTCACCAATTTGCATAGGTGACCACAAACCCAAACCCTTGGATCTGAGAACAATGAAAAAGCATTCAGTGTTTTACAAGAAGACTTTTAATAAAAAATAGAAGTAAATAGAAATAAAGAAATCCCCCCTGTAAAATCAGGATGGTATATATCTTACAGGGTAATTAGATTCAAAAACATAGAGAACCCCTCTAGGCAAAACCTTAAGTTACAAAAAAGATACACAGACAGAAATAGTTATTCTATTCAGCACAATTCTTTTCTCAGCCATTTAAAGAAATCATAATCTAACACATACCTAGCTCGATTACTTACTAAAAGTTCTAAGACTCCATTCCTGTTCTGTCCCCGGCCAAGACGACTACAGACAGACACACAAACCCTTTGTTTCTCTCCCTCCTCCCAGCTTTTGAAAGTATCTTGTCTCCTCATTGGTCATTTTGGTCAGGTGCCAGCGAGGTTACCTTTAGCTTCTTAACCCTTTACAGGTGAGAGGAGCTTTCCCCTGGCCAGGAGGGATTTCAAAGGGGTTTACCCTTCCCTTTATATTTATGACAGCATCAGCAACAGTAAAATTCTCTCACTCCCCTAAAACTGGAATAGGTATGAGTGGGTAAACTGGAATTGCAGGATGCCTTTGGTGACACTCCCTAGAACCACAGTCATATGCATTTGTTTTCAAATATTCTATTTATTTTCCCCAAAAATATTAGCAGTGCAGAAAATTAAGCAGAGTTATTACTTTCGGGCCTGATTCTCAACAGTTTTACCAACCTAACTCCCTACTGGTTCCAAATGAGTTGCTCCTGATTTACAGTAGCATGGGAGGAGAATTGGAAACTGAGAGTTCAATTTCCAGAGATGTTGAGCACCTGCAGTAGCCATTGACTACAGCTGAAGAGTGGGTAATCATTTCTTTTGAAAATCAGGCCTTTAAATCCTGATCCAAAGTTCACTAAAGTTAATGGAAGGCATCCCATGGACTTTGGATCAGCGCATTAGCATCTTTCACTGAATCACATAAACAAATATATTAGAGATATTCTTTCAAAATAATAGAAAAAACTAAATATATTTAATCTCCTGAAGTTTAAACTTGAATTTTATTCCATGATAAACAACTAATTTATAGTATAATCTGATTTTTCTACTGCATTATCTAATTAAATGCTATGAAATCTTCTGATGGAATGCACAAGAGAAATGCAAGTAAGTCTCATCATTACTAACGCATGCAGTATAATCTACCTTGTTTAGATCATCATGTGGCTGGGTGCTTGCACTGTCCTTCTGGATTATCCTTATTAGGTCACGATGGAACTTCTTGGCATTCAGAAATACTAGCGGGTTGTTCACTGAAACTATCTTTACCTGTTGTAAAGATTCCTTTGGGATAGAATAAACAAAAGACTTAGTTCCTTAAGATTTAAAAAGGGGAAATTTCTTTAAAAACCCTAGATAATACCAAACAACAATCCTGTGACAAAATTCTGAGTTACCATGGTGCTTTAACAGATTACTAATTTGATCAGTCTTCACACATGATTCTATCTTAAATTGAGGAGGAAATATAAGTAAAATTAAAAGAGTATTTAAAGGTATTTACTGAGTGTCACCTGAAGAATTTCTACCCAGTAGATAAAATTACTGAGCTTTTTGTGCATCTAAAGCTCTAACAGATGAAGAAGTAGGCTGAGCTAATCTGAAGCAAGGTTGAATCATCTGTGAACTGCAGAAGCCATTTCTGATCTTCCCAATATTATCCTCAACTACAGGCATAAAGCTAGAACCACTCTCAACTAGCCAGAATAACACAAGTTAGAGCCAACTCCAAGGGTTCCAAAGTAATATGAGCTTAATTGTGCCTTCCAGACACATCCCTAATGGTATGATAAACAGCTTCCTATTGGGGGTGTTATTGTATGATCGTGTCTAGGACCTAAGAGAATTCTACTTTCAGGAAGCAATTGATGCAAGAACACTGGAGATGTGGAGCAAGGAGTATAGCCTGCATGTCGCACTGTCTCAGTTCTCTCTCTCTCTCTTTATGCTTGCACATAGAACCTTGTGTCAGAAGTGAGTCATCTCCTACAGATAGTCTTAAATTCTGATTTCACCTATTACAAACCAAACCAAGAGAAAACCATAATCATGGCAACATACCAAATTCCTGTCCCTGAGCAGATGGACATGAAATAGAATGTGTTTAGCAACTGTATATTTTTTAGATCACAGGAGGAAAGCTATGAAAAAATGTCAATAGAGCTGGATAAAAAGGAAAACAAAGTAAGAGCAACCACACTATTAGCTGTAATTAGGAAAGACTGCCTCATGCTCCAACAGCCTCTGGACATGTTAACAGCACAGCAGGAGGACCCTGGAAACAACCTAGAAGTGCTTCAAAAATGTTTTCAACCCACAAAAAGAGTCACATACAAAAGGCATCTTTTCAACAGGGGTCATCAAGAATCTGGAGAAACAAAAGATCAGTATATTGCCAGACTGTATGAAATAGCTGACTCATGAAATTACTAAATCTTGAAAGATCTAATTTGTACTAGGTTAGTAATTGGGACAATAGATGCAGGAACTGGAATGAGAATGTTCAGAGAGCCCACTCTAACTCTAGCAAGAATCATAGGTGTGAAAAGCTAGTGAACAAACTTCCGGTAAATTGCAGAGAATAAGTAGAGCAAACACAAAGATAATTCACCAAGTAGCACAGGGAAAGCATGAAATAAACCTACTGTGTACAATGAAAATACACAGCACATTCCCAATAGACCCTGGAACAAAATGGCAATGGATCTTTTCACTGCAAACCACACAAACTACCTAGTTACTGTAGACTACTTTTCAGACCTCTGGGAACTAGTCAAATTGTCAGACAGTACTGCAGCGACCATCATCATAGACAAAGCCATGAAGCGTTTCACATTTCAGCAGGCACAGTATCCCAAATTGTGTAGTTTCAGACAACTAGTCTAGTTTACTTGCAGAGTATTTGTGCAATTTACCCAGGAATGGGAATTCAGTTATATCATTTCACTTCATCACCATATCACAGCCAACTGAACAGAAAAACCTGAAATGGCAGTTAAAAATACTAATACGGCATTAAAGAAAGCTGAAGAAAGGAAAAAATATAGGGCAAGGGATTCTTGAATGGAGAAACACTCCCACAGGAGGCTTTAACAGCAGCCCAGTACAATGCTTGATGTTCAGACGAACACGTACCCTGGTCCCTATCATCCCAGCATTACTATAACTGGCAGCAGTGGATGGTGTAACATACGAAGAGGAAAAGAGACCTGCAAAGGCCAAAACCTACTCTGACTGAGAAGCTAATGTCATGTACTTCTTGTACACAGTAGGTTGCAGTGCTGCTACTAGCAGATCAGGCTTCTGTATCAGATATGCCAACTACAGAGCTTCTTTCTCAGAGAGAGAGAGACACACACACACCAGAGATATGTCTTTCATAAGATCCTTTAATGCTTTCCCAACATGGCTGAGGTTAGCTTAAATAAGGAGAGGTTACTTGAGTTCTTCAAGGTGTTTTGTCCCTATGGGTGCTCCACCATAGAAGGTCCACACGTCCATGCACTCTTGACCAGAGACTGCAACCAGGGCACATAGGGAGGCCCGGGCATGCTGCCAGTCAGTTCCTTCTCAATTGCAAAGCCTAACAGTTCAGAAGAAGGGAAGGAGGGCAGAAGGTAAAGCACCCATAGGGATAAAACATCTTGAAGAACTAAAGTTTCTGTAATGTAAGTAGCCTCTCCTTCTCTGAGTATATGTCCCTAAGGAGGCTCCACCATAGGAGACCCCCAAGCAGTAACTCAATGAGGAAGAGGGTGCTGAGGAAGTAAGTCCAGGTCAGTTCAAAGGACTGCATTACCAAAGCCAGTATCATCTCTGGAAGCAGGTAAGATGGCATAGTGTTTGGCAAAGGTATGGATAGAAGACTAACAAATCTCTGCTATCGGAATGTCTTTCAGTAGAGCTATAGATGGAGTCTGAGCTCTAGAATTTACTGTCACTCATGAGAGGGCTGTACCCATGCATTCTCATAACAGGTCCTGATGCAACCTGAAACCCGCTCAGACAGTCTTTGTGTGGAAATCAGTTGGCTGTTCATCCTATCCACAATCATCACAAACAGTCTAAGAGAGGCATGGAATAGTTTAGTCCTGTCCAGGTACAAGGCAAGGACCTTCCTGACATCCAAAAATGAAGGCTTGATTCTTCTCTGGAGGCATGAGGTTTTGGGTAGAAAACTGGTAGGTGAATTTCCTGGTTCAGGTTATGTTCTGAGGAGCCCTTTGGGAGAAAATGAGGATGGAGATGTAATATAACCTTGTTTTTGTATAAGGTGGTGTATGGTAGGTCCACCATAAGCACTCCCAGCTTCCTCATTCACTTTGCTGGGGTGTTGGCAATTAGAAAAGAAATTTTGAAGGAGAGATGGAGGATGGTTCACTATAGGTTCCTCAGGGCATTCAAAACCAGGTTGAGGTACCACTGGGGAACTGGTTGTTGAACAGGAAGAAATAAGTTGCACAGGCCCTTAAGAAATTTGGCTATTGTAGAATGGGCAAAGACTAAGCAGCCCTGGCTGGATGAGTGAAAGGCTGTGATGGCAGCCAGATGTACTCTGATAGAGCTCATTGAGAGACCCTGTATTTAACTCAAAGACTCATAGTCTTTAAGGCCAGAAAGGATTATCATAATCATCTAGTCTAGTCATAATCACACGGCAGGCCACAAAACCTCACCCACCCACTCCTCTAATAGACCCTTACCCTTGACTGAGTTACTGAAGTCCTCAAATCATGGTTAAAAGACTTCAGGTTACAGAGAATTCACCATTTACACTAATTTAAACCTGAAAGTGATCCATACCCCATGCTGCAGAAGAAAGAAAGAAAAAAACCCAAACCCTGGGTCTCTGAAGTCTGAGCCAGGGGAAAATTCCTTCCTGACTCCAAATAATTAACAGGTAGATCAGGATCTTGGAAAGCAGAACTTCTGATGCTTGAGAAGATGGGAAAGACCACCAGGACTGGAAGAACTTCCACTTTTGTAGGTCAGTCTTGAGAGTACTGGGCGTTATACTGGATATGGGGAAAAAGGTCAATTCCATGCTTGAGAGCTACTGACGAGCCATGCTCTCAGATTTACTGAGGAGAAGTTAGAATGAACAAGTAACCCTGAACTCTGTATCAACAAATCCTTTGTGATAGGAATTCTGAGGGGTATTACCTCTGAGTAGTGGATGTGGTTTGAGTACCACACTTGCCTCAGCCAAGCAGGTGCTATGATAATAACTCTCGCTCCTTCTCGATGCAGCTTGAGAAGGCTCTTGAGCATTAATGGTATAGGTGGGTATGCATAAAGAAGGATAATGGTCTAGAGAACCATGGCCGTGACCTCCCTTAGAGCAGAACAGGTAACATTTTGCATTGTTCAGGGTGTCAAAGAGCTCTACTCCAGTATACTCTGGCAGATGCTGCAGAAGACAGTCCTTGAGATCCCATTTGTGATCCTGCCAAAAGTGTCTGCTCAGGGAGTCTGCACTTGTACTCTGGAAGCCTGGTAGACTGCTGACATTTCTATCTGATGAGCGATTCACCAAAGCCACAGCCTTAGCAACTCTGCACATAAGGCCTGGGAACTTGCTCTGTCTTGTCAGCTGATATAATACATTGCTGTCCTGTTGTCTAGAATTACTGTGACTAAGAGACCTTGTATAGCACAAAGTAAGTGTTGGCAAGCATATGAGATTGCACAGTGATATGTTTGGATAGGCTGTTTGTTTGAAGTATATGCTGTTCTTACTCATGTCTGGAGGCATCTAAGAGGCATCTTCGCATGGAGAGTCATATACATAGAGGCCAACATGTGGCCCAAAATATTAGGCAAGTCCTCCCTGTTGTTTGCAGACTGTACTGTAAATTTGAGATTAGGGTGGATAGCATGAAGAACCTCTCCTAGGGTAGGCAGGTTCTTGCTATTGTGGAGTCTAGAGTAGCTCCTGTAAAGTCTATTCTCTGAACTGAAGATGGTATGGGGTTTCTTTGTGGTTGATAAGGAGGCCCAGAAACTGGAATAAAATTAATGCTCTGGATGTTGCCTCCTGGGCCTCTTGGATGACAGACTATGACAAAGTGGGAATTTTATGTAATATTTTTATGACACCTGTGTGTTCCTCAATTTTCCCTATATTCATAGATTCATAGATATTTAGGTCAGAAGGGACCATTATGATCATCTAGTCTGACCTCCTGCACAATGCAGGCCACAGAATTTCACCCACCACTCCTAAAAAAGACCTCACACCTATATCTGTGCTATTGAAGTCCTCAAATTGTAGTTTGAAGACCTCAAGGAGCAGAGAATCCTCCAGCAAGTGACCCGTGCCCCATGCTACAGAGGAAGGCGAAAAACCTCCAGGGCCTTCCAATCTGCCCTGGAGGAAAATTCCTTCCCGACCCCAAATATGGCGATCAGCTAAACCCTGAGCATATGGGCAAGATTCATCAGCCAGATACTACAGAAAATTCTTTCCCGGGTAACTTGGATCTTACCCCATCTAAAAACCCATCACAGGCCATTGGGCCTATTTACCATGAATATTTAATTACCAAAACCATGTTATCCCATCATACCATCTCCTCCATAAACTTATCGAGTTTAATCTTAAAGCAAGATAGATCTTTTGCCCCCACTACTTCCCTCAGAAGGCTATTCCAAAACTTCACTCCTCTGATGGTTAGAAACCTTCGTCTAATTTCTAATCTAAATTTCCTAGTGGCCAGTTTATATCCATTTGTTCTTGTGTCCACATTGGTACTGAGTTTAAATAATTCCTCTCCCTCTCTGGTATTTATCCCTCTGATATATTTATAGAGAGCAATCATATCTCCCCTCAACCTTCCTTTAGTTAGGCTAAACAAGCCAAGCTCCCTGAGTCTCCTTTCATAAGACAAGTTTTCCATTCCTCGGATCATCCTAGTAGCCCTTCTCTGTACCTGTTCCAGTTTGAATTCATCCTTCTTAAACATGGGAGACCAGAACTGCACACAGTATTCCAGGTGAGGTCTCACCAGTGCCTTATATAACGGTACTAAAACCTCCTTATCCCTACTGGAAATACCTCTCCTGATGCATCCCAAGACGACATTAGCTTTTTTCACAGCCATATCACATTGGCAGCTCATAGTCATCCTATGATCAACCAATACTCCAAGGTCCTTTTCCTCCTCCGTTACTTCTAGTTGATGCGTCCCTAGCTTATAACTAAAATTCTTGTTATTAATCCCTAAATGCATGACCTTACACTTCTCACTATTAAATTTCATCCTATTCCTATTACTCCAGTTTACAAGGTCATCCAGATCCTCCTGTAGGGTATCCCTGTCCTTCTCTAAATTAGCAATACCTCCCAGCTTTGTATCATCTGCAAACTTTATTAGCACACTCCCACTTTTTGTGCCCAGGTCAGTAATAAAAAGATTAAATAAAAGATTATATGCTGCATTATTACCCAGTGAGTGGAAAAGGACTGTTTGTTCTCAGCGCAGGCGAAGAGAGATAGGTATGAATGTCATTTAGCTGTCTGAGCTGGGACGGGTCATTAAAAAGAAACAGCCGAGGTTGACCCCATATCAATGGAGAATCCAAGAAAACAACAGAAAACCCAAACACCAGGACACTGACACCTAGCAACCAACGAATCACAGGGAGAGAGGTTTCTCTACCCCACAGCAGGAAAACTGAGCTGTATTTTCCAGCTTGAAAACAAAGGACTGGGAAGGTCTTGGTTGGGGGATAAGCGTTGGCTGCTGGAAGGTGTTGGGGACTCTCACCTGGGATCTGACCAAGAAGGTCAGATTGAGAGACAGACACAGCTTGAACAATGGGGTTCACTACAGCTTGGTTTGGCTCTGGGCTAACCAAATTGGTCTATGCTTTAATATTCATTTGCTAACCTAAGGACGTCCTATGATGTGTTCCAGCTGACTATTAAACCCTACCATTTTGTCGATGCTGTTTGTGTCACTGCAAATGCTTGGTGAGCTGCATTAATCCCTGAAGAGTGCATAAGTCTCTACCAGGAATCTATCGCGGTTGGACTCACTGAACAGAGTTCACCATGTTAAGCAGGAGTGCTGAAGCCCCAGAAGTTCAGTCTCAGAAAGTAGAGAGGCCATGTGGCTTAACCTGGAGAAAGAGTGAGATCACTTGAGGTCTGGCACACTGAAGTGGTTCCTCCAAGAAACTGCCCCAAAGCTAGGGGAGTAGCACCAATCTTGTGGATCCATGACACAGGTCCCTGAGAAGCCAGTCACCAGATATGGGAAAAATCTATATTCCCTACTGACATAGATGGGCTGCTGAGAGACTCTTTGTGAACATTCTTGGGGAAATGGAGAGGCCGAAAGGAAGAACCTGATACAGATAAAAGAAAAGGAGAGCTACTGCTTATGCTCAAATAAATTTGTTAGTCTCTAAGGTGCCACAAGTACTCCTTTTCTTTTTGCGAATACAGACTAACATCGCTGCTACTCTGAAACTTGATATAGATAGTGATCTTCCCATACCACAAATCTTAGGAAATGCTTGTGTGACACATGGATGGCTACATGGAAGAGGTGTCCTGCAGATTGAGGGTAGGGAACCAGTCTCCTGGATCTAAGGATGGAATTATGATGGCTAGTGTCACCATTCTGAAGTGTTGTACTAGGACGCAGTTGTGCTGGTTCCAGAGATCAAGGATTGGTTTCCACCATTCTCCTTTCTGGAGAACCAGGAAGTAATTGGAATAGAACCCTCTTCCGATGAACTCCTGAAGGGGTTCTGAGTCTTAGGAAAAGTGTACTGATGGTAGCAGAATGGTCTCGATATTTGAGCGGTTTGGGATCTCCTAAACTGTCTTCTCATTGCAGGCACATAAATTCCCAGTAATAGCAGCATTGCCCTGGAATCCTTGACTGTGTGGACAGAGGAGTCTATATGCTCGCTAAAGACCTTAGGTCATTCAAATAGGAGATGTTCCGCCGTGTTATGACCTTCTCTTGGAAGTCCTGAGGATTGGAACCAGAATGCTCTCCTGGAAGGTTTTGAAATCTTTTGCATAGGAGGGTACTGGTGGTATTACCACTTCATCTGGAAACGAAGAGGACCTTCCAGAAGGTGAAATCTCCTCGGTCAGAGACTCCAGTTCCTCTTGTATATCTTCCAGTACTGGAGAAGTGTTGGGTACTAAGCTCCACAGTGCTGATGTATGCTGTACAATAGGATGGTTTGTAGAAGCCGGTCGCTGGTACAGTACTGGTGGGTACTGGTGCTTTCTCTTAGATATCTGATGAAGCTGGTTGCCATAGTGGCCTCACGGGTCCAGTAACTGAAGGGGATAACGGAAAGAACCCCAATGACAATCAATCTCTGGGCCTATGATATCTGGTGGGTTCCCCAGGCTTATCTTCATGCAAAGGGCTCACGGGGGTAGTGGAATCCATGTACAGAAATCTGAGTCTGTGCAGTCTTCCCCTGAAATAAAGAGGGCGGGGGGGAGCTCCAGTGTCCCTATTGGTACTGAAGACTGGAGGTTTAAATCCGTCCCAACGTGCTGCTTTTGTAGCAGTAGCATGGAGATGGTACTGGCAGATCCCTCCATAATTGGTGATTCAGGTTCATCAGCAATGAGACCCTCTGAAGAAAGAAACCTGGAAAGATGTTGAGAGCTCTGATGTCTTCACCCAAAGTTAGAGTCAGTATGAGGTGGTGAGATAGAGGCTTCCGCATTACAAGATTATTATAGTGTCCTGTCTCTTTCAGAGGTACTACAAAATACCAATACTGGCATGAATGGTAGCCCTGTGTGTCTCACTATGCTGCCAGGGAGCAGATGGTGCCACTGCACTAGCTGCTCTTTTGGTAGGCACATTCAAGTGGAGCTTCTTTCTCAGTACCAACACCTCAGTACCAAACTCACTCAGAGCCTCTACTGTACCCTTACGGGGACGAGAGGTCTCCCGAGAGTGGGTCATGTGCGATGATCTACCCCATTCTTTATTTCCAAGTTGGGAGAGGTATATTTCCTCTTTTCTGAAGTCTTATTGTCCAGAGCTGCAGATGAAGCAGCAACAGTGACCTGGGCTGTCTTTGACATAGATGTCAATGTACAGAGTAAGAGGGCCTCCAGGAGCTAAGGCACGGTCCATTAGTATAAGCTTAAGTCTATCCTATCTGCCTTCTTGGCTCTACCCTTCAAACACAGATAGACCCCTCAAACACGGACAGAGAAAGGACCTGTGGCAACTCTTATCGGTCTTAAACCCTGAGGTCTTGGGCACAATTATGCTCCAACACAAAAAATCGGAGAAGAGGAAGGAGCTTGACCCCCCCCTTGACCAACACAAAATAAAGGGAAATAAAGGTATAATGAAATTAATTAAAAGAACAAAATTACTAAAACAAATAAGTAAAACAACAATTCACAAGTTAAGGTGGGATGCTGAATACAGCAGGCAGTAGAACTCTCCATCTCATGCTACAGGCAGTTGAGAACAGAGTGGTGATGGGCTCGTGCCTTCCTATATTCCCTCGTTTAGAGCAGGCACTGCTTTGTGCGGGAGCAGGCCTGCGAATACTACTTTGCAATCTCTGTTTGAGAGCACACAGGGATATGTACTTGAAGAAGAAGGTATGTTATACACAGCACCACTTAGAGACTGAACAGTATGGTACAGCTTAGTATTCCATTACATCTGTCCCTTTAAGTTCTACATTCCTACCATTTATAAAATTTACACTATCATGCTGTCTTTGAAGTTCAATATGGATCAGTCTGTTAGTCTCTGAATCATACTGCTTATCTAGTTACATGACCCAAACGCATCACAGCTTGATCGTCTGACTGTCCATTAGTTGCACTGACTGGCTGCTGTTGGTATGGAATCTCTAAGTCGTCGTCGTCTTGTTCCACATCCACCATCTATAGAGTTTGCTCTGTTGATTGTTCTTTTTGAGGGACACGCCACAGATGTTGAAGGTTTCTACTGAACTCTCCAAGTCTGTTGTTCTCAATAGCATAGGATATTGGCAATGAATTATTTTTCTTTACTACAGCTGTAGTTGTCTATCCTTTTTCTCCATCCAATTTGACACAAACACAGTCACCAGATTCTGGGCCCAGAAGTTCTCAAACTGAGTGAGGCCTGTTGTAAAAGTATACATAATTCTTTAAAAAGAAAAGGAGTACTTGTGGCACCTTAGAGACTAACCAATTTATTTGAGCTTAAGCTTTCGTGAGCTCCAGCTCACTTCATCGGATGCATTCAGTGGAAAATACAGTGAGGAGATTTATATACACACAGAACATGAAAAAATGCAGGTGTACTTTTCTGACGCTGGTCTCCATGAGTCCATAGCATCCACATCCTTTACATAATTTTTGAGCTCATGAGTAATTGAGTACAATACTAAGCTCCATGAGAGAGTGTCTGCTACTATTAGATTTCTCCCAGAAACGTATTTAGCAATTGTATTAAACTGAATTGACCTTTTCAATATATGGTGGCATCTCAACAGCACTTAATCCAGTTCTTTTCTGCTGATCACTGGTTTATGATCTAAGTGTAAATTAATCCAATCTGCACAGATATCTGTAAAAGTTCTCATATGCCCATACGTTTGCTAGGCACTCCTTTTCAATCTGTGCACATAGTTTTTCTGCTTCTGTTTAGTGTGTGTGAGCAACTTTCAACTGGCTTCCACCCAGATCCATGTTGTTGCAACAATACACCACCTAGGCCATAGCTGCTTGCATCAACCTTGGCCACTGTGGGTTTGTTCACATCATAATACTTGAGAATCAGATAATGTTGAGATAATTTCCTTAATGATCTCTCACTCTCACATATTGGGAGACAGACAAGTCCTCGCTTACAGACAGGCCCCCAACCTGAAGCAAATACTCACCAGCAACCACACACCACACAACAAAAACATTAACCCAGGAACCTATCCTTACAACAAAGCCCAATGCCAACTCTGTCCACATATTTATTCAAGTGAGACCATCATAGGACCTAATCACATTAGCCATGCCATCAGGGGCTCGTTCACCTGCACATCTACCAATGTGATATATGCCATCATGTGCCAGCAATGCTCCTCTGCCACGTACATTGGCCAAACCAGACAGTCTCTACGCAAAAGAATAAATGGACACAAATCTGACATCAGGAATCATAAACCGGTAGGAGAACACTTCAACCTCTCTGGCCACTCAGTAAAAGACTTAAGGGTGGCAATTTTGCAACAGAAAAGCTTCAAAAACAGACTCCAACGAGAAACTGCTGAGCTTGAATTAATATGCAAACTAGATACTATTAACTTGGGTTTGATAGAGACTGGGAGTGGCTGGGTCATTACACATATTGAATCTATTTCCCCATGTTCTCACACCTTCTTGTCAACTGTCTAAATGGGCCGTCTTGATTATCACTACAAAAGTTTTTTTCTCCTCCTGATAATAGCTAATCTTAATTAATTAGACTCTTACAGTTTGTATGGCAATTTCCACCTTCTCTGTATGTATATATACATATATCTTCTTACTATATGTTCCATTCTACGCATCCAATGAAGTGGGCTGTAGCCCACGAAAGCCTATGCTCTAATAAATTTGTTAGTCTCTAAGGTGCCACAAGTACTCCTGTTCTTTTTGCGGATACAGACTAACACGGCTTCTACTCTGAAACTTAAGAATGGCTGAGGTTAGCTTAAATAAGATATGTTACACACAGCACTACCTAGTGGCTGAACAGTATAATACATTTTAGCATTTCATTATAGCCAAAACCCTCCCAGTCCAAGAATACCAACCAGAAGACCCTGTCAAAATCAAACTTTTCCTCAGGACATGGTTGAGGGGAACTGTGACAAATTCAGATCTGGTTTAGTTCTATCTGCATTCTGGATGCATTTCAAAATTTGATCTCTATCATTCTGAGAAAAACTGAGATCCTTTACAATGTATCCTTCCCGAGGAAAGAAAACTGTTTGAAGCAGCCTATTCACTAGTTTCCTAAGGACATCCACAGCTGCTGCATCCATTACTCAGCACCAGATACATTTTGGCAAGAGTTTGATCTTAACAGTGTCTGTGATGTGACATGTTTCACATATGTTTTTTGAGAAGCATTCTCTCAATCTTTTTTCCATATTGAAGTTTCTGTTTGCTTATTGATGGAATAATCCCTATAAATCCACAGTACCTTGATAGTATGACAGCTGATTAAATTTGCATATTTTCATGTTTAAGTATCCTGTTTATCTCTAAGTTGTCATTTTCAAGGGGAGCCTCAACAACTCCAGCATTCACACATTTAAAAACTCACTGTAAACAACTGCAACCCAGCAGTTCTAAATTAAGTTAAAAGGCATGTGCCAAGGCAGATTTCTTAATCTTGAAAATGTTTTTCCTTTTTGTTTTTTGCAATAAAATCTTGAGAACTCTGCTTCCTTACTAAAACTTTATTCCCTCCACTGTGTGTATGCTAGTTTGTTGTTGTATGTTCTCAGGAATTGATCTTTCTTGGTGATTTAGGAAAAAAGAGAGCTAAAGCAGAGACTTGGAGAAAAGAGGAGATATAAGGAATTTTTAAAAATATTTTTCAAGAGAAAGAAATATAGATCAAATTTTGGGTCATGTAACTCTAACAAAGTTCCTTTACCTTTTTTTTCTTAATACTGAAATTTGATCTAATAATCAACAACTGGGACAGGTGTCACACCATTGTTTTTAATTAGTGTTTTAGAATCCTCCTCCCTCTCGCTTACCATTGTTTTCAGCCTTGTCACTCAAAATGTTTCAGCGTGCCAAATAGTAAATCCTCTTGGGCAAACTCTCAACTTTTTAGTCCAAGATAACCCAGATTCAAGACATAATTCAGATATCAAAAAATGAATGATTTGAATGGGAGAGTCTCACTAATGAGGTAAAAAGAAAAGGAGGACTTGTGGCACCTTAGAGACTAACCAATTTATTTGAGCATAAGCTTTCATGAGCTACAGCTCACTTTATCAGATGCATTCAGGTACGGATGTGGGTACCTGCATGAAAGACCCCCTAAGCTTATTTTTACCAGCTTAGGTTAAAACTTCCCCAAGGTACAAACTTTTACCTTTTGTCCTTGGACCTTATGCTGCCACCACCAGTGTTACACAAAGAACAGGGAAAGAGCCCACTTGGAAACATCTTTCCCCTCAAAATATTTTCCACTGAATGCATCTGATGAAGTGAGCTGTAGCTCAAGAAAGCTTATGCTCAAATAAATTGGTTAGTCTCTAAGGTGCCATAAGCCCTCCTTTTCTTTTTGCGGATACAGACTAACATGGCTGCTACTCTGAAACTAATGAGGTAATAACTGTCAGGCATGTTGCTAACTGAACTATTAAGAAGACTGGATGGATGCATACTTGAAAAGTCATGTGGACACAGCAGAAACTGAGAGGCAGAATGGTTTATTAGATATGGCATTGGACTAGGAATCTGGAGAGGTGGGCTCTGTTTCTAGCACAGCCACTAACGTGCTGTTTGATTTTGGGCATGTCACTGCACCCATAGGTGCTCAAACTGGAGAAGCGAGGGGGAGGGGAGTGCTGCCACATCCTCTGGCTTGAAGTGGTTTCCATTATATACAGGCTTTACAGTTTGGATCAATGGCTCGAAGCACTGACACAATAAAAACTGTTATAGAACCCCTGACTGCACCTCTGTTTCCCATCTAACTTTTGGTCTGTCTGTCTGTTTGAGCAGGGTGTTTCTGATTTTGTATGTGTAGAGTACCTGGCACAATGGAGCCCTGATCTCACCTGGAACCCACAGGAACTATTGTAATACAAAGTAATCATAACTATAATGGAAAATAAGCAAAAAATTTGCAATCTGTGATTGGGAGGATAAAAGACAGGTGAGAATGCAAGTTCAGAAAACAGTCTCTTGAGGTAGGATCATTCCATCTACTTCTCAAGTGCATCCTGACCAAGGTGATCTTGGCTGAGAGGTGTTTAAAGTGGTCTGTGCCAGCTCCATGCAACCCACCTCCCTTTTCCCACCACATGTGGGTGCACTGTGAAAAATCAGGCTCAGGATGAGCAGATGGGACTGAATCATGGCTGGGAAGGGGCACATGCACATACAGAGTGCCAAAGGGTTGCAGAGAAATAGAAAATCAAACAGAAGGAAAGAGACAAGTAGTAACTGTTTGGAAACCACTGGTCACTAGTAGATCCCCCCAAACCTGTGGGACTCAGGCAGCTTTTCCCATGAGAGACAAACTCCAACAGAAGATGAGCTTCCATAAATTGAAATTTACAGAATTTCATATCCATGGAACCAAAGATAACCATTGACTAGAACCCTTAATTTTTTACATAAACTTTATATTCTTCATACATAATAGAAACCCATAAAGAGACCCAAAGCACGAGATCTCCATGGCATATATTTCCACTGGTTTTAAAAATGGCCATGTAATTGTAATTTTTTGAGTGCACTTACTCTTATAACCTTTGTAACAAACTATGGGAGATAAAAAATATATAGATTAATAAGGGACAGAAGAATCGAGGAAGAGTACACTTACACAATCAGCTTCTGTTTTGAATTCACATTCCACTTCTTTCATATTTTTCAAACTCAGTGTCTTTGCTCTGTAAGCAATACAGGGAGAAAAGCTGTAAAGCAGATCATCAGTAATCTTGAATATGGGTAGGTAGAGATACAGGCCTAAAATATAACATAGAGAGCTACAGTGTTCTAACAATAGAATTGCTATATATATTTTCGCATGTTTAAAGTACATTTCATATTGTAATCACTCTATAAAAATCAGGACAGCCAGTTACTAGGAAAAATATCCTTCAGGTGTACAAATGCTAGATAGGCTTAGGTTGGTTCTGTAGCCTCTTTAAATTCTGAAAAGTTGTTATAGTATATTACTTTAAATTGAAAAGTAAAAGTACAGAAATCTTAAAATAAGAAAAATGGGACTTTTTTGAAAAATAATAATCTTCAATTATGTAAATGTTACTCCTGTTATGCCTCTGATACTATATTAATAGGCACTGACTCCAAGGGTGCTTTGGGGCTGGAGCACCCCCAGAAAAAAAATAGTGGGTGCTCAGCACCCACTGGTGGTGCCCTCCTTCCCAGTAGCGTAGCTAGGCCCTCACCGACCCCAAGTGGCGCCTTTTTAATTCTTTGGCGCCTTTTACAGTGTGAAGGAGCCAGTGAAGGACCCCACGCGAAAGTGCTGCTGAAGACCCAGAGCACCGCTGGGTGAGTACCAGGGGGAGGTGCCTTTTTTTTTTTTAATCTCCGCTCCCCCTGTTTTTTCCACCTGGCTAAGCCACTGCTCCGCCTCCTGCCAGCAGCGGGCCCTGCCGATCAGCGCGTCCCCTCCTCCACAGTGTCTCCAGCCTGCCCGCTGCAGAACAGCTGTTCAGCGATGTGCACGAGGTGCTGGAGGGGCAGGACAGGAGGCAGTAAGAAGGGGGGGGGAGGCCGAACATGGTGGGAAGCAGTGGCGTGGGAGTGGAGCGGGGACAGGAAGAGGTGGGGTGGGGGGCCCAGGGCAAGTGCCCCAGATGCCAGGGAGTGGAAGGGGCGGGGAGGCCAGGAGTGGAAGGGACAGGACCAGCTCCTTCCGGCCACTCAGAGACTGCTCTGCAGTGTGGCGGGCTGGGGCTGCCTGAGAGGGCCTGGCTGGGGAAGTGGCTTCCACGCACTGCCCAGCTTCAGGTGCCTGTGGGGTGAGCGAGCTAGAGACTCCCTCCCCACAGCACGTTTCTGGCTCACTCAGCAGTGGTTCCCGGCAGCCGAGCCCAGGCAGGGAACAGAAGCTGCCTCCCCAACCAGGCTCTCTCAGGCAGCTGCGGGCTGCAGAGCAGTGACCAGGAGGAGCCAGCATTAGAAGCGGCTCCCTCCTGCTCCCCCCCGGGCTCCTGCCTGCCGTGGGGGAGGAGAGGGGCTAGGTGCAGTGGGAGGACAGAGTGTTCCTCCTACAGGTAATGTGGGTTGGGAGAGAGTGGTGGCCCCAGGGCGAGGTTGGCAGGTGGGGGGACACGTGACCTCCCCTTTAGATCATGCCCCGGCCAGCATGGGAGGCACCAGTCGTCCCTCAGGGCTCGGGGACCTTCTGCCTTTCATCATCCTTATTACAATGATGATCACATGGGACCTGATTCAAAAGACTCCCATTGACTTCAGTTGGTGTTGGTTCAGACTTATGGCCAAACTTTGGGCCAAATTCCCCCCTGTGGAAAACCAAACACCCAGTCACAAGATATAACTGAAATCAGAATTTGGCCTTTTCCTTACTAACAGGACTTTCCAAACATGTACATTTTGTTCATTAATAAGTAATTTCTAGCTGTTATGCAGTGCTGGTCATCAGTGGATCTCAAACAGGAGGCTGCCAAAACTGCACTGATTAATTCAATCAGAAGTCATCTACTGTAATTATAATCACTGAGCATTTTTATCCTATTTTCACCCTAATCCTGCATCATGCAAATCATTCTGGAAGGACAGACCCCATACCCAGCAGGAGCCCCATTAGTTCAACATGCATTGAATCAGGCTCTCTATACTGTACTTAACTTCAATGAAGTTCTGCATGCATGCTGGCAACCCGTCACATGGGGTTGGTAACTTATAAGTTCATTGGTTTACCAGCATTGGGAGGATCACTGACCTCAAAGAATATTTTCCTTTATTCAAAACCTAAGCATAGTTATTTAGTTGCACTGTGAAAATAATACATATTAATATGTGCTATTTGTAGTTTTTTTCCCATTGTTTATTTTTTGGAACTTATACACAGAATTTTCAGTGTGTGGATTTTTTTTCTTTAGGCACTGGAATGGTTTTCCTATTGGTTTTTATTACAACATTTTAAAATGTGTAGAATGTCAGCTGGCATCTCCTTCAGTACAGTAGCTAGAGGTTGATGACAACACTCAGTAACGAAGGCTTGCCGGATACCCTGTACTTTTCAGTGAGCAAAAAAAGGCTCTAATGGCAGGAAATTTGTATTGATCTTATTATTGATCTTACCCTAGCTTTGGTTTATGTGTCATAGAGATTTGTAATTATTTTAAAAAATCATAAAATAATTTCACGTTATGAAACTGTTTTAGAATTCTTTAATGTCCAGGAAATGTACCGGTCTGACTGGTTTTCTTTTTATTTGTAAGTATACATTCCTTTTTATAAGAGCATTAAGACACTCCAAGCAGTGCATTTCAAGGCCATTATTGTACTTAGTAGTTAGGGCATTATAAAAATAATCACTCATTTTTAGTGTCCCTATATCTACAATTTTCTGTTAGTTACAAAAAATGAGGTTTCATTATTTAACCCAGTGTATTGTACATCTATACTGAGAGTGGAGCAATATATGTCACAATGATTTGCTTCTAGAACATTTCAAGAACAAATGATGTCTCACCTTTGGAAGCGGAAAATCACTATAACTATAGTGCAGACAACTCCATACAATAGTCCCACGTTAGCAGCAAAGCAAACTGTAAATACATAGGTACTAACCCATATGCTCTTCAACGAAGGAAACAAAAGACACAGTTAGTTTAAGCTCTCCATAAAGCTGTATAATTATTTTTAATTGGGAATAAATATGTTTAAAGTTACCAGCAAGAGGCTTAAATTAGAACGATAACTAGAGATTGCAGCCAGACATCTCTGAACTGGCAAATGAGGAAAACTGAATTATCCATTAAAATTTTACCTCGCCCTCTGAGAACACAAATGATCTGACACTCTAACAAGTTTAGGGTCATGGAAGTCCATTTCTGAAGTCCTTGTAATGACATACATTGCTACAGTAGCAATGTTATTCAGGCTGAACACAACTTGGTTTTTGCCAAGGCTCTATACATTTCATTTTCCAGGTTGGCAAGTTAATGACAACTTGTTCACTGCACACATTTTAAAAAACCTGCCTCCTTTTACACAGTGCCACATGCAGTATGAACTAGGGGTTCTTTTTCACAGTGAAATAGGAAAGGAATTATAAATTAACACTTATTCTACTCTATAACTGGTTTAACGATCAGCAGAATGTGTAAACATGATTGCTCCTAATAATTAAAGGTCATTTGTAAAACTTTTGACAAAACGTATGCTCATCTATTGCAATATATGTTGGAAACTTAGCCAGGCTAAGTGAGTGATTCAGCGCATTACGTTTTAAAGGCCACATTTTTCAGCCAGGCCTCTCAGTAACTTCCAAGTGAGCACATGCAAACACAGATTCACAGGTACAAACACACTTTAAAAACTCCTACATTGGTACTCTTAAAAGGAGTCAGACTGTCCTGTCAGTTACACATGCACACTAGACAGTACCCAAGTGTTAGAATTTGCAACAGTATTCATTCATTCATTCGTGTGCATGCAAGTGTAAACATTGTTCAAGAGCGCATATACATATTTACAGAGGCACAATAATGTCAAAAAGGAATTTTACACCTTCAGAAGTAGAGGCCCAGGCTGAAGATTTGCACCTCGGAACTGACTTTGTTTTCATTCTTAATGTAGGTCCAACAGCTCTGCTCTGTTATGAAACCCCAGAAAGTATTATGCTGCTCATGTCACAATTACTATAGAAGTTTGCTGGAGCATGGATCAAGCCAGGAGTGGTCAGAGATTGTTAACATCTTTTTTAAAAGTATATTTCACTGGTATGCAAAACTGTTGCCACATGTAACTGGGTCCTTCAATAAAGGGAGCAGAGTCAAAGGGCATCTGGACTGGTTACCTGCTGCCCAACTGGGCTCAAGGAAAGGCAGCGGGAACTTATAAAGGGGAGGACAGCTGTAGGTGGGCTAGGCCGACACCTGCAGACACTGCAGGGAATAAGAAGGTTCCTTCAGGGCCAAGAGTTAACAAGCATCAAAAAGGAAGCCTGTGGAGGAGGCCAAACTCCAGGGAAGAAGTGCCAAGAGAGCAGGAAGACAGACCCTCAGCGAGGAAGAACTGTGCCCAGTTTGGGATTGGGATGAAATAAACAAAATTTTAAAGAAAGGATAGGCCCTCAGGGAGGAGGGTGGGAGAGAATGCTGGGCAATAACAGCTGAGCCAGCTTTCTGGTCACTGAGCTTCAATTAAACACTGCAGAACAGACCTCGTTAAGAAGAACTGTACCTACCTAATGGGGGAGGGGGGAAGAAAGGGGGTGGCGGAGAGCTGGGAGGCTAATTAAGCCACTAGGCAAAGAAAGGAAGTAGGGAGAGAGAGATTGATCTTCCCCGCTTACCTCTAGGGCTGAAGGCTCCCAACGTCTGTGGGAATAAGGCTGAATGGTGTACAAGGGTGGTGGGAATCAACATTGTAAATAAACTGCACTGGATGTTTTATCAGCCTGAAGGTCTCTGAGAAGTATGTGGACTTGAGCAGGGGCAGGAGCAAGTGAGCCTGCGACATGTGGGGGCTTGTCTGGGATCTTCGCCAGCACAAGGTTTCGTGGCCTGGATGATGGAGGAGACCTTGCAATGGCTGGTAAAACAGTAAGAAGAAATGCAGAAGACCCTGCAAAGATTTGAACAATCCCACCAACATGGAAAAGCAAGCTTTGCTTACCTGGCAGGCAGAGCAACAGAATAGCTTGCAAGATTTCATAAGGGAACAAACTAATGTGCAGCAGCAGCTCCTACAGAAGGTGGTGAGTCCCATGGTGGGGGATGATGCCTGGATACAGGGCCTAGGACTACATAAGATTGGCCCTGCAGGTGACCCTGATGCATTCCTGGGCACTTTGGAGAGGATCACTATGGGTGCAGGTTGGGACAGAGCAACCTGGGCTCTGCGGCTGGCTCCCTATCTGGCAAAGGAAGCCCAAGCGGCCTATATGGCTATGAGTGAGGAGCAGGCCAGGAATTATGAGGTGATGAGGGCAACCATCTTGGATCAGGTGAGTCTGTCCACTGAGAAGTACCACCAGAAGTTCTGATCCACAAGGTGGACTGGGCGTTTACAGGCCCAGGCATTCACCCAAGGCTTTATGGACTGGCCACCTGCTGGTTGAGACCAGATACCCAAGCAGTGGGGGAAATAATGGATGCTGTAGGGCTAGAACAGTTCCTTCAAGTCCTCCCCAAGAACCTGTGAGCGTGGGTTAGATGGCATCGACCAGGTAAAGTGGATTCAGCTGTGAAATTGACGGAGGAATACACAGGGCCAGACTTTTCTGGGAAAGAGGGACAACCGTATAAGGGTCTAGAGCTTGGGAGGAATACTGGAGAACACACAGCAGGAAGGGGTGTAGAGAGCAAGAAAGAAGAACCCCAAGGAGTTCTGGCTGGGGTTCAACCCGTTACATGTTATTAGTGTGGGTGACAGAGACACACAAAAAGGGACTGCCTGTATATGGACTGTGGTTTTGCTGAGTTTTGTGGCTGGGCTGGGACTAGGAGGAAACTCCAGCGTGGCCTTGTGGATACAGCCTCAGCTTGCTCCCTTCTCCAGAGGGAGCTGGCGAAGCCTCACTGTATGATTTCTGAAGCAACTATCCCCATGGACACATTCTATGTTCATTAGAGAAAAGACTGAGCCCATAGGAGAAACCGTATAAGCCCCTAGTCAACAGCACCCAAGCCAGGAGGAAAGGAGAGTTCCCCAGGCAACTGAAGGTGGGGGGTTGGGAATTAAGGAAGCCCAAGCTCCTTATTGAGGGACTGATGGAGTCATAGAATATCAGGGTTGGAAGGGACCTCAGGAGGTCATCTAGTCCAACCCCCTGCTCAAAGCAGGACCAATCCCCAACTAAATCATCCCAGCCAGGGCTCTGTCAAGCCTGACCTTAAAAACCTCAAAGGAAGGAGATTCCACCACCTCCCTAGGTAACCCATTCCAGTGCTTCACCACCCTCCTAGTGAAATAGTTTTTCCTAATATCCAACCTAAAACTCCACACCATCCTCCAGATCATTAAGGAAGATATTGAACAAAACTGGCCCCAGGACCAACCCTTGGGGCACTCCACTTGATACCGGCTGCGAACTAGACATGGAGCCATGGATCACTACCCGTTGAGCCCAACAATCTAGCCAGCTTTCTATCTACCTTATAGTCCATTCATCCAGCCCATACTTCTTTAACTTGCTGGCAATAATACTGTGGGAGACAGTGTCAAAAGCTTTGCTAAAGTCAAGGAATAACACATCCACTGCTTTCCCCTCATCCACAGAGCCAGTTATCTTGTCAAAGAAGGCAATTAGTCAGGCATGACTTGCCCTTGGTGAATCCATACTGACTGTTCCTGATCACTTTACTCTCCTCTAGGTGCTTCAGAATTGATTCCTTGAGGCCCTGCTCCATGATTTTTCCAGGGACTGAGGTGAGGCTGACTGGCCTGTAGTTCCCCGGATGCTCCTTCTTCCCTTTTTTTAAAGATGGGCGCTACATTAGCCTTTTTCCAGTCGTCCGGGACCTCCCCCGATCGCCATGAGTTTTCAAAGATAATGGACAATGGCTCTGCAATCACATCTGCCAACTCCTTTGGCACTCTCGGATGCAGCGCATCCAGCCCCATGGACTTGTGCTCGTCCAGCTTTTCTAAATAGTCTCAAACCACTTCTTTCACCACTGAGGGCTGCTCACCTCCTCCCCATACTGTGTTGCCCAGGACAGCAGTGTGGGAGCTGACCTTGTCTGTGAAGACTGAGGCAAGAAAAGCATTGAGTACATTCGCTTTTTCCACATCCTCTGTCACTAAGTTGCCTCCCTCATTCAGTCAGGGGCCCACACTTTCCTTGACTTTCTTCTTGTTGCTAACATACCTGAAGAAACCCTTCTTGTTACTCTTAACATCTCTTGTGGCACCTTAGAGACTAACCAATTTATTTGAGCATGAGCTTTCGTGAGCTACAGCTCACTTCATCGGATGCATACCGTGGAAACTGCAGCAGACTTTATATACACACAGAGAATATGAAACAATACCTCCTCCCACCCCACTGTCCTGCTGGTAATAGCTTATCTAAAGTGATCATCAGGTTGGGCCATTTCCAGCACAAATCCAGGTTTTCTCACCTTCCACCCCCCCACACAAATTCACTCTCCTGCTGGTGATAACCCATCCATGCCCTTCCACGGCATGCATCCGATGAAGTGAGCTGTAGCTCATGAAAGCTCATGCTCAAATAAATTGGTTAGTCTCTAAGGTGCCACAAGTACTCCTTTTCTTTTTGCGAATACAGACTAACACGGCTGTTACTCTGAAACTTAACCTCTCTTGTTAGCTGCAACTCCAAGTGTAATTTGGCCTTCCTGATTTCACTCCTGCATGCCTGAGCAATATTTTTATACTCATCCCTGCTCATTTGTCCAATCTTCCACTTCTTGTAAGCTTCTTTTTTTGTGTTTAAGATCAGCAAGGATTTCACTGTTAAGCCAAGCTGGTCACTTGCCATATTTACTATTCTTTCTACACATCGGGATGGTTTGGCCCTGTAACCTCAATAAGGATTCTTTAAAATAAAGCCAGCTCTCCTGGACTCGTTTCCCCCTCATGTTATTCTCCCAGGGGATCCTGCCCATCAGTTCTCTGAGGGAGTCAGTCTGGTTTTCTGAAGTCCAGAGTCCATATTCTGCTGTTCTCCTTTCTTCCTTGTGTCAGGATCCTGAACTCGACCATCTCATGGTCACTGCCTCCCAGATTCCCATCCACTTTTGCTTCCCCTACTAATTCTTCCTGGTTTGTGAGCAGCAGGTCAAGAAGAGCTCTGCCCCTAGTTGGTTCCTCCAGCACTTGCACCAGAAAATTGTCTCCTACACTTTCCAAAAACTTCCTGGATTGTCTGTGCACTGCTGTATTGCTCTCCCAGCAGATATCAGGGTGATTGAAGTCTCCCATGAGAACCAGGGCGTGTGATCTAGTAGCTTCTGCAAGTTGCCGGAAGAAAGCCTCATCCACCTCATCCCCCTGGTCCGGTGGTCTATAGCAGACTCCCACCACGACATCACCCTTGTTGCTCACACTTCTAAACTTAATCCAGAGACTTTCAGGTTTTTCTGCAGTTCCATACTGGAGCTCTGAGCAGTCATACTGCTCTCCTACATACAATGCAACTCCCCCACCTTTTCTGCCCTGCCTGTCCTTCCTGAACAGTTTATATCCGTCCATGACGGTACTCCAGTCATGTGAGTTATCCCACAAAGTCTCTGTTGTTCCAATCGCATCATAATTCCTTGACTGTGCCAGGATTTACAGTTCTTCCTGCTTGTTTCCCAGGCTTCTTGCATTTGTGTACAGGCACTTAAGAGAACTCGCTGATCATCCCTCTTTCTCAGTATGAGGCAGGAGCCCTCCCCTTTCGCGCTCTCCTGCTCATGCTTCCTCCCGGTATCCCACTTCCGCACTTACCTCAGGGCTTTGGTCTCCTTCTCCCGGTGAACCTAGTTTAAAGCCCTCCTCACTGGGTTAGCCAGCCTGCTTGCAAAGATGCTCTTCCCTCTCTTCGTTAGGTGGAGCCCATCTCTGCCTAGCACTCCTCCTTCTTGGAACACCATCCCATGGTCAAAGAATCCAAAGCCTTCTCTCCGACACCACCTGCATAGGCATTCGTTCTCTATGCAGGCCTTTTCCTTCCACGGGGAGGATGGACGAGAACATCATTTGTGCCTCAAACTCTTTTATCCTTCTTCCCAGAGCTACGTAGTCTGCAGTGATCCGCTCAAGGTCATTCTTGGCAGTATCACTAGTGCCCACGTGGCAACAAGGGCACACTGCTGACTCATATCCAGCTTCTCATCTGCTGTAATCCCCAGGTCTTCAGGAAAGGGACCAATATGTATTTCTCTCTTAGTACAGAACCAAATGCAGTGGGGTCCAATCCTGACTGGGGCTTCCGGGCACTAAGGTAATACTAAGTAATAAATAATTAAGATACTTTAAATGTCTTTCTCCACTAGTGATGTCAATGGATTCTCTGAATCTTTTTGCTAGACCCTCTATTTGATAGGAAGTCAATATATAAACTGACACCAAAGCCTCCTGCTACTGAGGATGTTAGAGCAATCTAAAAGACAGTGGAAGGAACAAAAGCAGTATTTGATTTTAGGAAAGCTGGTGAGTGCACTTAGAACCCTCCTTTGACAGACTTCCATTCTTCATCTTAGTTGTAACAAGAGACACAGAAAGCTGGAGTGGATGAGCCAAAGCAATCGTCCTCTTACATGTCAATCACCCTTTCCAAGGTTTATGTTGGCCATGAGTCAGTACTTTGTCAGTCTGGGTAGCACTCAGACTCTTAGAAAAGCAATTTTGTTGATAATCTGCTGGACATTCTAATTTATGGATTGTTGTAAGGGTCAACAAAGAAAACATAGAAACCTCGAAGATTTCTTTGGCAAGCCACTTTGAGAGAGATAGCAGAGGCTTATAATTTAACTACAGCATTCTTCAAACCTTAACAGTAACACATTCCACGTATGCAGTGTCATTGTAGCCGTGTTGCTCCCAGAATATTAGAGAGGGAAAGTGGGTGAGGTAATATCTTTTATTGGACCAACTTCTGCTGATCAGAGAGACAAGCTTTTGAGTCCCCATTAAATATACACTGTAGTTGTTTGATGACACCCTGTATGGGTTCCAGTGTGGAGTGGTAGGTGACATCTAGAAGGGTGCGGTTGGACAGGGTTTTATTTCTGTATTGATGCAGATCCTCTTGGGGTATTTGGGTTGCCTGTTTCATGTTGTGATCTACTTCTCTGGTGGAGTGTCCTTGTTTGGTGAACACGGGTTTGAGTGTGTTAAGGTGTAAATCTCAGACTTTCTCCTCAGAGCGTATTCTGTGCCTGGCTGTAGATAACAGATTTCTTGGGGTGGTTACTGGATCTATGAAAGTAGATGTGATGATCCATGCATTTCTTGTATATAGTTGTCTGTAGGGTTCCACTGTTGAAGCTAATCATGGTGTTCATGAAGTTGACACTGGTGTGGGAGTGTTCCAGTGAGAGTTTAAATGGATGGATAGTGGTTGTTGACATTGAGGTGGAAATCTATGAGGGTGTTTAAGTCATCTGTCCAGGGGATTGAAATATCATCGATGTATCTCAGGTATATTGTTGGTATAGTGGTACATTTGTCCAGACATTCTTCTTCAAGGTGGGCCATGAAGAGGTTGGCGTATTGAGAAGCCATCCAAGTACCCATGTCTGTTCCCATGGTTTGGACAAAGTATTCATTGGGGAATGTAAAATTGTTATGGGTAAGGATTAAATGAATGAGTTTGGTGATGTGTTTGAGGCAGATATCTGCGGGTTGTCTATTGTCTTGTAAATATTTGAGGCAAGCAGCTATGTCGACTTTGTGAGGGATGTTGGTGTAAAGGAAGGTGACATCCATGGTGTTAAGGATGGTGTTCTGAGGGAGGCTGTTAATGTTGCGAGGTTTGTGGAGGAAGTCAGTTGTGTCCTGAAGGAATCTGGCCCTTTGTGTGGTTTGTGGTTTGAAGATGGTTTCTATGAGTCCTGATATTGTTTCAGTAAGAGTGCCACGGCCAGATATAATGGGTCTGCCTGGGTTCCCTTGTTTGTGTATCTTGGGAAGCATGTAAAAGGTCCCTGGAGTGCGTTCCTGGGGGATGAGTTTGTAGAGTTTCTCTTGGAGTTGTTTGGGAACTGATTTGATGATATCCTTAAATTCCTGGGTAAATTGTGCTGAAGGGTCTTCTTTGAGTTCTTTACAGTAGGTGGTGGTGTCAGAGTGTTGTCAGTTGGTCTCGTAAATGTAATCATCACAGTTGAGGATTACGATGGCACCCCTTTTGGGTGTTGGTTGGATCACTATCTGGTAGTTGGATTTCAGGGACTGTATAGCTGTCCTCTCAGTGGTGGTGGAGAGATTGTGGTGGACGTGTTGTTTGTTAAAAATTTCAGTCAATTTTCTTCCTGAAGCAATCAATATAATGATCAAGAGCATGGTTTCACCCACTATTTGTTGTCCAATCAGATGATTCCATAGGCACCAACTCTGTGGGTGCTCTAGCCCTGGAGAACCCATGGGAAAAAAAAGTGGGTGCTCAGCACCCATCGGCAGCCCATGGACCAGTGCCTCCCCCTCCCACCATGATCAGCTGTTCAGGAGTGGGGGGAGGGGGCAAGAAGAGGCAGGGGGAGGGCTTGGGGGATGGGGTGAAATGGGGGCAGAGCCTGGGGCAGAGTGGGGGTTGAGCACCCCTCAGGATCTGAGTAAGTTGGTGCCTATGTTTGATTCTTTTTTCTTATGATTGTAGATGGGACGTGGTAATTGTGAGTAATGTCATCACTGCTGTGCAAGAATTCTTTCAGGTGGAGCCAGGGGAAGAATTCTTCCAGTTTTCCACATGCTAGTATGGAATCAGGTTCTGTGGTGGGGCAGATGTTCAGTCCCTTAGAGAGTAGAGATAATTCACCTCCAATTAGGGGTAGTATTGATAAACTGATGAGGTTTAGGTTTCGTGTAATGTCCACATGATGGGTACTGGTGCCATAGTTTCTCCTGGAGTTGGTGTTCTGTGGGTTGTGGAGTAGTTGTAGTTGGTTCAATTTTTTGTTTTTGTGTTGGATGGCTCTCGTCAGGGATTTTTTAATACATAGTTGTTTTGGATTTCTTGTATGACTTCCAGGTAACTTTCCTGATTTTTTTTCTTCCAGCATGATTTTTTGTTCAAGGTGGTTCCTTCCAGAGTATGTGAGGTGCAGTAAGTGGTTCCTCAGTTTTTCTGAAGTTCATCTGGAGAGCTGTTCAGCATATTTGGAGTTGTATGTAGTGGACAGAGGGTTACAGATGGTGAGACCTCTGGGAATAATGCTTTGTTTCTTGCATTTGCTCAGGAAGTAGATGTCACTGTTAAGTTTTGTTTCCTTTTTCTTCATGTTGTGGAGTTTTCATTTCAGATGGCAGAATTTGATATCTTCCATTGTTTTATGCAGTGTTGTTGTAGCCATGTTGATCCCAGGATATTAGAAAGACAAGCAGTCATGTGCCTCCTGATACTGGGGGGCACAAAAAAAGGGGGAGGACATGTGACCCCTCATGTGTTGTCTCTAGGAGGAACTTCAAGCCCCACCTCCCTGGGCCAGGGCAGCCAGTCCGCCGGCTCCTTGGAGGCTGGGGCCATAGAAGCGGGAAGCACGTGCCTCTGGTCCCAGCCCCAGCCTGGGGAGACTCATAGCTCCCCCCAGAGCTTGCAGACACCTCAGTAGGGGAGGTACAGGGTGCAGACAATGCCCTTACTTCTGGCTGAGCAGAGGCTAGGGAACCTGCTCTAGGTGCCTTCCCCAGCAACCCCCAACCTGACTCCCAGCCTGGGACCTCAGCACTCTCCCCATCCCACCAGAGGTACCTGTAGGGGGCTCTGTCCTTCTCCCACTGTGCCCTCCCTTCTCCCCAGCTTGCTTGACTGCTCTCCGTGGCAGCTGGGCCCTGGTGGGGAGCAGGATGGAGCCACTTCTCATGCCAGCTGAAGGTGGCCACTCCGGATCGCTGACTCTGCACAGCGTGGCAGCTGTCTGAGAGACAGCCCAGCAGGGGAGACGGTGGCGGCCCGCCCTCTCCACTCCCTGCCCAGGCTGACTGCCAGGGACAGGGGTCAAGCAAGCCAGAAACATGCCAGGATGTGGCTTTGTCTTGCTCGGCCCATCCCCAGCAGCCAGGCCTGGGTGGGGAACAGCAGGGGTGGGCTGCTGCCGCCTCACCAACCAGGTTCTCACAGGCAGTCACCACATTGCACACAGCAGCGGCCATCCTCAGCTGGTATGAGAAGCGGCTGATCCCACACCTTCTGCTCCCTACCCAGGCTCAGCTGCCAGGGACAGGGCCAAATGTGCTGGGGAGGTGGGGGGAGGCAGGCGTGGCAGGAAAAGGACAGAGCCCTCTCCCTCCCCCTGCAGGCTGAGCAGAAATCTGGGGTGGGGGGCACTGGACCCTCATGTCCCCCATATGCGTTGCCAATAGTGAGGATCTTTTATTGGACCAACTTCTGCACGTGAGAGAGAGAAGCTTTTGAGCTTACATGGAACTCTTCTGCAGGTCTGGGAAACTAACTCAGTGTCACTGCTAAATACAAGGTGGAACAGATTGTTTACCTTAGTAGTTAACACATATTTCAAGGGACCATTCAAGGTGAAGTGGCCCATTAACACCCATCCAGTCATAAGGAGGAAAGGAAGGGCAGAGGGGAAGTAGCTGGTGGGGAAGGGGGCATTATTAGTGGGTTGCAGCCAATTGTTGTAATAAGCCATAAATACAGTGTTTCTGTTCAATCCTTGATTTTTAGTATCTAGCTAAGTTATGAATTTAAGCTCCCAGGCTCATCTTTTGAAAATGTTGTGCAGGTTTCTTTTGAGGATTGGGACTGACAGATCAGATGGTAATTACAAACTGATTGTTTAATCATTTATTCTAGTATCTTTCCAGGTAACAAAGTTAGTCTGACCTGTCTATAATTCCCCAGGGTCCGATTTGTTCCCCTTTTTATGAAAAAGAAAGATAATAATTTGACATAATATCTAATATTCTATTTCCAGATACTGTATTTGCCAAACCAATGAGCATAACAATCTTGACTTCTATGTTACATGAAACACACCCTTTTAAATGCTCTTTATTCACATCTGTTCCAAAAGGACAGTTGCTAATTATTTCTAAATGTTTTTAGTATAGTTCCTATCTTCAAAACACTTAAAAACCTAGGCAATAGACTGTTTTCATTTCCAATATACTGTCAATTGCTGCTGGGATCCAATACATTCCAAAATCAGCACTAATTGTAGTCACTCATATTACTTGGGTCTTGGTGGGTCTCCTCAAACAATTCTATTATTTAAGCTCAGCACTTCCATTTACAAAAGAAGACAGTCTTTCAATTTGAATTGTACTATCTAGAGCAATATTCTTTACCATTTCATTTTAAAGACTGAACAGAGGTGATGATACAGCTAGCCAAAGATGAATTATTGTTCTAATATATTCAACAAACAAGAATCCAGAGATGGAATCAGCATGGAAATTATACTGTTCCATACACAAGCCTTCTTGGTTCCTTTAGGAGCTAACAGAACTACTGACAAGCCTGGCACTGGAATAACCTAAATTATTCTCCTAGGAGACTTCAACACATATGCTGACAACACCCACATCCCAATGGCTCACGACCTCATGTCCACAATGGTAAGCTTGAGATTCTCCAAGACACATTCCATGCATATTCACAGCTGAATACACTCTTGATTTTATCTTAACATTAGTGATAGATAACCTGGGTGTAATAACCATGCTCGTAGCCTTGTCCGACCTTCACTTCATCTAAACAGGTTTCAGAGTAGCAGCCATGTTAGTCTGTATCTGCAGGAAGAAAAGGAGGACTTGTGGCACCTTAGAGACTAACAAATTTATTTGAGCATAAGCTTTAAGTGAGCTGTAGCTCACGAAAACTTATGCTCAAATAAATTTGTTAGTCTCTAAGGTGCCACAGGTCCTCCTTTTCTTCTTTCATCTAAACAGATATCAAAGATTTCTAACCTTGCCACAAGGGAAAAAGAATCAACCAGGCTAATCTGCCTCTGAAAGATTATGAGACAGGTGAGCTTCCAGAATATCCTGGTCGAAAACACCATCTAGTCATTAGAATAACGTGTTGATGGAATAATTATATAGTCTCCTACCGATTGACATCAATTTACTTCTCCAGAAATACAACCTCTCTCCACATCATCCACACAGACCACTTGGGATCTCTGGCAACCAGTATCAAGTATATAAAAGACAGACTAGAATGTAGGTCGCACAACACAGGCCCAGAACTTTACCACTTGCAGCACACAGAATTCATAAAAGACTAAGCCACACCTGTGGATGAGACCCAGCGATCCTCCTCCTCCGTTAGTCTGAAAATTATCACCCAGCTGAACTATCCCTAAAAGTTATCAATCCAGACTTTTAATGCAACTCCTGTGAACAGCTCCTGCCATCTGAGATCCTATTTCCCTGAAGAGACCAGAAGAATCTAAGATGGCCTCCCATAAACAGAACAGAAGGATGCAACCATTAACACTCTTTAACGGAATTACATACAGTGATCACAAACAGACTTTTGAAACGTTTCAAGAGATATCCAAACCAATAGCTATAATATAGAATCTTGTAAGGAACTGCAGTTCCACTGCCGGGCAAAGATATACAATGTCTCCCTAAGAAAGGGAAATCTACTGGCCCTCCTGAAACATGTGATAATCAGACCAACACTCAACAAATCACGTCAGCCATGTTTGCTCTGAATATTTGATAGGGATTTTTTGCTGTGAATACTAGTGTCCTGTTCTGATTTCTATTAGAGTATGACTGCATTACTTTTTGTTTCACCAATCTGTTCCATTTAGGGTGACCATACAGAAAGTGTGAAAAATCGAGACGGAGTGGGGAGTAATAGGCACCTATATAAGAAAAAGCCCCAAATATCTGTCCCTATAAAACAGGGACATCTGGTCACCCTAGCTCCATTTCACATTCCTTTCTATGGAGTCTTTTATTTTAACCAAACAAAATCTGTTTTACTCTGCAAACGGGAAAGCATCTACCATATCTAATACTATTTTCATCTGAATTAAGATCTATGCAACATCATTAGAAGCACACAATATCTATTTCCACATCTTTTGTACTTTTATTTCTATATGTCCTGTATAGTTTTCATTCCACGTACCAGGGTGGAATACCAGATTTTTTTACACTTCCATACCAGCAAAATTGTGTTGACTAGCTAACCTAGGGATTTGTATACATACAAAATTGGACATTCTAAATCCATTCTGATTAAGCAGGTCTGACTGCATAAACTTTTTTCATCTTAAATTATGCTTTATCCTTAATAATTTGCCAAAATTCCATTCCTGTTTCTTATAAAGGCAATTAAAATGTCAAATGCTGCTATTTTGTGATTGAGAAAATAAGCTGGCAGTATATAAAAAACTGGCTTGCACTGGCATATCTGTTTTCAGCCTAAAGCAGTATTAAGGTTTTGTTTAGCAAGCATGTGTTTAAGCCTCCGTCTGGAAAACATCCTTAGGTTACATTTCACTTACCCAATCTATTTTATCCACATTCCAATATTTTTTTAAATCACGGAACTGCATTAGCATTCCCTTTAGACCTACAACAATGATACTTGCTAGAACACACTGAAAAAGAAGAAAAGGGAAAAGGCTATTAGGGAATTGCTAGGTAGCAACATTGGCATTTTTCTTAAATTAGTAACTGATATTATAAATTAATCCTAGAAATACCAAGGAAAATGTTTCAAAAATGTAATGAGTACAGATATCAAGGGCACAGGCACCAGACCCGCTCCCCTCACCTTAACAGACCATATAGGAGAGGCCCTGGACTGAAGAAGACAGGAACTTCTGAAGAGAAATACCAGGCCCATCTGCCTTAGTAGCAGCAGGCCCACATTCTGTTGCTGTCTGGGGAGGGTCTCCGGAGCAAAGGAGCTAGTAACTTCCAGGCACTGATATGATTCCTGCCCTATTAAGCAGCAATCCCACTCCTCACAACCTTCTGCAGAAGGGTCCTGGAGTGGAGAATCCAGAGACTTAGCAGGCAGAGTGGAGATACCAGGCCAACCCTGCATTAGTCTTTTTAATTTATGGGCCTCAGAGCAGGAAGGAGGAGGACTGAATCAAAACAGGAATAGGAAGGGATAGACTCAAAATATGGAGGTAGGAAAGGGGGAATAAGAAAGATTCAAAATAAGGGTAATAGGATAGAGTTAAATAAAAAAGGAAAAGGGCAAAATGCTAAAAGAAAACCACCACAAACAGGAAAACAGGCAAAGGTTAAAATACAAGCTACACACACATAAAGGAAACCAGGAAATGATTAAAACAAAGCCACATGGTGCATCCCTTATCCAGTGGCTCAGAATGCAAATTATGTAATTAGACTTTAATCTATTTCAGGTCTGGACCCCATATGTGGAAAGCACCTTGCACACCTATGGCACTATATCAACAATAAAACACTGTAAAAGTAAGACATGGCTGACCCCAAATACCCAATATGAACACCCTCAAACTTTGGAGAAGTTTGGATGTGAATTTTAGTGGCTTTGGCCTTTCTCTAGTAATGATTTGGTGTTAACTTACAACGTTTATGGCTAGATATTTTACATGGTAAACTCTATTTGGACTATCCACCTCTCAGTGCAGGAGAGACTGAGTTATTTATCCATAATTCCTTGTACAGCAAAACAAGAACAGTTCATAACTTTCTGTAATAAAGGTTAGATCACTGGCTACTAGCTTCAGTGTGGGACAAATTTATTTGTAAAGCAAAATCACGAACATTCTGTGCTGCAGTAAACTTGTGCAACTACTTTGACTTCAGTGGAGCTATGCCAATTTACGTGAGCTAGAATCTGGCTCCATATATTTAGACCAATGACAGATCAAAATTAAGTTAAAAGAAAATATTTCCCAACACAAAGGAATTTGGGGGTAATCTAGGTATTTTAAGACTTTCAGAGGTGTATTCTCCTCTTTCTATTATGCCATTAACACTAGTGTTTATGGGAGCTGTGTATTCATTTCAAAAGGAGGACCATCTTCTATGAAAGACGTATATGTTGTTTGGAAATGTGCAATGAAACTTCTAAAAAATAAAAACAAGTACTGTACCATGGGCAGCCAGTATAGCATTGGTCCTATTGCATAGATCACCACAAGTATCAAAATACAAGATATAAGGCAAGCCACCTAAAAACAAACAAACACAGGGAAAGCACAATAATGTTATTCAATATTTATAGCCAATTGAAAGTCAGTTGAATATGCTGGGTTTGTCAGAAATGGTCAGAATAACAGAACATTATAAACACAAAAGATAAAGGAGACAGGCTAGAGATTTTGGCTATCAAATCTGTGGATTGGAACCATGTGTGGATAATTTAAATTTTCACCTCTGGTGGATTTCCTCTAGCCACTAAACGCACAAATATCTGGATCAGATATCAACAATGGGCTTGGTCTTGATGTCAGATACATAGGCACAAACCACTACATGACCTGTAAAATCAGCTACTGAAATGGTGCATGTGTGTGCAGTAATTTCACAAGATCTGCAGTAATGTATGCCCATTCTGTACTTGTATTTATGGTAACATGCCCTTCATTTTGTGTCGTTTCACAAAAGTTTATCCCTACATTGAACAATGCAACAGTGATATTTGAAGAACTCTAGATCTGTTAGTTGTTTTTTGAATAGGAGGAGCTCTTTTCTTCTTTTATTAGGAGAAAACATTTCCCTTGTACGATCAGGTATCAACAAAGATTCCTGTATTATCACTGAAGTATTTTACCTTTGGTTGATGCATCAGTAAATCATAATCCCCAATATCAGAAAGTTAACGGTTTATGCAGGAAACATGAATCTAGATAAATGCATGTATTATCACATAGTGTTAATCTGGTGGAAAATTACAAAACAAAATAATCCTGTTTTAACAGTAGGAATATTTTAACAGTAGGAATAAAACCTCAAAATGTACTCTAGATCTCAATCAAATCCTCTCCAGGTTTTGGTGATAAATATATGCCTGCTTGCTTTATTATGATACTAATAGTGTGTGTTTTTATTAGAGTTATCAGAGTACAATTTAAGAGATGATTTCACCAAAAATAAAATGTCAGGGAAAAGAGAGGTAAAAGACAGATGCCAGTATCACTTGAGGGAATATTTATGAAGCCTGGGATCCAGGTCTCACTTCCTGCAGTTGCTAGATTAAGGTATCATGAAGAGAAAAATGCTCAGGATCCTACTAAGTCCAAGTAGAGGTTCTTGGAAAACATGAAGTCCACTATAGATTCAAATAGGGCTGGTACTAGTCCTTGTGGGGCTCCTTATATCTCTCTCATGACATACGAACAAGTCCACTGACTTCTATGCATTCAGAACACCCCCTGTCTCTGCTCTGCTTGTTGTCATCAACAGTTGTTTGTGACAAGCCTGTGCTTGCCACTCCACCTATATGGACCAAAAAAAAAAACAGTTACTCACTTTCTTGTAACTGTTGTTCTTTGAGATGTGTTGTTCATGGCCATTCTAAGCAGGTGTGTGTGCGCCGCGTGCACGAAGATTTTCCCCCTAGCAGTGTCCGTAGGGTCGGCCTGGGCGCCCCCTGGAGTGGCGCCTTCACGGCACCCAATGTCGGGCCCCGCCGACCCCTCCACCCCCTCAGTTCCTTCTTGCTGACTATTCCGACAGAGGGGTAGGAGGGTGGGTATTGGAATGGAATGAACAACACATCTCGAAGAACAACTGTTACGAGAAAGTGAGTAACCGTCTTTTCTTCTTCTAGTGATTGTTCATGTCTATTCCAAGCAGGTGATTCACAAACTAGAGCTCAGGAGGTGGGGTCGGAGTTATCCACAGAAAAGAGCACGGCTCGCCCAAAAGCCGCATCGTCCCTGGACTGTTGTGTAATTGCCTAGTGCAATTGTGTAAATGTATGTATCGAGGACCACGTGGCTGCCCTGCAAATTTCCTGAATAGGGACTTGTGCCAGGAATGCTGCAGAGGAGGCCTGGGCCCTGGCAGAGCGAGCGGTTATCTGCGGAGCGGGCTCCTTTGCCAGGGTATAACACTCCCTAATGCAGGACGTTATCCATGACAATATGCATTGAGAGGATACCGGAAGGCCCTTCATTCTGTCCACGACTTAGTTCTCTCTATGTAGAAGGCTAAGGCCCTACGCACGTCCAGTGAGTGCAGCCTGCACTCCCTATCGGAGGAGTGTGGCTTGGAATAAAACACTGGGCGGAAGATGTCCTGGGTCATGTGAAAATGGGAGACGACCTTCGTGAGAAAAGATGGATGAGGCCTGAGCTGGGCCTTATCCTTATGAAAACTGTGTAAGGGGGCTCAGACATGAGGGCCCTGAGCGCCGAAACCCGTCAACCCGAGGTAATTGCCACAAGGAATGCGACCTTGAATGAGAGATATAACAGGGAGCAGGTGGCCAGAGGTTCAAATGGCAGGCCTGTAAGCCTGGAGAGGACTAAATTGAGGTCCCAGGCAGGGACAGGCTGACTCGTGTGTGGGAAGAGCCTGTCCAAACCCTTGAGAAAACAACTGGCCATAGGGTTTGCAAAGACCAAGAGACCATCTGAGCCCGGATGGAAGGCAGAGATAGCGACCAAGTGGACCCTTATTGATGACCAGGATAAGTCTTGATGCTTTAGGTGAAGGACATAGTCCAGTATGAACGGTATGGAGGTGAGGAGTGGCGACTGACTACGCTGCTCTGCCCAGCTGGAAAACCTTTTTCACTTGGCCAGATAAGTAGCCCTGGTGGAGGGCTTTCTACTACCCAGGAGGACTTGTCTGACCTGGTCCGAACAAGACAGCTCTGCGGCACTTAGCCATGGAGCATCCAGGCCGTAAGGTGGAGCGACTCCGGATTCGGGTGCCGGAGTCAGCCCTGGTCCTGTGTGATCAGGTCGGTGACCAGCAGTAAGGTGAGTTGGGCCACTATAGATATTTCCAGGAGCAAGGTGAACCAGTGCTGATGCAGCCATGCCGGCGCTATTAGTATGACTTGGGCCCGGTCCCTGCGGATCTTGAGGAGCACCCTGTGGACTAGGGGGATGGGTGGGAAAGCATATAGCAGGCAGCCCTCCCATGAGAGAAGGAAGGTGTCCCTGATGGACCCCGAGGCGTGGCTCCCGAGGGAACAAAATGTCTGACATTTCCTGTTGCCCGGAGTGGCGAACAGGTCTACCTGGGGATAGCCCCAGAACCAGAAGATTGAGCTCACTGCGTCTGGCTGAAGGGACCACTCATGGCTATTGACGGTCCGGCTGAGGCTGTCCACCAGCGTGTTTCGCACCCCTGGGAGGTATGAAGCCTGCAGGTGGATCGAGTGCTCTATGCAGAAGTCCCAAAGCGCAAGGGCTTCTCGGCACAGAGGAGAGGAGCGTGCACCCCCCTGTTTGTTGATATAAAACATTGCCGAGGTGTTGTCCATGAGGATTGAAACACATCTGCCCATTATGTGCATTTTGAAAGTGTAGCATGCCAGACGCACTGCCCTCAGCTCTTTGACATTGATGTGAAGAGCGAGGTCCACTGGAGACCAGAGGCCTTGGGTCTTGAGGTCCCCTAAGTGAGCCCCCCAACCCAGATCTGAGACGTCTGACACCAAGGTGACTGAGGGCTGGCAAAAGGCACCCCTGCACAAACCATTTGAGGGTCTAGCCACCATAGGAGGGAATCCAGTACCAGGCGGGGCAGGGTTACGATCCTGTCCAATGCATCTCTGACTGGTTGGTACACCGATGCCAGTCAAGACTGGAGTGGGCACAGCCTGAGCCTGGCATGCTGCACCACGTATGTGCAGGAGGCCATGTGTCCCAGCAGCTTTAGACAGTTTCTTGCTGACATCGTGGGGAACCATCTGAGGCTCTGTGTGATGTCCTGAAGTGAGTGAAACCTGGCCTTTGGGAGGTACACCCTGACTTGGGTAGAGTCCAGGACCGCGCCTATGAACCCTGTCCTCTGCACTAGGGACAGAGTAGATTTCTCCTCATTCAAGAGAAGACCTAAGTCGAGGAAGATCCTCCTTATAAACTCGACCTGAGCCTCCACCTGGGCTCTCGAGCGACCTTTGATCAGCCAGTCATCGAGGTATGGTAAGACCTGTATCTGGCGCTTGCGCAGGAACGCCGCGACGACTGCCATGCATTTTGTGAATACTCGGGGGGCAGTCGACAGTCCGAATGGGAGGACGGCAAACTGGTAGTGGCCTCTGTTCACCACGAACCTAAGGTAGCATCTGTGATGTGGGACTGTTGCGATATGAAAATACGCATCCTTCAAGTCGAGGGTGGCGTACCAGTCTCCTGGATCCAGTGAGGGGATAATGGAGGTTAGTGAGACCATGCGAAACTTGAGTTTCTTTATGTATTTGTTGAGGTGTCGCAGGTCCAGTATGGGTCTGAGGCCCCCTTTGGCCTTCAGTATGAGGAAATACCGGGAGTAGAAACCCTTGCCCCTTAGCTCCTGAGGAACCGCCTCCACTGCCCCTACCGAGAGGAGGAACTGCACCTCTTGAATTAGAAGTTGCTCATGAGAGGGATCCTGAAGAGGGATGGGGAAGGGGATTGGGGGGGCGTGGGAGGGTACAGAATTGGATGGAATATCCCCTCCCTACCGTGCAGAGCACCCATCAGTCTGAAGTAATTCGAGACCAGGCACGGTAGAAAGGGGATAGACGGGATGAGAAAGTAAGATGGGAAGGATCCAAAGGTCGTACTGGCAAGCTGTCCTCGACCGTACCCTCAAAAGGGTGGTCTAGGTGGGGAGCTTTGTCCAGAGGGAGGGCATTGCCTCCTCCGAGTGCTCCTGTTCTGCCTACACAGTCATCCTGGCAGTTTTGGGGTTGGTAAGGACAAGGAGCAGGTTGAGGCCTAAAATATCTGCGCTGGGTAGCAGGCGTGTGAAGCCCCAGCGAAAGAAGGGTAGCCCTCGAGTCCTTGAAGCTGTGAAGTCTCTTATCCATCTTCTTGGAGAAGAGAGCTACACCCTCGAAGGGAAGGTCTTGAATGGTCTGCTGGACCTTGTGGAGAAGACCAGAGACCTGTAGCCAGGAGCCTCTCCCCATAACTACCCCTGTGGCCAAAGTGTGGGAGGCCGCATCCACTGCATCCAAGGCCGCTTGCAAAGACGCTTGGGAGACCAGTTTCCCCTCCTCCATGAGCGCAGAGAACTCCCCCCGAGCTTCTTCGGACAGAAGTTCTGTAAATTTAGCCATAGATGAACAGGTGTTATGCCCATAGCAGCTTACTATGGCCTGCTGGTTGGCTATACGAAGTTGCAGGCCTCCTGTTGAATAGACCTTCCGGACTCGACTGGACCCCGGCCGGGGCAGGAGTCGACAAAACCCTGGGCAGAAGCGAGGCGGAGGTGGTCTGTCCCGAGCCACTCGCGGACAGCGCTGGCCCCTTAGGTTTCAAGGGCGGTGATCGGTCCCTCACTGGCCTCTTCTTCTTTACCGGCACTGGAGATGGAGAATGGTGCCAAACTGAGGCCGACGCCCTATGGCCCGAGTAGTGGCGATGCCGGTGGGCTTTAGAGTCCTTATCCGGGCCCGTTTCGCACGCCATTGGCGCCGGAGCGCTGCACACCGAAGAGGACGTGCTCGGTGCTGGGTCCTTGGGTCCCAAGTCAGATTGCGGTCTCAGAGCTGCCTCCATGAGCAGGAGTTTTAGTCTCTGCTCTCTGTCCTTATGGGTTCTTGTGCGGAAACCCTTGCAAATGCAGCACTTGTCCTTTTGGTGAGTCTCACCAAGGCACCCCCAGAAAGACGAGTGAGGATCACTCTTGGGCATAAACTTTCCACAGGACTCACAGAGTTTAAATCCCGGAGACCCGGGCATACCACTGAAGGAGAAACGAACTATCTAACAAATCACTACTAACTATATGAAAAAGCATAACTCTAGAGAATAACTATTGAACTATGTACAGTAAGAAGAAAGACAATACTAAGGCGCTTGCTCTAAGAGTGAGCAAAGTTCCAGCTAGCCATCACAGGCGGTAAGAAGGAACTGAGGAGGTGCGGGGTCAGCGGGGCCCAATATTGGGTGCCAAGAAGGCACCACCCCAGGCTGACCCTAAGGACGCTGCTAGGGGAAAAATCTTCCAGCTGAAGTGCACGCGGCACACACACACCTGCTTGGAATGGAGCACCCATGGGGAAAAAATGGTGGGTGTGGACCACCCACCTGCAGCCCCCCTATTAGCTCACGGACCACCCACCCCCAGCACCTCCCACCTGCTGGCGGGCCTCATGGATCAGCGTCTCTGCCTTTCTGCTCATGCCTCCCGCCCACCGCGAACAGGTGTTTTGTGACGTGCAGGAGGCTGGGAGAGAAGTAGGAGGAGTGAGGACACGGCATGCTCAGGGGAGGGAGCAGAACTGGGTGGGACGAGGCAAAGAGGGGGCGGAGCCTGGGAGAAGGGGTGGAGTGGGGGCAGGGCCTGGGTCAGAGCCAGGGGTCGAGCACTCCAGCACTTTGAAAAGTCGGCGCCTCTGGCTCCTTGGTACTTTTAAGTTACGCCACTGACAGAGCGAAGCAAAGCTCCAGTTCGCTGTTCCTACCCTGGGCGGAAGGAGTAGGGCTTGCCAGGGCAGAGGTGTGCCAGCAGGTAGTTCCCCTATGCCAGGGAACTCTCTGCAGGTGACTTACAGATGCATTTTGGCATCGTTATGCCACCAGACAAACACAAAGGAGTCATAACCAATCAAGTCCATGGGAAACATCATGATTTCATTCTCTTTATACTTCCCTTCAACCATACAGGCCTCTACAACTTCCTAGAAGATGGCTGGATAAGAGGGAAGGTCCTCACATGTATCAGTAACTGATTAAAGAACAGGAAACAGAGGATTGAAATAAATGGTCAGTTTTCAGAATGGAGAGAGGTAAATAGTGGGGTCCCCTAAGGGCTGTACTGGGACCAGTACTAGTCAACATTCATAAATGATCTGTGAAAAGGGGTAAACAATGAAGTGGCAAAATTTGCAGATGATACAAAACTACACAAGATAGTGTAGCAGACTGCAAAGAGTTACAAAGGGATCTCACAAAACTGGGTGACTGGGCAACAAAATGGCAGATGAAATTCAATGCTGATAAATGCACATTGGAAAACGTAATCCCAACTATACATATAAAATGATGGGGTCTAAATCAGCTGTTACCACTCAAGAAAGAGATCTTGGAGTCATTGTGGAGAGTTCTCTGAAAACATCCACTCAATGTGCAGCGGCAGTCAAAAAAGCAAACAGAATGTTGGGAATCATTAAGAAAGGGATCGATAATAGGACAGAAAATATCATATTGACTTCTATATAAATCCATGGTACACCCACATCTTGAATACTGTGTGCAGATGTGGTCGCCCCATCCCAAAAAAGATATATTGTAATTGGAAAAGGTTCAGAAAAGGGCAACAAAAAGGATTAGGGGTATGGAACGGCTTCTGTATGTGGAGAGATTAATAAGACTGGGACTTTTCAGCTTGGAAAAGAGACGACTAAGGGAGGATATGATCGAGGTCTATAAAATCATAACTCCTTCTCATAACACAAAAACTAGGGGTCACCAAATGAAATTAATAGGTAGCACGTTTAAAACACACAAAGGAAGCATTTTTTTCACACAACACACAGTCAGTCTGTGGAACTCCTTGCCAGAGGATGTTGTGAAGGTCAAGACTATAACAAGGTTAAAAAAAACTAGATACATTCATGGAGGATAGGTCCATCAATGACTATTAGCCAGGATGGGCAGGGATGGTGACCAGAAGCTAGGAATGGGCGACAGAGGATGGATCACTTGATGATTACCTGTTCTGTTCATTCCCTCTGAAGCACCTGGCATTGGCCAATGTGGGAAGACAAGATACTGGGCTAGATGCACCATTGGTCTGACACAGAATGGCCGTTCTTAAGTTCTTATATGCAGGAACTAAAATGAATTCTACAGTGAACTGTGGGTCTGAAGCATGGATACAATGGATCTGGGTGGATAATGGAAAATGATGCTGCACAAGGATGGTGAAGCACTATATGTTGTCAGACTCCATTACTTGAAACATTCAATAAACAGCGTTAGAACTTTCTTTGAATATTAATGCTTTTTAAAGATGTTTATTGTTTAAATTATTCAGTATAATTTACCTAGCTCACAGGGTACTGTATGGGTTATCAATAAATACCTGAACAGTGTTTTGGAAATATAAAGACCTAAATAACTTCTAGGTATTATGACAACTTGTACAAAACAAACATGATATGATAAGGGTTCTGCATAATCTACAAGTGTACACCATGGGTAATAATCTACCCTCATTTAGGTCATGAACTGCCATTAGGGACAAGCATAGCTTTGCCCCAAATGGTGTTCATATGGTTGAGTTAACATGATGAGCACAATTAGAAAAGTTATACTTTTAGAACTGTAGTTCTGATCAATCTCAGGTTTAGTTCCTGTTATCTGAATTGCTTTGTCAAAAACTGAAACAGCTAATATCTGCCCTGGAAAAGCTGAACATGTCATCTCCACAGGCTTGATATGTACAGGACAATATAAGCACATTGTGACACAATACAAGCACAAAGCGACACAAACCTTCAGTGGGCAGATTACGACTTTTTAGGAGTGGCTTTCAAGGTTGATTTTCAAAATAAAGAGAAAATAAAACAACTGGAAAAGTTGGATTTAATTAATTTTAGTCACAATCTGATTTATTTATTTAAATCCAATAAAACTAAAACTAAAAACCAGCTCAACATATAAAGTGAAATCCCTCACACACCACTACAGGGCCCTTTAGTCATGATGGTGAAAAATGCAAATAAAAATGCAAGAGCGTAAGTGTAGTTTCTTCAGTGTATCCAAGCAGGGGAGAAATACAAGGTCTGGAGTTCTGTTTACCAGACTTGAAAGCTCATAATGAATTAAAATCTAAGTAGATTAATTAATAAATCAACCCATTTGCTTTTTTAGCATGGCTGTAGCACATAACTGTGATGCCATACAGATTATTAAAGCTAAAGAGCAGATTCATGCCTCTCCCCACCTGAGTTATTAAACTGAAATTGTGTATTGGTGAGACATGCTTGGTTGCTGGGAGGAATGAGGGGCATCCTCCTGTCACCAACTGATTTAATCTGAAGTTTGAAGGATGGTATTGATAATGGCTTCAGAAGTTGGTTCCTGAGACCTCCACATTACAGGTAAATGGAGAACAACAAAATATAGTGGATACAATCAGTATAGTGCATGATAAGCAGCACAATAATCTCAGCTTTCTTACCAATTTAAATCAAATGAGTTACCTGTGTTTTTGCTCCGGTGCTATATAAAAGTGCAGTACGTCCCATCGCTGCAGCGCTTGGTATGCAAAAGAAAAATGAAGGAATCACATTGCTGAGGCCATGAGCCAAAAGCTCCTGCAAAGTTTTTAAAAAGAATATATTATTTTATTCTATTGTTCTGTCATTTCAACATTTCTTGCCAACACAGGAATTCTCTATGTAAATATTAGCAATTATAAAGAACAAACTTTTAGGGAAAAACTGTAACATACAATGTAATAGATCTTCCAGCACTGTATGCTTTCTCGTGACTCTGTTATAACCTGAATGATCCAAATGCTTAGCTAGATTCGAAGGTAGATCAGGGAGTTATATTGTGTTTGGAGAATAAATGGCATTCCTAGTTGTTAGAGATTGGCTCCAACCACAACATTTACATCCAGATCCATTTTGAACAGCCCAAAGTTTGGGGGTGTTTAGCTCTGAAGTATGCTCAGGCCAATCTCCACTTTCAATAAGAAATATTGAAGAAGAATGGTTAATTACCTTCTTTGAGAGCAAGTTTTAATGGAGTAGTAGAAATGGTAACTTGCATTTATATGGTATCTTTCATGACTAATGTGCTTTATACCTCACCCAGGACTGAAATGCAGCTACCTCTGAGCAAAAAGACTTAGACATGAAAAGCCTAGTTGGGGCGAGGAAGCCATCCAAGATCTTGCAAGCTGCATACTGAGGTGAACATTGTGTTCTAATACAATGTCTGATTATGGTTCTTCAGCATCAGTGCACTGAGTCAGGGAGAGAGCCCAGGGAGACCTTTTTCCTCTTCCCCAAACACTGAGACCACTAATGGCGCTGGCAGTACTTACTGCCCCATAGGTGGCATATCCAGCCACCTGCATGACCACGTGTCTTCCCACCTGCAGACCAGCAAGCTGCTGGAGGGCTCAGCTGTGCATGTGTATGCTACACATTTACTAAAGACACAGCAAGGGCTGCAGACTAAGTCCCCCTGGAGGCATTATCTTATTCCTGCCATTTGCAGCTATAATGCCTGCCATCACTCAGGCCATCCATCTTCTCTCTCCCTTCCCCACAAAACATGGCTTTGTGACATAAATCAGAACTAATGGAAGATTGCGCGCAGAAATATTTTTTAAAACATGAGCAAAGAAGACATTCACACATCCATGTCTCAATGATGTACTGATGTCAGAGTTTGCAAAAGACATGGGCTGGTTCAAGCAAAACTGGGGTGTCTGCAAAGACATTCAAATAAGTCTCCATCTACAAGGCCAATCATTCACTGTTCAGCCATGGCTTATCCACCTCAAACTGCTCCACAATGGGGCAGGAAGGCAGGGGTGGCATTTCAGTCCCACAGGCAGACAGAACTGGGAAGGGAACAGTTTTCCCATCCTGTTAGTATTTTAGAGAGTTCAAACATTTTTACAGTCTTGACTCATGATGAAAAGCCAAAATCTCAAAATAGTTAGCAAGCTGAACATTTTTTCCCCACTTTGGGTCAATCAAAACATTTTCTTTTGATAAGTTCAAAATGTTTTGTTTTGATTCTGACCTTTTTTCTTTTGTTTAACCTTTTTTCAGTCTATTTAGCTTACATTTCAAAACAAAAAGTCAGTCTGAACTGGAAAACTGAACATTTTTGTTTTGAAAAGGTCAAAATGGAATATTTAGACAATTTTAAAATGTTTTTTCAACATTTTTTGGAGTTGGGAGATTCAGCTAAACTGACTTTGTGTTTCATGAACAATTTTGGTTTTGAGTAATGGACTTTTTTGACGAAAAAGGATTAGCTGAAAAATTCCCCATCAGCTCTACCTATGGGACCATATCCAACAGAGAACTTGTCCCTGAGTACATGTATTTCCCACCAACTGCTTAAGTTATTATCTTCCCAGAGCACTCAGCCAACCTGACGTAGCTCCTACGCCACATCCAGCAGCAGAGTGGCATAAGCAGCAAACAGTCCACTGACACTTCAGCCTGTCCCTTGAGGATTGGAACCCTTAGGACTGGCAGCCTCTGCAGCTGAGGGTTTGGCAGCGTTGTCTTCTACTTCTTATGAAGAACAGCCTTTATAGTGTCTTCAGCACTGCTTCTACTTCTTATAAAGAATCATCCTTTACTTGAAATGGAACTCATACTTTGCACAAGCCCCATTTTGTAAGAAGATCAGGTGAGCACATGGGCCTGTAAGTTCCTGGCTCACTCCAGTTACTGCTCTGTTTCTTCAGTCTGTGGCCCATGTAAAATTCTTCTCTCACTGAGTTGCCTTGGAAGAAGCTGCCTCATGTTACGTCACTGAAGAACACACTGAAACCCAAGTTGACCACTGTTGGTGCCTAATGCAACATTCCATGGCTGCTACTGAGGCTTGTGTCCCCTTAGAATTAGTAGCATCCTTCACAGACTAGGAAGCTTTGCAGAGCTCATTGGGACTGCACTGGGTGTTTACTACTATCATCTAAAGTCCTCATGATAACATATGAAATGCCTCAGTCACCTGCTAAGCTCCTGACTACTGCGTGTTCCCAAAACATCACAGTCATTTTATGATCTGCTGGCACTGAAAAGAAAATGCTTTACCTGGTTATCATCCACAGAGTATTTGAACTGTTTGGCAGAGCCTTGAGCCAGGGCTAGTGATGCTACATAACCAACTAATGCTACTCCAAAAGCTTCAGTAACTACTTCAGAGAGGATGTTCATGGATGGGGCTTTCGGTGCTGGTATCCTGTAAAGGTAAATACAATCCTTTTTATTGGACTTGTGTGATATTGGACTTGTGTGATACATGTGTGATAAATCCTGAACCAAAGTTATAGTTAATTGAAATGCAGACAAGCTCACAGAGACACAGGGCTTGTAGACACTGAGGCTTTTTGCCCTAAATGTCACATCATTGATACCACTTTTTCAGTTGCATCAAACAGTGGTAACAACAGCAGGAGCAGTAGTGTAAAAAGGATGCTGGCAGCCACTAGCATTTTGAGAACCATGTTGGGTAGAACTCCTTTAAAGTACACAGTGCTTAAAATGCCAATGTAGCCTGTCACTTTGACAACATTAGTGCTCCTTCTGTTGACAGTGGGTGGTAGCCACAGTGCCCCCTATCTGAAAGATATATTAGTGTTAAATAAGAAATTTATGCCCCAAAATATGTATTTTGCTGACTTAATATGTGGGAGATAGGAGAATGGGATGACTAATAATAATAATAAAGTAATACTTCACAACAATTTAGGAGAGGAAGAATACCATATCCATTTGAATCTGCAGCCTGAATGAAACTATCTCAAATGGAATCTGCCATATGTAAAACAATGAACTAGTGAACTGCTAATGGGTCCACATAAATCAGCTCAGCCCCTGAAATCTTGTTTCCTGATTTTGTAACATACAACAATTTAATTTAAGCCTCTCAAAGCATTTACTGGTTTTTGGAGGTTACAGGCTGCATTTGCATTTCTTCAACACTTTCTGTAGCAATTCTTTATGTGTTAGGTTGCACACAATAAGCTTCTTTTAATTAAAGCTGCACAAATAAATCGTAACTCTTCATGATACATATTAAAGAGATGCATTTAGCCTTATCCAAACCCTGAGTTTAGATATGTGATGCCTAATTTGCCCCAAACAGCTCATATAATTGGCTCTCTCAACAGATTCCAGTATCTTCCTCCTATTGCTGCAAGTTCCCAATACACACATGGTCTCCTGGGCTTCCCAGAATGCACTGGGCCTATGTCACATGGGGAAACCCTAGAAGTGGTTGGAAAACTAACGGGTGAACTTGCTAAGCCCCATTTTTAAACCTTATCAACTGATAATGATCATGAGAATCAGGCGGTATTCTGGGATCATGTTCCCCAATGAAGTAGGTTCTCTCTATCTATAATATGTTCATCACCATAGTAACTATGGTGCTTCTATATTTGTTAAAATACTATTCAAAAATACATCCTTTGGTAACATATTCCCGTAAAAAAAATTATTTAATAGGAAATGTCCTATTAGACACCAATAGATTACTTGGGAAAGTAGGGGGAGAATGGCTCAATATCCCAGTTTAGAAATAAAAAGAAAAAATAAATAAAGTGAAAAGGTGTAGAAACACTGCTGCAGAAGAAGGGTGCTAACTACCCACCCTCTGCCCATGGCAAGCTCCTCCATAACACCTGGTCTGTGGCAGCACAGAGAGAATTATTTTGGTAGGTGTACTGGCGAAGGAGGCCTGGCAGTTTGTGTTGTAGTAGGGGAGAGTGTTTTACCACCCAACCTTTCTTATATCCACTGGACATCTTAGGGCATCATTTGTCCTATAAAATAATGAAACAGTCCCCACAGGCACCTGAACTTCTGCATTGCTCAGGATGGTATCAACAAACTTCTCCAGTGAGGGGCTATATTTGAGGGCTGAAACTTGAGTATTTGAAGTATTGCAGTACTCTCCATTTTCATTTTATTTGATCTTTTCATGGACTGTTCTCTAAACATACACACATTTAAAAACCATAAGCAAATAAAGAACACATTACCCTTCTGGAATATGTCCCACAACTGCTAGGCCATAGGTGTACTCCATATCAGCACAGTAGCAGCCAATGGATGTAGCAATGATCTATTTAATTCAGTACAGAAATGCTGTTAATGTTCCATTTATTAGGTACCCAAATTGCTGCAATATCTGAGTGCTTCACAGTATTTAATGTATTTATCTTCACGATATCCATGTGGGGTAGGGACATGCTATTATCCTCATTGTACAGAAATAGAACCGAGACACAGAGCGGTCTAGTGACTTGCCCAAGATCACACAGGAAGTCTGTGGCAGAGCAGAGAATTGAAACCAGATCTCTGAAGTCCTAAGCTAACACCCAGCCACTGGACCATTCTTCCTTCCTAAAGTTGCCTACTAGAGTCCTGAAAGATACCTCTCTAAATATTCCTTCCTAAAGATGCCACTCTAATGTCTTGAAATTTGCATACTAGTTAATAAAAATACCTTTATTTAAGCTTTAAGTACAATATTCTGTTTAGAAAGGATGACAGCCATATTAGTGGAAAACTATGCCAAAAAATATATATCTTGTAAGTTTCACTACAAGATGCCATAGTATATAGAGCCAAAACATGTTGCTGCAACCCACTGAGGGCACAGCTAAGAAAATCAATGCATAGAACCAGAATCTGTAGGGATTATGTTGAGAAAATCTCATACTTCACTAAAATCCAACAAATATTAAAAAGTTTTGCAGAACTGGTCCAAAAGAGTACATCTGCAATGTGTTGAGCAATTACTGTAGAATATTACAGTATTTTTGTACGGGAACATGAACGTTTATGGTATTGGAGATTAAAGGAGATTGTGCTTATTTAAGTACACATCTGCCAAACATGTACTGCTGCCCCCACACCCACACCAGTTATAGATGTTCAATTTGTGTCCACCGACCCACTAACAAAATGCAGCACAAAACTGTATCCTTCCAAGTGCATGTTAATATGCAGCCTGTCAATGCCGAAGTCTTTTTTAACAAATTCTAGTGTTTTGAAGTAGCAACATGCTCATAGACTTTCAGGTCAGAAAGGACCATCATGATCATCATAGTTGACCTCCTGCACAGTGCTGTTTAGGTTGCTTTCCTCTGGGCTCCACCTCATGTTTTGTGTTTCAGAGAACTGGAAAACACATGTGCGAACTATTATTTGTACTAAGTATACGCTATTCTCTATAAGTTTTCTTATCCAAATGTGACTGTCCCCCTTCAAATCTGCACACCAAGGGGACAATCCATGCATGTGGCTACTAGTAGGGAAGCAGCACCATAATTCCCACCCTCTCAGGACCAGCACATGTTGTTCTTTGGGCATGGGATCTACACGATTTGGTGGGTCTCTGCACAGTGATGCTAGGAGAAACTCAGCAAGGGGATCTTCAGAGTTTTCATTCCCCCACATACATTTTTCTGTGGGTTTTTCAGGCCATTCATGTCCTTTTCAGTTTCTTTTTTTTAATCAGTTGCAAAGTGGCTGAAGAATTCCATTGTAACCTGACACGTTGCTGTGTATCTTACCTTGAACAATAGCATCTCCCTTAGGCTGCGGTGGTTTAGGTCTACTGGGTTTATTGCCTGTGCATTTCCACAACTTCCCCCTGACTTCCCCTCTGTCTGACTCCCTTCCTCACAGTATTTTCATAAGTATCTGACTAGGTCTCTCATGGTTCCTGGGACATGCTATACAAACACTTTTCTGACTGAATAATAACTCATCCTTTCTTGCTCAGACATGAAATTGCTTCTAGCTTAGGCCTTGTCTATTGTGTACTTCCTGCCATTTTGGGGGCATGTGCCACAACATAGTAATCCCTCAACAAATAGTTAGGTCTTTCAGTGTACATGGGGCCAAGCTATGTTGTAACAATATTTCTAAACCATGCTAGAGTCTCAGGTGTTCTAACACCAAAAGTCTCTGGTCTTACAAGCTGCTACGTTTCTAAATCAAACTTCTAAACTAAGTTTGCGCCTCTCAGAGGGTTTACATATGCGGCTAAGAGACAAAAATATTAAATTCTATCCAATCTGCATTCTTAAGCACACAGCTAAGAGATACAGTCATGGGTGGTCGGTATAATAAGCCAAGGAAAACTAAGCCTTCCCTGGTGCAGCCGCCGCTGACCCGCCGCCAGACACCTGGGCAGTGGTGGCCCCGCCTCTTTCCCTCTCTGCGCCCCTTCCCCAAGGACCCCACCAGCTGCCTGCCTGGTAAGTCTTCCTCCTATCCTCCACTCCACCCCCCTCTCTGGAGGTCCCAGCCGTTCGCAGCATCCCTCCTCACTTTCCTTCCCTGCGGGAGTAAGGGAGTGAGGAAGGATGTGGCAAGCCAGCAGCAGGCAGGGGAGTGAGGAGGCCAGCAGCGGGTGGATGGGCAGGGGAGTGAGGAGGCCAGCAGTGGGGGGTCTCACAGCAGACAGGGGAGGACTGGCAGGGGGTGAGGAGATGAGTGGCAGGCAGGTGCAGGGGTGAAGAGGCAAGCAGAAGGCGTGCGGCGGTCTTATGGTGGGCGGGGAGGCTCTGGTGGGGGAGTGAGGAGGCGACCAGCAGACGGGGCAGTGAGGACAGCAGCAGGCAAGGGGTTCTTGCGGCACCAGAGTGGTGAGGAAGGATGCAGCGGGCAGAGACAGGGTAAGGAGGATCTTGGCATCGGGGGGCTGAGTGGGGAGGGAGCCAAGTAGAGGCAAGGTGGGGGTGGAGTCTGGTCAGAGCCAAGGACGGAAGAGGCAGGACAGGGAGCTAGCCTCCCCTAGGGAAACCCACCATGGATACAGTATTCTAATTATCTCTCCAGTCAACTATAGCAGAAAATTCAAAGGGACAGAGTCCATTTTCATATTAATTTTGAAAAGCACTTCCAAACTTCAATAAGGTCTTACAAGAAGCCACTTATCCATATGGAGAAAAAAAGTGTCACTTCTTTCTAGAAACAATATTTTAAAATTATGAAAGCAAAGTGAACCTACAGTCTACATTTATCTCAAGGACTGTGGCTTAAATAGTTACTCTACACAAAAGGATATCTGGGCACAGCTGTGAGAATAACTGGCTTTTCTGTCCGCTGGCCTTTCTGAAAAATCAAAACAAATATTGATTTCAGATCAACCCAAAATGAAAATGTTTCAAATGTTTTGGCAAATCAAAGAGTCAGAAAAAAATCGTTTGGGCCTGAACAGAAATTTTATTTCAGATTGAATGAAACAGTTTTGTTTTCAAACTTTTTAAAAACATTTTTAATTTTGTTAATAAATAATACATATCAAAATGAAAAATCATTTTTAAATGAAACATTGAAATGTTTTATTTTGAAATTGTTGAAATGAAATTATTTGATATTTTTCAGAATTGTTTTAGAGGGTTTTTATCCAACTGACATTTTGGCAAAATTGACACAAATTCACAAAATGTTTTGGTTCACCCAAACCTGCATTGTTTGGCAAAAAAAAAAAAAAGTTTCATCCAGTTCTAAGTACCGCAACTCCATCTGCCTGATGAACATAACACCTAGGAAAGGACACAAACACCGATAAGAAGAGGTTCTAGAAATATATTAAGAGGAAGAGAAAGCCAAAGGAAAATGTAGGTGTAGTGGGGAAGGAGAGCTAATAAAAGACATCAAGAATGCTGAGGTGTTTAATGACTATTTTGTGTCAGTCTTCACTAAAAAATTAATTGTGACCAGATACTAAACACAGTTAATATTAACAAGGGGAAAGGAACACAAGTCAGAATAGGGAGAGAGCAAATTAAAGAATATTTAGACAAGTTAGGTGTATTCAAGTCAGTGGGGCCTGATGAAATTCACCCTAGGGTACTTGAGGAACTTGCTGAAGCAATCTCAGAACCATTAGTGATTACTGTTGAGAACTCATGGAGGACAGGGGAGGTTCCAGGAGACTGGAGAAGGGCAAACATAATACCTATCTTTAAAAAGAGGAGAAAGAGGACTCAGGGAATTATAGATCAGTCAGCCTAATTTTGATACCTAGGAAGTTACTGGAACAAATTATTAAACAATCAATTTGTAAGCACCGGGAGGATAACAGGGTTATAAGGAATAGCCAGCATGGATTTGTCAAAAACAAATAATGACAAAACAACCTAATTTCCTTCTTTGACAGGGTTACAGACATAGTGGACAAGAAGGAAGCAGTAGACATGAATTATCTTGATTATAATCAAAGCTTTTGACACATTCCCACATGACATTCTCATAAGCAAACTAGGGAAATGTTGTCTAAATCAGCGGCTCTCAACTTTTCCAGACTATTATACCCCTTTCAGGAGTCTGATTTTTCTTGCGTACCCCACATTTTACCTCACTTAAAAACAACTTGCTTACAAAATGAGACATAACACAAAAGTGTCACAGTACACTATTGATTAAAAATTGCTTACTTTCTCATTTTTACTATATAATTATAAATCAATTGGAATTTCAGTATTATACTTACATTTCAGTGTACAGTATACAAAACAGCATACACAAGTCATTGTCTGTATGAAATTTTAGTTTGTACTGACTTTGCTAGTACTTTTTATGTGGCCAGTTGTAAAACTAGGCAAATATCTAGATGAGTTGATGTAGCCCTTGGAACACCTCTGTGTACGCGCACCCATGGTTGAGAACCACTGGTGTAAATAAAACTACTTTAAAGGGGGCACACAACTTGTTAAAAAATCATATACAAAGAGTAGTTAACAATGATTCATTGTCAAACTAGCAGGACGTACCTAGTGGAGTTCCACAGGGTTCAGTACTATTCAATATTTTCATTAATGACTTGAATAATGGACTGAAGACCATGTTTATAAAATCTGAACATGGCACCACGCTGGGAGGGGTTGCTAGCACTTTGAAGGACAGGATTAGAATTCAAAATTGACCTTGATATATTGCAGAATAGTTCTAAAATCATTAAGATGAAATTCAGTAAAGACAAGTGCAAAACAAAGTACAAATACACAAATAAAAATGGAGAATAAATGGCTAGGCAGTATTACTGCTAAAAAAGATCTAGGAGTTACAGTGGATAACAAATTGAATACACGTCACCAGTGTGATGCAGTTGTGTAAAAGGTTAACATCGTTCTGCGGTGTATTAACAGGAACGTTGCATCTAAGGGCTTGTCTACACTACCACTTAAGTCAATGTAACTTACGTCGCTCAGGGGTGTGAAAAAGCCACCTCCTGAGCAACATAAGTTACATCAACTTAAAGTGGTGTCTACACGACACTATGTCGTTGGGAGACACTTTCCCACCAACATAGCTTCCACCTGTCATTGAGGTGGAATAATTATGTCAATGGGAGAGTGCTCTTCTGTCGACATAGTAAGTCTTCACCAGACACATTACATTGGTGCAGATGCATCGATGCAGCTGCACCGATGTGACACGATAGTGAAGACAGGCCCTAAGACACAGGAGGTAATTGTCCTGCTCTGCTCAACCCTGGTAAGGACTCAGCGGTAGTACTGTGTCCAGTTTTGGGTACCACACTTTAAGAAAGATGGAGACAAACTGGAAAGAGTTCAAAGGAGGGCAACTGGAAAGAGTTCAAAGGTATATATATAAACCTTACTCAGGAGGAAAGGTTAAAGAAATTGGGCATGTGTAGTCTTGAGGAAAGAAGACTGAGGGGGGACCTGGTAAAAGTTTTCAAATATGTTAAGGGATGTTATAAAGAGGACCATGATCAAAAGTTCTTATGTCCACAGAAGGCAGGACAAGAATTAATGCCTTAATCTGCAGCAAGGGAGATTTAGATTAGTTAGTAGGATAAGTTTTCTAATATAAGGATAGTTAAGTACTGGAATAGGTTACCAAACAAGGTGGTGGAGTCCCCATTATTGGAGGTTTTTAAGAACAGGTTAAAATCACAGTTGGTCTAGGGATACATGGTCTTGCCTCAGTGCAGGGAACGGATAGTTCTTCCCAGCCCTACATTTCTATGATTCTATATCCTTTGTATTTTTGAGACTAAGCAGATGAAATTGGGTGGTTCCATAATCATCAGACATACAGAGAAGTACATACTACCAAGTAACTGGGAACAAACAGTAAACCAAATAGGTCACATGTCTGACATAGTTTGAAATCAGACAGTTTTGTGCATAAATAGAAGCACACTTATTCTACAGTTTTCTAGATGCCATGTCATTCCAGAGATAGCTTGCAAAAAATCCAGTCAATTCAGCAGCATACAGAATAGTTAGTAATTAATTCAATGTGATTCCAAATTGGCCCCCGTTCTTTATGAAAAAATGCCCAACATAGTTTGTTATAATGACCTATGCAACATCAGTTGATAGTGCTTCAGCATTTTGCTTCCTTAGAAAATGTCTCCTTTTGTATAAGAGAGTCCAAAGAAAGCAAAAGTACAAGATTGGTACACTGTGAAGAGCACATGGACTTCAGAATTCTTCTCTCAAAATCTGTTTGCTTTCTGTAAGAGGTTCTGAGGAAAACAGAATCCCAGCTCTGGGTGCAGGGAAATGTCTGAATTACCACTTGATGTCTGAATGTAGAGCACTCACAGCACTGTAGCTAATTTCTATTTACCCTACACCACATGAAAAGAAAACCGGAAGTTATAGAAAATGATAGTTCAGGTACTGATTTTGTCATAAATAAATGTAAAAAACAGTGTTTGACTACAGCTAACCAGCATTCGTCTCTTATGGCTTCAGAGCAAAAACATAGCAATTACATTTTTGTTTTTATACTTAAAATTGCTCATATTAACATTTTAGGCCTCATGTTCTTGTATATATGTAAGAAGCAGTAAACATATGAAAAATGTTTTATAAATTGAAAACATGTGTCACTTCTATTTTTAATTATTTATCCAAACTGTTTCCTGTTCATACATTAACATACAGCCATGCAAATTAGCTCTGTATTTAATAAGTGGCAGGTGTGGCCCTGGGTAGCAATCGACAACACAGTAAGCTTTAGCAGTTTAGTTAAACAACTGCAAGCTTTGAAAGGCAATAAGTCTGATACTTGATTTCATACTTACCAGAATTAAATCAATGGGAAGAACTACTTTAATTTTTCTTTTAAATTTTTCATTCAGTTCTTTAACCAGAACGAGCACCACCAGGCTTACCAAGGACAGAAGCAATGCTTCTAATTGAACTGATTTGATGTTTTCAAATATGTAGGCATAAATCTACAGTGATAAAAAACAAAAAACAAAACTGAGATGACAATAGAATTGTATATGTGACAAAATACCACATGCTAGGATGCAACCTAATACATTCTCAGATGTACAGAACTATTCTTAAAAGCTGAACCAATGCTATAGGAGTTAAGCAACCTGACATAATGGTATTCACTCAACATTTTGGAGGGAAAAAAATCATGGATCTACTATTACAAAAGGACTTCTGCTTGAAACAGTTCTGAAAGATGTGAATAGCTTTACAATAACTTTTTAATGCAAACAATACTATACATTTCCACTAACAAAAACACACTTAATAAAGCAAAATTATCCTGGAAGTATGATAGAGCAAATCTTGATGTCCTTACTGAGATTTTATTCAGTCCTTATTCATTCAAAACTCCCATTGAATTCAGTCAGAGAATGACTGTGTAAAAACTGAGTAACGCCTTCATATTTGACTCCAGGATCATTAATTAAATATTTCAATCCTGTCAGTAAACATATGTATGTAATATGCTTCACAAGAATGCAAATTTTCCTTAATTCTGGCACAACCAGTAAATGTGATTAATCCATTTTAATGATATTTAAAGGAAAAATACAATTACCATATCAAATAATTTCATGTTGCCTATCCTGTATTCGGAATGGCTCACTGGTACCATGAAAGCATCCATCCACTCACAGAAGTGAATGTGTGATTATCTGCCATAAATACTGTATTTAAGCTACTGTGAAATGGATAGAACCAGATCTCTGATTCACTAACTCTGAAATCACTGATTACCCCTGGTTTAGAATATCTCTAATTGCATCCTGAGAATAACAGGATAAGCTGAAGAAGTATACAGCCCTAACCTGTTCCAAATTTGAGGATCCAGAAGAGACACATCTCTGCGATTAAAGTTGATGAAGAAATTTCCAAATCCATTGAAGAGGTTAGAAGATCTGAGGAAAGATAGAGATAACTTCTACAGGATCCTGTCCAGAAAAATAGAGAAAGAAAGAAAATCTGCAGTCAAATTTTTCATGCCTCTGATGTGTAGCAAGCTATTTGCTAGAGGAACAAAAGTGATAGGAGCATATATAGTACACATCCTTTCTGAAGCCTTAAGAAGAACAAGTTAGGCCTCCACCTGAATTCTGATTTTTCCCAACAGCCATGTAGGCTGACCTGTAAACTGAATATAGAAAGGTAGTTGAGAGGAGGGATGTGCTCTGAAGGGAGTCAAGAATCCTGGATAGTTTGTATGGAAAAGACCATTTGTCTAAGGCTAATGATTCTGAATGTATATCTAACAAGAAGCCCCCATTATTCTTTGACACATACATCTTGTGGGAGGGAGAAAGAAATGAAAGGAGAGAATATGGAAGAAATATAGGTTGGACACCTAACCAAGTTGTCTTAAAAAATTCCATTTCATGTCACACTTATCCCACATATATCTGTATTATAGCATGAATGACAAACATGTCTGGAAGAAAGCCATTCAAAAATCCAGAAAATTCATTAGTCCATTATGAGAAAATAGGAAAAAGATAACAATAGGTAACAGAGATTTAGATGACTGACAAAGCTAAAGTATTTTCTGTTTCTTTGAAAGAAAAGTCTCCAAAAGGAATGCTGAAAGCCTATACAGAAGAAGAAATCCAGGAAACTGTACAGATCTAGGCTGCAACATAAATAATCTCTTATTTATATGCTATAAAATGCAAGACAATAAAATAAAGAGAATTGAAGCTCAGATATGAAAAGTCAGGGTGTCTGTTCTAAGGGCAACTAAAAATATCCCTAAAATAAATGAAGACAGAAACCTCCACTTTGTTGGAAAGGTGATTAATGAATGCATTTTCAAATGTCCTTATGATGGTAAGAGGACTTCTTGACAGTTCGGGGATTAAACAAAGACATTTAAAACTGGACTGGACAAAGCACTACAAAACTTATCTCAAGGAACAATTCTACCTTGGCAGGGGAGTTGACTAAACCACCATAGAGGACTTTTCTATTCTAATTTCTATGATTCTGTCATTCTTGGATAGGACTATGATACTTTTTTTTAAATGAGCAAGTTAAAAGCTCCAATGTTTGTTAGATTTTATGAATATTTCAGTTTTCCATTATGGAAAACAATCACAAGAAAAATATGACAATGGGAAAGAAAAGAAACCTGTTGATAGTTCACAAGGGGAAAAAATACTGGAACCCAGGCCAGAATAACAACAAGCATATTTCAGTGGGAATGTTTCTCAGAGCCTGGAAAAAACTCTCAAATTTTAAAGTCATCTTATTCAGTCACTGTCTAGCCTTTGTAAATAACATTATTTTATAAGAGCAATACGCAATAGGTGAACGAGGAGTAAAACAAAAACCACAATCTAACCACACGGTGTCCTTGTGTAATGCATCAAGGAGGATGCTATACTGAATGGTTTGAGACTTGGCTATTAATATATCATCACTGCCCAAAAATGTACATTACAGACAGCATGGGACTTTTCCTCTGTGCCCCACAAGAAGCTGGGATCAATTAGGACAAAAGAAAAAATTTGGAAAGCTGTGTCAAAGTGTCTACAAAGTCATCCTTGGCTCAGAAACTATGGAAGTACATATCCATAGCTAAAGTAAAGTTGATAAGGAAAAAGAAGAGCTAGACTGACTCCCATTCTCAGAAATTAAAGAGCTGCAAGCTTATTTCAAATGACCAGTTTCTGCTGAAGTGTCAGCATTTGATGATCCATGTGTAGCAACAATGAATTTAAGTGTTTACTAGATGAACTGAGACCTCCTGGATGTATTTAATTTAGGCAAATCAGAGATGTCTATCTACACTGTCCAAAGATAATTTTTATGTCTTTCCTCTGTAGTAGAAATTTTTAAAAGCAGATAAAAAATTCATTTCCATGAACTTGAGGGAATCACTGTAATGTTTAATCAAGGATCTCCATCAAATAGAAGGTTTATAAATACGCAGGAGAGTCACAATCTAATGTACAAATCAGAACATGGAATATTCTTACACTTGGACATCCCCTGTAGTGTTCCGTCTATGAAGAATATAGAGGCTACTGTGTCTGCCATTTAATCTTTAAAATACTTCAATTGAAGTTATAGCCAAGGCTCCCAGACGTCCGTGGCAGTTATAGATCCGTATCCGTAACAAACATTTCTGCAGGAAATTTTTATTAAATTCTATGACAATAATAATCTGTGTCCATAGTATTTCCAAGAACAATAGAACTTTAATCTCTTTGTATATTCATCTACATGCATAAATACATACATACACATACATTACACAGTGTTGTACACATGCACACACACATAAATTCCCCACATGCATGGTGGAGACTCTGTCTAGACTAGGATTTAAAGACAATGTTAGATAGAGTTAGCTAGCTTCATTTAATTAACATCTTATAAAGCTCTAATCAAGACAAAGCAATTATACCTTAGAACACGGTAAGTACCATTGTTGTCTCTTGGCTAGAGGTTCTAGAGTTGACTAGAAGGTGTTATTAGATTGAGCTAGCTACTGGATCTCACATCACACCTTTACACCTTACCCTAGACAAGGTCTATGGGATCAACTGCAGAGCTATGTAATGAACTGCATTTATTGTGCACCTTCAATCACATCACTTTATTGATCTCTAGCTATATCTAGCATTCCAGCCCCTTGAGCAAGTTCAAATAAATGCCATTTTAAAAAATCCCTAACTTCCCAAACTAATGGTTCACCTTTCCCCTTTAAATCTGGAATTCCAAAACCTCCCCCTTGCAATTACACCATACAGGGGAAGGCTCATGGGCCAAAAATACAGCTTAATACCATTGCAAATGAAGAATTCCCAGTATTCCATGGGATAAAAGCTTTGTTTCTGGCCCCGGTTGGTCCAACATCTCAAAACATTCAAATAGTGACATTATATATAGAAAAGTTATTTTGGGTAATTTTTCAAGGTTTTGAGGCATGTACAGTGGGAAACATTGACAGAGAGATCCTGGCTTTTGATAGGAAGGAATTATATTAATAATATTTTTAAACTAATTTTTCTCTAAAAAATGTGACATATACAGAAAATTATTGTTATTATTTTTTTACATCACCCAAAAATGTACCAGGCAATTTACAGTACATGTAAAGGATAATGTGCCAGCTCTGCATTTGAGATAACCTGGATTACTTACTTCGGCTTTTCCATTAATTAGTAATGTGATCAAACCAAATTTAGATTGATGACACCTTTATGCCATACTATCCCACACCATCATGTATTTACTCTGTACACAAGGGGATCTACCCTTAATCTCAAATTCAACCAGCTAAAAATGGTCCTCTTCATGGTTGTGATGACCACAGAATGCTGTACTTCCTGACTGATTTAATTCCCATGAAATATGAGTTCAACCTGCCTTTTTAAAAAAATTACCCTACTAACGGCAACTTTTCAAACAACTCACCAATGCTGCGCTTTACTTTTTAGCTTAAGATCTTAACTTGGATATTTGAAAACTTCCAATTAAGCTTTATAAATAACTAAATGTTAAAAGATACGTGTTAATGAAATCCACAGCCGCTTAGAGAGGAAACATTGCCTTTTTAAGAACTTAAAATGCAAGCTAGTGTAGGTTTATCCAGAGATTTATTTACTTACCAAGGTCAAGGTAGCATAGTACATTAGTTTTTTCACCTCTAGACCTACTGATTGCAACTGTACTTCTCACACACTTAAAAGTTAAGCAAGTGAATAAGTGTTTGCAGGATCCAGGCCTTAGATCAGATAATAAGTTAAAGTATACTTCATTACCCACATCATAATACTACCGCTCAGTTCAGTATTATGGACAGTCACTGTTCAAAAAGGTCCCAACCTTTTTATAGGTTTAATCTGCAGTACACTGAAACAAAGGTGGCAGAGATGGGTCATATTAAAGTGCTTCCAATAATAAGTGCACACATATGAAGCCATGCCTTGGAAAGCCTGGGTTTATCCATTTCATTGGAATGATATCAGAATAGCAGAATCAACATCTTATTTTTTAAGAAACTATGTGCATGCCCTTTGCAAAATATATAATATACCTCTTAGTATTAAAGTATTTAACCACATATTACACTATACGGTACACTCCATCAGTAAGCTCAAAATGTTTTATAGAGTTAACACTGAGCATTTTTATATTACAGGTCTGTGATAACACTGATGTCTGACCCATAAAACATATATATATTTTCAACAAACACATCATGAATTACATATTTAAATATATACATATATTGGTGATGTATATACTGAAAGAGCTCCATAGTTAAGGATGTTATTACAATATTATCATTAACAGAATATACGAACTATAAGGGTAATCAGATATTTATGGTAATTATCATAACTAGTTGTTTCCTATCTTCTTCTTTTTTGCATGTCAGATTTTTTTTTTTACTAGAAAGAGGCATAGTAATATTGTGGATTACATTAATTATTTCAGGAGTCTTATCTCCTTCCAAATTTTAAAAAAAGTATTTTGGAATTTACGAGTTCATCCCCCCTCCCAAAAATAAATCTGAGGATCCATGAAAGTTAAAATTAGGTTGATGTAACTTTCTGCATAATTTTACTATATACACAGTGTATATTTAGTCAAGATCGTACCCAAAATCTTAATGTCTTATAAGGAGCCATGCATATTTTTGCAGGAATTCAGTGAAATTCAAGGTAATTCCCCTTGAAGTCCAGTAATTTCTCAGCAGAGCAGTAAGTAAAACTTCAGGCGACCTTCACACACAAGTAAACATATAGAGTGAAAATCACTCTGTTGGAAAATTACTGGCCTGCAAGGAGAATTACCTTGAGTGCCATTGAATTTCTTTAAAAATTATGCACTGGCCTTGCAGAGTAATAACACTTTTAGGTGACCTTAACTATATGCACACTGTATATAAGGCAAATGTGCATAGGGTTGCCTCGTGTCCATTTTTCAACCAGAACGGGCCATTAAAAGTCTGGTTGGAGTCACAGCAGGGCTAAGGCAGACTCCTTGCCTGCCATGGCTCTGCGCGGCTCCAGAAGCAGCAGCATGTTCCCCCTCTGGCTCCTAGGTTTAGGACCAGTCATGGGGCTCTGCACGCTTCCCCCACCCCGAGTGCCAGTTCTGCAGTACCCACTGGCTAGGAACTGCGGCCAATGGGAGCTGCAGTGGTTGCACCTGTGGATGGGGCAGTGCGCAGAACCTCCTGGCTGCGCCTCCACATAGGAGCCAGAGACGGGACATGCCGCTGCTTCTGCTAGCTGCCTGAGGTAAGTGCAGCCTGCACCCTGACCTCTTCCTGTTCCCCAACCCCCTCCCGCAATCCTGATCTTCTCCCACCCTTCGCAACCCTCAATCCCAGCCTGGAACACACTCCTGCAGCCCAAACCCTGCAGCCCCATCCCAGAGCCTGCACCCCCAGCCGGAGCCCTCACACCCACCCCATGCCCCAGCCCTGATCCCCCTCCTTCACTCCAAACCCCTCAGCCCCAACTCAGAGCCCCCTCCTCACCCCAAATCCCTCATCCTCGGCCCCACACCAGACCCCACACCCTGAGCCAGAGCCTCACCGCCCCCCCGCACCCCAACCCTCTATCCCAGCCTAGAGCCCCCTCCCACACCCTAAACCCCATATTTCTGGCCCCACCCCGGAACCTAAACTTCTGCCCAGAGCCCATACCGCCTCCCAGACCCCAACCCCCTGCCTCAGCCCAGAGCCCCCTCCCATACTCCAAACCCCTCAGCTCTACCCCTCAGCCTGGAGCCCCCTCCTGCACCCCAAGTCCTTCATCTCCAGCCCCACCCCAGAGCCCACATCCCCAGCCGGTGTCCTCAACCCCTCCCACACCCCAACCCACTGAGCCAGCCGCGTGAAAATGAGCGAGTGAGTGAGGAAGGCCTCAGAGAAGGGGCAGGGCATTAGAGGAGGAGTGGGGCAAGAGTGTTTGGTTTTGTGCGAGTAGAAAGTCACCAACCTTAACTGTGCATAGTATAGAAAGACTGTGTACTCTGAAACATTAGTGAGTTCCTCTGCCTATTTTAAAGAGGTTAAATTAAAACCATGAAGATTAGCTCCAAAAACGGGTGCAGATGTTAAAACAAATAAAATAAGAGAATAAAAACAACAAATTAGTCAAAAGAGTGGCATCTGGTCTCCAATCAATACAACTTAACTGCCAAAAAGAACCCATTACATTTTTTTAAGTGTTTCTTTCCATTGTTTGGTCAGCAAATGCAACCCACATTGAAAATAAATCTACTGGCAGCTGCTGTAGATGATTTAAGTCTAAAATCTGAACAATTTAGTTAGGGAACACGTTAAAAGTTAGAAGGCCAATATGAGAGTGTACACAAGAAAATAAGATTTTAAAAAATCACAAAAGTGTGTTCTTTACTCAGAAATCCCACAGGCCCCTGGTCTTCAAAGTAGATTTGTTCTCCACATATAAATCTCATTTGTACATATTTAATTGTGAGCTCATTCTCATTAAAAGAAAATGTTTCATTGCCTTGTTTTCCTTTTGACTTTCCTATCCCACTTCATTAACATTCTTGATTCCTGCTTTACAGCCCTGAGGGGTATCTGAGTCAGAAAACATCCTAAAGTAGGTGGGAGGGAGGTTTGAGTGGAATGAAGAAAAAAAGAGGCTGTGCAGCAGTATTCAGATTATGTGAGTTTTAGAGAAAATACAAGAAAATGTTCAAAAAGAGTAGTTGGCAAACTCGCCTTTTACTCGCTGGTCACATGCACAATTGTACATAATTATTTAGTATAGTTCTCATATAAAACTAATATCATGGCAACTAATGTTGCCAATTTTATTGCCTGGTGCTTCTGACTGAGATACTGGTGCCTTCTCAAACCAACCCATATGTGCTAACATGCCCAAGGAATTTTTCTAGTTTTTATAGTGCCTTTAAAGCAAAACCATGCCTTCTAATAAACAGACATTTCTTTGTTTCACAGTGGTGCAACAGGGGAGGCCTCCTGATTCATACTGAGAAAGCAGGGCAATCAGCTAGTTATCTTAGGTGCCTGTACACGAACAAAAGAAGCCTAGGAAACAAGCATGAAGAATTGGACGTCCTGGCACAGTCAAGGAATTATGATGTGATTGGAATAACAGAGACTTGGTGAGGTAACTCGCATGACTGGAGCGCTGTCATGGATGGGTATAAACTGTTCAGGAAGGACAGGCAGGGGAGAAAAGGTGGAGGAGTTGCACTGTATGTAAGAGGGCAGTATGATTGCTCAGAGCTCCAGTATGAAACTGGAGAAAAGCCAGTTGAGAGTTTTTGGGTTAAGTTTAGAGGCAAGAGCAACAAGGGTGATGTTGTAGTGGGTGTCTGCTATAGACCACCAGATCAGGAGGATAAGATAGATGAGGCTTTCTTCGGACAACTAACAGAAGTTTCCAGATCACAGACCCTGGTTCTAATGGGGGACTTCAATCACCCTAACATTTGCTGGGAGACCAATACAGCAGTGCACAGACAATCCAGGAAGTTTTTGGAAAGTGCTGGGGACAACTTCTGGGTGCAAGTGCTGGAGGAACCAACTCGGGGCCGTGCTCCTCTTGACCTGCTGCTCACAAACAGGGAAGAATTGATAGGGGAAGTAGAAGTTGGTGGCAACCTGGGCAGCAGTGACCATGAGATGGTCGAGTTCAGGGTCCTGACAAAAGGAAGAAAGGAGAGCAGCAGAATACGAACCCTGGACTTCAGAAAAGCAGACTTTGACTCCCTCAGGGAACTGATTGGCAGGATCCCCGGGAGACTAATATGAGGGGGAAAGGAGTCCAGGAGATCTGGCTGTATTTTAAAGAAGCCTTATTGAGGGCGCAGAAGCAAACCACCCCGATGTGCAGAAAGAATAGCAAATATGGCAAGCGATCAGCTTGGTTTAGCAGAGAAATCTTCGGTGAGCTTAAACACAAAAAGGAAGTTTATAAGAAGTGGAAACTTGGAAAGATGACTGGGGGGAGTATAAAAATATTGTTCGAGCATGAAGAGGTGTAATCAGGAAGGCCACAGCACAATTGGAGTTGTAGGTAGCAAGGGATGTGAAGGGTAACAAGAAGGGTTTCTACAGGTATGTTAGCAACAAGAAGGTCAGGGAAAGTGTGGGACCCTTACTGAATGGGGGAGGCAACCTAGTGACAGATGATGTGGAAAAAGCTGAAGTACTCAATGCTTTTTTCCCCTCGATTTTCACAGACAAAATCAGCTCCCAGACTGCTGCAGTGGGCAGCACAGTATAGGGAGGAGGTGAGCAGCCATCAGTGGTGAAAGAATAGGTTAAGGACTATTTAGAAAAGCTGGACATGCACAAGTCCAAGGGGCCAGGTGCAATGCATCCGATGGTCCTGAGGGAGTTGGCTGATGTGATTGCAGAGCCATTGGCCATTATCTTTGAAAACTCGTGGCGATCAGGGGAGGTCCCAGATGATTGCAAAAAGGCTAATGTAGTGCATCTTTAAAAAAGGGAAGGAGGAGGATCCGGGGAACTACAGGCCAGTCAGCCTCACCTCAGTCCCTGGAAAAATCATGGAGCAGGTCCTCAAGGAATCCATTTTGAAGCACTTGGAGGAAAGGACGGTGACCAGGAACAGTCAACATGGATTCACCAAGGGCAAGTCATCCCTGACCAACCTGATTGGCTTCTATGATGAGATAACTGGCTCTGTGGATATGGAGAAAGCGGTGGATGTGATATACCTTGACTTTAGCAAAGTTTTTGATACGGTCCCCCACAGTATTCTTGCCAGCAAGTTAAAGAAGTATGGGATGGATGAATGGACTATAAGGTAGATAGAAAGCTGGCTAGATTGTCGGGCTCAATGGGTAGTGATCAATGGCTCCATGTCTAGTTGGCAGCCGGAATCAAGCAGAGTGCTCCGGGGTCAGTCCTGGGGCCGGTTTTGTTCAACATCTTCATTAACGATCTGGATGATGGGATGGATTGCACCCTCAGCAAGTTCGCGGATTAGACTAAGCTGGGAGGAAGGTATGTAAGCTGGAGGGTAGGGATAGGGTCCAGAGTGACCTAGACAAATTGGAGGATTGGACCAATAGAAATTGGATGAGGTTCAACAAGGATAGGACAGAAGAATCCCATGCACTGATACAGGCTGGGAACTTAATGACTAAGCAGCAGTTCTGCAGAAATGGACCTGTGGATTACAGTGGATAAGAAGCTGGATATGAGTCAACAGTGTGCCCTTGTTGCCAAGAAGGCTAATGGCATACTGGGCTGTATTAGTAGGAGCATTGCCAGCAGATCGACGGAAGTGATTATTCCCCTCTATTCGGCACTGGTAAGGCCACATCTGGAATATTGCATCCAGTTTTGGGGCCCCCACTACAGAAACGGTGTGGACAAATTGGAGAGAGTCCAGCGGACGGCAACGAAAATGATTAGGGGGCTGGGGCACATGATTTATGAGGAGAGGCTGAGGTAACAGGGTTTATTTAGTCTGCAGAGGAGAAGAGGGGGGATTTGATAGCAGCCTTCAACTACCTGAAGGGGAGTTCCAAAGAGAATGGAGCTTGGCTGTTCTCAGTGGTTACAGATGACAGAACAAGGAGCAATGGTCTCAAGTTGTAGTGGGGGAGGTCTAGGTTGGATATTAGGAAAAACTATTTCACTAGTAGGGTGGTGAAGCACTGGAATGGGTTACCTAGAGAGGTGGTGGAATCTCTATCCTTTGAGGTTTTTAAGGCCCAGCTTGACAACGACCTGGCTGGGATGATTTAGCTGGTGTTGGTCCTGCTTTGAGCAGGGGGTTGGACTAAATGACCTCCTGAGGTCTCTTCGAACCCTAATCTTCTATGATTCTATGATCATTTTAAAAAAAACTTTTTCCAAAAACTTCTGCACAAGAAAATATCTTTTTTTTTGCAAACTGAACAAAGGAGGAAAAGGTTTGATATCAGCAGAAGTAAAGAAGTGTGGCAAAGACAGCTAGGATATGTCAGAGAAAAACAAAAACACAAAGGATAAGGAAGAAAATTTCCTCAAAGGTTTTTAATGACCTCATTTATAATATCACTGGCATTCTAAGATAGAATTATTTCCTTGTATTACTGCTGTTCTCTAAGAACATAACATAAGAACGGCCGTGCTGGGTCAAACCAAAGGTCCATGTCGCCCAATATCCTGTCTTCTGACAGTGGCCAATCCCAGGTGCTTCAGAAGGAATGAACAGAATAGGTAATCATCAAGTGATCCATCTCCTGTCAGCCATTCCCAGCTTCTGGCAAACAGAGACTAGGGACATCATCCCTGCCCATTCTCGCTAATAGCCATTGGTAGACCTATCCTCCATTAATTCATATAATTCTTTTTTGAATCCTGTTAGTGTCTTGGCCTTCACATTATTATTTCTTATATTGTATGATCTAATTGTCTCTTGGCTGCTGTACTTAATGTTAGTCATCTCCACCAGATGACAATATTCCTTTATGTAGATATGCTCTCCATGTAACTGGCATAGCAGCTCTAGAAGAGCCATACTTTATATCAAAGGTACATTTGATATAAAGGTTAATAAATGGTAAATCATTTGTTATAGTCCAATAGATTGCTTATGACACCTTGCACTTATGTGCCTATAACCATCTGGAACTTGTATTATTCATATTTGTTACATGCGTAATAACAAACATTAACAATTTATTAACCCTTTATCAACTACTTATAAATGTACCCTTAATATAAAAGTATGACCAAAAGAACCTTTCTAAAAAGCAAAATCCCCCCAATCAGGGAGATCATTAGACCAATCTCCCCATTGCGTGGAGATTTTCACAGAGAACTCATCTTAAATCTTCCCCTTGCCTGACTCAAATATGGGCATTGAATCAAATGATGATTGAGGAGCAACAGTGACACAAGGAAATCTGGTCAATGTTAATGAAATAACTAGTTCTACTTTAGGGTCTAGACAAACTGCATATGTTCTAAGTAGAAATGGGTGCGAATTTTTGACCAAAATTTTTTTTCAGCAAGAAATGCAGATTCAGAGGCACTGAAACATTTCTTGAATTAATGTCAATTACCACAAATTGTTTCAATGACCTCCCTCAAAATTCAGAAGGTATAGAAATCCTTTATTTCAACATTTTCTAAATGAAAGGTTTTGATTTTTCAATTCAAAACAACTTTTAGTATAGAAATTTTCTTTTATTTTTAAAAAAATTTAAATGTTAAAAACTACTCAAAATTGAAAAAAATGTTTTGTTTCGAGTTGAATAAAACATTTAGATTCAAAATGAATTGTTTTCCTCAACTTTTCTATTTGCAAAAAAAGTAAAAAATATTGTTTTTAAGTCCATCTGAAACAAACATTTTTTCAATTTTTTTCAATTTTGTGGCATTGCCAACCAATAAAAAATTCTGCTATTTGTACACAGACACTCATTCTTTAGTTGCCCATCAGCTGAGTGTACACAAACTATCACCCTAACAAGGGGCAATGCTATTATTTATACTGTGCTGGAAGAACAAGGTCAAATGCCTACAAGGGAAGCTTTTTTCTACCGTGGATTATCCTAGAGAATGTGTTCTCAGAATTGTGTTTCGCATGTAAGGCCATGTAACTTTGCCATGGAAGGCTCTGTGCAATCATGTTTACCTTCAGAGTTTAAATTCCCAAAGGACTGCAGCTTTATGAGGCATGCTGCACACATGATACGGTGATTAACATAAAGTGATAAACTTGACGTGTGTTTGTGATAAGAATGTGCCGTATCATAAAATAGCAATAGCATATCCAAGGTAACTCTTGCACAGGACATCCACAAGTCATGTATCATATTTTTTTCACCTCACTAATATTCAAGAAAATGTGACATGAAACATGTCTGGAATGAAATCTGAAATGCTGTGGTATTCCCTCAGACCGGATATTCAACAAAGGTTAACACTCCCTGTATCACCCTGTAAACTGTGTATTGTTTAGCCTTGGTTGAATGAAAAATTATGAAATATTTCAAATTTTTACATCTAATAATTAGAACGATTGACAAAGCTGCAAAACTTGACCACTTATTTTTAAACCAGAAAACACAAAGGATCAATCTGGGGCCTAATCCTGCTAGTTCTTACTCACTCAAATAATCCATATTAACAAATCCTACTGATTTGAATGGGACAGATAACATGAGGGTTCACACAATCATGTCCTTACCTCTACATCTCCCTTTCCAAAAACTATAGATGTTAAACAGAATGTTAGCAAACCAATATCTCTGCTCGTGAACTCACATAAAAGAATCCCAGGGGCCCAGATATATATGGCATTTTCATTCCCAGCAGATACTTGACTTGTGAAGTCACAACATGCGTAGCTGCTCCTGTTGTCATTGCGCTTATCACCGGTTCCGTCAACAAGAATGTGGCGCTGCCCAAGTGCAGCACAAACATTGCTACCTAAGAAACCAAAGACATATATCAGTGATTACATTAAAATTCAGGTTTCCCAGTGTTAATGCAATGAGAGATACCCTTTTAATAAACCAGGAGATAAATGGCTGTGTTAGCAAATCAAAAGGAGAAGTTTCAGATGCATGCTGTGAAACATGAATATAGCTTAAAGTGAAATACATTAAATCTTTTTGTAAGTTTTGTGACAGGGTCAGTTCAGATGGCTACAGGAGAGTGATAGAAGGCAGATATATTAGCCCCAGGTTAAGTAGGTCCCTTTTCCCTGGGTAAGGTAACAGGGAAGAATCCAGAACAATCAGGAACTTTCTGAAAACAATTAAGGCAGACAGGCTGATTAGAACACCCGCAGTCAATCAAGAAGCTGCCAGAATCAATTATGGCAGGCGAATCAGGGCACCTGGGTTTTAAAAAGGAGCTCATTTCAGTTTGTGGTGTGCGTGCGAGGAGCTGGGAGGAAGAGGTGCAAGAACCTGAGAGTGAGAAGGCTGAGGACTGAGAAGTACAAGCATTATCAGACATCAGGAGGAAGGTCCTGTGGTGAGAATAAAGAAGGTGTTGGGAGGAGACCATGGGGAAGTAGCCCAGGGAGTTGTCGCTGTCACGCAGCTGTTACAGGAGCCACTATAGACAGCTGCAATCCACAGGGCCCTGGGCTGGAACCCAGAGTAGAGGGTGGGCCTGGCTTCCCCCCATCCCTCCATTCCCCCAACTCCCTACTTGAAACCGGAGGAGTTGACCTGGACTGTGGGTTCCACCAGAGGGAAAGGTCTCTGGCCTGTTCCCCGATCCACTAGGTGGATCAGCTGAGACTGCGGGGATTGTTCTTCTTCCTTTTCCCCATGCTGGCCAGTGATGAGGCTAACTGAGTGAATGGCAGATCTGAGCCACGAAAGTGGCCAAACTGAGGGCTGCCGTGAACCTCTGAGGCGAGAAAATCCGCCAATAAGCGCAGGACCCACCAAAGCAGAGGAGGAACTTTGTCACAGTTTATTTTATACTATCTCACTAACATCACTAGTTTACCAGGCTCTAAAATGAGATTAGTTACAACTGCTGGGTCAGTCAAAGTATGTTCACACAATGACTTATCTAAATATTGGCTCTACTTGTTATTCTCCCCTGTTCAAATATATGAACCCAGTGAACAACGTAAAAATCATCTGCTCGTCAGGGCAGCATGAAGTCAGAGAATTCACATTCAATATTTGATTAAAGTATCTGAAATCACAAATGACTAAGAGCCAGATCTGTGTAGTTTTATTCTCACAATAGAGCCATTTCACATTTTTTAGAAACTTGTATAGAAACACAGCAATTGACATATTGAGACAGAACAATGACCTAGCTAATCCAAAATCCCGTTCACATCAGTTGCTGTCACACCAGATGCTTCAGAGGAATAAACCACCATCACCTCCAAAGGTACAGAATCCTATAATACTATAATGTGATCAGTTTGATAGCCCTAGTAATTTTCTTCTAGCAGTGAGTGTAACTATGGATGCTATTATTAATCTTGTAATATCTAACACTTTTCTGAATCAGACTGAACCCTCTGCCTTAATTATATCCTTCTACAAACAGTGGGTTCCACACATTGTACGTTGGGTAAAAAATGCATCCCCTTTTATCTGTTTTATTTTTTTCCCTTTTACATTTTGTATGTCCATGTGTTTTTGAATTACTGCACAGATTAAAAAAGAGATGACCAGCTGACCACCTCCCTACAATTTGTTATGATGCCTTTATCACTTCTTCCTTTTCATCTAATTAATGCTCATCTTTTAAAATTATCATAGTATAGAAACCCCACCATGCCTCTAATAACTTTCACTGCCTTTCTTTAGACTGTTTCTACTACAGTATGGAATTTGTGTGAGGGATTGCCCAAAGCTGAGTGCAGTATTCAAAGTAAGTTATACCAGTGTAATACAACTGACACTTTAATATTTTTTTAGTACTCTGTCCCTCTGTAAATACACCCTAACCTCTTATTAGCATGTTTCCCCATTCCGACAGATACAGCAGACGTCCTAACTGAAGGGTATACAGTGACACCTTGATCCTCTCCCTGAAAACTCTCCAATCTGTTATGTATGAGTAGGTAAAACTGATAATTTCTGTGAGGATTAACTTGTGCTTATCCATGTTGAATTTCATCCTTCTGGAGTTCCTTACAGGCTCCTTAGTACTGACTAATCTAAAGCAATTACTTGCATATATTATTGCTCTTTGCACACAAGTATCATTTAATTTTTCACCTGCATTTCACAATGAGTAGTCATCTGTGCATCTGTATTGAAACTCCCAGAGTGGCTGGCTTTTCATTTACCTGACAAATCTCTAGTGATGCAGTGTTGTTACCGTGCTGGTCCCAGGATATTAGAGAGATAAGGTGGATGAGGTAATATCTTTTATTAGACCAACTTTTGTTGGTGAGAGACAAGCTTTTGAGCTCAGACAGAGCTCTTCTTCAGGTCTGTGAAGAAAAGCTCTGTGTAAGCTCAAAAGCTTGTCTCTCTCACCAACAGAAGTTGGTCCAATGAAAGATATTACCTCACCCACCTTCCTCTCTAAAGTTCTAGTGAGCACACTTCCTACTCCATCTGAGAGTAAGGAACCTCATATGAAATTATTTCTCTATACTTCCCTCAAATAGCTGGCAAATTGCTCAGTGCCATAAGAACTGAGAGCACTGATACCCAATACTGGATCCTACTAAGGACAATTGCTGATGTACTTATGGTGAGTATTATTATTATTAATTTGTATTACTATAGTGCCTAGAAGCCCTAGTCAGAGACTAAGACCTGATTGTGCTATGAGCTGCACAGACAGCATACACAGATGGTTCCTGACCCAAAGAGCTTATTACAGAGCCTTCAGGATGGGGCCATTGGGCATATCAAAGGTCATCACTCCACATCCCCTAGGAAGAGGGGACGTTTATGTGTAGGGAGCAATTGTGACCTTGTGACCTTGACCAACAACTTTGTGTGCTGAGATCACCCAGGTGGGCTCCCCACCCCAGATCCGAGACATTGGAGATTAGGATAACCGACGGGGATGGGGCCGCAAAGGAAACTCCCTCCACCACCAATATGGGATTCCTCCACCATGTGAGTGATGACAGTAAGGGGTCCGGTACCCTGACTACACGGTTAACATTGTGTCTGCTGGGGCCGTAGACCGACGCCAGCTATGCCTATAGGGGCCTGACATGGAGCCGTGTGTCAATTTTTTCTTGTTTATCAACAGCCCTAGATCATGACAGGTGGAGCGAACCAGATCGAGGTGCCACCGCACCTGATCCCGGGACCGGCCCTTGATTAGCAAGTTGTTGAGGTACAGGTAAATTTGAACAGCCCGACGCCTCGGGTAAGCAGCCACTGGTGCCATGCACTTTGTAAACACTCTTGGGGATGACAAGAGACTGAAGGGTAGCACCATGAACTGGAAATGGCACTGGCCCAACACAAAATGGAGAAACCATCTGTGCCCTTGGAAGATATGGAAATATGCATCCTTCAAGTCGAGGGCAGCGTACCAGTCTCCTGGATCCAGGGAGGGGATGATGGAGGTCAGGGAAACCATGCAGAACTTCAACATTTTGAGGCGTCGCAGGTTCAAGATGGCTCTCGGGGCCCCTTTCGCTTTCGGGATTAAGAAATAACGGGAGTAGAATCCTTTTCCCCTCATTTCCCAAGGGACCTCCTCTACTGTCCCAATGCTCAATGGTGGATTAACCATTGGGCTGACAGGGCCTGGGGCCAGGGGCCCCAGCCTATTGGGGGGCCCTGGAAAAATGGGCACCCTGTGCCCTGACCCTGCTCCCTGACTCTACTCGGCCTCGGGGGGGGCGGGGGGGGCTTTGTTATTCCCATGCTTGTCTCCCCCCCCCAACCCTTCCCCCACATGTTTCAGCTCATGGGGGTGGACAGAGCAGGATGGAGCAGTTTTCCCCTGCACTGTGGGTCCTGTCTCAGCAGCTGGAAGCCGCCTCCTGGATCCTAGTGCCTGCCTGTTTCCTCTACCACCATGAGTGCAGGGCGGGGGTGCAGGCAAGGGAGGTGGGGTGAGGAGAAAAGAAGGGGAGGGGACGGGAAAGAGAAGAGCATTTGGGAATGGGTGGGGGGAAGTAGGAGCCCAGCATGTTGCATTCCCTGGGCAGCAGCAGCCACAGCAGGGAAGCAACTGCAGCAGCACCTGAGCAGTGACATCACTGCAGCAGCTGGTGTCGGAGTGGTTCCCAGTAGCAGCTGGGGCGCCCCCATTATGTCGTCCCGTCCACCCCAGCACCGGCAGCCCAGGCACCGGTGCAGGCCGGGGGAGAGAGCCAGTGAACCAAGGGGACTGGCTTCAGCATGCATGTGTGCATGTGTCCCCCCAAATATAGCAGTCAAACTACACCTATGGCCCCAGGACTGGAGAAGTTCTAGCTCCCTGCTGCGGCCCCAGGACTGGGGAAGCTCTCCCTACTGTGGCCTGGGCCATGGGGCAGGAGGGGGACAGAGCTTCTTCGGTCTTGGGGCCGCAGTGCAGGGGGGGAGAAAGGAGCAAGGCTGCGGGGCTGCAGTAGGGGGGCAGAATGAGGCTGACTGTATGTGGAAGAGGCAGAGAGGTGGGGGGAAGAGACAGAATGGGGTGGGGCTGTGGGCAGGGCCGCAGGCAGAAGGGACAGAAGGGGGGTGGGACTGCAGATGGAAGGGGTGGGGAGGGTCCCCCCACTTGCTCTGGCCCCACAAAACCTTAATCTGTTTCTGCCCATGCTGAAGAGGCTGTCGACCTCCTGGGTGAGCAGTTACTCATGAGAAAAGTCCCTGAAGAGGGATGGGGAAGGGGGGTAGGAGGGACGGGCGGCCAAGAACTATAGGGTATAGCCCAAAGAGATTATGTTGAGCACCCAACAGGCTCAGGTTAGCCAGACCAGGCCGACTGGAAGGGGCACAGGCAGTTGAGGAAAGAGTAAGAAGGTGGATCTTGGGATGTGACGGGGCGCTGTCCTTGAGTGCACCCTCAAAATGCCTGTCTCTGGCTTCCCAAGTGACTCGAAGGGCTGGGCTGAGCAGGCGAACGGGAGGACAAGGGGCATTGTTGTTTAAACCCCTTCTCTCTGTCCTTTTTCTACAGGTGCTCTGCCAGGGAGGTCCCCAAGACCTAGGCAGAGGAGGTGGAGAATGGAACTGCTTCCTAGTCTGCTGAGGGGTATGAAGGCGCAGGGAGCGGAGAGTGGCAGAGGAGTCTTTAAGGCCATGCAGCCTTGTGTCCGTGAGCTCGGAGAAGAGTCCTGCTCCCTCAAACAGGAGGTAACTAGAGAGTGGACTGCATTTACTGGGATAATCCCGAGGATTACAGCAAAGAGCTGTGCCTCATTACTACCGCAGAGGCAATAACCGTGGCCGCCAAGTCTGTTGCGTCTCAGGCCTTCTGGAGGGCACTTTTGCCACTGCTTTGCCCTCCACTAAAGCGGCAAACTCCTGGGCATGGTCCTGAGGGAAGGCCTGCTTAAATTTACCAAGAGAGTTTCACAGATTAAAATTGTACCTGCCCATCAGGGCCTGGTGGTTAGACACCCGAAATTTCAGACTGGCCGTCGAATAAATCTTTCTGCCAAATAAATCCAGTTTCTTGGCATCTTAATTCTTTGGTGTGCTGCTCACCTGGCCCTGCCTGGCCCTCTCGTTAACTGTGGGTGCAATATGGAGGTATTTAAACCCCTTTGAGGGGACATAATACTTCTTTTCTTCCTTTTTAAAAGTGGGCGGAATGAAAGAGGGGGTCTGCCACAGCAGTTTTGCAATCTTAAGGATCCTGGGTGGACAGGCAGCGTGATATGGGCCGGGGTGGCGGAAGATCTGACGTTGAAAAGGTCATCCAGTTGCTCCACCAACTCCTCAATTTCCAGGTTTAAGTTGGCAGCCACTCTTTTAAGGAGAGCCTGGTGCTCTTTAAAGTCGTTGGGGGGACTGCCAGTCAGGGAGTGCCCTGCCACCACTTTGTCCGGTGATGAAGATGACAAGTGCATCGCCAAGGGAGGGGCAGGGTGGGTGAGGACCAACGCCTGGGAGATCATCTAGGTGATAGTGACCTGTGCTGGGGCAATCTCTAGCGGGAGGCTCACAGGTACCAAGCATACTGAGACTGGCGTCTTGATTCCAGCATTCCATGCCTCGTAGAAGGAGAGCGCGGTGCCAGGGACCTGGGTCTTCTGGCCAGAGATAGAGGTTGCAGGACTGGGGTCCTAGGCTTGGGGATGGGGATATACACCTGTGATCCGGGACCAATGGAGCCCCACTGCCCTTTGGGACAGTCCTATGGCTGGCTTGCCCTTGGATTGCAGGGCTTTAGCTAAGTCCAGCGCTTGGCACGGCAGCGCCTGCGGTGCTGGCAGGCTCACTAGGTCTTTAGTTGCCTGGGCCGCTTTGGACAACGAAAGCCCTAGGAGAAGCCGGGGTCCCCTGCTGTTTCTGGGAGTTGGAGGCGGCTCCCTGGCTGGGCTAGGGGACCCAACCGGAGCGGTCCCTCTTGAAGCTCCGGGGCAGGCACATGGCCTGAACTGGTCCTTTGCCCAAAGCCCCCCTTCCCCTCCTTAGATGGTGCCGGAGAGCCCTTTTTCTTCTTCTGCTTCTTAAGCACTGGAGAGGGGAAACTGCCGGGCAGAGCCCGGTGGCGGCAGTGCGCTCCACACCAACACCATGGTACTGGAAGCGGAGTCCAACAGGGAGGGTTCTGATGCCAGATGACGCGCGGCCTCCATGAGAAGGGCCCGCAAGCGGATATCCCGCTCCTTCTGGGTTCTAGGGGGAAAGCTCTTGCAAATCCTGCTCTTATCCTTTATATGGGACTCCCCCAAGCACTTTAAACAGCCGCAGGGGGGTCACTAACAGGCATCAGCCTGTTGCATGACGAACACGGTGTGAAGCCCAGGGAACGAGGCATGCCCCACTGTGGGGCAAAGTCCCAGCCAGGACTCTAACTACTAAACTAACAACTAACGCTTAATCTAATGGCTAAATAAGTACCTAGAGAACGATATACAAAGAAGGTAAACAAAGGGCTGTTAAGAACCGCAAGAATGCGAGACAAGGTGCTCCAACCAACTGTCGCGGGTGGTAAGAAGGAACTGAGAAGGCGTAGGGCTGGCAATGCCTAATATGCCGACACATGAGCGCGGCACTCAAGAGGGTGCCACAGCCAACCCTACAGATACCGCTAAGGCAAACATCTCCAATGAACTGTGCACATGGGAATACACACACCTAGAACAGAATCGACATGAGTAAGCACTCAAAGAAGAAGAAAAACTCCAGACAAAACTGCAGAAAGTTTTCTAAGAACGAACAGCCCTTGCTTTGCCTGCTTCTGCCATTACCAGATGGAAACTCTAGCAGGCTCCTCTCTGCAGCTTACTCCCAAGTCCACACGGTGGGTGGAGAGGGAGGGGAAGGGAGCGAGAAAGATGTAGGGAGGCATGGTCTCATTCCTAGAGCCCCCAGCATGGGGGAGGAGGGTGTCTCTCCTGCACAGTTCTGAGTCCAGTGAAATGCTGGGGAGAGAGTTGGCCCTGGCTGGACCCCATTTTCCCCCCACTCTCTTCCTCCAACCTCTCCCCACCCCACAGGTAAAGCAGTCCCTGCTTTGGCTGCTTCTGCCCCTACCAGCTGGAAACTCCCACCTAACTCCCATCTAAGATCCAACAAATGGTTGCTTCTACCTACAACATTTTACTAGCACATAGATTTCTGTACACTCAATGCAAAACAGGGAAGGAACTTTGTTAAAACATTTACCAGGATGGATAAAAGATGTGACAGAAAACTTAAATTAGGGCTCTGTACAGTCCTGTACTACTAATTTGAGTATTCTGACACAATTGTCTATTACACACTCACATGTGTTATTGTTAAAGTTCCTTCCCTGTTTTGCATTGAGCGAATGAACAGTTATTTACTAGTTAAATTTTGTAGGAAGAAGCAACATTTTATTGGATCTGTGGTAGTCCAGTGACCATTCTTTCTAGATTCAAGGTTTAAAACACCATATTCCATTCTCTTAGCACTATTCTGAGGATTCATTATCAATCAGTAACATTGAAATAGCAACAGAAATTTCTGAGATCACATTAATAAATGAGTAGTACAGCTTATAGAGAGCCATTATAAAATACACAACCTTATATACCAAGATTTATGAATATGAGAGCTAGGTTACATCTGTTACAATGTTAATCCAAAGAGTTATGAAATATTAGGAAAGAAGTTAGTGCCCATCAATTGGAACTGATTTTCAAACAATGCCACAACCATTTTAGATTTTAAAGACTAAAATACTTCCATTGTAAAAATGCAGAGTTTTTCAAGAAAAACAAAACACAATCCAAACCTTGAAGCAATTTATCTGTATCTGATCCATTAACAAATGCTTATTCAGATAATAGATTACTTATTCTTACACAAGGAATGCCAAATTAAATTTGTATCTCAGAGTGCAAGCATATTAAAGAGGCTACGAAATATACCCATATAAACCAACACAGAAAAAATCACGTGAGAAATATAGAGGGAGTAGAACTGGTAGAAAAGGTAGTAAAAAACTGCATAGGAACATTTCAAAATGTTTAATTGATTTTTCAATTTTTTGCAAAATGAAATTTTTTTAAACAAAAATCTGTATTGAAAATTTTCAGGGCCCTTTCTCTGTCAAAAATCAAATTTTCAATAAAACATTTAATCAGTTAAATCATTTTTCAACTAAAAATATAATTGAAAACTCAATTTGGAAAAATTGTACTTCTACAAAAAGAGAGTTATTGCTTAGGAGTCTCAACACTCAGGTGGGAACCAGAGTCCTGCATTCTAATCTAGGCTTTCACACCCTCCATGGTTTCAAGCAAATCTGCACTAGAGTTGGGTGGGAAATAGGTGGGAAATTCCTTTTTAGTGAATATTTTCAAGAGTTTGAAAATTGTCCCAAATTGAATTGGGATGAAAAGTCTACCTTTTGAAAATATTGACAAACCAAATGAATAGATTTTTTAGGAAAAAGTCAATCAAAAAATTTTGTCAAAATAATTCTATAACACTTCATTTTGATTGTGAGCTTTCTTTCTTAAAAAAACAAATCAATAAAAAAACATTTTAGCGTCTTAGCTTAAGTTTCTAAACAACAGGTCATTTCAAACTAAAAATGTGAAAAACTGTGTTTCAACAACTTCAGATCTTTTTTCTTTACTCTTTTTTGAGTTAGGAAATTCATCAACATCAACCCTGTTTCATGAAGAGTTTCAGTTTTGACAAACTGGCATTTTTTTGACAACAAAAAGATGGTTTGTCAAAAAATTCCCAATCAGTTCTAGTCATAACCTTTCTAGCTCCATTTTTCCATCTTTGAAATGGGGGCAGAAATATCTCTACCTCTCACAAAGGAGGGTGCTGCGAAGATTAATAAGTTAATATTTGAAGATGAAAAGTGCTATTATAAATGTGAATGTATTTGGAAAAATTATTTTTATTCTGTATTTCATCATATATCCTGAAAAGAATGAAAGAAGGCATGTTTATCTTGCTAATGGGGAACATATGCAAAGATGTTTTTTATTGAATCTCTTACAGAAACAATTATAGAACTAAAGTGGATTTGGGAGAAAGATCAACTGGTCATATGAGAAGGTAAATAACATTTTGATCTCAAAAATATTAATAATAGTAATAATAATAACAACAACAAACAACTTAATCTATTAGTTTTCTTTTGGGTTGAATGGTTTGTCTGAACAAAAGGTAAATGAGATTACCATACGGTTTGTTAAATGCTTTTATGACGAAAAGCACTATACACATGAAACCCATTGGAAACCTGTGTATAACAGATCTCCCACTGTCCCAATACACAGAGGATATGAATAAAAGCTGTAGCAACTCATGCTTTTACCTCTGGTGGTCCCCAGTACAAACCTTGGTGTATCTGCCAAAATGGCAGCCCTCACACAAGCACTTACACCTTCCACTGAAGCATCTGGTACTGGCAACTGTCAGAAGCAGGACAGACATGGCAATTCCTATGTCAGTAACTGCTAAGTATACTATAATTAATAATAATAAAAGTTGTTGTGGGCTAGCTGCATAAGGCAAATAAAAGTAAAAATAGAAGGGGATGTACCCATTAGGCCCTGTTCTTGGCTCTAGTGAAGTCATATGCAAAACTCCCATTTACTTTATTGGGAGAGGGATTTGTCCCTTCATGGCCACCATAGCACAAGCATAATTAAGAACTGATTGTTTGTCTTGACATAAAATGGGATAGGACATGACTTTGGCACCCGAAAAAAAGCAGGAGTAATTTAATTCTGGCAAAAATAAATTTAAAATGTCACAGGATCAACTTTATTTTAAGCAAGATGACCCTTTATTTTGCAAGTAAATTATTTGAAACTCAAAAGTCAAATCATATTTGCAGACTCCAAAGCAGTGGACAAATATAGAGCCAAATTTGTAAAAAACCATGGTAGAACCCTGCTCAACAGCCAGCTGGCCAAGGTTCAAAGAGCTGGATTTGTTATGAAATAAAACTAAGTTATGTTTTTCATCACCAAAGTCATAGCTGTGACAGACAAAGACTTAGCTATAGTGTACTTCTTACGTTTGTTAAAATAAATGTTCGTTAACTATTTAGAGTACCTACTTGAATAATTCCTCCTAAAAATGAAACCGCTGCAGCAACTCCAATCCTCTGCATTTCAAACTCTGATAAACCTAAGACTCCCGAATTATTGCTTGTAGTGAAATTGTTGCTTGCTGGAGAAACAAGACGCTCAACTGCATTGGCAGATATCAAGGAAGTTAAAGCAAAAGTTCCTGTAAAAGAAAAGTCACATATCAATTACCAATAAGTAGCTCAATATTTGTTAGAGTCACTAACATTAATTTTTCAAAGTACAGCCTCTATCCAGAAATGTGAAATTTGCACACCCACTTCAGGTGTGTGTTTTTAAAGCACTTGCACTTGTTGGGTGCAAATTTCTATGTATAATATGCCATATGAGCGGATAAACTGAGTGCAAATGGTTTTTTGTGTGCAAGTTCTCTTCTGTGTGCCTGAAAATAATGGTGCTCAAAAAATGCACAAGCAAATAATGTGCACACAGACAAACAGAGGCAGGGTTGAAGCCCTTTTGAAATCTTTAATCACATTCAATCTTTAATCAACGTTAAAGGCATTAAAGCATCATGGAAAGCTTTGAACAACATACTGTTTGGAAAATGTTTTGCATATATTAGTTCCACCTGAAATCATAATTTCTATTACGGTATCCCAAATACATTAGGCTCCTGAGTTCAAATGGAGAAAAAGCAGCCAGAATAAAGGTTCAATTCTAGCAATTTATTGCTCAGATGAATAATCTTTTACATAAGACTAGACTAAGTGAGGTACCAGGGACTATTTATGAGTAAGAATTAGTCAAGTAGGCAAAAGTTTACAGGACCAGGCCACAGATGAACTCCATTTTTCATGCAAAAAGTCTGACTAAAACAGGTCCCAATCCTGCATCCTTTACTTAAACAGAGTTCCACTGACTTCACAGAAGTTATTATAGGGGAAGGAGATTGTCACCTCTGAGTAAAGGATATACGGGGCATTGGCACATGGGGAGCTATAGTACATGGTTTAGCCGTGATTCAGGAAAGCATTTTTATTTGGGAACGGAATTAAGCACATGTTTAACTTTAAACAATGAATCTTTAGCACATGCTTACGTGCTTTCCTGAATCAGGGCCTTTGGGATGATGGGATATGTGCAATAGCAGCGTACTTCTGCTAAAATGGTTATCATGAAAATACATTGTGTTCATATTTATAATATTTTCTTCACAACCACGAGGGACAGAAACATTTCTGTATGACAGCTTAGATTATGAAGCACAATTCTGTAGCAAGGGCTGGAGTCCAAAAGGTGAATTCTACAGCAAATCCAAAGCCATAGAATTGTAGGATACAGGGCTTTGAGTATACGCCACAAATCCTAGGCTGAATGACATTTGCTCCATTTCACCCCATGGATACCATGTCAGTCCTGAAGTCCTGCCCTTTGTCCATTTCACCACCTTCATGCTACATAACAAGAGTTTATTACCACCAGATATTTTTTCTGGATATTAAGGGTGCTATGTAAGATGATGAGTGAGGTACTTTTTTCCTTTAGTGACCTTTAGTTTAAAAATCAACTGCTCGTGGAGAAATTTGTAAACATTGTCTATTTTGAAACAATTTTGCTTATATAGCCTCATATTTTTACCTTTTTTAATGAAAAGGACAAATAAAGGAACTATAAGGCTATATAGTACCTACCTTTATCCCAGCTCCTGCCACAGAATTATTCTCCAAAATCTAAGCTTTCATTTAAAAGAATGTTTCTTGCTCTCCTGTGAACTGAGTATACTGATCATTTTAGCAGACGCATCCATCTAATGTGCTTGTCCCACAATCCCAAACTGCCTCCCCAGGTATCAAAGAACCCAGAGACTTCCTCCCTGACAATTTTTGTGTGGAGGACAGCTTTAGACAAATTGAATTTAATATTAGAATGCATAATACAAGGGATACTGTAACAATGTTATTCATGTGAATAGTTCATTGATTAAAACAACTTTTTTTTCAAAAATAAGCTTCTGCAGAATTTCTAGTTTGCTACATCAGAGCAACAAAACCCAAGGACCTTGACACAGAATTCATGTCCTGTTTGATGTAAATTATCTGGAGGTTTGACAATATAACATACATATGTTGGGAGACAAATTCTATGTACTTTGGAATGTACATTGGTTTCCCAGTAGACCACATAGCTCTTACGGAGCTGTTAACAGTATTGATTTCAAAACCATCTAGTTATTCAAAAGACAGTGTTTGCTTCTTAGAAAACATATTAGCCAGAGTGGAGATGTATGCAGTTGGGCTATGTGAGCCCTGCAGGGTGTGGTTGCACATGTGGTTCCAAATTGGTTGCACATGTGGTTTGTGTGTGGTTGCACATGGTTCCAAATTTCCAAGAACCATCTTCCCTCCCCTCAAAAGGCTCCCACAGCCATTCCCCTTCCCCTAAGGTGCAGGATACCCCTTTCACATTTTATCTTTGGTTGACTGGGGGCAGGGGCTACGGCCCTGCATTTAAGCTCATTGTACTCGCCTACTGGAACCAAGTGCCTGTCTCTATACGTCCCCTGGTCTTCGAGAGTCACTGGGAGGCCACCATTCCCACAGACGAGTTTCTTGGTGGTCCAACCTGATGAATACAATTCCCTTTCTCAGTTCATAACAGGTTTCCTTAGGGAACAAAGCAGTCAATCTAGCAGGAGCTCGGAAACACTTCTTGCCACTGTGGGTAGCTCTGCTCAAAGCAGTGGTGAGGAGGCCACATAATCACGAGCATGGCAGCTAGGGAACTCCTAGTGGTTCCTTAGCTTCTACAGTGGAAGTGATGGGGCATCTTCACCCTTCAGCTCAACAGAAGCATCTGATCAGGGGTAATCCCAATTCTATTGAAGTATATGGAGTAGGGAGAGGGTATGTTTTGGTGAGAAGTACTGGGGTTGTGTTATAGCAATGTAAGAAATAATGAGGTGTTTCTATAGTTTAGGAACAGTCAAAGTTTTAGTTGTTCCTGTTTATATTTAAAAAGACTCTCTTTAGCTGAGCTCTTGTCTGTTAAAGTTTTAGCTTCCAGCAAATTTATATAGTCAGGTGCATAAGTCCCTGATAAACTGTATTTATAAAGGAAGTATTGATGCAGTATTCAATTATAGTGGTAGGAATGGCTCCAGTATAACCTTAGGAATGGCTCCAGTATAACCTTAACAAGGCTTTTTTTTCTTAAAAACACTTTTCTTAAGCAGAAAAAGATGTAGCTGTAAAGAAAAGGCACAAGAAATGTGAACAGGTTAATCTGTTTTAAGACACTTCCCTCTTTCTCTCCCCCATAACTGATCCTGTGACGCTTAGTACCTTCAACTTGCAATGAACACACCAGTTGTTGAGGAAGCGCCTCATTTCACAGAACACACTCAGCAACTTGCACGATGGGAGCCTAAATGTTTCCAGACACTTACCTGTTGCAACATGGCGTCCCATTCCAAAAATAGCATAAAGGATGACAGGAAAGAGAGATCCATATAAACCAAACACTGGATGGACTGAAGACAGAACAGCAAAGGCCAGCCCTATAGAGAAGGATAATGGAAATTAGTAAACAATACATTGCACCAAGATATCAAATTACATTACATTTGGTTTTGGTCGGGGGAAAAGTCCACAGCTTTAACACTAGGATTAAAACTACCTACAATGATAATTACATCTATAAAAAGCTAAGGCATAAACCAACCACTAAGCAATGGGGTTTGGAGGAATCTTCTGTTGTGGGTGGATTTCTCCATAATTATCTATTAATAATACCTAGTTCTTATATAGCACTTTTCATCCATAGATCTCAAAGCACTTTACAAAGGAGGTCAGTATCATTACCCCCATTTTACAGATAGGGAAATGGAGGCACAGAGAAGGGACCTGACTTGCCCAAGGTCACTAAATAGGCCAGCAGCACAGCTGGGAATGGAATCCATGTCTCCTGAGTCCTTATCCAGCACCTTCCTCTAAAGCATATGGGATTAGTCCCTATCAGAGATAGGATACTGGACTATATAGGTCACTGATCTCATATGGCAATTCATATGTCCGTGTTGGGGACAGCGGGACAGAATTTGCAGGCCAAAGTCCACAGAAAAGAGAAGGCACAAGGTGAAAAGAAACACACCAGAAACTCCAGAAGAGGCAGAAGAAGAGGAAAGCTTGCCCTGTCTAAAGGGGCAGGCAGGAAGAAGAGCGGAGCATGGGGAAGGAGGAGAAGACTACTTAAGTCTGATCTACACTTGAAAGTTCTAGCAGCACAATTATTTCAATTAGGATGGTGATTTTTTTTAATCAAGATAGTTATACCAGTACAACTCCTACTGTGTATGCAGTTGTGCTGGTATAAAGGTGCTTTATTCAGGTATAGCTTATCCCCTCTCCTGTTTGGGAATTAGCTATACCAGTATAACTTCATCCACTCTAGAGGAGTTGTACTGGTTAAACTAAACCACTGCAGTTAAAGTGGTACAACTTTTACGTGTAGATAAACTCCAAGGAAATAGACAATGGACCCCTTACTGAACGGCTAGAATCAGAGGTCCATTTTCTAAGCAGTGTGTGTGAAATGGGTCCATAAATCCTGGCTAAGGTGAACTGCAAAACTTCGTATGTTTAAGATCCAATATCATTAAAACAGTATGCACGTGCAAACTAAACAATTACAAATAAGAACATTTACATTTAAAAACAAAATAGTAACACTTCAGTGCTTGGAGTGCACACTCTGAACTACTTTGGTAACCTCGACACTGCTCTATAGAATTTAGTTCTCATGTATTGTTTTCAGTGTCTGTGATACTATCAGTTCCTTCCTGCAGAGGAAGTACAGAAAATGGCCTGCTATTTAAATCATAATAATTTTCACATATACATTTTAATGTATAAAGTCAGATGGGGGGTAGTCCTTGTATTGGTTTTTATTCTGCACTTACAGTCACTTACTGATTTGGGATCTTAACCAGGGTTAAGATTAAACAAAATTTGTGCAGTTTACCTTCAAAAGGTGTTCACATGCTTAAATAAATAGATTTTAATCACTCAGTTCAAGAGGGATTAACTGAGGAATTGCAATGGCTAGTGGAGTGTACTGTAATGACTCTCAAGCTAAATTAAGAAACTTCCTGCTGTAGGACGTTTACATATTTGCTACTCACAGCTACCAATCAATATGGGATTAAATACAGTATTACTTTGTTTCCTCTTAGCGCTAATGAGGGAAATGAGGCTTTAGCTATTGGGAAGTAAGCTGTCACCATCTAGTGATAAATGTCAGATTTACCAGATTCTCAAACCTCTGCAAGCATTTACTTTGTTTTCCAGTTTCCAAAAATGGTTTGAATCTGAGACTTGTGACTACTGTGGCCAGACTGTGTTTGGTCCAGCACACATGAACAAGATGTGTGCAGGGCACAAGGAGTCCAAGCCCAGGTCTACACTATGGGGTTAGGTCCAATTTAGCTGCGATAGGTGGATTTTAAAATGAATGTGTCTACACAACCAACCCTGTTCTGTCAACCTAAAGGGCTCTTAAAATCGACTTCTGTACTCCTCCCTGGTGAGGGGAGGAGCACTAAAATCGACCTTGCTGGGTCAAATTGGGGTAGTGCAGACGCAATTCGATGGTATTGGCCTCCAGGAGCTTCCCAGAGTGCTCCAATGTGACCGCTCTGGACAGCACTTTGAACTCCGATGCACTAGCCAGGTACACAGGAAAGGCTCCAGGAAATTTTGAATGTCATTTTCTGAGCGTGGCGAGCTCAGCAGCACAGGTGACCATGCAGTCCCCCCAGAATTGCAAACCAGCTCCAGCATGGACCGAAAGGGAGACACTGGATCTGATTGCTGTATGGGAAGAAGAATCTGTGCAGGCCAAACTCCGATCAAAAAGAAGAAATGCCAATATATTTGCCAAAATCACACAGGGCATGGTGGAGAGAGGTTACAACAGGGACACACAGCGGTGCGTGTGAAAGTTAAGGAGCTCAGGCAAGCCTACCAAAAGACAAAGGAGGAAAATGGTCGCTCTGGGTCAGAGCCCCATACATGTCGCTTCTATGATCAGCTGCATGGCATTCTGGGGGGGACCCTACCACTACCCCACCACTCTCCGTGGACACCTTCAAGGGGGAAATCTCACGCAACAGGGAGGAGGATTTTGTTGATGAGGAAGAGGAGGAGGAGAATGCGCAGCAGGCAAGCGGTGAATCCGTTCTCCCCGGCAGCCAGGACTTTTTCATCACCCTGGAGCCAATACCCTCCCACGACGGGATCCCCGACCCTGAAGCCGGAGAAGGCAGCTCTGGTGAATGCACATTTGTAAGTACAGTACAAGGCTTAAAAGCAAAAGTGTTTAACGTTTCATTTGCCCTGAAGAATTGGGATGCATTCACAGCCAGTACAGCTACTGGAAAAGTCTGTTAATGTGTCTGGGGATGGAGCGGGAATCCTCCAGGGACATCTTCATCAAGCTCTCCTGGAGGTACTCTGAAAGCCTTTGCAGAAGGTTTCTGGGGAGGGCTGCCTTATTTTATCCTCCACAGTAGGATACTTTACCATGCCAAGCCAGTAGCAAGTGGTCTGGAATCATTGCAGCACAAAGCATGGCAGCGAATGGTCCTGGGTTTTGGTCACATTCAAGCAACATTCGGGTCTTTATCTTTCTGTGTTAGCTTCAGGAGAGTGATATCATTCATGGTTGAAATAGGGGAATTTTTGTAAGGGAACAGTAAAAGGACCACGTTCATGCTGGGTTGTTTGTGCTTGGCTAAAAGAGATCATCCCGGAGAATAGTCACATGGTGGGGTGGGGGAAGGTGTGTGCTGCACATACACCCGAAAACCGTAGCCCCTCCTTTTAAACGTGAAACCCAACTGGCATTGCTTGCTATGGGAAAAGATGGTGCTGCAGTCTGAAACCATTCCCACATGTTACGAAGGTGTATGAAGCCAACCACGTGTACCAAAAGGCTTACCATGGCTGCCTGGAAACCGAATTCTGTTGCCCAGCCAGTTGTGATGTGTCATCACAGTGGTAGGCACCCAATATAAAAGGCAAAATGCGACCTTGTACCTAAAGCACATGTGCTGTCTGCTGTGAATTGCTTGATTCACTGTGAAAGAGTCTCCCTTTTGTTCTCAGAAATGTATCATCTTAAATTTTACTCTCCCTTTTTCTCTTCCTTAGGTGCAAATGTTTCTATGCTCCCCCTATCATCTCCATCCCTGAGGTTATCGCAGATTAGAAAGTGAAAAAAATGCACTCGCGATGACATGTTTTCCAAGCTCATGCAATCCTCCCGCACTGACAGGGCACAGCTTAATGCATGGAGGCATTCAGTAGCAGAGGCCAAGAAAGCATTAAGTAAGGGCAAACAGCAAAGGCAGGAGGCGATGCTGAGGCTAATGGGGGAGAAACGGACATGATGAAGCATATGTTGGAGCTGCAGGAAAGCCAACAAGAGCACAAACCCCCACTGCATCCATTGTATAACTTGCCCTCCTCCCCAAGTTCCATATCTTCCTCATCCAGATGCCCAAGAATGTGGGGGTGGGGGGGCAGGGGAGGCTCTGGGCACCCAGCCTTTGCACTCCAGAAAACAGCCCAAGCAAGAGAAGGCTGTCATTCAAACAGTTTTGATTTGTAGTGTGGCTACAATAAGCAATGTGACCTTGTCCTTCCCTCCTTCCACACCCCACCCCACCCGGACTACCTTGTCAGTTATCTCAGATTTTTTTAATTAATAAAGAAAGAATGCATGGTTTCAAAACAATAGTTACTTTATTTTCTTTGCCAGCTGTAATCGAAGGGGGGAGGGTGGTTGGCTTACAGGGAATTAAAATCAACAAAGGGGGCGGGTTTGCAGCAACGAGAAACACACACAACTGTCACACCATAGACTGGCCAGTCATGAAACTGGTTTTCAAAGCCTTTCTGATGCACAGCGCGTCTAGCTGTGGTCTTCTAATCAACCTGGTGTCTGGCTGCTCAAAAATCGACCACCAGGCGATCTGCCTCAACCTCCCACCCCACCATAAACTTCTCCCCCTTACTCTCATAGATGAAGCATACAGCAAGCAGTAGTAACAATAGGAATGTTGGTTGCACGGAGGTCTAACCTAGTCAGCAAACAGTGCCAGCGAGCTTTTAGACGTCCAAAGGCACGTTCTACCACCATTCTGCACTTCCTCAGCCTATAGTTGAACTGCTCCTTACTACTGTCCAGGCTGCCTGTGTACGGCTTCATGAGCCATGGGAGCAAGGGGTAGGCTGGGTCCCCAAAGATAACTATTGGCATTTCAACATCCCCAACAGTAATTTTCTGGTCTGGGAAGTAAGTTCCTTCTTGCAACTGCTAGAACACCCCCAAGTTCCTAAAGATGTGAATGTCATGCACCTTTCCCGGCCATCCTATGTTGATGTAGGTGAAACGTCCCTGGTAATCCACCACTGCTTGCAGCACCATTTAGAAGTACCCCTTGCGGTTTACGTACTGGTCGGAAAGGTGGTCCGGTGCCAAGATAGGGATATGTGTTCCGTCTATCATCCCACCACAGTTAGGGAACCCCATTGCAGCAAAGCCATCCACATTTCCCAAAGTCACTACCCTTGATGGCAGAACGTCAGTGATTGCATTGGCTACTTGGATCATAGAAGTCCTCCCAGAAGACTTGCCCACTCCAAGTTGATTCCCAACTGACCATTAGCAGTCAGGCATTGCAAGCTTCCACAGGGCTTTTGCCACTCACTTCTCAACTGTCAGGGCAGCTCTCATCTTGGTATTCCTGTGCTTCAGGGCAGGGGAAAGCAACTCACGAAGTTCAAGGAAAGTGGCCTTACGCATGCAAAAGTTTTGCAGGCACTGTGAATCTTCCCATACCTGCAATACTATGCGGTACCACCAGTCTGTGCTTGTTTTCCGGGCCCAGAATCGGTGTTCCAATATATGAACCAGCCCCACTGCCACCATGATGGCCCCGTTGCCACAGTCCATGTTTTCAAGAACACCTGTGTCCATGTCCTCATCACAATTGTCCTCGTGCTGGCGTCTCTTAGCCTGGTTCTGAACATATTCCATGATAATGTGCAAGGTGTTTATAATGCTCACAACAGCAGTGGTGAGCTGAGTGGGCTCCATTCTTGCCGCACGGGTAACCCAGGAGCAAAAGGAGCAAAACAATTGTCTGCCATTGCTTTCACGGACGGAGGGAGGGAGGGTCGACTCATGACAGGTACCCAAAACCACCCTCAACAATGTTTTTGCCCCATCAGGCACTGAGAGCTTAACCCAGAATTCCAATGGGCAGCGGAGACTGTGGGAACTGTGGGATAGCTACCCACAGCGCACCGCTCTGTAAGTTGATGCTAGCCATGGTATTGAGGACATACTCCACAGACTTAATGCGCTTCGTGGGGACATACACAATCAACTGTATAAAATCAATTTCTAAAAATCGACTTCTATAAAATCGACCTAATTTTGTAGTGTAGACATACCCTTAAGTGCTTAGCATTCAGGAAAAACAAGAGCCATAACCCATCCCCTCCTCACTGCTCAACAGAGCTGGCCCACACATCAGAGTCCACCCTGAACCCTGGAAATGCTATAGCAGGGGCCACTTTGACCCACACATCCCCAGCGTCCCTGGAGGAATTCTGCCTGTCTCAGGGAGCTGCTGCTGCTGGGCAATGCTTTTCACACCCCTATATGCAGGGGCACAATGTAGGTATAATTCAGCCCTTTGTGTTTTGTTTGTAAACTCCGTCTTGTTATGTCCATTTAGTTTTCAAAAGTAGTTTCTCATTCCTTCTATGTTACCTAGAAAACAATGAGACAGTGCTGTCTAGTGGTTAGGACAGGTCACCAGGACTCAGAAATCCTAGATTCTATTCCTGGTTATGCCACTGATTTTTTATGGTTTTAGACAAACTACACGTTTCAGTTTATCCATCCGTGCAATGGGTATCATCAGAAGGGTGTCATAAAGCTTAATAAGACCCTCTTAAGCATGAAATCTTCAGATGTAAGGTATTATAAAAGTTCAAAAAGTAGTCAAAAAGCAGGAAACAGATGGTAATAGTACTACTGTATTGCACTTCTTCACACTGAAAAGTAATTAAGAATGGAGACTCCAGCTCCTCCTTATTTTTAAGGAAGGAGAACCCTACGGCGGTGAAAGTAAGGCTTTCAAGAAAGAATGGCTATTCCAATGTAAAGAACTGCAAACAAGGAATGAACAATAGGTTCAGATACAATATATAAATACTGTGGTGGCATGCTTTAGTTAACTCATTATCAGAAGATAACATTATGTGCAGGGTTTCTTTTAAAATGGAGCTCTCTGGCTATCACTGGGCTTCGTGACACATCACATGGTATGCTACACTGGCCAAGCTGGCGACGTGTGGCACCACTGCAGGGAGATCACAAACGCAGATAGCTATAGAATAATGAACCTGGGTGCAAACAAGAAAAGCTGCTAAGTCCTGTATCTTAACCTGGCTTGAGAATTACTATTGAATGTGCCAGTTCCAAACTACAAGTATGAGAGTAATGCAGGGTCACCAAAGATGCAAATTAGGGTCAGATTAGTCAGAACTACAGTTAATTTCCCAGATCTAGATATATGCATCTGAAAACATGGCTATCCAGATGGAAAGGCTACACCATATCTTTTTGGCATCATGGTATATGAGATAAAAATATTATCCTAGAACAAGGAAAACAAGAAGACAGTATCTCAGGTCTACAATGAATCTTGTGACTTTTGCAAATATCTCACAATCCACTATTCTCAATGCAAAATTAAATAAATCTTGCCTGAAGTCCTATACACTCAAAGAACTTCCTTGGTGGGAACCTGATGAGCATGAAGATTGTGCTTGTTGATTTCAAACACCTTTCCATTGTTCAAATCTGGATGCCCTAATGAGATGTCCACACCCCATATCTGGGACACTCAAATAAGCACTGATAAATTTGCCCTTCAATATGGTAACATACAACTCCTCCTGAGTTTCACACACATATCCAAGGACAGAATTTGGCCCTTAGACACGTGAAATGCCTAAGTACAGATTTGACCAACAAAATGACATACTTTAAGTGTCCACATTTGAAAATGGGCCCCCACCGTGAAATACTAATCTCTCTAATACAATGCAAAAACAAACATAGTTTGGAAAAGAGGAGATTAAGGAGGGACATGACAGTGGTTTTCAAATACTTGACAGGCTGCCATAGAAAAGATGAAGAAATGTTATTCTCTCTTGCCACAGCAGGCAGGACTAGAGGCAGTAGGTTCAAACTACAGCATAGCAGATTTAGATCAAATCCCAGGAAAAACTTCCTAACTATAAGGAGAGTAGGACAAAGGTAGACTGCATAGGGAGGTTGTGGAAGCTCCTTCACTGGAGGTTTTCAAAAGGAGGCTGGATAGCCATCGATACTGGATGGTTTAACAACAACAAATCCTGCACCTTGGCTGGGGGTTCGACTAGATGACCCTTTCTGTCCCTTCTAACCCTATGATTCTGACACAAGGAAGAAAGGAAAGCAGCAGAATACGGACCCTGGACTTCAGAAAAGCAGACTTTGACTCCCTCCGGGAACTGATGGGCAGGATCCCCTGGGAGAATAACATGAGGGGGAAAGGAGTCCAGGAGAGCTGGCTGTATTTTAAAGAATCCTTATTGTGGTTACAGGGACAAACCATCCCGATGTGTAGAAAGAATAGTAAATATGGCAGGCGACCAGCTTGGCTTAACAGTGAAATCCTTGCTGATCTTAAACACAAAAAAGAGGCTTACAAGAAGTGGAAGATTGGACAAATGACCAGGGATGAGTATAAAAATATTGCTCGGGCATGTAGGAGTGAAATCAGGAAGGCCAAATCACACCTGGAGTTGCAGCTAGCGAGAGATGTTAAGAGTAACAAGAAGGGTTTCTTCAGGTATGTTGGCAACAAGAAGAAAGCCAAGGAAAGTGTGGGCTCCTTACTGAATGAGGGAAGCAACCTAGTGACAGAGGATGTGGAAAAAGCTGAAGTACTCAATGCTTTTTTTGCCTCGGTTTTCACAGACAAGGTCAGCTCCCACACTGCTGCACTGGGCAGCACAGCATGGAGAGGAGGTGGCCAGCCCCTTTGTGAAGAAAGAAGCGGTTTGGGACTATTTAGAAACGCTGGATGTGCACAAGTCCATGGAGCCGGATGCGTTGCATCCGAGAATGCTAAAGGAATTGGCGGATGTGATTGCGGAGCCATTGGCCATTATCTTTGAAAACTCATGGCGATCGGGGGAAGTCCCGGAAGACTGGAAAAAGGCTAATGTAGTGTCAATCTTTAAAAAAGGGAAGAAGGAGGATCCTGGGAACTACAGGCCAGTCAGCCTCACCTCAGTCCCCAGAAAAATCATGGAGCAGATCCTCAAGGAATCAATTCTGAAGCACTTAGAGGAGAGGAAAGTGATCAGGAACAGTCAGCATGGATTCACCAAGGGCAAGTCATGCCTGACTAATTTAATTGCCTTCTATGATGAGATAACTGGTTCTGTGGATGAAGGGAAAGCAGTGGACGTGTTATTCCTTGACTTTAGCAAAGCTTTTGACACGGTCTCCCACAGTATTCTTGTCAGCAAGTTAAAGAATTATGGCCTGGATGGATGCACTACAAGGTGGGTAGAAAGTTGGCTAGATTGTTGGACTCAACAGGTAGTGATCAATGTCTCCATGTCTAGTTGGCAGTCGGTATCTAGCGTAGTGCCCCAAGGGTCGGTCCTGGGGCCGGTTTTGTTCAATATCTTCATTAATGATCTGGTGGTATGGATTGCACCCTCAGTAAGTTTGCGGATGACACTAACTGGGAGGAGTGGTAGATACGCAGGAGGGTAGGGATAGGATACAGAGGGACCTAGACAAATTAGAGGATTGGGCCAAAAGAAATCTGATGAAGTTCAACAAGGACAAGTGTAGAGTCCTGCACTTAGGATGGAAGAATCCCATGCACTGCTACAGACTAGGGACCAAATAGCTAGGCAGCAGTTCTGCAGAGAAGGACCTAGGGGTGACAGTGGACGAGAAGCTGGATATGAGTCAACAGTGTGCCCCTGTTGCCAAGAAGGCCAATGGCATTTTGGGGTGTATAAGTAGGGGCATTGCCAGCAGATCGAGGGACATGATCGTTCCCCTCTATTCGACATTGGTGAGGCCTCATCTGGAGAACTGTGTCTAGTTTTGGGCCCCACACTACAAGAAGGATGTGGAAAAATTGGAGAGAGTCCAGCAAAGGGCAACAAAGATGATTAGGGGACTAGAACACATGACTTATGAGGAGAAGCTGAGGGAACTGGGATTGTTTAGTCTACGGAAGAGAAGAATGAGGGGGAATTTGATAGCTGCTTTTAACTACCTGAAAGGTGGATCCAAAGAGGATGGATCTAGACTATTCTCAGTGATAGCAGATGACAGGACAAGGAGTAATGGTCTCAAGTTGCAGTGGGGGAGATTTAGGTTGGATATTAGGAAAAACTTTTTCACTAGGAGGGTGGTGAAACACTGGAATGCGTTACCTAGGGAGGTGGTGGAATCCTCTTCCTTAGAAGTTTTTAAGGTCAGGCTTGACAAAGCCCTAGCTGGGATGATTTAGTTGGGAATTGGTCCTGCTCTGGGTAGGGGGTTGGACTAGATGACCTCCAGAGGTCCCTTCCAACTCTGATATTCTATGATTCTATAACATTTCATCATTACGATGAAATTCACCCCAGTGCAGAGGACAAATACAAAGCTCTCTACGTCTCTTAAACTGTACTTAAGCCCTTAAAACAGAGCTGAAGAGAAGAATAGGGGTTAGTGTGGCTCTTCTGCACTGAGGTGAATTTCACCCCAAATACAAGCCTCTTGATTTTAACTTAAAAAAAACCCCTTCCTCTTGTAGCAAGGCTGGAAACAAAGGATTATCATTACATTTTGGACCTAGCTTTCTAATGTAAATTAAGAGTATGAAGCCATAAAATCATTTATTTAGATTTAACATGAAAAATAATATATAGAAAAGCTCTGAGCACACTGTTAATAATTAGAGTTACAATATCCACCCAGTAGCATTATGACTAACATACAAATTAATTAACTCTCCCAGCGAGCAACTTTACGTAACAACTTACCACGGATGGCCCAAATAAAAATGGAAAAACTCCAGAAAATCCTCCCAAACCCAAATCATACCTTCATCCTTCCCAAAATGAACCCTACCAAGTCAATGGTTTTTGCAGTATCCTGGGAAGATCATTAGGCTTGGGCGGATCTGGGCCAAGTTGGGGAGCAATTTAGAATCTGCACTAGTTTTCTACTTTGTCTTCATTTTTCCATCAACATTTGTCTTGTTCATCAGCAGAGCTGCTCCTTTATATTACTGAGCATACAAGCCTGTGACTTGAAAGCAAAAATGTAGATTTTTGTCTTGATGATGACACAGTTAACTGTTGACTCTGCTTCTATAATACGTGACCATGGATTGTTATGACAACAATGGTAATATTTTCTATTGTAACTAAGTCACAAGACCTACTTTGTGGCAATACATTGTTTGTCATACATCTCCAAGGCGGTGAATGTAAGTTGATTAAAATTTATAAAATGGAACAGAAACCAAACCAAAATGTAAACGAACAATATCCATTTAAAAATTAGATTTTTTAAAAAAAAGTTTAGTTATCAATGCATATCACCTTAGATGTTTGAAACAAAGAATTTAAAATGTAATTTATGGATTGATCAGAATCAGTGATGACTGATAGTTGGCTTTTGCATTTTGCCGTGCTTGTTGTTGACAGTGAAAGTTAGCTGGATTTGTTTAAAGTTTATGTTGAGCCAGTTTCATTTCCTTATTCTCCTATCTCACCATAATCCTACATTAATGTTTGAGTTCCAAACAGTAAACGAAAATGTTTGAATCCCAACATACAATGATTTTCATTGAAATAAAAAATAGAAAATATTTCTATTCATATTAGATTTTGTAAGTTTCTGTTTCATCCCACTCCTACATTTTACACCAAACTATCTGAGTGCCCCTGTAACTGATATCTGAAAAAACAATATCAAGTGAAACAAGAATTTCAGGGAGTGCCCTTTTCACTAGGAAAAGCAGCAAAAAAGGTAAAAGAGGCTCCACTGTAGTAGTTGGTGTATGTTCTCGCATTTGTGTCCTTCTTGCAATAACACAAGTCTTTATGTCTCATGGTCCATTTCATCTAAAATTACCTCCCCCTTTGTTTTTGGTATGGAACTGATCAAAAAACAGGGGGGCGGGGGAAAGAAGGGGGAAGATTGAAAAAATTATTTCAATTTTTTGTAAGTTTCATTTTTGATGGAATTTTCCAATCAGCTTGATTATTAACTTTTTCACTGTTGCTGAACATGGTGGTATTCCTTGGATGCACCTCCAGTGTTGCTCCATGAACCAGCCACATCACTTGAACCACCACACCCTGATGTTCTGTTGGAAGAGCAATGCTTCAGAATGACATATCTGGTATGTGAGGCACTCTGGACGTGCACATTTTTAACAATGTTACCCACAGTCAAAGTTGAAGAAGTCAGAGTCATGCATGCAGGAGGTCCTGGGGCATATAGACCCCACCCAGTCACAGCCATAAAAGCATTCACAGGGAAATTGACTGCCTTCTCAAGCTGGGCTGTTTGGTGGCCTCATAACAGCTGTGGAGATAAAAAGGCTGCAGGGCAAAGGGCAGGGTATGGCTGCCAGAAAGGCTGAAGAGCTTCTGAGAGCGGGAGTGTTCAGCTGCAGATTGGTGAGAAGCCATCCAGGAAGTTGGACTTCCAGGAGAAGAGGGCCACAGGATGAGACTCTGAAGAACAGCCTGTAAGACAGGCATGGTAGCAAGCAAGACAGGAAAACAGGAAGGGGATGGGAGAAATTGGTACCAACCACTTCATACAGAGTCCCTAGCCTTGAATCCAGAGGAGTTGGTGGACCTGGGTTCCCCTTTCAAACCCAGCAGGGTTTTTTTTTGTTAAACCTTGAACAAGTGAGCCACACTCAAAGAGGCCAGGGACTCTAAGCCCTTTATCTAGGGCGATTGGTCTCCTGACATACTGTACTCTTTAGCACACTGAGAGGGGAGAAGACTACCAATGACTCAGCTGAAGGGCTGTTGTCATAAATATAAAGGGAAGGGTAAACCCCTTTGAAATCCCTCCTGGCCAGGGGAAAGCTCCTCTCACCTGTAAAGGGTTAAGAAGCTAAAGGTAACCTCGCTGGCACCTGACCAAAATGACCAATGAGGAGACAAGATACTTTCAAAAGCTGGGAGGAGGGAGAGAAACAAAGGGTCTGTGTCTGTCTGTAGTCGTCTTGGCCAGGGACAGAACAGGAATGGAGTCTTAGAACTTTTAGTAAGTAATCTAGCTAGGTATGTGTTAGATTATGATTTCTTTAAATGGCTGAGAAAAGAATTGTGCTGAATAGAATAACTATTTCTGTCTGTGTATCTTTTTTGTAACTTAAGGTTTTGCCTAGAGGGGTTCTCTATGTTTTTGAATCTAATTACCCTGTAAGATATCTACCATCCTGATTTTACAGGGGGGATTTCTTTATTTCTATTTACTTCTATTTTTTATTAAAAGTCTTCTTGTAAAACACTGAATGCTTTTTCATTGTTCTCAGATCCAAGGGTTTGGGTCTGTGGTCACCTATGCAAATTGGTGAGGCTTTTTATCCAACATTTCCCAGGAAAGGGGGGGTGCAAGTGTTGGGAGGATTGTTCATTGTTCTTAAGATCCAAGGGTCTGGGTCTGTAGTCACCTAGGCAAATTGGTGAGGCTTTTTACCAAACCTTGTCCAGGAAGTGGGGTGCAAGGTTTTGGGAAGTATTTTGGGGGGAAGGACGCGTCCAAACAGCTCTTCCCCAGTAACCAGTATTAGTTTGGTGGTGGTAGCGGCCAGTCCAAGGATAACGGATGTAATATTTTGTACCTTGGGGAAGTTTTGACCTAAGCTGGTAAAGATAAGCTTAGGAGGTTTTTCATGCAGGTCCCCACATCTGTACCCTAGAGTTCAGAGTGGGGGAGGAACCTTGACAGCTGTGGTCGTAACAAAGAGCCAAAACTGACTAGACAGCAACAAGCCCATCAAAGAAGGAAGGAAACTGAAGCAAAGTTGCCATGTCACCCGATGTCACCACAAGACGGTGCCTGAATGCCAAAAGCAACCTCTAACATAAAGCCTTTGAATACTTTGTTAGTTCACTAGAACTCGGAACTTTACATCCCTGGGCATGCACTGAGAATCTGTATGAATGTGAATCTCTGTAATAGATAGATATATATTAACGTGCTACCGTTCATAACTCTGGGCTCAGATCATTACTCTTTGTAAGAACTGAGAGTTTTTCTTCCATAAGGAATATACTCACTTGGGCTGTAAATTACATGGCTGCTACAACACTCTTCTCTAGGAGGCTTCTTTAGCTCTGCTTCCAAAGAAGCGTATTCATCTTCATCTGCACATACTGTAGTTGTGCATCTACAAGACAAGTCTTCCCCTCACCCCATTCTTACATGCTGGAACACAATGATTTTACCTGATTAACTCAAGTGAATCATTCTGCGTACATTTATGTCAACTCTTAAGGAAAGAGCCTGCAAAACCTAGGCAACAGATCACCCTTTGAAACAACACTGCTGGGGGTCCTACATCAGTGGTCTGAAAAAAAACTAATGCTGGCACCATGCCTCCAAAACCTGGAGCATGAGTTCAGGAATGCATGAAACCAGGTATAGCTCCTTTTTAACAGCAGAGTCTCCAGTCAGTGTGTGTGATTTCATTTGTTCAGCAGTAAATCCAGCTCTAGACTAAATTTACTTTAATTAAAAAAATTAACAAAATGAACCAGGAACAGACTTCAGTTACATTTTTTGCTCATCTCAGCAGGCACACATATAAGAGGGAAGATAACTTATGTGTCAGGAGCCTTTTTCAGTTTGGTATGAATGCTTTAACTGAGCACAAGCAGCTGATCTGCAACCTTCCATGCCCACAGAAGGTCACAGAAGAGTCAACAAGTGCATAATGAATGCTTTAACTGGGCACAAGAAGCTGATCTGCAACCTTCCATGGCCACAGAAGGTCACAGAAGAATCAACAACTATATGATGCTGCATGTAAATTCCACATGAAAATCTATCCTTATGCTGTCACCATAACAGGAAATGTTCTCCTAGTACCAAATTTTGATTTATTTGTAAACGAATGTCCTCCAAATATTGTACCTACATGCTGCCATACAAGTGATTTCCCCATCTTCTTAGTGCTTATGCATATAAACAGTGTACCATGTGGATAGATCCATTCTCAAAACAAGTGATATTTTTTATGAATCCCACGAAATGTCATGATCTTGACAAGACAAAGTCTGAAGCCAGAGGTAAAATACCACTGGTTTTCTATTCATCTTCTGAGGTAATTTTCCCTCTTTAATGTTATAAATATCACTAAATTTGCCAATTATTGTAGGGAAGGGTATTGACGGGGAAGGATAGTCATGTGGCTAACTCTTAGGAATGGCAGGCTATAGATTCTATTCTTGGTTTTGCTGCAAAACCACCTGTGTACCCTCATGCAAGTCACTTTACCTTTCTATGTTTCAGGTTTCCCAACTGTAAAGTGGGGATAATACTTTACCACCTTGCCATTCTACTGTTAGATCGAATGCTTGTAAAGAGCTTCAACATCCACAGATGGAAAGTGCAAAGTATTATTAAGTAGACAGCAGGAAGGAGGAGTCTGACATGTGCATGCTCAATCAGAAGTGCCTCAAGTTATAAGGGGTGCCAGCAGGAGATTGCTGTTATCAGAACCGCAAGAGAGATATTTAGGTACCTCTACACTGCAATAAAAGACCCAGGGCACAGTTGCAGCTGACCCAAGTCAGCTGACTTGGGCTCGTGGGGTTCAGGTTTTGATGCTTAAAACTGCAGTGTAGACTTTCAGGCTCAGGCTGGAGCCTACAGTCTAAAACCCAACAAGAAGGGTGGGTCTCAGAAACCAGACTCCAGCCCAAGCCCAAACATCTACATTGCAGTGTTTTGCCCCACAACACGAGCCAACTAACCAGTACTGTGAGATTCGGAGCCACAGGCTTTTTTTTATTGCCGTGCATAGGCATACCTTCAGGATCTAATTTGTTTGGGGGAGAAAGAAGGGGGTGAACTCAGCTGCATGACTACATGTCATCCAAGATTTGACTCTATTGTCTCATTTGGTCCCTCTACATATCATAATCCAAGATCAGAATGCAAATGGGAAGACGTCAGGCCTATATTAGATCAGACCTTTACCAAAAGCAGGAGCTCATTCAAAATGCTATTGTAAGCCATACATATTAGGAGCCATTTGCTAAACCTTAAACTTCTGAATTTAGACATACTAGGAATTATTGCTTATCCTATGTGGTTTTGAGATAATGAATACTGGAGCTAGGCTCACAACCACCATGTTTAATGAGGTAATCCAATATCCCCAAGTGAAATAGAAAATAAAAAACTAGCCATTTCAATTAATGAGAGTCCAGTCTCACCCTTCCCAAGTTTATTATTAATTTTTTGTGTGTGTGGCAGGGGTAGCACCAGAAGGCCAAGAACCATGACTTTGATCCTCTCTTCTGAATTTAATAAGAGGATAAGGAATTAGGGTGCTGCTGATGACTGATGCATCATGTGCAGGACAAATTTGCTCATAGAGCATATTTCTCACTATCTCTTCAAAATTAACTTATTAAGTGGCATCCCATTTATATAATCTTCAACACTGTCACATTCCCCAGGGTACAATCTGAACTGCTGAACAGCTGTGTCCCCTCAATTCTCCAACCTGGAGTGCTTTTACACTGCTTCACAGTAAGAACAACTACTCCTGGCTTGTTCACAAACAACCTCTAGCATGGAAAATCACTCCAAACTTAATTATATGAGTGCTTCTAGCCAGCCACTCATGAATTATATTACAGAGTGACACCATCAAATTCCCAGTGCCAGACTTGTCCCCAGAAATTTGCGTTTTCTACTGCCCAGCTTTTTCCTTTTGGACAAAACAACCTCATAGAAAGTCCATCATTTCATTAATAGAAAATGATATGCACAAACGCTGTTATCTTAAATGGAGGTTTCCAAGCACTTCAATGCAAACACACACTGCTTTAGATAAAACAATAAAACAAATGTAATAACTACAGAAAGATAGATTTTAAGTGATTACAAGTAACGAAGCACAAGTCAGAACTGGTTACAAAAAATAAAAGACAAAATGCAAACTAATACTTAACTTAGCAAGCTAAGTGAACTTAGAGCAAAAAGATTTTTCTCACCACCTGCTCACAGAAGTCTGGCTAGATTCCTTCAGCCAGGACCACTTGCCCAGTTCAATGGTACATTCTTTGTCTTTCAAATGAATAGAGATGAGCGAAGAGAGGTGATTTGGGGCCTCTGTTCCTCATTTTCATATCTTTTCCTCCGCTTTGCGAATCACCTCCAGCTGCAGTTCACGTGACAGCCAGTCTGTTTACACAGGAAACTCCAGCTGTTGCATTGCCAAAATGTAAATTTCTTGCTCATACTCTTCTTCCTTCCAAAGAATGGCCGCTTAACCAGCTGATAGTCCATTTGATTTTATTGACAGCTGGCTGAGGCATCAGTTTGCCTTTTGTCTCTGAGGAACTGGTCTGTGCCTGCCTTTCAAAACTTGGAGCATGTCTCAGTAAAGTCATACAGTAGAATATTATAACTTTACATACAATGTGGGCACACGTTTTTCTAGTACAAAAATGTTAAACAGATGATGAGTTTTCAAATGATACCTCACAAGGTATACCTCATACACAATTTGTCACAATCTTGTAAAAAGGATGAACATGAGGGTACAAACTGTCAGAAACAGCAAGCATTACCTTAGTTAAAAAGGCGAGCTTTATAGGTGAGAGCTGTAACAGGCTCGCAGTGTGTGGTGGGTGGGGGTACAAAAGGGGATAGATAATACAGGCTGACTAATAGGTTATAATAAACATTCACAAAGAATAATCTGTCATCCCTCCTTAGTTTTCTTGACAGTTTTAGCCACCTGGATTGTCAGCAATCAGTGGATATGACATTGGTAGAGAAGTATGATCTATTGTCTAGATTTTGAGTACCAGATTTTTTAGAAACATTGCCAAATTAAGGACCTATTTCCAGATCATGAAGTCTCAAGTTCCTTGGCTTTCTGAGAGAATTTCAGGCCAATTCAGACTTAGAGCTAAGGTGATGGGCTTCATCCCACAGCCTGGGATTCAGATCCTTTCTTGACAGTTTATTTTAAAAGCAATTATATCTCTTTTTTGAACCATAGTGGAGATAGCAGAATAAGACAGAGATGATTCCATGCTCTGAAAAAAGTGGAGGTGAAGCCTATGTTCTTAAAAATTCTCACTCAACCTCTCTGCAAGTGGTAAATTAAGATCTGACAGTTTGGGCCACAGTACTGGGGAAGGTGGTAGTGATCGCCGAGTGTGTCCTGTGGCTAGCACTGATCTATAGGATAAAAATCTCTCTGTCGTTAGGAAATTACATATGCTGAGTTGGCCCTCCTCAGCCAATAATGATCAATATGTATGCCACAATAGCCACAGGATACCTGTCCTTGCTGGCAGTATTGGGTCTAACAGTGGCATTTAAAGTTGCTGATCATATGGATTTTGTTTCATCGGCTGGAAGATTGGTAGAGCATGACTGGAAATGTTCTGAACTGATTCCATCATTACTTGAAGCAACAAGCTTAGATGATAAATTCTTTGCAGAGATTACATATTCCCTTAAGGATAGGTCTTGAGTATGATGATTTTCAGTACTATATGTTGCCTGTTGGAGATCTTTGAGAGAGAGTACGGATGAGATAACACCATTAGACATCCAATCATATGTCTTAATCTCCTTTGACAACAAGGGTGATATTTGTTGTTTTCACACTTGTCTAGGTTCCTTCCCCACTCTGAACTCTAGGGTACAGATGTGGGGACCTGCATGAAAAACCCCCTAAGCTTATTTTTACCAGCTTAGGTTAAAACTTCCCCAAGGTACAAACTATTTGTTGTTTTCACACTTGTCTAGGTTCCTTCCCCACTCTGAACTCTAGGGTACAGATGTGGGGACCTGCATGAAAAACCCCCTAAGCTTATTTTTACCAGCTTAGGTTAAAATTTCCCCAAGGTACAAACTATCTGGAACAATCTCTTAGGAACTATTCCACTGGGCCAGAACTGCCAGAACATATTATGCTCTGGCTCTGCCTTTGATGAATCCCATCCACCCAGAGGAAGCCAGAGAGCAGACAATGTAAAGTCAGTGATATGAGTTCTGACGCCTTATTAGTGCCTTTTTTGATGCCACCCCCTATGTATAAAACACTCTCCTTATCCCAATTTGCCAAGCCATCTCCCACTGAATTTAAGTTGCTCCTAAAACTCACCTCTTCCACAAAGCACGAAAATGTAAACCAAACCAAAATTAAGTAGAAAAAACTTTCTCTAAGTAATTTCTTTCTAAGTTCTGGATGTTACCCCCTACAACTCCCTATATAAACACAAACACACACAGTGCAATCAGTATGGTCTATGAGAAAATTTTAGGCCTACAGTTTTCCAAAGTGATCTATGAGTCCTGGTGCCTCACTTTCAAGTGCCCAGCTTCACACACCTTAACGCAGCCTGATCTTTGGGAAGTATGCAGGGTACCTGCCCTCTGAATATCAGTCACCTATAAGCTGGTTCATTTGGGCACCCAAAAATGAGACACTCGAAAATCACTTGGTAGTTTGAAATTTAGATTGTAGCTCTTAAAATCCTACCTAAAGTAAAAAGCATAAAATATACAGAGGACATGAAAGATGATTGCTCTGTGGATTGAAGGGTCAGTTGGGTTTTTTGTTGTTGGTTTGTTTGTTTGTTTTTGGCAGGGGGGGATGTCTTTTTGCTTCTGGTCCTCTATTAAATGCACAGAGATGGACATTTTACTGTCTCTACAATGGCCGCTATCAAAGCACACACATTATCTGCACCTGTTAATTGTTGTTCTCAATCTTTCCTTGCTCCTAAGTTTATACTTTTATATAAAGCAGATAGCAATAGCAAAAATTGCTATTGAATTGCAACTCTATCCAAATGGTTTCAAAATACTGTAGGAAGAATAACTCACTACAAGTAGGGCTCCGTGTCTGTCACGGACTTCTGCAGCTGCCAGTGGTGGCTGATCCCAGGTCTGCCCAAGCAGCTGGCTCCGGGGCCCGCTGCTCAGATGACCCCAGGGACAACCACACCTGCCTTTGCTGGAGCAGCTCTGCAGCCAGCCGCTTGGGCAGCCCTGCAGCCAGCTGCACCAGGTGCTGCTGGAGCAGCTCCGGGGCCAGCCACACTGCCTCTGCTCAGGTGGCCCTGGGCAGCTGTTTCTGGGCGGCCAGAGCTGCCACTGCTCAGCAGCCCCCGGCAGCTAGTGCTGCCGCCCCCCCCCCCGCCCCAGCAGCAGCCCCCCCCCCAGTCTCCACCCCTCAGCAGTGCCGCACACTGCCCCAGCAGTTCCCCCCGGTACTCCCCCCCCTGCCCGAGATTTAGTCAGGGGTATTTATAGTATAAGTCATGGACAGGTGACAGGGCCATGAATTTTTGTTTACTGCCCTGTTCATGACTTATACAATAAATACCCATGACTACATCATAGCCTTAACTCTGAGCATTATCTTTGTGGTTTGAGCTGTGGAACATGATGCAAGGACAATGACTTCCTTTCTTCTTATTCTCCTACCCCTAAAAAAGAGATAATGGCCATGTTGCCTGACATTTTGTTCAGACATAGGAACTCAGGAACAGTCATACCGGATAAGAACAGTCCTCCCTCTAGTCTAGTATCTTGTCTCTGAACAAGGCCACATCCAATGATTTAGAAGAAAGGCACAAAAATTCCCATCATGGACAATTGTCAAGCTAGTGGTTGATTTATGCCCTGAAACTTGAGGGCATCTAACCCTTAAAAATATTTTATCCCATCTAAAATAACTGCAGGATAATCTCAATATCCATATAAATAGCTCATCCTTTTTTGAATCACACTAGGCTTTTAGCCTCAATATCTTGTGGCAGTGAGTTCCATCTGTCAATTATCAGTTGTTTATAAATTTAATTGCTTTTAACCATTTTAAATTTGCTGCTTTCATTTTCACCAAATAACTCTTTGTTCTTGTATTATAAGAAAAGAACCCCATGCACATAAGGCTTACAAGATTTGTACTTTCTTCTTCTTCATGCTATACAGCAAACTGGATTGGTTCTTTTTTTCTGTCTATTCCTAATCTCTGATTAATGTTAAAGTATAGCCCCAGTACCAGACAAGAGATGCAATGCTATGAGAAGACTGGGTGCAAAAAGTCTGAAAATATATTTCTCTCTCTCTCTCTCCCCCACACACACACTCAAAATAGTTTCAAGCAAAATGGACACCTTTGATGTCAAAAAAGAAAGACAATTTATTCTCAAATTTTATTTGTGAGTTGTTTTGTTTTGTATGGGGAGGATGAAGTTTGAGGTTTTTTGTTTGTTGGTTTTAAGCAACAGGATTAATTTAAAGTTGTATCACATTCTTTCTAGATTACATAACAATCAAGATGGAATAATCTGGAAATGCAGCATTTTTCCAGCATCACCTGAGCTTTTTAAAATTTTACTTTGTAAGTTAAATCATATTTGGGAACCAGATTCAATTAAGATAATGCTGGATAAAACTACTAGTAATGTATAATTGTCCCTAATTTGATTTTTTTTTTTTTTTTGGAGTTTAACATATTGTTATTAGCAGCATTTTCATTACAATTGTATAAGACTATACCAGTGAAATTAGATACTTATAGTACAAGTACTCCTGTTCTTTTACAGTATTAAGGTTCTTAAAGTTAAATCATGCCAATGCAGATGTTCCTAATTACCCTAAAAGCACTAATACTTACACAAACCGGTTGGTTCCAGCTACAGAATAATTCAATTAAAGAAGTGCTTATAATTGAGCAGCATGAATGATAGTTAAGGCTAGCCATTCTGCGACATTGTAAAGAAATAACATCTATACTGTGCATCAGAGAAGTAGCTAGAGAGTCCATTTTGGGCAGGCAAGAAAATAACATGGCATTTACCAGAGACAGGTATAAAGTGTTGCCTAAGGCCGGGCACAATGATGTTAGATAGATAGAAGACTTTATTTCTCTGGAATCATTCATTAGTTTGTACTTTTCACCTGTAAAATCACCAGATAAATCCAGATTGGCATTACTTACCTATGGCTACCAAAATAGACTACAGCTCCACCCTTAGTTTATATTAGTGCTGGAAAGGGAGATGCAATAGGTAGTGTGATACAGTACATCTCATTAGACCAACATACACACTGAAATCACAAGCTCTCCATGAATACAGGATCCTGTCTGCAGATAATATCTTTGGCAGAGAGCCTTTTTTATATATGCAATGTTTTGTGACTTGTTTATTGCAGTTCTCAAGGCTCCTACAGGTAATTGTGTAATATTGATGCTTACTTCTAAAACAAAACAACATTTCAAGACACAAAGTTATTTTGTAGCTCTTTGTTTGCTCATGATTTGAAAGTGGGAAGTGATGGCCAGTTACACTGGTATACATTGCATAACACCGGCATTCATCCTTGTGTCACTGCTCTCTCATACACTGCAATATGTCTTGTGTTACTGTCAAAGTGATAGGTACATAGTAACATTAATCCCCTGTTCACAGACCTTGGTCAAAAACAAGAAAAGATGTTCGTTTACGATGTATAAAAAGTGAGGGATGTAAAAAACTCTCTCCTACACATCCCATTAGATTGGGTCTAATTCAAATGTACAATTCTTTTTTGTAGTTTTTTTTTAACCCATGCTTCATTGTAACACTAAGAAGCAAGAAATAAAAACTCTACTGAAAAGTGACAATGGTCTGACTAAAGCTACTTAAAATGTCAAAAATCAGATGTATTACTGTACCTTGAGGTACCTGTTGAATTGCCAGCATCATCCCAGAGACTGTATCAGGAATCAAGTTTTCCTTCAAATTGTAACTGGGTGCCCACTTCAAAATAGGCAGCCTTCTTACACACCACAGTTTGATATCTTCATAGCGAAGAGCATGGATCTTCCTCCACACTACACTTTTCTTTCTCCTTTTTGCCCCTGCCATGCTTTATCTCCCCCAAAGTTTCTTCTTAACAAATTATCACTGCAGAATTATCCTGTTCAGTGCCAGTCTTCAGTTCTTCTTCTGAGAGTTTTCAGTTTCAAAGCTATAGAAAGAGATGAACAGAAGCACTTACATTCTGCAGCTGTTTTCTTGTATTCAATATACTTGATAAGTAGGTTTGCTTTTAACCTTGTAAATAGCCGTCTGAAAGGGAAAGACTATTCATATTAAATATAACATTTTCTTCTCTTTTTGGAAATTTGGTCTACTCTTAGGTAAGTTTATGATTCTCTTCTCTGTAATTTCCCCCCTTCTATTCACTGTAGTGCTTTTGCTTTTGGCCTCAGGCCAGTGGTAAAATGAGGTAGTACTGGGCGTATGTTCAATGTGGGCTGGGTTATGCTAATACAACCAGGAAGCGTCCAGCCAGACAAGCCTCTCCCTGACAACCACACAGAAAACAGCTTTATGCTCTCTTGTGAGGAAAATGCATACAAAACCGTTCTCTCTGCATTCAGAGGCATGTATTCGCCATGCATTAAGCGCTAACTACATTTAAGTTACCAAACATGTTGCATAAGTTTTACAGTATTCATTTCTTACGTTTGCTGCTATATGGTACCTTAATCAAAGCAATAGTTCAGAGAAAGAAAGTTAAGCATTAAGCTTCTGGTCACTGTAAAAAAGCGCTGAAAAAAAACACACAGTTCTTAAAAATAAACTGAAGGGTCAGATGAAACCAGCGATAGGTAGGATAACAAAATGCATACTGCACTGTGGAAGATTTGCAAACTATCAGTTCTAGCTGCACAGTGACAATAATACTTGTGTCTCCAGCTCCTTTTTACAACTATTCATTCGGTTATCTTCTATTGCTGCTCCTGGCAGTTTATTTGACACATACACTGTCTACTGAGACAGTACATAAAATACCTTCTTATCTTACAATAAATTCATACCCCTTGTTTCAGGTGCACAGACACCACAGTGATGAAGAAGATAGCAATATAAGTGTCCAGACATTTCAATGTTTTGTGTGTTACACTGGCTCCACTGGAGCAGGGAAACAATGGCATTCTTATGAAAAAAATACGGTCTGCATGTATAGGTAGTGCCAACTAGAGAGACAATATATTAAGCAATAGTTCAGTAGCAAAGTATGAGTACAAGGTGTATAACCAATGAGGCCTGTTCTTTCCATCTTCATTCTGGAGTCTCTGTGGCATTCCAAATGACCTCTCACACATATTTTCCACTTCTTTTTAGACAGCGCTTGCAAACTAAGGGGAACAACACTGCAATGTTGCCAGCTCTTGTGATTTGATTGTGAGTTTTGCACTATTTGGTGTTCTTCTTAAATCACCAGCTCATTGAATCGTATTAGTATGGGAAGATTTCAGCCTTAATTTAAAAAAGCAAAAGTAGGTTTCTAGGCCTCGTGATTATGGAGGAAATCTTTGAAAAGTGATCCCTACAGACGGCAAACAAATAGACAGCAAACAAACAGAATTCTGATTTTACTATCTTGTACAACCTCCTGATTTTTAAGTCAATCTCATGATATTGTGGGGCTTGACTCATGATTTTTGAACACTTGATGTTCTTTCAACACTGAATTGTGCACAGGAATCCAAAGCCCCGATCTTACCAATATTTAAGCATGAGCTTGATGTTAAAGTCAATGATATTATTCACATGCATAAGATTAAGCATGTACTTAAGTGTTTGCCCGACTGGGTCCAAAAGTGGCCTCATTCATCTTCTAAATAAAACTAATATAGTTGTTTCTTTAATCCACACTCTGTTTCTGTTGTCTGTGTGTTTAATTTTTATCACTGTTAAGCACTGTACTAAACTTCCAGATTCTATAACAATTCAGATTTTGTAGTATATTACGTTTTTATTTGAACTGCAATCTAATTGGATTTTTTGTTATATGATATTCTTTCAATCACACTGTCGATATGTACCATGACCAAAATATTACAGCAATGCTGTGTCAGCCTAGAAGATCCAAGGGCGAGCTATAAAATTATACATACATAAAAGCTCAAACAACAGTTGATTCTTCACATAAAACTTTAAAAAAAAAGGTTGTCAAACTTTGGACTTCATCTGACAACACTCCACATGAGTACTTTGCATTTAAAAGCATATGGGAAAAAGTAATGAGCACAAAGGAAAGCAAGGAATCACAACCCTACACTAATGAGCCTCAAATGCTGGACAGCCTCAAAGTTATTGCCAGGAGAAAGGGTGAGTTCAGGGAGGAGAGTGTTTAATTAATTCCTCATTCATATGGAAAAATCAATGTTAAAGGTAATCCAGACATGCCATTCTCTGCCCTGCCCCTTTTTTATTTTATATACTTTCTGAGGAAGGGAATAATCGTGCAATGGGAAATGAGTGTTATTTCTGCTCAGTGTAGTAGACATTTACTGATTAACCGTTCTTGCACCCATATATGACATCTACTCACAGTTGCACTGGAGCACAACCACTTTGTGCTTCCTGTTCACACCATACAAAGACTCCTGGGACTGAGGTCTTTACATTCACTAACTCATCTAAAAGGTCAGGTCAGAGATTCACAACCTAGTCCTTTGCTTATTTTCACATGGTAAAAAGCACACAGAAATCCTCAAATCCACAGCTAGAGGCACCCAATTGTTCTTTAATTTTGATGCAAGATTCAGCATGTCTAATTGTAACATTTACTAAGCAAAAAACCCCTAGTATTTGTGTGTCTGTGTGTGAGAGAGATATATCTATTCATACACATAGAAATATGAATGCAAATCTAAATGTAGAAATACTTGCAACTCAACAGTGTCCACGGATATTTTGAAACACTCATACAAGCTCTGGGGAGTGGAAGAACCAATTCAAATCAAGATCACACTTCCCACTCCTTAACCCTTTGACACCAAAGTGCTGAAACATTTTGAGAAACCCAGTTTTTGAGATTTTCCAGTCTCATGTTTGCAGAGCCATTACATTTGGCTACTTTGGATATGTATCTGATCTTTTGGATCAACAAAATAACAAACTTTTGTCCATCATCAATAACATGGAATGGGGTTTGTCTATATGTGTGTGTGTATATATGTACACCTCTACCCCGATATAACGCGGTTCTCGGGAGCCAAAAAAATCTTACCGCGTTATAGGTGAAACTGCATTATAACGAACTTGCTTTAGCCTCGAGCATTTCCATTATTAATAGTCACTTCCCACCCCTTGACTGACCCCTCAGAACCCCTGACCCATCCAACTCCTCCGCTCTTTGTCCCCTGACTACCCACTCCAGAGATCCCCCGCCCCAACCACCCCTCCCAAGACCCCACCCCCGTCTAAGCCCCCCTGCTCCTTGTCCCCTGACGCCCCTTCCAGAGACCCCCCGTCCGTAATCACCCCCAGGACCCCACCCCCCCAATCCCCCTGTTCCCTGTCCCCTGACTGCCCCGACGCCTATCCACACACCCGCCCCCTGACAGGCCCCCCGGGACTCTCTCGCCCTATCCAACGCCCCCATTCCCTGTCCCCTAACCGCCCCGCCCCCAGAACCATCCAACTCCCCCTGCTCCCTGACCGCCCCCCGAGACCCTCTGCCCCTTATTCAACCCCTCGGCCCTGGCCCAGCACCCTTAATTCACCGCTCAGAGCAGCATGTCGGAGCCAGACACAGTGACGCGCTGATCCGCCAGAGCACGCAGCCCCGGCCCCCAGAGCGCTGCTTTACCACATTATGTCCAAATTTGTGTTATATTGGGTCGTGTTATATCAGGGTAGAGGTGTATATATAGTTCCCTGTGCATAGCTACCCAGCAGGCTATCAATTGCTGGGCAGTTCAGCTGTCCCGCCCCCCACTGCCATGTGCTGCTCCTGCCCTCTGCCTTGGAGCTGCTCCTGGGAGCTCCTGCTTGCAGTGCAGGGCCAGGGGGGAAGAAGGGTGCTAATGTCAGGCTGTCCCCCTCCTCCCGTTCCTGTACCCTATCTCCAAGAGCAGGGGAGGACACAACAGGGCTCATGACAGAGGGAGCTTGCTGGCAGCAGCTGCTGTCTCAGCTTGCTGATCTACTTAAAAAGGCAATGTACTTAGAGTGCGGTCAGCGTACTTAAAGGGGTAACACCTGTCTCTCTCTCTCACACACACACACACGAAGCGTGTGAATCTGTCTGCCATGCTGTCTCCCCTCCCTCCATTTGTGCGGCCTTGTAGAGTGTGAGGCTACATTAACAACGTGTTAACCCTTGAGGGCTCAGCCGAGTGCTAGTTCATCAATTAGCAGTAAGGCATTCCCTGGGAAATACCCCACCCTCTTCCAACCTCTGACTCCACTACCTCAACCAAGCTTCACAATCATCATTGCTGTGTACAGTATTAAATTGTTTAAAACTTATACTGTGTATATGTGTGTGTGTGTGTATACATACATATAAAATATAGTCTTTTGTCTGGCGAAAAAAATTTCCCTGGAACCTAACCCCCGCTATTTACATTAATTCTTATGGGGAAATTGGATTCACTTAACATCGTTTCACTTAAAGTAGCATTTTTCAGGAACGTAACTACAGTGTTGAATTTAATTCTGGAAAATAAACATAGTTGGCTAGAGGATGACTGAACTCCTTGGGTCAAGAAGAGAGAAAATAGATTCTTTTCATGAGAATTTTGAGTTCCAGGGCAAATGTGGAATTTTAATAGAAACTGGATTTTACTGCAGGGATTTACTTTTCAGGCGTAGAAGATGGATTATATCAGGATTCATCCTAACAATACTGTCCTTGTTAGTCACCCTGAGCACACTAAAGTACCTCTTTCATTGGAGGCAATAATAAGAATGACACTAAGAATGGCAACATACCAGAGCCCTCTCCACAGACTAGAGCTAAATTTCAACTACTTTTTTTTCCATTGAAACCAAAATAGTTCATGGAAACATATCAGTTTTCATGAAAATTCTGTCAGGAAGGTTTCTCAGGTCCAGGATGGAATTTCATTTCTATGGGGCGATACAGAGCCTGACCCCCCAACCCCAGAATAGCCAGTAGTGTGGTGATTAGACCACTCACCTGAGATTTGAGAGACCCAGGTTCAAATCCATGATTTGTCTGCTTTGGAGTAGAGACTTAAACCTGGATCTCTCCCATCCCATAGGGTCACTGTTGATCTCCCTTGTATTTGGAAAGGTCTCAGTTTCATTGCAATCCAAAATGAAAATCAACCTCAAAACAGAAGAGTTTTCTGGCCAGCCCTACTATAGGCCAGGAGTCTGGATGTCCAGATGAAAATAAATCTATGCTTAAAACTTAGGTATACCCAATGGCAAAAAATCACTACAAAAGTATTTAGATCACAAATAAATAAGAAGCATTTTAAAACATCACTCCAAAATCATAATATGATAAATAATAATGTCCTAACTTAAATACACACCAGAAAACAAAAACAACAAAGAAATTCCATGTTAAAAGGCTGCCATTAATTATTTAGCCTCAAGCCATGCAGTTCCTTTATACTATACCTCCTAATGTAGAAGAACCAGTGTTGCAAGGTTCCTGCCTTCCCAAGAGAGCCCATGTATATAAGATGCAGTTCTTAGGGTCACTGAAGGACAAAATGGCAGGCTTATATTTGAGTGCCTTTGCTTTTGTAGGTTTAAGTTAAGCTGCATGTGCTATTGTAACACTCTGTTACATTCAAAAAGCTTTTATGGTCATTTTATGCACTGTACAGCCCCTCTTTCAAGTGATCAGATAATTCTTTTTCTGTATAACATACAGTAGCATGGATTCTAATATTGCACAGCATGTATAATGTTGTATACAGTGTCAGTATAGGTAACACAGAACACAGATTGTACACAAAGAGGAAAAAAATGAATGCATTATAACTAGATCTGGGGAACTCGTCATATTTAGTTCAGAACAAGTTCTTGGAGAGACAGAGTACCTTGGTGAGTATAGCCCTTACCTCCAGCAGATCCCCAAGATCTGCATAAATCTCTTGGCTGGGGGATACATGGGTTTAGGGGAAGTGATAATCTGGCTCTGCTACGGAATGGGAGAACCCAACACATCACTCCCAACAAAGAATCCCAGGAAAAGAGTGACTTATAAGTGACTCCTCTACACGGGAATAACTTGTGTAGGAAGCTCTTGTGTGTCAAAACTGGTTTGCAGGCCCTTGAAACAATTTGTGTTTGAATTAACTTGATTCACCCATGGTGGAATGTGGGTGCAATCTCACAGGCAAGTTCAAGTTCAACAGGTTGTTACATGCTGATGTTCAGTCACAAGGGTCTGAATGTAGTTTACAGATTTTATTACCACCAGAGGTAGGAAGAGTCACTTGCTAGACATTAACATGACTTGCCCATTGTAACTTTTCCCAAGAAGAAAATTTGCACTCTATATTCACCAAACAGCAGCCACCAATATTCATGGACGAAGGTAAAGAATTCTAAAAAAAGCTTTGAAGGACAGTCCGCAGACACAAAATAAGTTTAACCAACCACAGGCAGTTTCGAGAATGAAAGCTGAATTCAGCCAAGGCTGATCAAATACTTTTCCAGTTCAAGTCAAACAGTTTGCACAACCCCAGCGTTCAGGCTGAAGCATATGATAGAGCACTATACAACCTACTGGCATGCTTACAACAGAACACTGAAAAATGGAGCAACAGAAAAGCCATGACAAAATTAGTACTTTTAAAAATATTAAACATTTACTGAATGAACTTGAAGTCCATGCAGGGAAAAAATGTTATAGATCACATGTACTCCATAGAACATTGAACTAAGCAACTGAAGTTCCAGCTATTTACACATGCTCATAGCTGCTATCAAAACCTGTATGCAGTCTTCTGTTTCTCTATTTCTGTCTGTGTACTGAAAGCCTACATAGTCCACTAGCTCCAAAACATCCAAATTTATGTATTTGGACAACTCTACGAAAATAAATGAAACCTGTTTTTAATAACATGTATCCTGAAAAATGCCTCTGGACCAAAACATTATACATTGTTAAATTTGACCCTAACAATATATAATTAATGAAATCCCAAACCCCTGAAAGAAAAGATTTCACTGAAAGATAAAACAGCCCCTTCACCATACAATACTTCAAGATCTGCCATGTCTGACACTAATAGCTCATTTAATATTCATCAGTCAGAATTATCACAAGACCTTATGAAACCTAGAGAACGGCCCACAACAAAAACCCAGATCCAACCAGCCTGATTGTGGAAAAGTTCAGGTCCTGATGTGACTTTATGGCTTAGCCTTGTCTAGGGTGAACAGATGTCACGTTATCTGGGGCTTTTTCTTTCAGAGGTGCCTATTACCCCTCACCCCCATCCCGATTTTTCACACTTGCTAGCTGGTCACCCTAGGCTTGTCTCTAAACAAGATTTTCCACATTGCTAGGTTAATTATGTTGCGTTTTTCAATAACTGTGTGAAGCAACAATGGGTGAGGTAATATCTTTTATTGGCCAACTTCTGTTGGTCAGAGAGACAAGCTTTCAGACTAACACAGAACTCTTCTTCAGGTTGTCTCCTCCAGGCTCCAAAGAAGAGCTCTGAGTAAGCTTGAAAGCCTGTCTCTCTCTCTCTCACCCCCCCCCCACAACAGAAGTTGGTCCAATAACAGATATTACATCACCTCCTTTGTCTCTAATATCCTGGGACCAACACAGCTACAACACTGCATGAAGCAACAGTGACATCCAGTGGTTTTGTTAGGTACATTAGTGTTGATTACGCTGTATGAATAGGATCACAAGGACAGTGTCCACAATGGTTGGCTCTATAAACAAGGTTCTCTAAACTGGGCAATATTAGCTGTATAATTAAACGGCATCGTATGTAGAAACTGAAGTTTGATACTTGCTAAAAGAGACTTACTTAATCTATTGCAAATGCATTCATTGCTGAGCAAGTCAAGAGAAATTAAAGATAGTTGCAGAGAGCTGACCTGCTGTAAGACTAGCAAGATATCAGTCACATTCACTGCTAAGTATCTCATACAAAGTAACAGGAACTCTGCCACTGGACCAAAATGAGCAGCAGGAAAATAGCTACAACTCTCCTTATAGGCCTTTGAGAAGGCAGTAAAGCCCATAAGCAGATGGCGTTGAAACACCAGGAAAGATAGAAAATCTGATGATGCACTAGTTCCCTTAAATGTCTACTAGTGAGCCACCTGTAAACAGTCCCTAGTGTAAACTAAAGCTGAACCCTCCCATCTCCCATGTAGCATAAATCAGAGGCAAGGCAGAGATGAAAACGCTCACAGCCCAAAGTGGATAGGGTTGCCAGGTGTCCAGTTTTCAATCGGAACACCCGGTCGAAAAGGGACCCTCAAAAGGTTCCGGGCCATTAAAAGTCTGGTCAGCAGCACTAAGGCAGGCTCCCTGCCTGCCATGGCTCCATGCAGCTCCCGGAAGCAACGGGATGTCCCACCTCCAGCTCGTAGGCGTGGGGGTAGCCAGGGAGCTCTGTGCACTGCCTCCGCCTCAAGCGCCAGTTCTGCAGCACCCATTGGCTAAGAACCACAGCCAATGGGAGCTCCAGGGGTGGCACCTGAGGACGAGGGAGCGCGCAGAGCCACCTGTCTGCACCTCCGCCTAGGAGTCAGAGGGGGGACATGCCACTGCTTCCGGGAGTTTCCAGAGGTAAGCACCACCCAGATCCTGCACCCCTAACCCCGTCCCATGCCTCAACATCTTGCCCCAGCCCTAATCCCCCTCCCGCCCTCTGAACCCCTCGGTCCCAGCGCAGAACACCCTCCTACACCGCAAACCCCTCATCTGCAGCCCCACCCCAGAGCCTGGACCCCCCACTCGGAGCCCACACCCTCCGCCAAAGCTCACCTTCCAAATCCAGGTGAATGGCCCCTTCCACCCTGCCATGTGGGCTTGGGAGAAAGCTGCAAAAAGGAGTCAGCCAGAGACTCCAGCCAGCCTGTAAGGGCAGAAGCAGCCAAAGCAGGCACCTCTGGACACAGAGAGAACTTTCTACAGATTTGGCTGGACTTTCTCTGCCCTGTGCTGATTAGCTATTTGCTCCAACCTTCCCCCTCCTTCACAGTCTCTTTCTCTTCACCTCAACTTCACTCCTCTCACCTTTTTCTCCCCTGCCCTGGCCCCCCTCAGCCTCCTTCCATTCAGTGTCCCTTCTCCCTTCCCTTTAGCTGATCCCCTCTTACCTGAACCCACCAAAAATAATCCTGGAACTAGCACAACAGAATTTGTCGCTATCATCTCGTTCACTTTGCTTGTGTGTTATGTCTCTTCTCCCACCCTGTCTGGTTTATTCAGCTTGTAAACTCTTCAGTACAGGGACCATTTTTTGCTCTCTGTTTGTTGTTGTTTAATAATGACGTTACTCATGCCAAGCACAATGGGATTCTGGTCCATGACTAGGGTTCCTAGGTGCTACAGGACTAATAAAGGGAAAACAAACCCTCAAATAATTATCCAACCTTTAGTCTAGACTGTCTCAATCAAAAACCACCCTGCTTTGCAAGCCACTGGTCCAGACCTTCAAGTGTTTCCTTGATTCTCCTAAAAAGCTGCTCCATTGACCTTAGTCCACTGGCTCCACAAATGCTATGGACTGGTTCACATTTGGTAAAAGCCCAGGGTTTCTCCTGATAGAAGAAGAGGGATGTGAACATTGTTAACTTCTTGGCAACTGTACACCAAATCCTTTTAGTCAGCCCCAGAATGGGTGTGAGCGGAGAACTCCATTTGTATGTCTACCCTAGGCAAGCCACAACAAATATCTTAACAGCAACACTATATTTTCCACCAGCTATATCTGTCCCTACAACTGATTTTCATTACCTTGAGGTCAAGTTGTTAGGACCCCAAAATAATTCTGTTTATCAGAGAGGGCACATCTCCCACAATGAGCTTGATAAGACTTACCACATTTCTCAAGACTTACACAAGGCCACAAGACTTACTGGTGAGGTTATACCTGAAACAAACACTTCTGGGAGAGTCTTCACTTTGACGGAGGTTGTTCTGCCCAACAAGAGATCTTGAATTCCTTCCCATTTCCTATTTTAGCTCTGACTTGCCATTTTCATCAATTTATTCTTAAGATTCAAATGCTCTCTATCCAAATTCTGTGCTGTGCATTGGGTGTTGCTACAGAGGAAAAGCTGTAGGAGTAAAAGAATCCTCCCATAATCTCAGCTGCAGAGCTAGTCCATGGCTGTTACTGCAGCTGTGAGACTGCAATTGTACCCAGGAATCTAATATGTTAAGTAGCTTGCCAACACACTAACCACAATGACAGACGGAATCAGAGAGTAGATTGTTATGGTTGTACCATGCCTCAGGGTCATACTGGATTCTTTTCTGCTTTTGGACATGAATACTGTCATGGTAGCCAGAAATGCCTTCTATTTTCATTTAACTAGAAAACCGCACCTCCCACACCCTCTTCTCTCAGAAGAGATTTTAGCCAACAGTGATCATTCAATCTTGAGGAATTCCAAATTAGTGTTGCAGTACAATTTACCTAGCATTGAAAGTGACCAGCACAAAAAGGCTGCAATTAGTACATCGTTCAGCAGCACATAAAGACCAGCTCCGACACATCATAGATACGTTTTGCAAACTCCACTGAATTTCCATGCACTTAACCAAATTTCCAAATCCCAGTCCTAAAATACAAAACCCTTAACAAATTGGGACATGGCTACCTCAGAGACCACTTCCCCCTCCATGACCTAAAACATCTGTAGCACACAGGGCTGTGAAGGAAGGATAGTCCAGTGATTAGGGGCACTAGCCTGGGACTTAGGAGTCGTGGATTCAACTCCCTGTTCTGTCACAGACTTCCTGTGTGACCTTGGCCAAATAATTTAGTTTCTCTCTGCCTGAGCTGCCCATCTGTCAAATGTGGATAATAGCATTTCATTATCACAACAGTGGTATTGTCGGGCACTCAGATACTATCATAATATAAACTGTCCATCAGAAAGTTTAGACTTGAAATTAGACAAAGGTTTCTAACCATCAGAGGAGTGAAGTTCTGGAACAGCCTTCCAAGGGGAGCAGTGAGGGCAAAAGACATATCTGGCTTCAAGACTAAGCTTGGTAAGTTTATGGAGGGAATGTTATGATGGGATAGCCTAATTTTGGCAATTAATTGATCTTTGACTATTAGTGGTAAAGATGCCCAATGGCCTATAATGGGATGTTAGATGCGGTGGAATCTGAGATACTACAGATAATTCTTTCCTGGGTGTCTGGCTGGTGAGTCTTGCCCAAATGCTCAGGGTTTAGCTGATCGCCATATTTGGGGTCGGGAAGGAATTTTCCTCCAGGGCAAATTGGCAGAGGCCCTGGGGGTTTTTCGCCCTCCTCTGGAGCGTGGGGCATGGATCACTTGCTGGAGGATTCTCTGCACCTTGAAGTCTTTAAACCCTGATTTGAGGACTTCAATAGCTCAGACACAGGTTACGGGTTTATTATAGGAGTGGGTGGGTGAGATTCTGTGGCCTGCATTGTGCAGGAGGTCAGACTAGATGATAATAATGGTCCCTTCTGACCTTAAAGTCTATGAGTCTATAATGGGGGCCACATACCCAAAAATAGATAGAGAGACCCAAATTTGAACTCCCAGACTCTAAGCATTCTCGCTGGCAGAATCCTGTTCTTGCTGGCACTCATATAAATATCTAGATGGCAGCTATATAAATACCTAGATAAATATCAAACAAAGCCAAAGCCTAAAACACACCTTTCTCAGGAATGAGTATTACAAAAAAAAATTAAAACAAAACAAAGAAACAAGCTAAAGAAATGCTCTCAAGAGAAAAACACAATTGTTCTCATTTTCCAGCATAATTCCACTCACTGCTTGGATACCCTGGTGCTCTAACTGTTACAGTAGACAGAATGTTAATGATAAAGTAACTCTTACGTTGGTTCCTGGGGCAGTGCTGATGAGCTCCAAAAGGAGAGCTACCCAGCATAACCAGTGGCCATAACATCGATGGGGGAGGGTTATCGTTTCTCCCCTAAGGTATGCACTAATTGAAAAGAGTGTATGCTATTCAGAAAGTCGTTTTCAGATGCTCTGTTGTTGGGTTTCAGTTTCAATTCTGTTGACAGATTCATAGATTCCAAGGCCAAAAGGGACCATTGTGATCACCTAGTCCGACCTCCTGTATAACACAGGCCACAGCACTACCTCAAAATAATTCCTAGAGCATACTTTTTAGGAAAAAAAATCCAATCTTGATTTTAAAATTGACATGATAAAAAAAATTTATCACGCCCCTTGATAAACTGTTCCAATGGTTTAATTATTCTCACAGTCAAAAATTTACGCCTTATTTCCAGTCAGAACTTGTCTCACTTCAACTTCCAGCCATTAGATCAACTATACCTTTCTCTGATAGACTGAAGAGCCCATTATTAAATATTTGTTCCCCATGTAGGTACTTATAGAGTGTGATCAAGTCACCCCTTAACCTTCTCTTTGTTAAACTAAACAGATTGAGCTCCTTGAGTCTATCACTAGAAGGCATGTTTTATAATCCTTTAATCATTCTCTGAACCCTGTTCAATTTATCAACATCCTTCTTGAATTGTGGGCACCAGAACTGATCCACAATATTCCAGCAGCAGTTGCACCAGTGCCAAATATAGAGGCAAAATAGACTCTCTACTCTTACCCTGCTTGTGTATCCCAGGATGGCATTAGCTCTTTTGGCCAAAGAGTCCAACAAAGAGCTCATGTTCAGCTGATTATCCAACACCACCCACGAATATTTTGCAAAGTCATTGCTCCCCAGGATTCTGTATGTATGTGGGGGTGAAAACATGGAGTGACTGATGTACTGGGCAATTCCAGCTCAGCTTTCTATGATTATATCTGATGGATATTGCTGCTGTGGTGTTTTACAGAGTATTGTGTCAAACTTAAGTGGCAAGTATAGTGGCAAGTAAAGCAAGTGTAGTGTTGCCTATGGATTTCTTCAGTTTTAGAGCATTTGATGACACTATACTCCCATTGCCATTCACATACACATTTTGGCTCTCCAACACAACAGTGTGCAGTACTGTTATAAACCAATTCATTTCTATGTACTATTGCAGTTCCTCTAGAGGAAGAGCTGAAAGGACATTCTATAGTTTGGACACACTGAAAAGCAGTGTGGTCTAGTCATGGATAAAACACTGGACTAAGACTCAGGAGAACCTGGTTCTATTTCCCAGCTCTACCACTGATCTGTTGTGTGACATAGGGCAAAGAACTTCACCCATCTGTGCCTCTGTTTTCCCCTACCACCCACTATCTGTCTTGTCTATTTAGACTGTTGGCTCTATCCAACAGGAGCCATCTTTCCTCACGTCTTTGGACAGTGGCTACCATAATGGGGCCTAATCTGAACTGGAGCCTCTGGATGCTATTGTAATATGATTATTATTTTATAATTGTGGCAGAAAACAAAGCCACTCAAAAGAAAAATTTGTAAGGGGCCACAGGTCTAAGTTAGTAATAATATAGCCAGTACTCTTGATTCCGGATTACCTTCTGGAACCAGTTAAGTTCCAGTCTGTCAGCCAAATGCATTCAAAGAAGAATGCCTAGATATAGTCTAGAGACCTATAAACTATTAGAAGGATCACTGAAAATGTCTAAACTGAATGTGTTATTTAAACAAAGCACAATACCATTTATTTTAGTTTTCTCTTTCCATTGTAAACTACAAATATATGAAACTTTATTTCTGAGACTGCTACTATGTAGAGCAAAGTAAACACTTTAGAAACGTACCCATCTTTCAAAATGAAGAATTCACAGTATGCTCTAAATAAAGCATCCAAGGCTAACTTTGTAACATGAGCTCAGCAAGTCTTACACGCGATTTTCCTTACTGAAGATGTTTTTTGCTGAATTGCTAATTAGTAGCATATAAAAATGCAAATCAAAAATACTGTACACAAGGCTATGCTATTGCTGACATTAAGAAATCAGTAATACTAAAACATAAAAAGTCCTGTTTGAATAATGTACTATTAATAAAAAGAAAAGGAGTACTTGTGGCACCTTAGAGTCTCTTAGAGTCACTCCTTTTCTTTTTGCTAATACAGACTAACATGGCTGCTACTCTGAAACCTACTATTAATAGTATCCTGAACTATAACAGCATTTATTGGTTCTCAAAAATAAATCTAGGAGGGCAGAAATAGATTTGAGTAAGTGATTTTCTAAACAACCATACTACTGAAAAGGAAAATCATCTTAGGAAATGGATATATCTAACACAATTGGACTGCACCTCCTTTGTTTGCCTCATAAACATCAAATTATGACTTACGCAAAAGGGCTGAAGCCTCTATTTATCAAACAGACTCTCATGAAATGATTGTCAGGTTTAAAACATTTTAGAGTAGGTCATAACAGTCAGCTGTTTGTAAATTTTTTCCTCCGAGTCTGCCATTGCGCTAGAAAGAAACCAAACCAAATAGAAACTTATGGTGTACTTGCCTAGTGCTTTGCAGTCAGGAATCTTGCTTTTACTGCACCAGTTGTTTCTCTCTCAGCAACAGGAATTAAAACAATCCAATGTGCACTGCAACTCTGAACACACAGTCAGTGTGCTAGATCCTTGGTCTGTCATAAAAATAAAAAAATAGATGGCTCATTAAAGGACCAAATCTGTACAAGATTGTGCATTTCTGATCAAAACACCCATTAAAAAAAATCTTCTGCCTTTTGCACATGCCTAAGTTTTGTCACTAGCCTTTATTTCACATTCCTTTTGTTTACCACAAGATTGATGGATTATATAGGAGCGTTCCTCTTGATCTTAAGTATTTTCAAAGGATAAATAATTAAAGTATCTACCTATAGATTTGACTGAAATTTTCCTTCGTAATTGATCAGGAAAGAGCTACATATTTCTAGGATGTTGTAGGTATAATAATTCAAAACTAAAGTATTATCTTTTGATTAAACATTAATGGCCTGATTACACATAAAATAGATGCACAGTCAAAATACATATCTAATTTGTACAAAAAAATATTGCACAACAGGCTAACAGCATGCACAAATTATCTAAATTATCTATTTGTGCATTTAATCATTGTAATTGCATGTGCAAATATAGGCACAGAATTGTGTGTGCATTTTGCACAAGTAATTGTGCATCTAACAAAGTAAAACTTCTTCCCAGTGCTTTCTTCCCTGGTATATATATTTAAAGATGCACTTAAGTTCTTTCACTCCTCGCTTGCTAACACTCTTTTGGGAAGAACAGTTTTTGCAAAGATCCATTGTTCCTTGCTAAATTAAATCAATTTCTTGCTTGCCACAAACAATTTAGTATCTAAATTAGTCCATCTATTCGCTTTACATTGACACATTTTCATTTTATTAGGTAAGTAACTGCTTAGGACCTTCCTGCCTGAGAGACCCTCTCTCACGCTCTCTGTGCCTCGCTGCCACAGATGAGATCAGCAGAAACATTTGAGCTGAAGTTCCATTGCTCTAAATGCAAAGATGCTGACAGCCAGATACTCTGTGAGAACCCCATGGCTTTGAAATTCACACATGCCCTTGTTCCAAAATACCTCAAGTCTGATGATTTTCATGACATACTGAAAAGCTCATCTTTTTCCCCACATATTTGAAAATGGAGAATTGTAAGGGTGGGAAATTGTTCGTGTAGGAGGGCGGTTTTAAACTTTTGATGCTTCTGATTTTTTGATTAGGGGTCTATTAAATGGCATAGCTGTATGTAATCGCACCTCTGACCTCCAGAGTGCCTCCTAGCATCCAGGTACGCAATTGCAGGGGTTCTCTCAGTCTAGCACCCTCTTTAGTTGTTCTTGTGCTATAACAGTCTGTTGATATACTTGGCTTAGCCCTCCCGTCAGGTCACTGCTCAGTCCATTTCCCTTCCAGGGATAAACAAAAAAGCCCCCAAATAGGAAATTCAAAATCTAATGGCCTTCAAGCCCATCTTCCAGCATCTATCTGCAGCTTATCATTCTTGGCCTTTTTTCTCTTGAACACCCATTCACCCCTTTCTGGTCTGGGGGAGAGGCAGGGGAATGCAGGCCCACCTTCTCCTCTGTGTTCCAGCCCAAGGACCCTGTTTTAGGCAGATAAGGACTGTGGGTGTTTTTGATCCCTCTATTTCTTCCCTGAACTGCCCCTACTGTCACGCGGCTTGACGATGTCTTCACCAGGTCTCTACTATCCCCGCCTGGAGCCGATTCCTCATAGCTTCTCCTTACTAAGCCATGAAGGCACTTTCTCCAAGACCATTCCCAGCCCTCCTCTGAAGCAGCTGGGCTGTGTGTGAGCAGTCCCTCGTCTCGCACCGTTACAGCAGTCGATATCTTCCCGCTCCAGGCAGGAGTTCCCCCTCAGCCCTCTTCTTTGAGCTGGGGTTTGTGTCTTAGACCTCTTGCTTGGAATAGGCAGCTGCAAGGCTTTATCCAGCACCCTTCAACTGAACACTCTCTCCAATTAGCCTGTCACTCTGGAGGAGTCAGTCAGCCGCCTTCTCTGGACAGTATGCCCCTGCTGTGAGGGAGGAGGCAGCCTTTATACTGGTCCCCTTCTCCTGACTCCTCCCCAACTGATGGGGTGAGAGGATCCTTGCCCTGCCCTCTCTGCAAGGCTTCAGGCCCTTGATGATACAGTATCAAGATTCCTTCCTCAAGCATCATCCATTCCTGGGACTCTAAAGTCTCCCTATATATCTACTGGACGCTTCCAAGCCCTTAAAGGGCCACACCAGGTGGCTGGGTGGGCTGACCACTAGAAGCCACTGCCCTCCATCGCACACTACCCCATCACATGTACTTATGTTGGAATATACAGTTTGAAATTCTGTTAGGAGGACTTATGGGCTACGGGCCAAGATTTTCAGTCTTGAAATGGTTAATTCATCATTTCCTCACATATATGTTATATGGTTTAATTATTTGTAAAATGCTTTAATATTCTTGTTTTAAAAGTGCTTATATATGTCACAGTTTCAGGTTTAACTGACCCCCTCCTGTTCTTCCTTGAGGGTACCCACTCAAGGTTTAGGCTTCTCAGCTATCACCTCTCAGGGGGCAGAGACCCACATCTCTCTCCCTTCAGACCAGAGGTTTGGGTTTGCTGTCGCTCTGCACTTCACTGCTATTTCCCAGCAGGTCTGACTGGGGTCCATTCATGATAAATACTTACCACAGGTCACCTGTTAATCTTATGGGGCCCTAGAAAGCCAATGTCTTTCCAACCCCACTGCAAGGGTTAGTACCCCCATCCCTGAGACAGAATGTCCTGTCCATTTGCTGAGTCAGACAGACGGCCCCAAGTCAATTTAAACCCAGCTTTTTTCTTTTTTTTCTTTTGAAATAATAAAAGCCCTTTTCTTTGTCTGTTGGTTTCTGGAAAACCCAGTTTGAACCAGTATATGCAAGCCTCCCAGGGAGAGTTCTTCTCTGGAGGTGTTTACAACCTAGCTGATTCACCTTAATCAACCCCCACTGTTTTTTGTTCCTGAAGCTGTGGGAACCGTCCTCACTGGACCTGCACACAATCCCTGGCCCACCATGATACATGAACTTAATACCATACGGTCCCAAGGATAGGCTGCAATATATGTCACAATCTATACAAGTGCAACATATTTCTATAACGTTAGAATTGGTACATACCTTCAAATGCATTAAAGGCATTCTCAAGTGATCAATTGTTACGTCAGACATTATCAATTATTTTTAAAGTATCACCAGTGTTCCAGCATGGTCTGAGCACAGACAATACAGCATTCTGTGCCTGCTGTCTTGAAATCCCCCTTGCATAGGTCCCTTTTCAACCTATCCCAGATGCAGCAAACAACTTGAATTAGAGAACCTACAGGCATGATAGATTCAATTGATTGATTTTAAATTGAAGCAAATTTATATTTGGGGGGTTCTTTTACTACCACTGGCTCCCATTATTCCTGGTTACCAATCTCCCTTCCACCCAGCTATTACCAGCCTGGCATTCTTCCTCATTGACTTGGATATTTACTGCTTCTTCACTCAGATCAGACCCTGTACCCACCCAACTACCATTATCTGCTTTGGATGGATCCTTCCTTGACCCCATAGACCCAGAGGTTTCACGTCCTCCTGCACAACCTTCCTTATCAGGCTGTCTTTGTGTTTCCCAAGTGTTCAAACATCTGCCTATATCACAGCTGTAGCCTCACTTCACTGGAGCTTCCAGGGACTGTATCATATGTGAAGAGTTTTGCAGAGGCAGAGTAACCTTTTTAAGGGGTGTTCAAGCTGCAACTCAGGCTAGTATTGTGAAAATCCATATATCAAATATTTTATTTATGCATAAATATTTTGTTCACAATTATAGATTAATGTAAATTTAACTTTGAAAATCTTTTCAGTCTGTCTTTCCTTGGTTATTATGTGAAACTATATTTCTTACTAATAGTGCTATGAAGGCCCTTTGACCGCTGTCCAGGGGCCCTATGATGACATCACAGTGGTGACACTTCAGTGTGCTTAGGTATTTACAACTTTTTTATTTTCTTTGCCTGTTGTAACATGGAGGTTACACAAGTAGCATCACACTGGCATTGATATACAAGCATAATTAGTTAGCCATATAAACTGCACAATGAAAAGAACAATGGTAATCCTTATTGGTTCATTCCTTTTTTATTAATTCCTGCTAGCAGGAGCAGCAAGATTATTGAAAATCCTTCTGTGCTACATGAGGCCTGCATAGCAGAAAGACATCTGGGAAAAACATCAAAGAAAGTAAAATACCCTTTGGACCTTAAATAGCAGGTGAACCTTCATTTTTCACATTCCCCATCAGTTTACATCAGACCCGCTGGATTTCACTTACCTATAGTAGTTTGAGATTCTAAATTTGTTAGTCTCTAAGGTGCCACAAGTCCTCCTTTTCTTTCTGAGTTAAGGTGGAAACAAATACTATTTCCACAGGGCTCACGACTTGGGTATGAAGAACCTGCTCTCACTGAATACAAGGGAGTTTTGACTGGATTTAAATGGGAGTTTAACAGATAGTTCACTACTGTGCAGGATGTTTGTGATTTGTGACACCCACAGATATTCCAGGCAAAAACATTGCTGGGAGACATTCATTGTAATAACAAATGCTATTTGGGAGTCACGGACTAGCTGAGAGTTATAGATGGCCCCAAATCCTATTAATCCCCATGGAATATTCTGTGTCATGGTCACTATTACTATCTTCAGATGAAACTTTACAAAAATACACAAAAATATTCTTCTCCTGTTTCATCTGGTGGCCTGGAGCATGATTCCGCACATCACAGACATCAGCATAAGCACAGCATGTATTAGTCACGCTGATTTAAGCAGAAGAGAGTGTTCTTCAGGAGCAGTCAGTGATTCTGCCCTGCAGCATGATTACACAATGAATCAAATGGACACCACCAATGGAGTCCTTCTCTCTCTACAGGGAAAGTGTGTTCCCAAGGACTATGCAATCCCATTCACGCCCAAACAAGATCTTCATGAAGGTCACTGGTGTCTCACTCCCCTCCCTGGAGATGAAGGGAGGCCAAAAATGCAGCATTTTTAGTTTCTTGAAGCTGCAGTTTCACTGGGTACCTGGAGGGCATTTCTAGGTTGTGTAAGTGTTCTGTTCATCTTATCATGTATTTCACAGATACTTGCACAAAGAAATTAACACACAAGGCACTGAGTGACAGTGAGGTTGTGACACATCTGATACAGGCAAGGCTTTTCAAAGTTAAGGCTTATACTGCTTAACTCATCTTCTTATGCCTTGGCAATATAATCATTGTAATTAAAGACAGGACAAATCTATTAGCTCATTGAATGCATCCTGTTGGAAACTTTATGTAGTGTTCCCCAAAAGAGGATGTTTACAGATATTAAACCAATATTAATCTGGACCTTAGCCAAAAAGGAAAAAATGCAGCACATATTGTATTAGAAGCCAAGTATAAATAACTCCACTGCAATAAAAGGAGGAGGCTAAGACAGCTTTGAATTTAACTTTTCTTGCTTCAGACAATTTGTGTCAAACTGAATTATTTTAAAAACAAATTATTTTAAAACCAAACTAACCAAATGTCTCTCTGAAGTGCCTATTAACTGAGAAAATACAACAGAAATATTGATCAGGCAGTTATTCATTCAGGGCATTAGTTATTTAATAGGACAGTCGAGACCTATGATGTAAATGTGTATTTAGAACATATTTAGTATGTATACCAAGTGTGTGCAATGCAAAGCAGATGCTCCTGTCCATGTGAAAGAGCAGAATTTCAGCATCCAAAGTTCCATCTACATCTGTTTCTTCATTTTTGATAATGTAATAAAAGTGGGATTCTCTCACAGCTTGAGTGATCACATTCTATAAGACTGTCCTACCTGGAAACTGTGGAGGATGGAGACCTTTCGCAGCTTCTACTCCATGCCCCCTGTCTGGGGTTCCTAGTCACTGAATCTGCATATGCACAGAACTGGCAGTTTGTTCCCTAGTCTATCCTCAATGCCCTCCTTCTTGTTTGTACTTTCAGAGAGGTATGGTGAAACCTCCCTTCACTCAGCCTGCGCCCACTATTATCTGCACAGCATTACCGTACTGGTTCCATGACATGCCCTCTGTCTGCAATGAATTTCACTTGAAGTGAGTACACCATATTATGAGACAAAGTTCTTGAGAAATGTTTTTTGGTGCTCCACCGATGCCTCATGGAAATGTAAAAATTACAAAAATATTCTATTTAGAGAAAATTCTGCTTGAGTTTTTTGGTATTTGTTAACTTGTTCTTTACTCCTAGGAAACATATTGTTTAAAAACAGTCTTTGCTCTTTAAATATGTGACTGTTCCTGCTTATTCTCACCTGAAATCATTCTGGACCCAATGCAGAAAGGTACTTAACCACATTCTTAACTTTCAACAGATGAACAGTCCCACTGAAATCAATAGGACTGCTCGTGCTTACATTTAAGCACATGCTTGAGCACTTTCCAGAAAAAGGGTCCCTGTTCGTAACATTATGATTCGTTGCAAAGGACAGGTTAATGACATTAACAGAGGATTATAAATTTAGGGGAGAAAGATTTAAAAATGCCTGTTTCAATCTAAAAACATCCAAAAGGATCAGAAAGCAGGGAAGAAAAGAAACCACAAAAAACAAAACATCTAAGAATTGTTTCTGTATAGAATGTTTTCTCAAAGTTTTCCATGAGGCATATGTGCCTCTTTAAAAATTAAAATTGTTTTATGCAAAAAAAAAATCTTAAAACTGGTAATCTTTCTTTTTCATTTTTAAAGCACTCATACATATTTGCTCCTGTGCTAAGACATTTGTATGCCAAGATACAAAACTTCTAAAAAACTGGATTTATAATGGCAATGAAAAAATATATAAGGAATCACTTTGACACGTCTCCATATATTTCTTTGAAGCTTTAAAATTTGATCCTAAATTCTCAGAAAAACAAATAATTTCACATTAGAACATAACAAGACATCTGTCAATGAAGCCACAATACAATTTGTTTACAATTTACACTATAAAACTCATATTTAAACAATGTCATTGGTTTAATTCATCCACTTTTAGAAGCTGTGTTAAGTCTGCCAAAAAACATCAGCATCACACAGTTGAATGGAATAATTATGTATATGGAGATCATTTCTTTGTAATTCATTATCTCTCCATAATATATATTTTACATTGAGAACAGACACAATACTGAACTCTAAGAACTAGCTCTCGGGTAAGGGTAAACAATACCAAAGAGGGCAATCTGATTGATGTTCTGAGTGAATTCCTTGCCTGCTCTATGGTACAGCAATTCCAAAGAATCCATGGCCAGGATGGTTAAAGCATTTGTAAGAGCACAGCAATGTCCTTACAGGCAAGAGGTGCACGTTTCTGCTTATCTTCATTTTCTTTAAAAAAAAACAATACAATAAAATTCAATGTAAAAATTGCAAAAATAGAAAATATTTCTACACTACATACACAATTAAGGCAGAGCTGTAACACTGGTGTTTGATATTACTCTCAATAAAGTTGTCTCATAAGAAACTAATAACTCCCAATTTTCTGAACACCCTGTAAATGAAGTAAGTAATTCTTCTAAGGTCTGATACTGCAGGCCTTCTACAGGCAAAATCACATTATAGTTTTAGCTTGAAGAGTAATATTAAAATAGATATCCTTGGGGCCATCTTTTGTGCCTGCTGCAGCACTGAGCACATTAATAAAAACAAATGAACAGGAGTTTTGCCAGTGTAAAAACAGCAAGACTGGGTGCTAATGCAAGTCTAATATGTATAATCTAGCGTGAAAATGGATCAATAGGAGGAGTCTGTGGAAAATTTACTGATCTTTTGGTTTTGTTTTTTAAATATACTTGAAAATCAAGACACTACACCAAGAAAATGAGGTGATAAAAGACATTGAGAGCTTTGCCTCTTCCACTCTGTCTAAATAAAGCAAGCATTTAAGAAATGGAGCTATACTGGTTTCCACAGACCTCTGGAAGTTCAACGACTTGAGAAATACAGGGATCTACTACTACTACGTTTCTTGAAGTGTCATATTACAGTATTGCATAGAGGCCCCCACTGAGATTGGACCTCACTGTGCCAGGCACTGTCTGTACACAAAGTAAAATATCGTCCCCGCTTGGAACAGCATACAAATCTAAACAGACAACGGATAGGAGGGGAAACTGAGGCACAGTGACTTATCCAAGTCACACAGCAGGTCAGTGGCAGAACCTCGTAAGTCCCAGTCCATAGCCCCATCCATTGGAAGACCATCCAGGGCACAAGAGTTTCTCTTTTAAAAATTTAAATTAATTTTACAACGTTATTTCATTTGCAATATTCATTTTAATTTTAAACCTTTTTTCCCCTGCCCTTTACCATAGTTAACACATTCATAGACTTCAATAGCTTGTTGGGTCCTAAAATGTGTAGTTATTTGTAAAATGGCCATGACAGCTCTGAATTAGCAACCTAATAAAATTCTAATAATTCTATTGTAGTTTTTCAAGTCATGTTCATTCCTACAGAAATTAGTTAAATAAATTATGAGATGAAAGAGTGTACCTTAAATTGGTTAAACAACCCTGTCCTGGGTAGTTGTACAAGAAGCCAACCAACCTGTACAAGAAGTCTCCTTTAATAATGCCCATAATGAACACTCCAGCTAAATGAGTTTTATTTCTCTATTCCAAAATCTTAAGTTTTTTGTGGGGAGTTGGGTTTTTTTAAGAGCTATATATTTAAGCTGTCTGAATTTATCTGTAGGGCCAAATTTTCATATCAGACACTAAATTGTGTGGAAGTAAACCAACATAAGAACATAAGAACAACCATGCTGGGACAGACCCAAGGTCCATCTAGCCCAGTATCCTGTCTTCCGACAGTGGCCAATGCCAGGTCATCCAGAGGGAACGAACAGAATGAATGAACCAGCTTGCCAATACAAATGCAGGGGTCTGCAGGTTCAAGTACTGTATCAAGCATGAATTGAAAAAACCGGTCCTTGTAGTTTTACCTTCATACAGTTTGATTGGAAGCTTAATGGATTCAAAAACCCAAACAAACAGAGCTCAGCAGTTTAGTTACATTTACATAATAATAATCCATATGTATTCATGTGATCCCAAGTCTGAACTCCACCAAGGAGTTCAGAGACAGCATGCTCTAGTGGCTTTGAGGAAGGACTGGGTATCTGGTGACCTGACTATATCCCTCACTTTCTGCCAGTGATGTGCTGTGTAACTTTAGACCAGAGGTGGGCAAACTATGGACAGCGGGACTGTCCTGCCTGGCCCTTGAGCTCCCGGCCGGGGAGGCTCGCCCCTAGCCCCTTCCCTGCAGCCTCAGTGTGCCATGCCACCAGCGCTCTGGGCTGCGACCTCCTGCCAGGCAGTGCAGCTGTGACAGCTGACAGGTGTAGTGTATTAAATTGCTCCCCATAGGAACGTGCGACCTACCGAGCACCGGGACTGACAGCCATAAGTAGTACACCATAAGTGGCACATTTCTACAGGGAGCAATTTAATACACTACACCCGCGTAGGGAAAGCTGTGCTTCCCAAAACAGCCTGGCTGCCACCCCCTATCCACCCCTTCCCACTTCTCACCCCGACTGCCACCCTCAGAACCCCAGACCCATCCAACCCTCCCTACTCCTTGTCCCCTTACTGCCCCCTGCCAGGACCTCCCGCCCCTAACCCGCCCCCCCAGGACCCCACCCCCCCGCTCCCTGTCGGCCCCGACCCCTATCCCACCCCCAACCCCTGCCCCTTATCCAACCTGCCTGCTCCCCGCCCCCTTACCATGCTGCTTAGAGCACCAAGACTGGCAGCCGTTAAGTAGTACACGGTAAGTAGCACATTCCTACGGGGATCAATTTAATACACTACGCCCAGCCCCCCATACAGTTTCGGAACCCCAATGTGGCCATTGGGCCAAAAAGTTTTCCCGCCCCTGATTTAGACAATGGTTCATTAGCAATATATGATGCAACAAGGAGGCAGAGCTGTCAGAAAAGCAGTACATTTAATAAAGCTGTTTCCAAGAAAACATGCTCAGGATTTTACTGTTTCTATCTATACCACACGCAGGAGCAACCCACAGACTTATACTCACACCCCAGCTTCTAGTTCCTCCTGAAGCCCAATTCTCTTTCTCCAGTACAACTCATCAGACTACAGACTAGTCATTTAACCTTTCTGGCCTTATCTGCTCTAGTAAAATTAGTACCCATATTCCTAAATTGCTATTGTGGAGAAGCCTCAAGGATTTTTTACAGCATGCTATGACAATCAGGCTTGAACATGGGCATACACATTATTCCTCACTCAGAAATAAAGAATAAAAAGATGATGACATATGATACTTGGCAGGCTTGCTTCTAAACAGAGGGTCAAATTATCAAAATAGGGGCTTTATACTTAAATCTATCTCCACTACCAGTTCCAGGTTCAAATGCTACCACACTCACAAATGATTGCATTCATGTAATTAAGAGACAGAGTTCCATTTGAAAATTTGCATTAGGATACTATTCATGCCAACCAACATCCCTTTAAAAGGTCAACTGGATTTTTTTTCCCAAAGTTTAGATCTGAGTTGCTATTCCCATCTTATATGCAGCTGCTCATTCACAAGGGTCTGCTTTAGGAAGTTTAATCTCTCAACAAGCATGCATATATTTTCTGCACTGAACAGTGCACAAATCACATCCTGCAGAGCAACTCATAACTCAAGAGAACACCACACTGGGTCCTTCCTGTTTGCTGATGAAATAAAATGACTTCATTTTGGTCTAAAAGACATGACAATGTCCTCTTAAGTAATAAATATTTTGTAAGCAGACAATTTAGAATAATACTTGTTGTGGTAAAGATGTACACTGTGACAGAAATTGATTTTCATACTACAGGCAGAATCCTATCTCTTACATGTCCATGAATACTATCATCTGACCAGGAAAACTAGAAAAATAAAATGGTAATGGAGTTAAAAAGACCAATACATGTAAAGCAGGAGAGCAGAGTATTTGGGAAGTTACCAAAAACTTATAAGGCTTAGCCCTAGTCCACACTATGAGGTCAGGTCGAATTTAGCTGTGTTAGGTTGATTTTATAACCAATGCGTCTACACAACCAACCCCACTCCGTCTACCTAAAGGGCTCTTAAAATCAACTGCTGTACTCCTCCCCACTGAGGGGTGGAGCACTAAAATCGACTTTGCTGGTTTGAATTTGGGGTAGTACAGATGTAATTTCGACAGTATTGGTCTCCAGGACCTATCCCAAGGTACTCCAATGTGACCATTCTGGACAACACTTTGAACTCTGATGTACACAGGAAAAGCCCCGGGAAATTTTGAATTTCATTTCCTGCGCGTGGCGAGCTCAGCAACACAGGTGACCGTGCAGTCCTAGAATCGCAAATGAGTTCCAGAATGGACAAAACAAGAGACACTGGGATCTGATTGCTGTATGGGGAGAAGAATCTGTGCAGGCCGAATTCTGATCAAAAAGAAGAAATGCTAATATATTTGCAAAAATCACACAGGGCATGGTGGAGAGAGGCTACAACAGGGACACACAGCAGTGTCGCGTCAAAGTAAGGAGCTCAGGAAAGCCTACCAAAAGACAAAGGAGGCAAACAGTTGCTCCGGGTCAGAGCCCCATACATGCCGCTTCTATGATCAGCTGCATGGCATTCTAGAAGGGACCCTACCACTGTCCATGGACACCTGCAAGAGAGGAGGAGCATTTTGTGGATGAGGAGGAGGAGGAGGAGAATGCGCAGCAGGCAAGCAGTGAATCCGTTCTCCCCAGCAGCCAGGACCTTTTCATCACCCTGGAGCCAATACCCTCCCAAGGCAGGTTTCCAGACCCTGAAGCAAGAGAAGACACCTCTGGTGAGTGCACATTTGTACTACACTAGAGGCTTTAAAAGCAATTGTTTGATTTGCCCTGAAGAATTGGGATGCATTTGTGGCCAGTACAGCTACTGGAAAAGTCTGTTAACATGTCTGGGGATGGAGCGGGAATCCTCCAGGGACATCTCCATCAAGCTCTCCTGGAGGTACTCTGCCTTATTTCATCCTCCACGGTAGGACACTTTACCGCGCCAAGCAAGTAGCAAGTAGTCTGGAATCATTGCAGCACAAAGCATGGCAGCGAATGGTCCTGGGTTTTGGTCACATTCAAGCAACATTTGGTCTTTATCTTTCTGTGTTAGCCTCAGGAGAGTGATATCATTCATGGTCACCTGGTTGAAATAGAGGAATTTTTGTAAGGGAACAGTAAAAGGACCATGTTCATGCTGGGTTGTTCGCGCTTGGCTAAAAGGGATCATCCCGGAGAATAGCCACGCGGCGGGGGGAGGGGTGAAGGGATCATCCAAGAGAATAGTCACGCGGTGGGGTGGGGGGAGGTGTGTGCTGCACATCCACCCGAAAACCGTAGCCCCTCCTTTTAAACGTGAAACCCAACCAGCATTGCTTGCTATGGGAAAGGATGGTGCTGCAGTTTGAAACCATTCCCACATGTTACGAAGGTGTATGAAGCCAACCCCGTGTACCAAAAGGTTTACTGCGGCTGCATGGAAACCAAACACTGAGGTTATCGCAGATCAGAAAGCGAAAAAAATGCACACGCGATGACATGTTTTCCAAGCTCATGCAGTCCTCCCGCACTGACAGGGCACAGCTTAATGCATGGAGGCATTCAGAGGCAGAGGCCAGGAAAGCATTAAGTAAGCACGAAGAGCAGAGGCAGGAGGCAATGTGAGGCTAATGGGGGAGAAACAGACATGATGAAGCATATGTTGGAGCTGCAGGAAAGCCAACAAAAGCACAAACCCCCACTGCATCCATTGTATAACTTGCCCTTCTCCCCAAGTTCCATATCCTCCTCACCCAGATGCCCAAGAACGTGGGGATGGGAGGGGCGGCCCAAAGCAAGAGAAGACTGTCATTCAAACAGTTTTGATTTGTAGTGTGGCTACAATAAGCAATGTGACCTTGTTCTTTCCTCCTTCCCTCCTCCCGCACCCCACCCCACCCCACCCGGACTACCTTGTCAGTTATCTCACTTTTTTTTTAATTAATAAAGAAAGAATGCGTGGTTTCAAAACAATAGTTACTTTATTTCCTTTGCCAGCTGTGATCGAAGGGGGGAGGGTGGTTGGCTTACAGGGAATTAAAATCAACAAAGGGGATGGGTTTGCAGCAACGAGAAACACACACAACTGTCACACCATAGACTGGCCAGTCATGAAACTGGTTTTCAAAGCCTTTCTGAGGCACAGCGAGCCTAGCTGTGCTCTTCTAATCGCCCTGGTGTCTGGCTGCTCAAAATCAACCACTAGGCGATTTGCCACAACCTCCCACCTCACCATAAACTTCTCCTCCTTACTCTCACAGACGGCACATACAGCAAGCAGCAGTAACAATGGGAATGTTGGTTGCACTGAGGTTTAACCTAGTCAGCAAACAGCGCCAGCGAACTTTTGGACGTCCAAAGGCACATTCTACCACCATTCTGCACTTCCTCAGCCTGTAGTTAAACTGCTCCTTGCTACTGTCCAGGCTGCCTGAGTACGGCTTCATGAGCCATGGGAGCAAGGGGTAGGCTGGGTCCCCAAGGATAACTATTGGTGTTTCAACATCGCCAATGGTAATTTTCTGGTCTGGGAAGTAAGTTCCTTCTTGCAACTGCTAGAACACCCCCGAATTCCTAAAGATGTGAATTTCATGCACCTTTCCCGGCCATCCTATGTTGATGTAGGTGAAACGTCCCTTGTAATCCACAACTGCTTGCAGCACCATTTAGAAGTACCCCTTGCGGTTTACGTACTGGTCAGAAAGGTGGTCTGGTGCCAAGATAGGGATATGTGTTCCGTCTGTCATCTCACCACAGTTAGGAAACCCCATTGCAGCAAAGCCATCCACTATGAGCTGCACATTTCCCGGAGTCACTACCCTTGATGGCAGACCGTCAGTGATTGCATTGGCTACTTGGATCACAGCAGTCCCCACAGTAGACTTGCCCACTACAAGTTGATTCCCAACTGACCGGTAGCAATCAGGTGTTGCAAGCTTCCACAGGGCTATTGCCACTCGCTTCTCAACTGTCAGGGCCCCTCTCATCTTGGTATTCCTGCGCTTCAGGTCAAGGGAAAGCAACTCACGAAGTTCAAGGAAAGTGGCCTTACGCATGCAAAAGTTTTGCAGGCACTGTGAATCATCCCATACCTGCAACACTATGCGGTCCCACCAGTCTGTGCTTGTTTTCCGGGCCCAGAATTGGCGTTCCACTGTATGAACCAGCCCTACTGCCACCATGATGTCCAAGTTGCCACATTTCAGAGTAACAGCCATGTTAGTCTGTATTCGCAAAAAGAAAAGGAGTACTTGTGGCACCTTAGAGACTAACCAATTTATTTGAGCATGAGCTTTCGTGAGCTACAGCTCACTTCATCGGATGCATACCGTGGAAACTGCAAAAGACATTATATACACACAGAGACCGTGAAACAATACCTCCTCCCACCCCACTGTCCTGCTGGTAATAGCTTATCTAAAGTGATCATCAAGTTGGGCCATTTCCAGCACAAATCCAGGTTTTCTCACGCTCCCCCCCCCCCAAAACTCACTCTCCTGCTGATAATAGCCCATCCAAAGTGACCACTCTCTTCATAATGTGTATGATAATCAAGGTGGGCCATTTCCTGCACAAATCCAGGTTCTCTCACTCCCTCACCCCCCTCCAAAAACCACACACACAAACTCACTCTCCTGCTGGTAATAGCTTATCCAAAGTGACCACTCTCCCTACAATGTGCACAATAATCAAGTTGGGCCATTTCAAGCACAAATCCAGGTTTTCTCACCCCCCCACCCCCATACACACACAAACTCACTCTCCTGCTGGTAATAGCTTATCTAAAGTGATCATCAAGTTGGACCATTTCCAGCACAAATCCAGGTTTTCTCACCCTCCGCCCCCCCCCCAAACTCACTCTCCTGCTGGTAATAACTTATCCAAAGTGACCACTCTCCTCACAATGTGTATGATAATCAAGGTGGGCCATTTCCAGCACAAATCCAGGTTTTCTCACCCCCCCACCCCCATACACACACAAACTCACTCTCCTGCTGGTAACAGCTCATCCAAAGTGACCACTCTCCCTACAATGTGCATGGTAATCAAGGTGGGCCATTTCCAGCACAAATCCAGGCTTTCTCACACACACACACACACAAACTCACTCTCCTGCTGGCAATAGCTCATCCAAACTGACCACTCTCCAAGTTTAAATCCAAGTTTAACCAGAACGTCTGGGGGGGAGGAAAAAACAAGGGGAAATAGGCTACCTTGCATCATGACTTAGCTATTCCCAGTCTCTATTTAAGCCTAAATTAATAGTATCCAATTTGCAAATGAATTCCAATTCAGCAGTTTCTCGCTGGAGTCTGGATTTGAAGTTTTTTTGTTGTAAGATAGCGACCTTCATGTCTGTGATTGCGTGACCAGAGAGACTGAAGTGTTCTCCGACTGGTTTATGAATGTTATAATTCTTGACATCTGATTTGTGTCCATTTATTCTTTTACGTAGAGACTGTCCAGTTTGACCAATGTAAATGGCAGAGGGGCATTGCTGGCACATGATGGCATATATCACATTGGTGGATGTGCAGGTGAACAAGCCTCTGATAGTGTGGCTGATGTTATTAGGCCCTGTGATGGTGTCCAGTGAATAGATATGTGGGCACAGTTGGCAACGGGCTTTGTTGCAAGGATAGGTTCCTGGGTTAGTGGTTCTGTTGTGTGGTATGTGGTTGTTGGTGAGTATTTGCTTCAGGTTGCGGGGCTGTCTGTAAGCAAGGACTGGCCTGTCTCCCAAGATTTGTGAGAGTGTTGGGTCATCCTTTAGTCCATGCTTTCAGGAACACCTGTGTCCATGTCCTCATCACAATCTTCCTCGTGCTGGTGTCTCTTAGTCTGGTTCTGCACATACTCCACGATAATGTGCGAGGTGTTTACAATGCTCACAACAGCAGCAGTGAGCTGAGCAGGCTCCATTCTTGCTGTGGTATGGCGTCCGCACGGATAACCCAGGAAAAAAGGAGCAAAACGATTGTCTACTGTTGCTTTCATGGAGGGAGGGTCGACTCACGACAGGTACCCAAAACCACCCTCAACAATGTTTTTGCCCCATCAGGCATTGGGAGCTTAACCCAAAATTCCAATGGGCAGCGGAGACTGCGTGAACTGTGGGATAGCTACCCACAGTACACTGCTCCGTATGTCAATGCTAGCCATGGTATTGAGGACATACTCCACCGACTTAATGCGCTTCATGGGGACATACACAATCGACTGTATAAAATCGATTTCTAAAGATCGACTTCTATAAAATCGACCTAATTTTGTAATGTAGACATACCCTTAGGTGCTTAGCATTCAGGAAAAACAAGAGCCATAACCCATCCCCTCCTCACTGCTCAACAAAGCTGGCCCACACAAACAGAGTCCGCACTGAACCCTGGAAATGCTATAGCGGGGGCCACTTTGACCCACACATCCCCAGCATCCCTGGGGGAATTCCACCTGTCTAAGGGAGCTGCTGCTGCTGAGCAGTGCTTTTCACACCCCTATATTTCAGGGGCACAATGTAGGTATAACTCAGCCCTTTGTGTTTTGTTTTTAAAGTCTGTCCTGTTATGTCCATTTAGTTTCCAAAAGTAGTTTCTCATTCCTTCTATGTTACCTAGAAAACAATGAGACAGTGCTGTCTAGTCGTTAGGACAGGTCACGAGGACTCAGAAATCCTAGATTCTATTCCTGGCTCTGCCACTGATTTTTATGGTTTCAGACAAACTGCACGTTTCAGTTTACCCATCTGTGCAATGGGTATCATCAGAAGGGTGTCATAAAGCTTAATAAGACCCTCTTAAGCATGAAATCCTCAGATGTAAGGTATTATAAAAGTTCCAACCATTTTATTAACAAACAGAGTAGAGGGTGGTTTGATTTTGCTCACTGATTTTAGTTTTTCAGGTTCAACTTTGTTACAGTACATTCGTTGGGTTCAAAAAGTAGTCAAAAGGCAGGAAACAGATGGTAATAGTACTACTGTATTGCACTTCTTCACACTGAAAAGTAATTAAGAATGGAGACTCCAGCTCCTCCTTATTTTTAAGGAAGAAAAACCCCACGGCGGTGAAAGTAAGGCTTTCAAGAAAGAATGGCTATTCCAATGTAAAGAACTGCAAACAAGGAATGAACAATAGGTTCAGATACAATATATAAATACTGTGGTGGCATGCTTTAGTTAACTCATTATCAGAAGATAACATTATGTGCCAGGGTTTCTTTTAAAATGGAGCTCTCTGGCTATCACTGGGCTTCGTGACACATCACATGGTATGCTACACTGGCCAAGCTAGCGACGTGTGGCACCACTGCAGGGAGATCACAAACGCAGATAGCTATAGAATAATTAACTTGGGTGCAAACAAGAAAAGCTGCTAAGTCCTGTATCTTAACCTGGCTTGAGAATTACTATTGAATGTGCCAGTTCCAAACTACAAGTATGAGAGTAATGCAGGGTCACCAAAGATGCAAATTAGGGTCAGATTAGTCAGAACTACAGTTAATTTCCCAGATCTGGATATATGCATCTGAAAACATGGCTATCCAGACGGAAAGGCTACACCATATCTTTTTGGCATCATGGTACAGAAGATAAAAATATTATCCCAGAACAAGGAAAACAAGAAGACAGTATCTCAGGTCTACTATTAACCTTGTGACTTTTGCAAATATCTCACAATCCACTATTCTCAATGCAAAATTAAATAAATCTTGCCTGAAGTCCTATACACTCAAAAGAACTTCCTTGGTGAGAACTTGATGAGCATGAAGATTGTGCTTGTTGATTTCAAACATCTTTCCATTGTTCAAATCTGGATGCTCCAATGAGATGTCCAAATCCCATATCTGGGACACTCAAAAAAGCACTAATAAATTTGCCCTTCAATATGGCGGGGGGGTGGGGGTGGGGAGAAGCTCCGGGCACCGAGCCACTTCAGCGGATGGCCCAAGCAACAGAAGGCTTTCGTTCGAACAGTTTTGATTTTTAGCGTGGCTGCAAATCAAAAATGTGGCCTTGTCCTTCCCTCCTCCCCCACCCGACTGGGCTACCTTGTCAGTTATCTCACTTTTTTTTTAATTAATAAAGAAAGAATGCATGGTTTCAAAACGATAGTTACTTTATTTCCTTTGCCAGCTGTGATTGAAGGGGGGAGAGTGGTTGGCTTACAGGGAATTAAAATCAACAAAGGGGATGGGTTTGCAGCAACGAGAAACACATACAACTGTCACACCGAAGCCTGGCCAGTCATGAAACTGGTTTTCAAAGCCTTTCTGATGCACAGCGCGCCTAGCTGTGCTCTTCTAATCGCCCTGGTGTCTGTCTGCTCAAAATCGGCCACCAAGCGATTTGCCTCAACCTGCCACCCCACCATAAACTTCTCCTCCTTACTCTAACAGATATTATGGACCACACAGCAAGCAGCAATAACAATGAAAATGTTGGTTGCACTGAGGTTTAACCTAGTCAATAAACAGCATCAGCTAGCTTTTAAACGTCCAAAGGCACATTCTACCACCATTCTGCGCTTCCTCAGCCTATAGTTAAACTGCTCCTTACTACTGTCCAGGCTGCCTGTGTACGGCTTCATGAGCCATGGGAGCATGGGGTAGGCCGGGTCCCCAAGGATAACTATGGGCATTTCTTCATCCCAAGGGTAATTTTCTGGACTGGGAAGTATGTCCCTTCTTGCAGCTGCTCGAACAGCACTGAGTTCCTAAAGATGCGAGCGTCATGCAACTTTCCCGGCCATCCCATAGTGATGTCAGTGAAACGTCCCTTGTGATCCACCAGTGCTTGAAGCACCATTGAGAAGTACCCCTTGACGTTTCTGTACTGTTGGCAAATGGTCCGGTGCCAAGATAGGGATATGCGTTCCAACTATCGCCCCACCACAATTAGGGAAACCCATTGCAGCAAAGCCATCCACTATAAGCTGCACATTTCCCGGAGTCACTATCCTTGCTAGTAGAAGGTCAGTGATTGCATTGGCTACTGGGATCACAGCAGCCCCCACAGTACATTTGACCACTCCAAATTGATTCCTGACTGACCTGTAGCAGTCCAGCGTTGCAAGCTTTCACTGGGCTATCGCCACTCACTTCTCAACTGTCAGGGCAGCTCTCATCTTGGTATTCCTGTGTTTTAAGGCAGGGGAATGCAACTCACAAAGTTCAAGGAAAGTAGCCTTACGTATGCGAAAGTTTTGCAGCCACTGTGAATCATCCCATACCTGCAACACTATGCGGTCCCACCAGTCTGTGCTTGTTTTCCGGGGCCAGAATCGGCTTTCCACTGTATCAACCTGCCCCACTGCCGCCATGATGTGCCAATTGCCACATCCCATGCTTTCAGGAACATCTGTGTCCATGTCCTCCTCACAATCGTCCTCACGCTGGCAGCTCCTAGCCAGGTTCTGCACATACTGCAGGATAATGCGCAAGGTGTTTACAATGCTCACAACAGCAGCAGTGAGCTGAGTGGCTCCATGCTTGCTGTGCTATGGCATCTGCACGTGTAACCCAAGAGGCGCAAGACGATTGTCTGCCATCGCTTTCACGAAGGGTGGGAGGGAGGGAGGGAGGGAGGGAGGGGAGACTGACGACATGTACCCAAAACCACCCGTGACAATGTTTTTGCCCCATCAGGCATTGGGAGCTTAACCCAGAATTCCAATGCGCAGAGGAGACTGCGGGATAGCTACCCACAGTGCACTGCTCCATGAGTCGATGCTCACCACGGTATTGAGGACGCACTCCGCCGACTTAATGTGCTTAGTGGGGACATACACAATTGACTGTATAAAATCTCTTTCTAAAAATCAACTTCTATAAAATCAACCTAATTTCGTAGTGTAAACATACCCTTAGTTGTCAATGTTTTTGAACGAAAGAGAGCAAGTCGTAATGCAGCTATGCAGATTAAATAAAATACTGTATATTTACTATTAGTGAACTTTAGTCATACTTCTCAGTATGCACATGTTCATGACTAGAACAATCATGGTTAATTAGGAATTCTGTATAATTTGTCCTCCTTTTGTGCTTAATTATATATAGCAATAAACAAATACAAAGCTGTAACATATACAAATACATTACAACAGTTTTGTGACTTGGTCTATTTAGTTGTCAACTTCAACTGCTGACTGTATTATGTATAACTCAAACAGGTAATTTTAGCTCTTAAGCAAGTCTTTTATGCTGTAAATCATTAGTAGAATTAACAATATAAATTAAGGTGATGTATGCTTTCCTGCTGCTCAGCTGTGTTACTGAATTACATTTACAAAATGTTACAAAGTGTTACAAAATTTCATTTATTTTTCCATAATACTGATCATCCAAGTCACACTCATTTGGAGGAAGGCATATTTATTTTGATAGGTTTTGAGAGCCGTTTTTAATTATATTACATCATTTAATGCAGGGTTGAAAGTTCATTATCCAACATGAAAGTAGTTTATTCTCTAAACTCCATGACTTTAAGAGGATATAGGGAAAAGTTAAGATAAACAACAAAAAGAAATGAAATGTTCATATATATATATGAACACATACATATCCTGAGGGCTAGCTGGCTCAGGGAATTGCTAATGGAATTCAGAGCTTTTTACTTCTCAGTCACTGGGGCTTCATGACAGCCAAAGTCAGTAATAACTGAAAGCTGTTACTACAACCAAAGGTGTTGGCCTATGTGAAATCTGTTTGTTGGTCCAAGTCCTGTTCCTCGTGGAAAAGGTCTATTTTCTTAAAAAAAAATCATACTGTTGGAACTCTTGCAGGCAGTCTAAGCAGAGGCTGAGGCCTGAATGGGCAGAGAATGCATTTCAGAGTTCTTTTCAGAGAAGGTTTGAGGCACACTACCACAGGGATTTATGTGTAATAGAGTTGGTGGCTGTAGTTTAGCTACAAGTGGGTGGTAAAGCATTTCAGTAAAGTATTTGATACTGTATTAAAAAATGTGTCATGAGAACATAATCCGAATTTGTTGGGATGGTAGTTCTGTCATGAAGATTGAAAACTGGTTGAAATAAAGAGTTAAAAAAAGACAGTGTATTGGCTAAGTGAGGTGCCTAGCAGTATGTGGCAAAGGTCAGTGTTACAAGGTCCAGTCTTATTTAATCTCCTCCCCACTAGTCTAGAAGAGGAAGAAAATAACATGTTAATGAAATTTGCAATTGCTACTAGAGGTGCAATGCTGCTGAAGAGAGAGAAATAATACAGAGAGACAAAATAAAAACAAAAATAAAATGAAATTCAAGTGAAAAAGCCAAAAGGGATGGGGGGCGGGGGAGAAGAGCTTGCCATTTGCCCGGTTGTGGTAAAAATTAGCTCCTTAGGAAGGAAGTGATTACTACTGCTATGTAATATTGCTGTCAAAGGAGACCATCTAGGCAGCTATGACACAAGAAAGGGTTGGGGCCAACCAGATGCGTTCTTATGCAACAACTTCAGCAGGCCCTGGGTCCAGTGCAGACACGAGACAACCAACTGCTGTAGACTAGTGGAGATATTTTGCAGTAGAATGATTTATGTGCAAAGATTCAAAGAGCTAAACATTATATCTTGGCTAAGAAATGAATTAGAGAGGTTAAGCATAGAACACATAAGCCTTTTCAAACATTCAAAGTGAATCAACACAGAGTTGATTAAGTATTACTGAACATAGTACAAAAGGGAATATCCCTGGGGCTGCTCTAATATATGCTGGGTCACTGTGGAACTCAAAGGCCATCCAGCAGCCAGGGACTGAAGGATAAGAGAACAACCCTGAACATACTCCTGCACTTCACCAGGACTTGCAATAGAAGGGGGGATGGCAGCCAGCTACAGCAATTCTACTTCAGTTGGGGGAATCCTCCAACAGATTTGGTGGCTTCGTGGTCACTTTGAACTGCCAGATCAGAACAAATGAGAGAATCTGGAATTCTGGATTATCTTTAATTAAAATGAAGACATTACCTCAAATCCCTTAGAATACTATCGTTGTGTCCTAAAACAGCTACAGGTTTTTTCATTTAACCACAGTCTTCCCTTAAGTGTGTCTCCTCCTGGTATCTATTTTCTATTCTATACAGGTTCTCATACCATGCTCATACTGTAGGATCCAAGTGCCTTCCAATAGCGCATTACACATCTGTCACAAGTTGTTTGTTCTGTCGTCCTCTCCCCAGAGGGAGATATATATGCAGTGGACTCTCTTAGTTTGGTAGGTCGGGTTTCATTTTTTAGTTTGGGTTTTTGGTTCTTTGTTTTTTTTTTTAAATATAAATATACCAGTTGTTCTGTGTTTATATTAGAGAAGGCGCATGGTCAAAGAAATGCTGCTTGCATTTGGAGTGGAAAATAGCAAGGTTTGTGATGGTCTGTAGTTGTTGGGGGAGTTCATTACCACATTGGGAAATGCAGAAAAGTTTACAGTGAAAGAGATTTCACAGAGGGCCGACACTGCAAGGTTCTGAGCCCCTTCTTCTTCCGGCAGCGCTTAGCACACTGAAGGATGATACTCATAATGTACAAGTTGAAATGGTATCTGTCATAGCTCATGTGTGCATGGCATTGGATAGTTGTCTGGGCGAGTTACAGCATTTAGCTTACAATAGTCCACATAAAAGTGTATTTTCCCATCTGGTTTGGGAACTAGAACCACTGGAGATACCCATGCACTTTCAGAGGAGTGGATTACACCTATCTGTAGCATGTTCTGGATCTCCCATTCTATAGCAGTTTTGGCTTGAGGAGCCACCTGGTAAGGTTAGACTCTAATTGTGCGAGCATTACCTGTGTCAATGGACTGGTATGCCCGTTCAGTCTGTCCTGGGGTGGCTGAGAACATCAGTGTTAAGCTAGTGCACAGCTCCTTGATCTGCTGTCGCTGCATACGTTCGAGGGTCATGGAGAGATTCACCTCTTCCATGTCACCATCACTTTTTCCTTCATAGTAGACACCTTCAGGCCACTCAGCGTCATCTCCTCCCTGGGCTGCAAACTGAAGAACCTTTAACTTTCTGGAATAGAAGGGCTTTAGAGAATTAACATGGTACACTTTAGGCTTTAGGTGGAAGATGCTATGAGATAGTTAACAGCTCCCAGGTGCTCTTGGACCGTGAATGGCCTTTCCCATGAAGCTTCCATCTTATGGGCCTGGAGCGCCTTCAAGACCATGACCTGGTCCCCTACTTTGAAGGAACGCCCTTTGGCATGTTTAACATACCAGGCCTTTTGTTCTTCCTGAGCATCTTTTAGGTTTTCTCTAGCAAGGGCTAAAGAGTCTTGCAGGGTGTTTTGCAGGTTGTTTACAAAGTCCAGAATGTTAGTTCCTGGAGAAGGCATAAACCTCTCCTATTGCTGCTTCACCAACTGTAATGGCCCCTTAACCTTGCGGCCATACACAAGTTCAAATGGTGGTACAGCCCTGTAGGCAAAGAGCAACTGCTGAAACACTAGGTTCCAATCGTTGGAGTCCTCATTTATGAATTTACTAACATGGCCCCCAAAGTTCCATTAAACTTTTCCACCTGCCCATTTGTTTGATGGTAGTAAGGGGTGGCAACCAAGTGATTCACCGCATGAGCTTCCCAAACGCTTTTCATGATCCCTGCCATGAAATTAGTTCCCGAATTCATAATGATGTCGGAGGGCCAAACTACCCAAGCAAAAATGTCTGTTAATGCCTCGCACACACTTTTAGCCCTGTGTTGCTTAGCGCTACTGCTTCGGCCATCGCATGGCAAAATCTATGAAAGTCAGTAAGTACTGCTTTCCTCTGGGTGTCTTTTTCAGGAAAGGATCCAGAATATCCACAGCTACTTGCTGAAATGGAACCTCCATTATGGGGAGTGGCTGGAGAGGGGCTATGACCTTTCCCACTCTTTGGTACACCTCACAAGAGCGGACATAGGAAGAAACGTCCTTGCCCATTCCCTCCCAGTAGAATGATCTCCCCAAACAGTCTTTGGTCCTGTTCACCCTAGTATGGCCACTAGGATGATCGTGGGCTAAGCTCAAGAGCTTTACCCGGTACTTAGTTGGAACTACCAACTGTCTTCGAGGATGCCCGTCGTCCTGGTGCCCACCAGAAAGAGTTTCCTTGTATAAAAGTCCTCTTTCTACAACAACCGGGATTGATTAGAAGAGCTGAGAGGCGGTGGGTTGCTCCGGCCCGCCGTCCAAGCTCTCTGGAGGCTTTCATCTGCTTCCTGCTCTGCCTGGAACTGTTCCCTTGATGCTGGAGACATCAGTTCCTCACTGGATTGTGGACCTGGGCTTGGCTCCTCTGGAAGCGATGCAGGGGATGGGGCTGTTTCCGTTCTCTGTGAACCGCTTTCCGCTGGTGCACTAGGTTGTAATTTAGGCTCCAGCAGAGCCTCTTGCACAGGTTTAGCTGCTGCTGCCAGTGCAGTCTCGGTGGTGTCCTCTGGTGTTGGGGTTGCAAGTGCTGGATTCAGTGCTGGCAATGGTTCTGGTGCTGGTGCTCTGTCAGTTCCGGTTTTGGGACAGGCTCTGGGTGAGTCTCTGCGACTGGATCCACTACATCTGTCACAGACATTGGCATGGGGTCCAGTTCCTCCACCTCAGTCTGGGTCTCTGGTAACACAGACGGGGCCCTTGTAGAAGGCTCAGGAACAGAGCTAGGTGTGAAGGCTTGCTTAGCCTGGTGTGGGTGACCATTCCCACCCTCTTGGCTACCTTCACATGGCTGGCCAAGTCTTCCCCCAGCATAGGAATGGGATAATCATCATAGACTGCAAAAGTCCACATTCCTGACCAGCCCTTGTACTGGACAGGCAACTTGGCTGTAGGCAAGTCAAAAGAGTTTGACTTGAAGGATTGAATCGTCACTTGGGCCTCTGGGTTGATGAATTTGGGGTCCACTAAGGATTGGTGGATAGCTGACACCTGTGCTCCAGTGTCCCTTCATGCGATAACCTTCTTTCCGCCCACACTCATAGTTTCCCTTCGCTCTGAGGGTACCTGGGAGGCTTCTGAGCCTGAGGACCTTTGGTGTGACCCTGGTGCAATGAACTGCAATTTGCTGGGGTCCATGGGGCAGTTGGCCTTTACATGCCCCAGCTCGTTACATCTAAAACATCACCCAGCTGACTGGTCACTGGGGTGAGGTGGGTTGCTGAAGAATGGTGTGGTGGGACGATAAGATGTCTGGGATTTTCTTTGGGGTGTAGGTGGGGCCTTGGGCTGCCCCTGGTGGTATGGTATGGTCTCGGGGTGTCCTTTCTGGTATCCGCCCAAACTGCAACCAGGGTTGTTCCTCTCTGCTACCTCCACCCGTTTTGTTCCAATTTGCCCCGCCTCTCTGGTGGTCTGGGACTGCTTGTATTGATCAGCATAAGACGCAAGACTTTCTGCTGAGTCCATTTTCTTATCTCATAAACACTGTTTTACATCATCATTGGTCATAGTCAGGAACTGCTCCTGTACAACCAAATCACATATTCCTTCAAAGCTAGTTACGCCCCTTCCTTTGACCCATTTATCTAACAGATCTTTCATCTGGTTTACATAAGCCACATTACTAAGTCCCTCTCTTAAGGGCTCTAAATTTTACTCTGTAAGTTTCAGGTGTAATTTGAAATTGTTTTAAAACCAAATCCTTAAATTTACCATAGTCAGAAGCATCCTCAATAGGCATCTTGTTGAATATGTCCAGAGCTCTTCCAGTCAATTTTGCTGTACCCAGTCAATTAGGTCATTTTTGGATCTTCAGGAATTCCATGGAGCATGCACAGTCTCTCAAAGGTGAGGAAATATTCAGCAATATCACTGGATTCCTTATACTGTGGACATAGTTGCTCCCATTTGTGGATTTTTGGGGAAATGGAGCCAGCTGCTGAAGGGTTCCGTCGTTTCCACTCCACCACCTTCAGTTCATGCTTCCTCTCTCTTTCCCTCTTCTTCTGAGCATGCTGCCTCTCTCTTTCCTTCTCCTCCAGTTCATGCTGCCTCTCTTTTTCCCTCTCTTCCTTAGCAGCTTTCTCTCTGGCCACTTGTGCAACAATTTCCATCTGTTTGAATTCCAGTTGTCTTTCATGTTCCTTCTTTCTTTCCTCAGCTTCCAATCTGGCTAATTCCATTTTTTTCTGGACCTCGCTTTCTGTCATGTTTGCTAACCTTCCTGACCTTACCGCAGCCTAGCCCGAGAGCTAGAAAAGAAAAAAAAAACAGCCTGTGAATTCTCTTGCTATAGCTTAACTCCTCTGCCATTAGGCAAAGAAAAAAAAAACCTCCAGCTGCTCTCAGCTTTAAAAAAAAGTGTCCTTTAAAAAAAAAACCTCCCTGGTTTTCAAGTAGCTAAAAGGAAAAAAATGTGTCCTTTTTAAAATCCTGAGGTCTGTGCTTCTGGTTCAAAATGATCCCACCGCGCTGCCACCACATCAGGGTTCCCTCCCCAGTCTGAACTCTGGGGTACAGATGTGGGGACCCGCATGAAAGACCCCCTAAACTTATAAGTACCAGCTTAGGTTAAAAACTTCCCCAAGGAGCTAATCCCTTCATTGTCCTTGGACTGCAGCCACCACCAAGTGATTTAGACAAAGATTCAGGAAAAAGACCACTTGGAGTCCCTATTTCCCCAAAATATGCCCCCCCAACCCCTTCACCCCCTTTCCTGGGGAGGCTTGAGAATAATATACCAACCAATTGCCTTTAATAAAAGTACAGACCAGACCCTTTATCTTTAGGACACTAAAACCAATCAGATTCTTAAAAGAAGAACTTTATTATAATGAAAAAAGTAAAAGAATCACACCTGCAAAATCAGGATGGAAGGTAACTTTACAGGGTAATAAAAGATTTAAAACACAGAGGACTGCCCTCTGGACACAACTTCACAGTTCCAAAAAATAGGAATAAAACTACCTCTTAGCATAGGGAAAATTTACAAGCTAAAACAAAAGATACTCTAATGCATTTCCTTGCCTTTACTTACAATTTCTGTAATTTTAGATGTACCATTTCAGGTATCTTTTTAGGAGCTGGTTTACCTGCTTGGTCTCTCTCTTTGTCCCGAGAGGGAACAAAACAAAGAGAGCACAAACAAAACCTCTCCCCACCCCCAGATTTGAAAGTATCTTCTTTCCCCCCTTATTGGTCCTTTTGGTCAGGTGCCAACCAGGTTATTTGATTTTCTTAATTCCTTACAGGTAAAATAAAGTCTGTACCTCTGGCCAGAAGGGATTTTATGTTACTGCATACATAAAGGTTGTTACCCTTCCCTTTTATATTTATGACAGTATCCACAAAGATTCTTATCTTCAAATGACCAAATCACTTGGGAGCAATGTATTCCTGCAACCATGTGTTAGACAGACTATGGATTCAGTGCTGCCTACAAATATGCAGCTCTACACCAACTTTGTAAAGAAATCATTCCTGTGCTTGTGAACCCATTCTTACATGATTTTTCAGCTCAGAGATCTTCAAGTGAAGAGGAAACAACTGCACGTGAGTTTATTTTATGCTACTACGTATCTTCAGGCAGGACCAAGACCTATAATTTAAGGAGAAATTCATAAAAGGGTGATTTACCTGTCCGACATTCACAAAACGTACACATTCCAGCCACGTATTCAGGAATCCTTGCCCACACTGAGCACACTCTTGTTTTTTGGAAAGTATATTGCATGCTTCCAAGTTCTTCTTTACTGCAGTATGTAGAATGGAGTCCTCTTTGGTTAACTGACTGAAAATAAATCTTGCCGCTATTTCCTGGATAATTTAACAGATACAGAATACAACTCTTGAAATATTTTCACAATATGTGGTATTAGGTCAAAATAAATACTATTTTGCCACCTAAAACTTTGAATGATGACTAATCCCAACACTGGAAATCATGTTATGCACCTAAATACCAATTAGCAGTTAGAACAATGGTGAACTACGTGTACTGCTGCTGCCATTAATTGCACTGTCCATAATGTCATTGCCACTGCAGCTTTGCCATTGCTATTCAGTTCATTAACTCTGTGCTGCTCAGTCAATTTGCTGCCACCTGAACTTGTCTTCACATTTCTCACTTTCTCCCTCTCCCCTTTTCATCTTTTTCTTCTTTCCCACACCACAAATCCCTCCTACATCCTGCTGTGTTCTCACATGCATGACCCTTGCACCTCCATTAGCACGGTCAGTCACTTTTGCACAAAAAGGAATTAAGGAATTTTTTTAAAAAATTACTATGATTATTTTTAAAAAATTGTTTATAAACAGCAAAGAAAATCTATAAAAAACGCCCCCACTAGAGCCATCAAGCAATTGCTTCATCTTATTTACATTGCTCTTGTCCTCTGTTTTCCTAGCTTCCTCCCTTCCCCCAAATCCCTTTGTCATCATGATTATTTTAAAATTTAGATTGCACATTTTTCTGGGCAAGGACTGTCTTATTGTTCCACACATGGTCATGCACATCTATGGCACTGTATAAGTCACCACTTAACTGACTATATTTTTTATTGTCTACATTCATCACCTAATATTCAACTTAAATGTAATGGATATGTTATATGCTTAAAATACTTCCTAAATTTTGTTCAAGTATTGCATTCTTAGACTAATGCAGCAATCCGGACGTAGGCAGAACTCTCACTGAATTTCAGTGGGGATTCTGGTGGAGCAAAGTGTACTAGAGCAAGCTTTAAATCATTACTTTGTTCATATACTGCTCAGCCTAAAAGGACTTTCCAGATACTCATATACAAGTGTATCAAAGAAGAAATCTGACCAAAACTACAGCATATTTGTCCTGTGCAGATATTAACGTGGACTTGAAAATCTAACTGGCCAGTCCTCATAAGATCATTCTCTTTATAGCTGTGCCTTTAAGACAAAGTACACTTGTTTCTTTTCCAAGAAATAGACTTCTATAAAATTCTTATACAACTTGATTTTAATGTAACTTGTAATTTCCCAACTATTCATGCATCATTAATATTCTTAGTGTCACTGAATGGACGGCATATATGACTTTTCAGCACCATCTCATAAAATCATGAGTTTTAGGGACACGAGCATTTCAATCCATCCTTATGAAGAGGAAGTACAATTCAATGTATTAGAATCCTGATAATCGACAAGCAAAATGAGCATTATCAAGAGATAATGTATTCTGAGAATACATGGCCTCCCTCCCTCTGTTTCAGATTTAGTATTTGAGAAAGCTGGATTTTGGAAAATTATGGTTATTTTATGAATGGACTAAAACTATCTTAAGACTTCTTTAGACTACAGGTCCCCTAGTGGGCACAGAGGAACCTTCGGGGGTACGCAGCGGGGCTTGGGCTAGCCTCCACGGGTGGTGGAAGGAAGTGCCACCCAACCCCTCTCCGCTCCCAGCTCTGCTCCGGTTTTGCTCTCAGCCACGTCCCCGGCTCCTGGCCCGCCCCAGTCTCGGCGTGGGTCCGCTCCCATCCCCACCCTTGGATCTGTCCCCAACCCCACTCCCAGCCCCAGTTGTGGCCCCAGCCTCAGCTTCTTTGCCCCCTGAGCTGCAGCCCTGCTGCCAGCCCTGGCTGGCACCAACAGGAGTAAGGAGAGGCACAAGTTTGGGGACAACTGCAGTATAACGAAGGCTGGTGAAAGCCAGAGAGTAATTTAAATGTGGCTGGCAAGCTGCAGTTACTCGCAAACACTTAGGGTGTGGCTTGCATGCTGGAAGGCTGTTTGTGAGCAGCCCACGTGGGAATTCCCTCACCAAAGCATCATAAGGCAGCCAAGGTTGCAGGGTAAGGGTGGCACAGCTACTCAATAGTCTAGATTGTTCAAGTCCTTGAAACTTTTACTGAAGTTAATCATCGCAGCTTAATTACTTTGATTTATAGGCCTTTGTTAATGTTCTGTTAGTCTTTGAAATCCTTGACGATGAAGATTATTTTGCTACTAAACTGAAAGGGTAAGCTAATATATTTGTAGTGTAACTCTTCTGCCAGGTGGAGTTGGCAGTCCCAAGGTCTGGGTTCAATATCTAGCAGTTCCTCTTAACAATACAAAACAGAACTGGCTCCAGAACCCACCCTGTAATCTGGGAAAATTTACCACCACCCTGGATGCCTCTAAGAGGCAATACTTCCCCTCTCGCAAACACTGAGTCTGGGTATAACAAAAGAAAACTTTTAATAAAAAGGGAAAAGGAACCTGGCATTAATTTGGGAAAACACCACAACCACAATTCAAAGGCACGTGACCATGAACAAACACCCACCCCAAAGTATATTGGGCTGTGTCCTTTGCCTCAGTTTCTCATCTTGTGGTGTAAAAGTCCAACAAATGTTCCTTTAATCTGCCATTGCGCTCTCCCTCCACGGCACCCCGCTCACAGTTGCTGTCCTTGGTCAGCAAAGGCCCAGAGTTCAGAGGGTGAGTTCACCTCCCTCCCGGGGGGCCAGTGTCAAGCAATGACTGAGCTGCTGCTGCCGCCTCTGCAACTGACTCACAGTTGCCGCCATTCACTCTGTCACTGCTGCTGCCACTCTTTACTGGCTCCACCAGTTAACCCAGCTGTCAGTGATTTCAGCAGGCAGTGGTGAACCTCACTGCAGGATGGGTTGTCTCTTTCACCGCAACACTGTCCCTCACCAGCTCTAAGGTTCAGCAGCTAGACCTGATTATCAGTGATTTCAGGTCTACTAATCACTTAACAAAACAAAAACTCTCAATTGAGTCTAATCCATTCTACCTTTTGTTGGGATTCCCTCCAAGACCTTTTCCACTTGGTTTAGCCAGAACACATTGTCCAGTTCTGGGAGAACACTTTATCCAGTTCTCTGGGATCCAAAATTTTCAGTTCAACTCAAGATTTCATTACTCAGGTTCCTTTATTTGGCATACAGCAAGGCTACACTGAGTTGATCAGACTCAAGCATAAGGGGGTGGGTATAGGCCATACCACACATCCAAAATTAAACAGAAAACCTCTTCCTTTATATACATTTACACACGATATTGCATTTGCTATACATTACATCACATCATTTTGGATTGGATTGGTTACTTTGCAGGAACCAATCCCTGTATAGCATGTTTTGTCCATATGCTGTTCATGTGGAACCTGCTCTTTATATTCCACGTTTATCTTGTCCATTATGCCTATCAGGTTGCTACTGCTTATCTTAGCTAGAACAGACATTTTGACTCCAGCATACTGCTTGTCTCGCCCCTATTTACAACTTAACCTTCCATTCACCTTCACTATCAAGCCTACTAAGAAATGAGGCAAGTTACTTATGACAAGACAGGCCTACACCTTTAAAAGTGAAGAGGGGGGGACAGTCAAATGATGCCTACAACTCTTTAGGCAGAGCCTACACCACCAGATACAAACACCTGTCCTCACTTCCCTGCCTTTCACTGGGATTTGGCATTCCTATCCCCTTCTTAGCTAGTGAGGTTTAGTTGAGAGTGACCCCCTCAATCAGAGCAGGCTAAGTACAGTTCTGCTGCCCTTTACTCAAACAATCAGGATAACAACATTCCATTACCCCTACACTCAGTACTAAAAGTGATTTGTAACCCACCACCAGCCACAACTGATCATTTTGGCAGAGCAGTTCCCTCTGTTGCACACCTAGGCAGAGTAGTTGTGTTTATGCAAATACAGTCTGTTCCTGAAGTCTTTTCCCCAAGCTCATCACTAGGTGTCACAGGAGAGCTCATTCAGACCCTGCTTACAATAGCAATTTTATAAAAGCTACAAAAAACAGTCGTCTGCTGCAACTCAGAAGCCCAGCTTATTCTTGATATATCCTCCACTAGACTTTTTTTTAAAGTTAACATTTTCACATAAGTAATCTTAGTAAGTTTCCAAGAGATAAACAATTACTCTTTTTGGCTAGTGCATTGCAATGCTTTCTTTATATAACAATTAATATTTGTATTACTAAATATATTCCTAAATTTCCTTATTAAGACCAAGGGAGACCTCATGTACAAAAAAAAGAATATGCAAATATATCATATTGAGCAGAGGCCATCATGACAATGGTATTATAGTCTTCCTGCTGGCATATGGCTGCAGGGAATGGAGAGGAGAGTATAAAAGGAAGGAGAAACTGGGTCAAAGAGGAACTTGGAAGGTTGTGTCCTCTCCCCTCCTGGCTGGTTAAAGCAGAAAAAGCCTATGGGAATTACTGCACATTGTTTCTCAGTTGATATTGTTTTGTGGACAATAACACATGCCCGGAGGAAAGGATCTTCAAAGACTAATGACTGAAGCTTTATTTCTCTTCCGTGCGTGGTGAAACCATTACCACCTCTGGAAGCCTGACTTGCTCATCTGTGGTTCTATTCCTTGGGAGCTATGATCAGTGGCACCCAGGGACCAGACAGCCTTCTTAGAACAATGTATTGTTTATTTATAACGAAAGCATTTCAGAGAAAAAGATCTTAAAACAATAAACAGTCTAGACACATGACATCTCCCTAAGGCTTACCATTCCGTGGAAGCTTGGGAAGGCCCCAAGCCTTCAGACATGCCTGCAAGGACCTGTCTGTGTCAGTCTGTTCCCAGCAGGAGTCACTCACTGACAACTCCCTCCCTTTTTCCACGTTTTTTAAATGTGTAATATTCATTTGATCTCTAGGCTCCAGCACTGGCAAAACAGCCATGTGACTTTGACAGAAAGTAGCATCTTCAGTCCTAATAGCTCAACCATTGTCTTGTAATAGCCCACAAGTGTTTGTTGAGGCTACTTCTCTAGTGCTTCCTGCTCATTTTTCCAACAGCCTCTATTAAACTAAACCAATATATTCATATGGGAAAACTCAATAACCCAATACAGCTACATAGTGATTCACTCACTAAGTACTTCACATACAGTTACTGTATGTACATCATACAATTATTACTAGGGCTGTCAAGCGATTAAAAAAATTAATCACAATTAATCATTTGATTAATCACACTGTTAACCATTAATAGAATAGGATTTACTTAAATATTTTGAGGTGTCTTCTACATTTTCAAATATATTGATTTCAATTACAACACAGAATACAAAGTGTACAGTGCTCACTTTATATTTATTTTTGATTACAAGTTTTTGCATTGTAAAAAAACAAAAGAAAAAGTATTTTTCAGTTCACCTACTACAAGTACTGTAGTGCAATTGATTTATCATGAAATTTGAACTTACAAATATAGAATTATGTACCAAAAAAACTGCATTCAAAAACAAAACAATGTAAAATTTAGGAGCCTACAAGTCCACTCAGTCCAACTTCTTGTTCAGCCAATCGCTCAGACAAACAAGTTTGTTTACGTTTGTAGGAGATAGTGCTGTCCGCTTCTTGTTTACAATGTCACCTGAAAGTGAGAACAGGTGTTTGCATGGCACTGTTGTAGCAGGCATCACAAGATGCACTAAAGATTCATATGTCCCTTCATGCTTCAACCACCATTCCAGGGGACATGGGTCCATGCTGATGACGGGTTCTTCTTGATAACAATCCAAAGCAGTACGGATCGATGCTTGTTCACTTTCATTATCTGAGTCAAATTCACCAGCAGAAGATTGTTTTTCTTTTTTGGTGGTTCAGGGTCAGTAGTTTCCGCATCAGAGTGTTGCTCTTTTAAGACTTCTGTTTAGGATATCTGGCACATAAATACCTTGCAATGCTGGCTACAAAAGTGCCAAGCAAATGCCTGTTCTCACTTTCTGGTGACACTGTAAATAAGAAGAGGGTAGCACTATCTCCTGTAAAGGTAAACAAACTTGTTTGTCTCTTAGTGATTGGCTGAAAAACAAGTAGGACTGAATGGACTTGTAGGCTCCGAAGTTTTACACTGTTTTGTTTTTGAGTGCAGTCATGTAACAAAAATAATCTACATTTGTAAGCTGCATTTTCATAACAGAGATTGCACTGCAGTACTTATATGAGAGGAACTGAAAAATACTATTTATTATCATTTTTACAGCGCAAATATTTATAATCGACAGCCCTAATTATTACATAAAAACCTCAGGTCCACCACAGTTTGCATGAGAAAACAGTAAATTATTAACTTTTACATACTGTAATTAGATAGAAATTAAATTAAGAAATCGACAAATATGTAGGATTGACTGCTCAGTGACACAGCCAAAGAACTCTACAGTTCTATTACCCGGTTCCACTGCAAAGAACCTGCTCTTGTTGGAGGTAAAAACTAGTAAATCTGATCTTACCTACAACAAGAGTATGGATGTAAATCATGTACACGTGTTAGCCTTGAGCATATTGTGCTTTCATCCAAAACAAACTCCTGGCTGTGTAACAGGTACCACTGGGGCCAAATCCCAAGGTCTTGGCTCTGTGTTCATTCAGTTCTTACAAAAGCAAAACTCTCACTGATATCAATAGGAGTTCGCTGGAGTGCATGCCAAGTAAGAACCTCTCCCATCCTTGAGAACAAAAAAGACTGACAATTCATTAAAATTTTAATATGTTCTTGTATTTTAAACAGATTTTACAAATAGCATTTATAACAAGAAGATACTTGTCACAGCATACATCTCTTTGACTTAGATTTAGTACCAACACACTGAAGCTGGCTCAGGGTTATTTACCAGCATTCATAAGCTGCTTAGCACTGCCTTATCTAAGCAGCATAAAAGTATTAAAAATGCAGTTAAGAGCTGCCTAGGGCAATAAGTACTCCAACTTAAACTAGATGTTCTCAAATCTCCTCCCTTGAGCATGATGTCATGTCTCTGTTCTGCTTGATCTTGAGCTGCTAGTTTTGAGTACATCACAAACTTTTCTATTGTTCTGGTTTTAGAGGGGTTATATTGCAAAGAGATGTGCCTTGCAGTGTAACCTGGAGCTGGCATTCTCTGATCTCCTTTAAGTGGGTGTCTTACAGTCCTGGACCTGAGGTGAAGAAGGCTTTGCCTTCTACTTTCTCAAATCTGTATCAAAGTTCTGATAACTGGTGAGGGGTAGCTATAGTGTAAGGTTCCTGAACAAGAAGCAGTCTGAGTTAACCTGGGTGTAGCCTACTGAGGATTTTATACATTAGAACAATGAATTAGACCCAGTAGTGCACAGAGTGCCAGGACAGGTTATGGAGCACTGGCATAGGACCTTTGACTGCATCTACACGAGCATTTTTCAAGAGATCTCATTCCATTGCACTGCTTCCAGTGTACCTCAGAGCAGGTAGAAATGAGTGACAAAAATGCCTGCAGATGGTTTATAGAGTTACTAGTGGTGAAACTGTAACAGTGGTAGTAAAATGGAGAATGATTTCCTGAAGAATGCTAGTAACATAAAACTTCAGAGAAGAGCCACCAAATTGTGTACTACCTGCAACTTTTGTCACTCTCATGTCCATGTTGAGAAAGAATTACAGTACTTTCGCCTGGATCGGTAAAATGTTCATAAGTGCCTAAGTGGAACTTAATTCCCATTTTCAATGAAAATGAATGATGCCTAAGTTGCTTATAAAAATTTTTATCTGAGATGATTAACACATGAACCACTACAGCCAAGTTTTCTTCTGAGAGGAGTGAACAGAATCTGGGTAATGGCTGGAATTAGCAGCTTCAATATCATCCTTCAGCAGCCTTACAATTCCAAAGAAAAAAATAAGCTGACAAAAAGAGATGAATGATGCTGTCACACAGTGAGTTGTACCTGCTATGGATTAAAGCTCAGTATCTTGCCTGCATTTGAGTCAAATAACTAAGGATCATATAACAGCAAACTGGAAGCAGATTTTTAAGGCCAGAAGTGACCATTACGATCATCTACTGTTACTGCCTAAACTGCTATTCCCAGGCTGCCATCATAAAACCCTTGGTCAGGGCAGAATTTTGTTTTATAGCAATACGCAAACGTAAATGGAAGGTTGCTAAGTAAATGCCAATGCCCTCATCTGTTCTCCCTTCAATCTTTTCACCTCCGCCTCTCCTACATTCTTCAGCAGAATAGTTATAATCAGCTATGATCAAACAATCTTATAGACAAAAGAAAATTTGACCAAACCATGTAGTTCATGAAGAATAACCTGAACAGAGATTCAGAAACTGTTTAGAATTGTTAGATTGACAAGAATACTATTCAATCTTTATTTTTATTTTAAATGTTGAATTTTTAAAATTATGAAGGTATTAGTTGAATTATCTCATTGCTCACCTTAAGAGACCAAACTTCTTCCTCTTGTATGGCAGAAACAGGCTGTTTCTGGAGCAATGGATTATCTTCACAGTAAAGTTCCATCAGCATAAGGTCCTCCATCTATTTGAATAAAATAAATAGTGTAATTATGTCAGAAAAGATAACAAAAATCTCAAATACTATTTTTATTTAAATAAGGAAAACAAATTAACAAATATGAATGTAAAGAAAGCAGGAGATATACTCATCTGCTGGAAAAAACACAAGATTTAAGTGAAATACATATGCCATTATTCTTGCTAATAAATAATATAAAAATGTAAATCAGACAAGACTGGTTGTTCTACAAGAGAGATCTTGTGCCTAGAGTATTATTTAAAATCACATGATAGTTACAGATTATCAAAATCTCTGCATTTAACACAGTGGAAACTATTAAAATAATGATTAAAAAACCTGTCCTCTATTGTTAAACAGGAATGATTTTCTCCACATGCATTTAATTCTGACGCTCCCGTATTCAACTCTGCAATCCCAGTGGAATACCCTCTCAAGGTAAAGAGGGAAGTGAAAGGCTTGGAGTGTGACTGAGGTCACGTATAGTGTAAAGATGATCATTTTATAATAAAGTAACTGCCTATTAAATAGAGAGATCTGTATAAAGTTTCTCTAAGCAAAAGTTTGCTATTGTAATGATTATTGTTGGGTCTCTGCTATTTATTTATATAGCAAGAATTTATTCATTTTTTTAAAAAATTCTAAATAAATATTTAAAAAATGAAATGAGACTGGACAAATCATTCCCATATATACTATTCAGAAGTCGTCCAGGATTCTAAGAAAGCCTAAGTGAAATAGGCTTAATCAAACACGGAAACTTAAGTTCACTGTTCACTTATTTTACGGTATGCCTAACAAATTCTTGTTTCTGAAGTATACAGTGCTGTGGAAAAATGCATGGAGGTCAATAAAAGCACGACATAATTTAACTCACTGTATAAGGAAAACACGTAAAACTAAAGATTCTGTTTCTGGCTCCCTCACCAACAAAATGGAACAATCTGCTAATCTTATATTTTTTTAAAAAAAAATTGTACTGCTCTTATCTCTCTAATTCATTTTGTCCAGTAAAATAGAACAGCGGGTACACAAATACTTCTCTTGCATCATAGTTGGAACATATAATAGGCACACTGGAATAATGCACATAACAATCTGTTCCCTCAGTTAATAGCTTCAAGGACAATTTAATAGAGTATCTGAAAGTCTATTATAAGATCAGTGGTACTCATTCTTGTTTCCTTTTCTAAGAGTAATGACTTTATTTTAAGAAAAATATAAGGTCTTATTTCAGGGCAAGACTTATTTTGAACAAGACTTGTTACAAATGATCTAGCAAATGAATAGTCAAAACAGATATGATTTTCTGATTTAAGGATATTTACTTTCTATATTTTGATACGTGGTGTTGATAATTTGTGTTTTAACAATTTATAAAGCTTTTAACTTTTTTAATCTCAATGTCTATTATCAGTAAATAAATGTCTGAACCCCCTATTTTCCTGCAACTGTGAAAATTTAAATTGATAAAAATCAATATCATCCATTAATTTTTTAAAGAAAAAAAAAACAAATTCTGCCAAGCCTACATATAAAGTACAGGCATTTAAGAACAAGTTGTCTGCAAGGGGTCTTAATTTGGGACAATTTGTAGATATCCCAGAACAAAGGAAGCTTACTAAAAACACAGCCACCGAAAACGGTGCTGAAATGGTTTAGGTCAGCATTTTTCAAACTGGAGTCCGCGGGCTCCGTTGATCAACTCCTCCCTCCCTCAACTCCTTCCCCTCCCTCCCAGTGCCTCCTGCACACCACGGAACAGTTGTTCAGCGGTGTGCAGGAGGCACTGGGAGGGCCAGGGGAGTGGGGATGGGGCGTGCTCAGGGGAAGAGGCAGAAAGAGGTGGGGAAGAGGAGGGGCAGGAATGGAGCAGGAGCAGGAAGAGATGGGGTGGGACCTTGGGGGAAGGGGTGGAGTGGAGGCAGGGCCTGAAGTGGAGTGTGGGGCTTGGGGGGTCCTCGAAAAAATGTAAATCAAAATGGGGGTCCTCTGGTTGCTAAAGTTTGAGAACCGCTGGTTTAGGTATTTCATTAAAATCAATAATCATTGTCAGAGAAACTTTAGAAGAAACGTTCTACAAAGCTGAAAAATTGAGTTCTACTCCAGTGACTACTGAACAAAAATCCAGAGAAGGACAATTATGAAAACATGAACAAAATTATGCAAATACTTAGATTTTGGACAATAACCCCTTTTGGAACTATCTTGCTATATAAAAGATAATTAGAAAAGTTGAAGTACTGAAAGTTGCAAATGTCCTACATTAATAAACACTGTATACACTGACATGAGAATTATGGCTCACCAAGTAAACCTAGAGGAAAGCTAAACAATCTCCCTCTTGGCCAAAACTATTTCTGGGCAAAGACTCTTTTAATGGGTTTTTGTAGTCAAATAAACATATAGAAGAGAAAAGATTCAACATTTCTCCCAGTGGGGAAAAAGGCACTTTCTAGAGTTTTGTCTTTGTTTTCTTACATAGAAAACAAAAGGCTGTCAGGTTTCTGTTCTGCTATACAGAAAACAGACCTATCTCTTGTGTTGCATTTTGAAATAGATATAGAGATAGACTGAACATGGATAATGAGAAAAGGGGAAGACTTCCTTCAAAACTGCTGGAATTCATCAACATTTCAATCATTAGATACTTATTATTTTACCTTTTTCCCACTTGCTCCATTAATAAATAAAGCTTTTCTATCTTATTTTGCTGCATTAGAATTATACTACCAGAACACAGATGTCACCAAGTCTGATCTCATATCACGTGACGTAATGGGAATCCCTCTTGAATTCCAGGGATAGAACTCTGACAAGCACAGCTGAAACAGCTCTATCTTTCTTGGAGATTTTAGAGCCATTCAAATTTCAATTTGGCATGAGAAAACAAGAACAGCTCATCTGTGTATCTGTTAAAATAAACTGCATACTCTGATCACGTGTGGTCCCATAGAGCCTAGCAAACCATCATGATTCAGGTTATATAGAGTAGTAGTTCTCAACTCAACTACTACCAGGGCCCCTAAGGGGGCCTCGCGCAGGTTTCAGGGGGGCCTCCAAGCAGACCCAGCATTAGATTCGCTGGGGCCCAGGGCAGAAAGCCAAAGCCCCACCACATGGGGCTGAAGTCCAGGACCCTGAGCCCAATCACTCGGGGCTGAAGCTGAAGCCTGAACAATGTAGCTTTGTAGGGGCCCCTGTGGCATGGGGCCCCAGGAAATTGCTCTGCTTGCTACCCCTTAACAACGGCCCTGGCTTTTATATGCAGAAAACCAGTTACCGTGGCACAGGTGGGCCGTGCAGTTTTTATAGCATGGTGGGGGGGGCTCAGAAAGAAAAAGGTTGAGAACCTCTGATTATAGAGCATCTCCTCTTTTTAAGGGTTCCTAGTATGGGATTATTGTTTCCTCTGACACATCTCTTCTCAATTTCTTTATGAAAGTATACCCACAGGGGCTGAAGAACTTTGCTAAAGAGTCCTAAGACCTTGTCATAAAGTTTTGAAATGGATATTACCACAAAAAAGAAATGTTTATACACTAAAGATTTCTACCTATATATACTTACTTTGTTTAAAAGAAAACAAAAAGGCCTTGAAATATTCCAGATTAATTTTGCTGCTAATGTTTACGCTACAGCTTTATCAGAATTCCTTGTTCAGTTACATAAATTGTATCCGTGTAATAGAGGAAGAGCGCTACTTGTTGTTGCTAGGAGGGCTATCCTTGTTGCAGAAGTAATTTAGTCTGTGAATACTGTACTGAAAATGCTAACTGAAATGAGCCTCCTGCACCTAGTGCTGTCTTATAAAAAAAATGATTGCATCTAATCACCCAAACTAAAACTGTTCAGACTCTTAAAATTAAGTTTAAATAGTCAGTAAATAATTTCCCTTAAAATAATATTTTTTCACGGAAGAGGATCACATTTACATTTTGAATTAACAATACAGAACCCCACCCTGAACCTTTTACTCCATTCTCCCCCTCTTTGCTCCATCCCTGTTTTTTCAAAGATCCTTAGCCAAGCTTCAACTTTGATGGATCAACCAAGACTCCAGAAACAGCAAAATGTGCAGCAGCCCTGAAGATTACCTGAGAGTTGTGGAAAAATATACTGAAGTATCTAAACGATTCTTGCAGCAGAGAAATCAGCTAGAGAGCAAAAACTAGAACTAAATCCATGATCATAGGCTAGATTGCTAAATGTTCACAAATTCAGATTACCAAAGGGTTGCTATTAAAATCAATCCAAAGAGGTGCGATAAAGGGCCAGATTGTTCCCAGCTGCTCTGCAGGTTAGCAAAATATGGGAAAAGGTATGAGAAGCCTCCTTGCCCGCTTGTGCAGCAGTTAGGCACAACTGCAATCCATGAACTGACTAAAACAAAGGAAATGTTCCGTCCTAGCACAAGCTACGCCAAAGGGTAAGGAGGAACTGGGATTATTGAGCTACCCTGACACCACTGGCCAATGAAACCTAGGCAGATAATGTAGAGTGGAATAGGCTGCATCCCTGAAAGGGGCATAGCACTAGGCACACTCCCTCCTGTTTGCCAGGGAACTCAGTGCTATCAATCGCTACAAGTTACATAGGCTGCCCATATAATTCATTTAATAGATCTGCAGCAGAAATTTCATATTAGAGAATAACATATAGAAAATAATACTTACTGCTATTGGGAAAATCTGAATTTTGTTCCCTGCTACATCTAGAATTCTTAGTTTTCTCAATTTGCAAAGGCCCTAGATGGAAGGGGGGAAACAACGTAATAAAAATTAAAGAATATCAACAACAGTGAACGTGAAGTTAAAATCCCCATGAGACGAGAGAGCAGTCTCAGGCATCAGGAAGCAACAGTACTGACGAAGAGAAACTGAGTTAGCAGATAAAAGAGAAAACAGGAGGAAAACTGAAAATGAATGACAAAAGGGAAGAAGGTATCCATTCTTTTGGTATTATAAAAATAACACCTGCGTTTATCATTCAAAATTCCCATGGATCTCTTATCCCCCTCCCACACATCCTCCCTCGCACCTCATTCTGAATTATTTATAATACCAGTATCTTCTTCTCTACATCAAGGCTTTTCCTGTTTACCACACTGAGCAGCATGTGAATCCACACTTCTCAGACTCCTATCTCTAATTAAAAAAAAACTTTTAAATAGAGCTCCTTCACTTTCAGAATTACTATTGGTTTCCAGCCCTCAATATCTAACTCAATTTTCATTTCTTAAGATAATTGCTTGCATCTGTTTGAATACACAGGATTTTAGTTTCTGCTGGTATTTTTTAAGTGTTTTCAATGACAACTCAAGCAGTAGCTGAAAGCAGCTACCAAGATACAATGGTATTAACAAATGTTTTTAACATTTTCTTTTGTGGCAGCCATCTTCAATTCATTTTATTGATTGGCTTTTACAGATGACAAAGTGAATACAGAAATCAAAGACAAACATTGTGCAATGTACATCCAATACTCCAGTATTCTTTGTAACAAGACAAAGCAAATTCCATCACATACAAGCTTTAAATGTTCCACATTTTATTTCCTCCTCCTTGATGCACATACTGTTGATTGTCCTCTGGTGCTGAGCAAGGGGTAATAGAAAAAGTATTACAATTCCAATCAGAAACAATCTACTAGACACAGGCAGGATTAGTATATGCAATATTCCTGAGAACGTAAGATGAAGACCACTCACTTACTGACATTAATAATACAGCAATTTGTAACTAAAATGCTAGGCAAAAATACATATTTATTTTGATTATTTTAAACTGACAGATGTCCTTTATCTTTTCTTCTAACTTGATAGGATGACAAATGAAAGCTAAGCACAAGTACAATAAATGCAAAATGAAATTTCTCAGTGGATATGCATTTAGGGCCAAATTTTCAAAAGGCAATGGGGCTTAGTGCATCTGCAAAGTGGGGCTTGAGTTAAAAGGAAAACCAGTATGTGAGGTTACTTTTCTTCTGTGGAAGCTGACTAGAATGAGCCAGAGTTTAGACTTTTAACATTTAATATCTAATGCATTTTAGACCTTTATTTAGATTTGATTAAAGCAAGCCCAGCCTTCCAACTCTGACTGAGAGAAATGCTGTTGTATGTATTGGACCCATAAAGAGGCAGAACAGTATTTACATTTATGTTTCTGTTTTATAATACACACACTATGAAGGTGTTTATACTCCACCTGTGCATGTAGAATCCTTTCCAGCTATAACAGAGCTACCACTTATTCTCTTAAAGGCGTCACTTTGAGGAATCATGAAGCTAGCTGACATTGTCTATTTAAGTCTTTGCCTAGTATATGTCAAAACAATGAATACAATGAATTTGCATTATAAGTTGCTTCTGGTTCTTTATTGCTTCAGACTTTATGTAATGAGATTCCTTGCAGTCAGGGATGTTATTTCACTCTTTTTTACAATTATTTTCAAAACCTTTCTATCAATTCAGCCAGGACCACTATAGAGAAATGTGCCCTGAGATTTCAAGGGCACTAAACACCTGTATCTCTTCTTGATTCTCAAATGAGATTAGTGGAGCAACCACACATTGTTCGGCAAGCAACTAGTTAGTATGTTTCAAAGTATAGCCCTCTTTGTAGATTTTCTAGAATTAACAGGCTAATTTTCAAAAATGGTCTAACTCTGCATGCTTATGAAACCTAAATTGGTACATGCACATGGCATGTGTGAATAAATAAGGTAGCCAAGCATCTAATTCCCCTGCTCTGGGCATGAATATTTCAATTCTTGAGTTTCATAGAAGTTGCAAGGCCAAAACTAGGTGCACAAAGATAGAGAAGCTGAGTTGGGGCCCTTTGAAAATTTGACCCCTACTTGTCTAATTTAACTAATAAGGTTTTGGTCCTATTTTGAGAAATAACTAAACCAATCTATTAATCCTTATGAAATTTGAGGTGTCCATATTCCTAAAGAAAACAGTATTTTAACAACATATCTCTAAGGGTGGGATTATCAAATGTGCCTTAGTCATAAAAGTCTGACATGTGCACCCAAATCACAAAGCCACTTTGGAAAATTCCACCCTTAAAGATGTGGTATTCAAATGCTTTCTTAAGATATCCATATTCACTGAAAAAGAAAATACTACCATTGAAAGCACAACATTACTCACGTCAGGGAGCACTCCTATTTGGTTTCTTGACAGGCACAGCATTCTGAGATTCGTCATGTATCCAATCTCTTCAGGTACTGTGATGAGACAATTGTGAGATAGATGGAGTTCAGAGAGCTTTTGCAAGGAACATAGCTCTTTGGGAACACTTTCCAGCTGGTTATTGTTTAAATTCATGTTTTCAAGATTTTCTAACCTGTAAAATTAATAAAGGATTTCAATGTACAGCCATGGTAGGCTACAATATGTATCAATTTATTTAAACTTTTACTGTAGAATTTGCTGTACATGGATTACTTCTATTTTTTATTATATACTTTTATATTGAGTAACATATTTATATAAACTGAACTCTATGCTGGCCAACTGTTAAGAGCTAACCCTAGTGGGTAATTGTTAAGGGTTTTCATACAATCACAGAATCATAGGACTGGAAGGGACCTCGAGAGGTCATCTAGTCCTGCACTTACGGCAGGACTAAGTACTATCTAGACCAGTGGTTCTCAAAGCTGGTCCACTGCTTGTTCAGGAAAAGCCCCTGGCTGGCCGGGCTGGTTTGTTTACCTGCTGTGTCCGCAGGTTCAGCTGATCGCGGCTCCCACTGGCCGCGGTTTACCACTCCAGGTCAATGGGAGCTGCGGGAAGCGGTGGGGGCCGAGGGATGTGCTGGCCGCCCTTCCTGCAGCCCCCATTGGCCTGGAGCGGTGAACCGCGGCCAGCGGGAGCTGCGATCGGCCGAAGCTGCGGACGCGGCAGGTAAACAAACCAGCCCAGCCCGCCAGGGGCTTTCCCTGAACAAGCGGCGGACCGGCTTTGAGAACCACTGATCTAGACCATCCCTGACAGGTGTTTGTCTAACCTGCTCTTTAAAATCCCCAACACAGAGATTCCACAACCTCCCTAGGCGACTTATTCCAATGCTTAACTACCCTGACAGGACATTTTTCCTAATGTTCAACCTAAACCATCCTTGCTGCAATTTAAGACCAATGTTTCTTTTCCTATCCTCAGAAGTTAAGGAGAACAATTTACCTCCCTCCTCCTTGTAACAACCTTTTATGTACTTGAAAACTGTTATGTCTCCACACAGTCTTCTCTTCTCCAGACTAAACAAACCCAATTTTTTCAATCTTTCCTCATAGGTCATGTTTTCTAGACTTTTCATCATTTTTGTTGCTCTTCTCTGGACTTTCTCCCATTTGTACACATCTTTCCCAAAATGTTTTAAGTATGTTTTTAAAGTATCCATATGTATATAGTGATAACCACAAATTGTTTGCTCTTATTAAAGGCTCCAAAAACAAAGGAATTGGCCAGAGACATTAAAAGCATAGAAGAAATTGCAGTCTGAATTCCAAACATTTATTATTTTTTAAATCCACTCTTCTATTACTAATATATATTAAATAAACTACTTTGGGCTCTTCTACACTTACAGTGCTGTAGCATTTAGTGAAGACGCTACCTATGCTGAGGGGAGAGCTTCTCCCGTCTGCTTAGGTACTCCAACTCCCCAAGGGGTGGCAGCTATGTCGAAGGACGAAGCCCTCCTGTTAACATAGCGCTGTCTACACTAGGAGTTATGTCAGTATCCACACCCTGAGTGATGTAGTTACACCAACATAAATTTGTTGTGTAGACCAGGGCTTATTGTGTTCACGAAACACACATGCTCATCCTGCAGCAGTCAATGAACAAGTAGTTGGAGGCAAGCTGGGGTTACAATGGGGTATGGCTGTTGAGGTACTGACAAGAAATTGTCCTAACAACAACGGGTGACCTATGAAAAATGAGTTAATGGTCTTGGTGGGCACCATGTGAAATGGCACCTTTATCAGCAGCCACAACAGGAAGGTCAAGTACCTTTCTCAACTGTGATCCTCCTAAAACACGCTTTTACACACTTTGTAGCAGAATCAGTAAGAGAAAGCTTGTACTGCTGCTGCTTGTGGTGTGTAACTATTCTATAAGTAAAGGGTTTCAATTTTCTGGTACTGTCCATCTGGCATCGCTCTCAAAATTAACATTTTTTTAAAAAGGAAAAAACATTTTCTCAGATCTACATTAAATGCGATGCTGAAACACAGTCAATTGTCGTGTTGACTTCAGCACTATTTGAAAGGTAGCACAAAACATATGCTCAATGGAAAAGTACACAAGTGCTACAGAAAATATCATTTACGAGCAACTACAAACAATTAAAAAATTATATTAAGAAGTAATCAATGACCTATTCATGTACAAGTACTCACAGTAAGATATCTAGTTTGGGATGTAAATATTATTTTAAAAAGTTAACTGTTTAAACTATTAAAATTATATTATTTAACCGGTTAACTGCTGGGGCTGGGGCTGAGGCTCCTCCCGCTGGCTGGCCAGCAGCTAAAGCTGGGGTTGCTCTGACCGGCTGACGGCTAGGGTTGGGGTTACTCCAGCTGGCTGCGACTGGGGCTGCTTCCGCCAACCGGCCGGCCCGGTGCAGCTGGGGCTGGGGCAGCTCCCGCTGGCCGGCTCAGTGCAGCTGGGGCAGCTCCTACCCACCCGCCTGCCGGGGTTGCTCTGGGGGGCCGGCGCAGCCAGAGCGACTCCCGCCGGCTGGACGGCAGCTGGGGTTGCTACCGCCAGCCAGTGGCTAACATCTGGGACTGGAGCTGCTCCAGCTGGCTGGGTGGGGTTGCTCCAGCCAGCCTACCAGCATGGCTGAGGTCACTCTGGCTGGCTGGCCGGCAACCCGCCAGCTGGCCGGCCGCCTGCCAGCTGGCCAGCACAGCTAGGGTTAACAGCTAGGGTAGTTAACCAGTGAGACTAATGCTTACCGTTAACCATCCGTTTACTATTTTATTTATGGAACGGCTGCCGTATGATGAGAGATTAATAAGACCGGGACTTTTCGGCTTGCAAAAGAGATGCCTAAGGGGGGATATGATAGAGGTCTATAAAATCATGATTGGTGTGGAGAAAGTAAATAAGGCAGTGTTATTTACTCCTTCTCATAACACAAGAACTAGGGGCCACAAAATGAAATTAATATGCAGCAGGTTTCATACAAACAAAAGGAAGTATTTTTTCACACAATGCACAGTCGACCTGTGGAACTCCTTGCCAGAGGAGGTTGTGAAGGCCAAACCTATAACAGAGTTCAAAAGAGAACTAGATAAATTCATGGAGGATAGGTCCATCAATGGCTATTAGCCAGAATAGGCAGGTATAGTGTCCATAGCCTCTGTTTGCCAGAAGCTAGGAATGGGCGACAGGGGATGGATCACTTGATGATTACCTGTTCTGTTCATTCCCTCTGGGGCACCTGGCATTGGGCACTGTCAGAAGACCGGATACTGGGCTAGATGGACCTTTAGTCTGACTCCGTACGATCTTAACGGTGCATAGAGCTTTATATAACCCAAACTTATATTTTCTTCCTCTTACTCCTCTTTCCAGTTATTTTTTTTTAAAAAGATTCTATCACTAGATTCTTCCCATTTTGAGTACAAAACATGGAGCATTTTGCATTTGAAGGTACAAAAATCATTCATTACAAACTACATGTATGGGTCAGAAAAAGCAAACCAAGAAACTGAGGACAGGAAAATCAGACAAAAATGTCAGAATGTAATCATGATTATTTTAAAATCATTTGCTGCTTTTCTGATAAAATGGTTCTTAACATTTTCCAGTGTGAAAACATCTTGAGCCAAATTCAACATTGAAATCAATGGCATTACAACCAGGGATAAACATGGTCCTGTGTGTCTGAAACAGGGTATATTTTTAAAGGATAAGATTACTTGGATAACTGAAATGTTAGTAAAGATTTTGTACTTTTCATTCCAACTTAATGTTATTCTGCTTGAACATACTGAACATTTTCTTCTATGCAGTTAAGACACTTTTGATGTGCTTACTTGGTAAAATAACTTCTGTTCAAAATGCACTGAAGAAAATATACACCACCACACTGGGAAGATCACAACATATTCACCCAACTACAGAACAGACAGGATGAACTTCTTGGTCAGAAAAACTTGACTAATTAGTGGCCAGAGGGGGCTTCACCCTCCACAATATTTATGAGATTAACCTTTTGTCTACAAAAGACCTCCTTCATCCTCTCCAGCTTCTCTGACATCCATAATATCCTTCAAGCCCATAAAAAAACCACAGTAGTTAGATCATCATCTTTGCCCCATCTAAGTCATCCCCTGTCCTTGAATCCCTCGACCTCAAAGATTCATAGATTCTAAGGCCAGACAGGACCACTGTGTTCATCTGGTCTTGACCCCTTGTATACCACAGGCCACATAACTTCCCCAAAATAATTCCTAAAGCATATCTTTGCTTTCCTAAAGCACTGGTTTGTCCTTCCACATCACATCAAATTCAAGCTTCTCGTCCTTACCACTAAGACCCTGCACAACTCTTCTCCTGTGGCCACTCTTCATCTTGAGTTCAGCCCTCCTGAACTTCCACCCTTAGTCTGGGTTCTGGGGCTTTTGTTTTTGTGAAGACTGCAAACTCTCCAGGGAAGAAACCATGATGTCCTCCTATGCAGTACCTAGCCTAAGTGGCACAATCGCAATAATAGCATAACCCAGGTTGTGCTTTTTAATCTCACAAGCTAAATTTTTGCAATAATGTTAACAACTTTACACGCTAAGGCTTTCTTGAAAAGTTCTTGCTATAAAAGAAGACTGGGATAAAAATTAGAAAGAAATAGCATAGCTATACCTAGTTTCATTCGCTAAAGCACAAGAAATGAGAAGTATATGGTAATAAGAAACAGTACACAGCTTCAATTTTGTAGTTCAGCATATTTTAAAAGATAACACACAAAAGCCAAACTGTTCAGAGAGAATATTTAAAAGATTGGCTTTAGTAGAATTGCTAGCTGGAAGGCCTGTGTGTAGGAACCAAGTCAGAACCGCAACTCTCAAAAGATCTACAAAAAAGTATTTTGAGACAATTATATTCCATTCCTGAGAATGAGGAGGAGTTCATAGTGTATCCCTTTCAAGAAAAGTATCAAAAAGGTAACCTGACCATGTAAGAGTGAGTATACAAGGGAAATGACCACTTTAAAAACAAAACACACCTACAGTTTTTATTTCTTGGTGCTCAACTGTAAATGAAAACGTAGCAGAAGCTTTCCCAACAGTTGAAATTAGTCGTTTGTCAAAATGATAACCATAGAAAAATACTGCATCTAATGTCCACAAAAACTGTACATGAGTATAACATGTACAATATACAGTCAACACAGAGTAAGCCACATAATAACCAAAATTACCTGTGTATTTCTGGAGGAAGATATTTAAGCTTGTTGTTGTTCAGATTGAGAAGTATCAATTTTTCTAATCCATCTGTTAAGAAATACATTCTTACCCAAATGCATATAAAATGTACAATTTTTATTCATCTTTACACTCACTCTCTCTTGGTTTTCTCCTTAGACATACACGTAATGACCCCCCTCTGGCAGGCTGACAATCTACTCTCTTTACTTTCCGTGCCTTGTAGAGTGCTTAAAAGGCAGGCATTTATAACAGGTGAATATCCTGTAAAATTACTAGATCATCTGACAGGTAAAGTTTAACTTCCCTAAATTAACATACAGATGCTGCAGACTTCAAGTATGCACAATTTATATTGAAGTCAATGGGAGCTTTGCATGTGGAAGGATTGTAAAATTATTAGGATTTTGTTATGGTGTGTGAATGACAAAAAATATTACAAAGACAAGGGTGGGTGAGGTAATATCTTTTATTGGACCAACTTCTGTTAGTGAGAGAGACAAGCTTTCGAGCTACACAGAGCTCTTCTTTAGGTCTGTCTGAGAAAGCTAGGCATGGTATCACAGCTAAATACAAGATCCTCTGAGCATACTCTGTGATATCTGAGTGCTTGGCTGTAAATAATAATTTTCTTGGTGTGTTTGTGGTTACTGCTGGACCTACGAAGGTAGGAGTGGTGATCCATAGGTCACATTGAAGGTGATCACTCATGGGCCACCTTGAAGAAAAATTTCTGGACAAATGCACCATGAAACCCATGATATACCTGAGACACACTGATAATATTTTCATCCTCTCAACAAAAGATTTAAACTCCCTCATAGATTTCCACCACAACTTCAACAACCACCAGCCATCCATTAAACTCTCTCTGGAACACTTCCACATTAGCATCATAGAATCATAGAATCATAGAATATCAGGGTTGGAAGGGACCCCAGCAGGTCATCTAGTCCAACCCCCTGCTCAAAGCAGGACCAATTCCCAGTTAAATCATCCCAGCCAGGGCTTTGTCAAGCCTGACCTTAAAAACCATCAACTACCTGGATACAACAATCAGCTTCAGAAACAGAACCCTGAAGACAGCTATGTACAAGAAAGCCACTGATCACCTCACACACCTTCATAGATCCAGTAACCACCCCAAACACACCCAAGAAATCCTTACCTACAACCAGACACTCAGATACCACAGAATATGCTCTAAGAAGAAAGCCCAGAATATACATCTTAACACACACAAAATCGCCTTCACCAAACAAGGACACTCCACCAGAGAAGTTTCATAGAACAGGTCACCCAAATACCCCAAGAGAACTTGCTTCAATACAGAAATGAAACCCCTGCTGATCACACATCCCTAGCTGTCACTTACCACCCCACAATGGAAGCCATCCTGAGTATCAACAAACATCTACAACCCATACTCGATGGGGACCCCATCCTGAAATCTTTCCTGAACCCCATCTTCTGGCCTTCAAACAATGCCCCAATCTCTCCAAGGTCATCATCAGAAACAAGCTCCCCACTGACCAAGACACACCAACTCAAAGCAGCATCAGACCCTGCGAGAACAGATGCAAAACCTGCAAACATATTTCCACTGGTATAACGATCAACAACACCTGTCATAACCATACAGCTAAAGGTAGCCTACAATTCCTCCTTACCTGTAAGGGATTAAGAAGCTCAAATAACCTGGTTGGCACCTGACCAAACGGACCAATGGGGAAAGAAGATACTTTCAAATCTTGGGGGTGGGGAGGGGGCTTTGTTTTGGTGTGTTCTCTTGGGCAGCAGAGAAGCATCAGCTCAGGAAACTCCTCCTATAAAACCACCCTAAAAGTCTCTCATATTACAAAAATTGTAAGTAAAAGCCAGGCAAGGTGTGTTAGATTATCTTTTGTTTTGCTTATGAATTTTTCCTTTGCTGGAGGAAGGTTTATTCCTGTTTTTTGTAACTTTGAAACTAAGCCTAGAGGAAGTTCTGTTGTGTTTTTGAATCTTTTGTTACCCTGTAAAGTTATTTTCCATCCTGATTCTATAGAGGTGATTTTTACCTTTTTTTTAAATAAAATCCTTCTTTTAAAGAACCTGACTGATTTCTCTATTGTCCTAAGACCCAGGGGTTTGGGTCTGTGATCACTTTGTAACCAATTGGTTAGGATATTATTCTCAAGACTCCCCAGGAAATGGGGTATAAGGGCTTGGGGGGATATTTTGGGGGAATAGGAACTCCAAGTGGTCCTTCTCCTGATTCTTTGTTAAATCACTTGGTGGTGGCAGCGCAGTGGGATCATTTTGAACCAAAAGCACAGTAGGATTTTAAAAGGACAATTTTTTTTTCCTTTTGGCTGCTTGGAAAGCAGGGGGGGTTTTTTTTTTAGGATTTTTTTATTTTTAAGCTGTGAGAGGCTGGAGTTTTCTTTCTCTGCCTGAGGACAGGGTAGTTAACCTCCTGCAGGGAAATTCACACGCTTTTTTTTTTTTTCTTTCTAGCTCCCGGGTAGGCTAGATTAAACACAGAAAGGCTAGGATGACTGATGGTGACGTCCAAAAGAAATCAGAATTAGCCAGATTTGAAGCTGATGAGAAACAAAAAGAACATGATAGACGGATGGAGGCAGAAAAAGCTGCCCATGAGAGAGCTATGGAGGCCCAGCAGCATGCTCAGGAGGAGAGGGAAAGAGAGAGGAAGCATGAACTGGAGTTAGAGACAAAACGCTTAGAGATAGAAGGGGCTAAGCAGAATATACCAGACAACCCTAGCAATCCTTCTCCAGGTACCACTTCCCATCCCAGAAAATTCCCCACCTACAAGGTAGGCGATGATACAGAGGCCTTCTTAGAAAATTTCGAAAGGGTCTGCCTTGGGTACAGCATCTCTACAGACTAGTACATGGTGGAGCTGAGGCTGCAGCTCAGTGGACCCTTAGCAGAGCTGGCGGCTAAAATGCCTAAGGAACACATGAACAGTTATGAACTTTTTTAAAAACAAGCCAGAATCAGAATAGGGCTAACACCTGAGCATGCCCGTCAGCGGTTCAAAGCTCTAAAGTGGAAAACGGATGTGGCATTTTCCTGACACGCCTACCATATTGTGAAAAATTGGGATGCCTGGATATCAGGAGCAAGCGTTAAATCTCTGGAAGATCTGTCTTTCCTAATGCAAATGGAGCAGTTCTTAGAGGGCATTCCTGAAGAAATAGAAAGGTACATCCTAGATGGGAAACCCAAAATGGTAATCGAGACGGGGGAGATTGGACCCAAATGTGTTGAGGTGGCGGAAAAGAAAAAAAACAAGCAGCAGTTGGAGCAGCTATCAGAAGGGGCAACCCAAGACAACACCTTATCACCGGGGGCAGCCCAAGGCCCCACCTACATCCCAAGGAAAAACCCAAACACTCTGTCACCCCACACCAGTCTCCAGCAACCCACCTCACCCCAGTGACCAGTCAGCTGGGCAATGTTTTAAATGTAATGAGCTGGGGCATGTGAAGGCCAACTGCCCCAAGAAACCCAACAGACTGCAGTTCATTACACCAGAGTCACACCAAAGGTCCTCAGACTCAGATGCCTCCCAGGTACCCTCAGAGCAAAGGGAAACTGTGAGCGTGGGCGGGAAGAAGGTTATCGCGTGAAGGGACACTGGAGCACAGGTGTCAGCTATCCACCAATCCTTAGTGGACCCCAAATTCATCAACCCAGAGGCCCAAGTGACGATTCAACCCTTCATGTCAAAATCTTTAAACTTTCCTACAGCTGAGTTGCCTGTCCAGTACAAGGGCTGGTCAGGAATGTGGACTTTTGCAGTCTATGATAATTATCCCGTTCCCATGCTGCTGGGGGAAGACTTGGCCAACCATGTGAAGCTAGCCAAGAAGGTGGAAATGGTCACCCGCAGCCAGGCTAAGGGAGCTGTCACACCTAGCTCTGTTCCTGAGCCTTCAACAAGGGCCCAGTCTGTGTTATCAGAGACCAGACTGAGGTGGTGGAACCAGACCCCATGCCAATGTCTCCGACAGCAGTAGTGCAATTGGTTAGGATATTATTCTCAAGCCTCCCCAGGAAAGGGGGTGTAAGGGTTTGGGGGGATATTTTGGGGGAATAGGAACTCCAAGTGGTCCTTTCCCTGATTCTTTGTTAAATCACTTGGTGGTGGCAGCATACCGTCCCAGGGCAAAGAATTTGTGCCTTGGGGAAGTTTTAACCTAAGCTGGTAGAAATAAACTTAGGGTTTTTTTCATGCAGGTCCCCCCATCTGTACCCTAGATTTCAGAGTGGGGAGGGAACCCTGAAATGGTAGCAGAGGATGGTTTATAGGAGAAGGAGTTTTCTGACCTGATGCTTCTCTGCTTCCCAAGAGAACACACCAATACGAAGCCTTCCACCCACACCCCCAAGTTTGAAAGTATCTTCTTTCCCCATTGGTCCTTTTGGTCAGGTGCCAACCAGGTTATCTGAGCTTCTTGACCCCTTACAGGTAAGGAGGAATTCTAGGCTACCCTTAGCTGTATGGTTATGACACCCACACAATGCACCTATCAAGATCCCTGTGTCCTACACATACCTATCACAACAACATGTGGTGTTCCTCATCCAGTGTACTAAATGCTCTAATAACAAGTATGTGGGCAAAACCGGACAGTCACTATGCTCTCAAATGAACTCACGCCGGAAAATGATTAAAGGTAAAAACACCATATAACGTCTGGGCGAACACTTTTCACAAAGTGATAACTTTGTCTGACCTATCAGTCCTCATCCTTAAAGGAAACTTGCATAACACTTTCAAAAAATAAGCCTGGGAGCTTAAATTCATAATTTTGATAGACACCTGAAAAACCATGATATTCATAAAGACATTGGATTTACGGCCTATTGCAACAATCCATAACTCAGCAATCCCCCTTTTATGACTACAGAGCTGTTAATGGCCCACTTCACCCTGAATGGTCCCTTAGAATGTATACTAACTACTTATACACCTCCACCCCAATATAACACGGCCCGATATAACGCGGGTTCGCATACAACGAGGTAAAGCTCTGACACGCTGCTCTGAGCAGCATGTTAAGGATGCCAGGCCAGGGATGAGGGGTTGCATAAGGGGCAGAGGGTCTCAAGGGTGGTCAGGGGCTCCCCCCCTGCAAAGGTCTGGGAGGCAGAAGCTGCAGGGGGCACTTTTGGGGGCCCCACAGTCGCAGAGTGGCACAGGGGATTAGATGGGGGCCAGGAGCAGCCCTGTCTGCTTCCCTCGTCCCAGCCCCAACAGCGTTGCTCGAGGGAGGAGGTTTGGGGGAAGGGATCCCCCCTGCACTCACTGGCAGCGGTGGAAGCAGAGCAGCCCGGCCCCAGCCCGCTCCACTCCACCAGCTCCCAGCCATGGCACTCCGTTTCCCGATGCAGGTGAGTGCAGGGGGCGTTCTTTCCCCAACCTCCCCACACTCACCGGCAGCAGGAGGCGGAGCGCCGCGGCTGGGAGGTGGCAGAGTGGAGTGAGCTGGGGCCGCGTTGCTCCGCTTCCTGCCGCTGCCGGTGAGTGCCTGTCAGGGGGCGGGGATGTGGATAGGGGTTGGAGCAGTCAGGGGAGCAGGGGGTGGGGTCCTGGGAGTGATTAGGGATGGGGGGGGGGTCTCTGGAGGAGGCAGTCAGGGAACAAGGAAAAGGGGGGGTGGGAGGAGGCAAAGCAAGTTCTATATAATGTGGTCTCACCTATAACACGGTGAGATTTTTTGTCTCCTGAGGACCGCGTTATGTCGGGGTAGAGGTGAACTAAACTATTTGTTCCATCTTGTTGTTAGCTGTGACACTCTGCATACTTTTCCCAGACCTGAAAAGGAGCTCTGTGTAGCACGAACACTTGTCTCTTTCTCCAACAGAAGCTGGTCCAATAAAAGATACTACCTTGCCTCCCTTGTCTCTCTCATATCCTGGGACAAACTTAGCTATAACAACACTGGATACAAATAAATAGTTGACTCTTTTATATATATTCTTTCTGAAGAAAGGCACATAAGGATAATGAATCATTGCTCATTCATAACTTATGCTGGTACTGATGTAGTATACTGACTTTGGGGTGCAATTATTCCATCATAGAAAGACAGCATACTTATGGCAAGTACCTCTTTTTATGACTTATTTTCTTTCTTGCTTTTTTTGCAAATGGTTGTTAATAATAGCTGTCATTCATTCATTCATCTATATATAGACCTGTGTGAAAACTTTGGCTTTGCACAGATTTCTGAGAACATTTTCTTTACTTCTGAGCCCTGAAGTTATTTAATCTTGCCATGACGATAGGTGGTTTCATTCTGACTTGTACAGCTCTGCCTTCATAGGTTATAAGCCAAGAAGGGACCACTGTGATCATCTACTCTAACCTCCTGCATAACACAGACCAGAGGACTTCACCACATTAATTCATTTTAACTAGAGTGTATCTTTTAGAAAGATAGCCAATCTTGATTTAATAATTTCCAATGTTGGAGAAATCCACCACAGTCCTTGGTAAATTGTTCCTATGGTTAATGTTTCTGTATCAGCCAACACAACAAGGTTGCAATCCTGATAAGGGCCTCTGAGCGCTAGTGCAATAAATATGATAATTAATAAATAAATAAAATGTTATTTTTTTTGACAGATGTCTGGTTAAGGAGTCAAATACCAGGCAGATTTTTAAAATAAAAGAAGCTGGAAACATTTATTAATAAACGCATTTGTATTTTTAGTTATAAATGCCAAAATAATATCTCAAGCAGAAGCAGGAGGTAATCCCCCACATGTTGTACAATACTGCACAACCAGGTAGCTGCATTTTAGGAAATTTCTGCTTCCTTGTGAAATATCTACCATAGGCAACTACTGAAGGCATAACATCACTAGTTCTGCCCGAGATGGAAAAGCTTAGGTGTGTAGGTATTACAGAGAATGTTGTTAAAGAGAATTTAGTCAGATTGTTGCTAATGCTTACGGTTACCACTTCAGTGGCACAGGAATAGGGGGGCACAGAGGGCCATGGCCCTCCCACTCACTGGGGCAAACCCTGCCCCCTTCTCCTCCTCTCCCCCCCCCCCCCCGAGACCCCACACCCCCGGCCAGGCCAGCAGTCGGTGGAGCCCAGCCCGGCCAAGCTGTGGGAGCTGCGCAGACTCTCCACCTGCCCATGGTGCAGCAGGGCTGAAAGCAGCCACCGGGCCATGTTCCCGCTCTCCAGGCTCCCTGCCTGGCCCATGGAAGATCGAGGTGGAGGGTCCACAACTCTGCACCAGCTCCCCACAGCTGCCTGCGTGGCTCTCACCAACCTAGCTCCAGGGGGGGGGCAGGAATACCCTGCCTCAGAGCCGCAGCCCAGCTGTGGTAAGTGTCGCGTGGGCAGCTGTGGGGATCCGCGGAATGGACTCTCCATACCGCAGGCAGGTGGAGGGTCCGTCATGGCTCCCCACAGCTGCCCGCACAGCTCTTATCATGGCCAGGCTGCAGCTCCAAGGCACTCCCGGGCCAGAGTTGGGTCAGGGAGAGCCGCATGGGCAGCTGTGGGGAGCACGGGACACAGACAGTAGTTTGATCCCACCCCCACCATGGCCGGGAGGGGCTTCCTAGACCCCTCCGACTTCCAGCTTGGGCAGGGGCCCACCACCGCCCCCCCACACACACACTTTTGGGAAAGCTCTGACGCCCTTGCTACTGGTCACATAACTAATTTAATAAGACATATAAAGAAAATTGCATACTGCATTAATATGTAACTTTTTCTTCCAAACATAACAATTTTCCATACAGAGCAATAAAAAGTTTATAAAACAGGTATGAAAAATACTGCACTCTTTACCAAACAATCCTGTTCAGTCTGAATATATAAAATAGCTAAAGTATTATTATAGTTTAAGTCTAAAAACACTAATTACTTAATTGTCTGTTTTGATTTGACTTTGATTTACCAAATATTGTGGGCGATATTGTAGTAATCTTATTTCCAAACAAGTGAAGCTTTTGCAGTGAACTGAGATATTTCAGCTGTTCTGGAACTTCCTCAAAGATATTGTTTCCCAAATTTAGTTCCCTCAACTATAAAGAGATATTTATAAATGTTCTTTCACATTGTATCCTCCTTAGCAAAGAAAGACTGAAAAACATAAGCTGATCACATTTTAAACACAAGTGCCCAGGAAATTAAGACCTTTATTAAATTTCCCTTCTATTCTCCCTATATTACAGAAAATTAATGCATACATTCAAAGTACATATAATAAAACAATTTCATGTAGCATAAGATTAGTTTTAGGAAAATTCCATTTTACTCTTCTAATTAGTTAACATAAAATAACTAATTAAATTGTCAACAAAATATATAACAAACCAACAATACTAAGAAAAGGGGTGGATCCTGTTACACAAATATAAATGCAGTATAACTCTGTTGAAATCAATAGTTACTGGTGTAACTAAGAACAATTTTACGTTGGAATTTCAATAATTTCTGGAGGGATGAGGGTAAAGGAATGTTTAATCACATCTAGGAATTAGTGTAGTTTATTTAGTACACACATATTTGCACACTCAAAACTAATCTTAACACCCCAGAAAAATTCACACATCTTACACAGATTACATAAATAAATTAGGGCTGTCAAGTGATTAAAAAAATTAATCGTGATTAATTGCATTGTTAAACAATAATAGAATACCATTTATTTAAATATTTTGGATGTTTTCTACATTTTCAAATATATTTATTTCAATCAGAATACAGAATACAAAGTGTACAGTGCTCATATTTCTTTTTTATTACAACCTAATATAAGTACTGTAGTGCAATCTCTTTATAATGAAAGTTGAATTTACAAATGTAGAATTATGTACAAAAAAACTGCATTAAAAAATAAAAATGTAAAACTTTAGAACCTACAAATTCACTCAGTCCTACTTCAGCCAATCCCTCAGACAAACAAGTTTGGTTACAATTTACAGGAGATAATACTGCCCACGGCTTGTTTACAATGTCACCTGAAAGTGAGAACAGGTTTTCGCATGGCATTGTTGTAGCTGGCATCGCAAGATATTTACATGCCAGATGCGCTAAATATTCACATGTCCCTTCGTGCTTCAACCATCATTCCAGAAGACACGCATCCATGCTGATGACGAGTTCTGCTTGATAATGATCCAAAGCGGAGTGGACCGATGCATGTTCATTTTCATCAGGAGTTAGATACCGCCATCAGAAGGCTGATTTTCTTTTTTAGTGGTTCGGGTTCTGTAGTTTCCGCACTGGAGTGTTTCTCTTTTAAGACTTCTGACAGCATGCTCCACACCTCATCCCTCTCAGATTTTGGAAGACTCTTAAACCTTGAGTCAAGTGCCATAGCTATCTTTAGAAATCTTACATTGGTACCTTCTTTGAGTTTTGTGAAATCTGCAGTGAAAGAGTTCTTAAAATGAACAACATGTGCTGGGTGATCATTCGAGACTGCTATAACATGAAATATATGGCAGAATATGGATAAAACAGAGCAGGGGACATACAATTCTCCCCAAAAAGTTCAGTCACAAATTTAATTAACACATTTTTTTTTAACAAGCATCATCAGCATAGAAGCATGTCCTCTGGAATGGTTGCCAAAGCACGAAGGGGCATATTAATGTTTAGCATATCTGACACGTAAATACCTTGCAATGCCAACTACAAAAGTGCCATGCGAACGCCTTTTCTCACTTTCAGGCGACATTGTAAATGAGAAGCAGTCAGCAGTATCTCCCATAAATCTAAACAAACTTGTTTGTCTTAGCAACTGGCTGAACAAGAAGTCGGACTGAGTGCACTTGTAGGCTCTAAAGTTTTACATTGTTTTGTTTTTGAGTGCAGGTATGTAACAAAATCTACATTTGTAAATTGCACTTTCACGATAGAGATTGCACTACAGTACTTGTATGAGGTGAGCAATATTGCTTGTGTTTATTTTTACACTGCAAATATTTGTAATCAAAATAATAATATAAAATGAGCACGTGTTCTGTGTTGTAATAAAAAAACCAATATATTTGAAAATGCAGAAAAACATCAAAAATATTTAATACATTTCAATTGGTATTCTATTAACAGTGCGATTGTGATTAATTTTTTTAATCACAGTTAATTTTTTTGAGATAATCACGTGAGTTAACTGTGATCAATTGACAGCCCTAAAATAAATCTAAAATCCAGAGGCTGACATAGATAAACCCTAGGATGCAACAATGAAGAGACTTTTCCAGAATCACACACATTGAATAGCAAAGGCTCTGCCTCAGGACATCTCCAGATCACATTGGGGGACGATCAGCACTTCCTGTGTCCCCTCAGCATAGAGTAAAAGTCCTTTTTAAAATAATGGAAAAATATATGCATTTGTTTTCTTGCCACAGTTACAGGTTTTGAGTATTTTTAAAGTAAAGTAGTTTGAATTTTACCAGAATGTTAAAAAAATTTTGGTTTAAAGAAATGTATCATCATCCCACACTGATCCATGATAAAGCCAAATTTCAGCCTGTATTCAAACTTCCACTATCAAGTTTCAGAGTGGTAGCCATGTTAGTCTGTATGAGCAAAAAGAACGAGAAGTACTTGTGGCACTTTAGAGACTAACAAATTTATTTTAGCATAAACTTTCGTGGGCTAAAACCCACTTCATCAGTCAGTGGGTTTTAGCCCACGAAAGCTCATGCTCAAATAAATTCATTAGTCTCTAAAATGCCACAAGTACTCCTCGTTCTTTTTACTATCAAGTTTATGATCCATTAAAAACACAATCTTAGAATGGAAAAGCTGGCACACCCTAACTACATATACGGTAATAAACAGTACGAGACTATTTCCCAGCACCACCTTCCACTTGATTCAATAGGTGGTTAATTTAGTCCTTATTTAATCTGATCAAACCTCAAGAACCAAATCATTTGTATTACAAATACAGCTTCCACATTTCAGAGTAGCAGCCGTGTTAGTCTGTATCCGCAAAAAGATACATGTCATCTCCACATGTCATCTCAATTAATTTTGGATAGTTTAGACAGGTATTACTGGGCAATTCAGTCACTAATGATAGATATTTGCCATTAACCAGGGTGCTCAAAATTCTGAATGAAATATCAGGGAAAAAGAGACCAAGGAGGACCTACAATAAAATATGACCAACTAAAAACTAGGTTTTTGAGACAATGTGTTTTTCGAACTGTATGCACCTTACTGTTATATTGTCAGGACTGACCACTTATTTCAGCTAAAGTTAGGAAAAAAGTTTATTACAATGAGATGCAAATGGCAATAAGACTGACCCCCAGAGGTCCTGCACTTTCTTATAAGTTACATATGGAGGGGGGCCTTGAGGTCAGCTAGCAGCTACAGTCAAGGGATCTCTGCACCACCTGACGTCTGAGATAAGCTCTTCTTTCCACATCTGGAGTTGCCACAACTCCCATCCCTGCTTTTGACATTTTTAGTGATCAAAAAAAGAGGCATGGATTATAAAACCGGACGGGGCCCCACATCATCAACTAGTATGGCCCTCAAAACTAAGCTTTCTATGAGCAGGGAATCAAACCCAGGTCTCCCAATTGGCAAAAATTCTACCCGTGAGCCACCAATGCGAGGAGCAGCCAAGGGACCACAGCGTCAGCAATGCGATGGGGAGACGCGGCACCGAAGAAGGGGCAGGCGTGGGGCGGAGAGGGGAGAAAGGGCAGCGGCACAGGCACTACGGGTCAGGCCGGTAGCGAGGGGAGCTGCTGAGAGGCCACGCCTGGGGCTCGTGGGGGTGACTGCAGCCCTCCGGATGGCAGCGGGGCAGCCTCTGCGTGGGCGAGGAGCGACGCCGAGCGAGCTGTGCGGAGCCTCCGCACCCGAGACCCTGGGCTGGGGCGGCAGGAGGCTCAGCGCGCCCTTGCCGGGAGCGCTCCGTAAATCCAGCGAGCTGGCCGCGGCCCCGGGTAGCGCCGCCCGCCCTGGGGCCGCATCCGCTGGGGCCCAGGGCGGGAAGGTGGCAGCCGCCTGCGGGGCCTCACCCGGCTCAGGCCGCCCAGCTCCGCGGGCAGACAGCGCAGCTCGTTGTCGCGCAGGCTCAGGGCCCGCAGCCCCGGGAGGCTCGCCAGGCCCCGGGGTACGCGCTGCAGCCGCAGCCCGCGGAGCGACACCGAGCGGGTGCCAGGACCGCCCCGCCGCGCCCGCAGCAGCAGCCGCTCCACCATGGCCCCAACGTGACGCGGCAGCGACCGCGGCTTGACCGTTACCTACCGCGCTGCCGCGCATGCTCCGAGACAGCGAGCCGCTGCCCTCTGGCGGGCGCACACGCCGCGTGCCGGGCCCCGCTCTCCGGGCTGATGGCGGAGGGACGCGCAGGGCCCGAACTGCGCGTGCGCGGGTGGATCGAGCGTTGGCGGCAGCGGGGGGAGAGGGGCGAAGTCACGGGCTGGGAGCAAGAGCCGGGGCTAAGAACAGGGTTGAGACACAGCCTGGCAGTGGCGGCCAGTGACCCCAAATAGGGTGAGACCGAGGCTGCAGTGGCTGCACAAATGGGGGGGGTGGGGGCAGAGTCGTGCGTCCTCCCGCCTGGCAGGGCAGCATCTCTCAGCACCCGCTTCCCCAGGCTGTGTTCTCGAAGGCATCGTGCACGACCCTCCCCGCATCCCCAATACAAGGCAGCGCGTCCTTGGCTGATGAGATATACTGAGCTGCCACAGGAGACTTGAGTCCCTGAAATATTTCGACCTCCCTTCCCCCCCCCTCCAAAAATTATAATTCTCAGACACGTTTTTAGTGTTAAAAACAAACCCTTCTCCATTTATTTGTCTGCACGAAGGATCACAGCAGTTCATAAACTTGCAAACAGACTGCTGTTCTGAGTGCCTGAATGGGACACCTTTTCTTGTAATCCAAATTTCATGCCTTTAAATTATTTACTTTTTAAAATGTTATTTTCACGAGTCTTAGCACTCCATCATTAACCTCCATTACCAGGGTGCAGAGGGCTGTCATTGTGCTATTTACACTTTAATAACATAATCATTGCAAATAATAGTTGCGAGTAGCTTCAGCAATCACATCTCAATGTTTCTAATCCAACACTTCCTGTTTGTAGGGCTATTAGTTTTTAATTCTACATTTTTTGTTCCTTTCTCATGTATAAATTTATTTTTTGGAATTACATGACTTCAAGACTAACTGATTTCCTGGACTGGTCAAAACTTCTCCAGCTTCCTTTGATCCACCAATGAGGATTGCCTTTGTGAACTTTTATTTTGCCTCTATCCAGGACCTTGGTGTTTTTTCACACCACCACATGTGTGTACAATTTGGTTCCCAAATATCAACTAAAGGCCAGATTTTTAAGGTTGAAAGCGGCTAGATGCTTTTGAAAATCCCACTAGTGACCTAAAATTTAAGGTGATCTTGCTCTCTCTCTGCCCTGCACTACTCAGGACATATTTCATGATCATAAGAATGGCCATAATGGGTCAGATCAAAGGTCCAGCCAGCCCAGTATCCAGTCTACCAACAGTGGCCAATACCAGGTGCCCCAGAAGGAGTGAACCTAACAGGTAACGATCAAGTGATCTCTCTCCTGCCATCCATCTCCACCCTCTGACAAACAGGCTACGGCCACTATTCCTTACCCATCCTGGCTAATGGCCATTAATGGGCTTAAGCTCCATGAATTTATCCCCTTCTCTTCTAAACCCTGTTATAGTCCTAGCCTTCACAACCTCCTCAGGCAAGGAGTTCCACAGGTTGACTGTGCGCTGAGTGAAGAACTTCCTTTTATTTGTTTTAAACCTGCTACTCATTAATTTCATTTGGTGGCCCCTAGTTCTTATATTGTGGGAACAAGTAAATAACTTTTCCTTATTCACTTTCTCCACACCACTCATGATTTTATATATCTCTATCATATCTACCCTTAGTCTCCTCTTTTCCACATTGAAAAGTCCTAGCCTCTTTAATCTCTCCTCATATGGGACCCGTTCCAAACCCCTAATCATTTTAGTTGCCCTTTTCTGAACCTTTTCTAATGCCAGTATATCTTTTTTCAGATAAAGGGACCACATCTGTATGCAATATTCAAGATGTGGACATACCATGGATTTATATAAGGGCAATAAGATTTTCTCCATCTTATTCTCTCTCCCTGTTTTAATGATTCCTAATATCCCATTTGCTTTTTTTGACTGCCGATGCACAGTGTGTGTGCAGGAGAATGAAGATCTGACTGTCATGGTAGATCCTGCTGTGCAGATAGATAGATGGTGGCCTCGCTGTATAGCAATCCTCTTGATAAGCAATGTATGTAAAATAGTGTCACTCTTCTCCCATTATAATTAACCAACTGATCCACATTTTTGGTGCTTTAACTGTAAAGATCCCTCTTTGAACTCAGCCTCTACCTGGTCACTAACCACACGTGATATAAACCTCGTCTTTTCTAACTATGCTCCAGGAAAATTTAACTTACAAACACAACATTGTCTCTTACATCTTTCTTGCATTATCACTGAGTCCATGACTCTGATGTCCACAAAGCTGCAAGGATACAGTGTGATAACTTGCAACAAAAACATTTTCAGATGACTTAAAACATTGTAATGTTGTGTCTGAGCACACATGCAAAGTTGGTCACCCGGCCCAAAAACATCCAGGAATAGGATGTGGCATTTACTACACATGCTACGTATTTGTTTCTGAAGCTGTACAGGTGGTTTTCATGATCAGCCAGGGACCTGGCAGGTCGTTCCCTATTTCATCGTGTGGTAGCTGAACCAATCAGAGCTCAAGGGGAAAAACGTTATACATATATCTGCTTAAGACAAACATATTACATCAGTGGCCGATCAATGCAAGAGCATGGCATGTGTCTCCTGTAAGAGATGGTTTTGCTGAGAATACATAGAAGTGTTTTGAAAAGGAGAACACTGACGTTCTTATGAAGATCTAACAAAGCCAGGCACATACACTACATCTTATGGCCACATTAGAGAAACTCAGGGCTAAATTCACAAAGGTACTTAGGCAACTAAGTCTGGGTTTAGGTGCCTAAATCCCTGATATAGTCTCCACTGTGATTTCCAAATCTCCCACCAAACACTTTAGACACCTAAACTCAGCACCTATGCTTTCAGAGTAAAAGCTCCCTAGGCATCTTAAGTTTCTGCCTCAGAGCATGTGTATTGCTGCCTTACTCTAACCACCTGAATGCCTGTTTCCCACCGAAGCCCCAGAGTGATCACGAACCAGGAAAAATATGCAGGCAAATGCCTACCTTGAAAGTGGGGCCTGATCTGGTAGGCATGCTCAGAAGCCACCGACTGGATTGGGTTCCATTCATAATCTGGCCAGAGGAAGATGTTAAGGTGTTACCATCCACCTTATAAATACCACTTTACAAACCAGTATTAGAGCAGATGCCTGGCATGTTGGAGACTAAGATTCAATTCTCCCTACAAGCAGAGAGAAAGAAGGGATTTGAACAGGGATTTCCCACATCCCAGGTGAATGCTTTAATACTGGGCTAGAAGTTATAAAGTGGACATCTCATCCAGCTGTTTTGTTTGGAGTCAGGCATCTGCCTAGCTCCTTCTCACAAGAAACAGCTTACATACCTATGCCATTTGACTCCAGGAGGGGTTCCCATTCATGGATCACTATGCAGAGCTAGGCACCTACCTGCAGTGGGTATTTAGGCACTGAACTCTGAAGAGGGACAGGACTTTGAAGACACCGCTCTAGTTGGCATCTCCCATTAATTAGTTGAGGCAATTCCCCACTGAGGATGTAGGCTTTTGTGGACCACATTCTAAAGCACTTTTCTCTCTATATTCATTGTAAAGGGAGCCTAGGCACCTAATTCAGGCTTTGTGGATCACAGTGATGTTCCTATGACTTTCTAGGCAGCTAAAAGGCATTGTGATGCTCAGTATCACAATGCCCAAGTCTCTTTATGAATCTATCCTTTAGGGCTTTTCCTCACAGCTTAAAATGGTGATTTTTTTTTTAAAACCGTGGGATAACTAAGGTGCAAGAGCTATTCTGAGGTAAAAAATACAGTGAGGCTGAAACTCTTGCATTTCAGCACTCAGGAAAAGATCCGAGACAACGTTTCTGAAATAAAATCAGAGGGCAATGAACGTGTGTGCGCGCACCAAAGTACAGATTTAGTGTTGTAAATAGGGCTGTCGATTAATTGCAGTTAACTCGTGATTAACACAAAAAAATTGTGATTAATCACAGTTTTAATCGCACTGTTAAACAATAGAATACCAATTGAAGTGTATTAAATATTTGGGTTGTTTTTCTGCATTCTCAAATATTTGATTTTAATTTACAACAGAATACAAAGTGTATAGTGCTCACTTTATTTTTTTATTACAAATATTTGCACTGTAAAAATGATAAAAGAAATAGTATTTTTCAATTCACCTCATACAAGTACTGTAGTGCAAACTCTATCGTGAAAGTGCAATTTACAAATGTAGATTTTGTTACATAACTGCATTCAAAAACAAAATGATGTAAAACTTCAGACCCAAGAAATCCACTCAGTCCTACTTCTTGTTCAGACAATCACTAAAACAAACAAGTTTGTTTACATTTACGGGAAATAATACTGCCAGCTTCTTATTTACAATGTCACCTGAATATGAGAACAGGTATTCGCATGGCATTGTTAGGTATTTACATGCCAGGTCTCCTAAACATCCATATGCCCCTTCATGCTTTGGCCACCGTTCCGGAGGACACTGAAAACAAGAAGCAGACAGCATTATCTCCTGAAAAGGTAATTAAACTTGTTTGTCTGTGTGACTGACTGAACAAGAAGTAAGACTGAGTGGACTTTTAGGCTCTAAAGTTTTACATTATTTTCACTTGAGTGCATTAAATGTTTATTATAGAAACTGTATGGCCTAATATACAATGGAAAGAGACTAAAAGAAACAACACTTTCATTCAGGGCTTTATATACAATAGGCCTGAGGTTTAACTCTGTAGAAAGTTTTTCTAGATTACCAAAATACCGTTTTGTGTGTCCAAATCTGAGAGAGATATTTCACAATGGTAGCAAATTGTAGTGAGATGTCTCCCCATCTGTCACAATTTGTTACCCCTACATCAGAGGATTGGGAAAGATGAGAGATAGTAAATTGTGACAGATGGATCCCCACCCATCACCACTTACTATCCCTGGACTAGATAATGGGAAAGGGAGAGGCTGCAAGTTCTGACAGGCCAGTAAAAGAACACCTAGATGTCAGTAACTGCTACCACTAGCAAACTGTGCCAATAGCAGTTTGTAACTACGCTGGGCAGGGATCCCCTCACCGTGCAGACAGTGGCAGGACCCAGCCCCATCCCAGACCTTGGAGACCCCTCACATGACCATGGGAACAGCCACAGTGCAATGCTATGGATGTGGCCAGGGAAGCACTAGTGGGGGGCTCAGGAGGAGCCCCCACCTCCCAAAGGAAAAGGGTGCATCTGGGGGAGCAGCAGAGCCTAGTAGTCAGTGCCCTCTACCACATCTAAGCAAACCAAACACAGGAACAGCATAACAATGTGCAGTACTAGCCACGCTGGCTACTACTGAAGATAGTGTAAGGAGTTGCAGTGTTAAGGGGAAGGTGAGGGATGTGCGGCTGTGACATGGTGGTCTGGTGCTGTATGGAGTTACCTTAATGACAAGTTAAGCAGAAGAGACTTGCTGAGCCAGTAAGTGAAGTGCACATGCCACCCTGGACATTTAAAGCCATACTGACCAATGTTTTCAAATTACTGTAATTTTCCCAATATTCCCAAATGCAAACCTCACCCCCTCCAGTCCCATAACATCCCCACTGCCCTCCAATACCTCCACTGCCATCCACAGTTGTTAACTTTCACATGGTAAATAAGCACCCCGACTTTCACAATAAACCAAAAATCAAGCTAATTTCATTTCAAAACAAGGTCAAAACAGGCCAATCCCTAAGAACCCCAACACTCTATGTGACTAGATCCCCCCGGCGTGCCGTCTGGGACTGTGGTGAGCCCTCTGTCCACCCCTGATTCTCTTCCCCCGCCTCTTGCCCCTGCTTGCCACGAGCCAATCAAAAAAAGAAGCAACAAGCCAAACAAGCCACAAGCCAAAAACAAGCCAACAAGCAATTTACAAGCCAATTAAGCCAAAAACAAGCCCAATTTCTGTAGGGTTTTTTTTTTTTTTTTTGCAGGTTTAGCATGTCTTCTGCCATCTCTTTCCCCCACTAATACCCAGTTCAGTCTCCCTGCCCACCCTCCACACCTTGTACTCCACAGAACACTTATCAAGGAGAGCAGAGGTTAGGCCCCACACAGCAGGGCTATGATAAGCTTCCATTTGTGGAAATAGGGCTGCAACACCACCTGGGGAAGCAGAGACAAGACATTTGCTCTCAGCAGGCGGTTTGCAGAACAGAACCATGCAGGCCCACCATCTCCCTTATGCGCCAAGTCTGAGGAGAGGAACGGGCACATTATCCCCCCTGCAATACTCTCCCACTGCACCCATAGGTTGGGGGAGAAAGGAGCATGAACTCACTGCCTGCTCCACAAACCCTCCCTGCTGCAGAGTCCTGGGGTAAAAGGGGCTGTTCCTTGCTCCCTGCTGCAGCCACAGCCTGTGGAAAATGGGGCATGGCTGGTATGTCAAGGTCATCACCCACTCACACCCCCTGCCTCCATCTCATGCTAGCAAGACTCTGTGTTATCTCAGCTCTGCACTTCTAATCTACCCCCATCCTGCCATTAGCTGCTGAGCCTTTGGCTGACCCCGCCTCTCCCACACTCCATTGGCAGAACCAAAGCAGAGGGCAACTATCACCACCTCAAATCTTGGGCATCAACAGCCACACATGTGCATCAGTCTGTCTCAGACTATGTCTACAATGTGGGGAAAAAAACCCACAGCAGCAAGTTTAAGAGCCCAGGTAAACTGAATCAGGCTCGTGTCACAAGGCTAAAAGGCACAGACATTCCGCCACTCAGACCCACATTCCCCGTCCCACCCATTGTGACTCCGCTATACAGACTACAAACTCCTCAGGCAGATCCTGGTTGTGCAGTGTCTAAGACAATGGGGCCCTAATCTCGGCAGAGCGCTCTCAAACATAACCCAAGGCCTACACCTTGGTTAAGAACATTACAAACCCAAAGTTTATATTTGATCTGCCCCTTAAAGTACACGATGTAAAGAGAGAACATGGCTGTAATGACCAGAGCATTTTACATACCGATAGTCAAGTCACCCTATTTGCATCAAGTAACAAAGATGAACAGCAATAGGAAGCACAGGTCATTGGTAACATGCCAACAATGTAGCAAGAGGAGGTTTGGAGCCAGATAGCATTGAAATGCCTTGTTTGATGAGCTGACTGTGAATTTCATTAAATGTTCTTTCTGTTCACTCTGTTTTTCAGTGATAATACCTGTAATAAAGAGATTAATGTCCCATGTTTAGTATCCCACTGACCATCTCTCCCCACTGCAGTTTTATAATCCTGTAGCCAGTTTTCAACACACATGAATGCGCAGCCTGAACCAAGTCAGCCTGAATTAATTCTGGGAAAGTTTGATATGATGTTTTATTGAAATGCTTCACTAAAGTTCAGATTTATGGCAACCCCTTCAGCCACTAATTCTGTAACTTTATCAAAAACAAAAAAATGTTTGCCTGGAAAGAACAGGAATAATCTAAAAGCACTGATTTATGCGAATGTTTACAGCTTGGCTAAACATGGCAAAAAGGGGACATGATTAGAGCCCTTCAAATCCATGGATATTCGGAAACCATTTTTGGGAACCGCGGCTCAGATGCGGCTATAAATTGCATATCCGCATAGGGTTCTAGATATAACTTTCTATGAGTATTTGAAGGGTGAAACACCAATCAGAAAGTGCAGGAATATTTTGTGGCACAAGGGACATAACTATAAGAATGGGATAAAATGGAGACATTAAATATGTGAACTGAATAGCAAGAAAGATCTGCGTTGAAGTCTATAATTTTAGAAGAGTCAATGGAAATCATGGGTTTCAGAGTAACAGCCGTGTTAGTCTGTATTCGCAAAAAGAAAAGGAGTACTTGTGGCACCTTAGAGACTAACCAATTTATTTGAGCATGAGCTTTCGTGAGCTACAGCTCACTTCATCAGATGCATGCAGTTTCCACGGCATGCATCTGATGAAGTGAGCTGTAGCTCACGAAAGCTCATGCTCAAATAAATTGGTTAGTCTCTAAGGTACCACAAGTACTCCTTTTCTTAATGGAAATCATGTAAGCCATGCTTTAATATGCAGCAAAAAGTTAAAACGCAAAGTGAACCAGGGAGTTTTTGTAGTATCTAGCTGGCCACATTTCACGTAAGATGGGAAAATTCTATAATATGCTGGAGTGGATGCTACTGAAAAAGGCCATGGCAAGTACAACTGGTGACATTAAGAGATAACATTGGTTTAAAAACAGGAGAAAAATGAGCTTTTGGATCTCTATTTCTTTAATAGAGAGTTGTCTTCTTGAATGGAACTTGTGGTTGACTAAGACATGACGATGTTGTAGGATCATGACAAACGTGAAAATCATTAAGTTCACTAGTTTCAGAGGGAACAGGAAGTACTGCAGAGAAATTCTGTGATAGATAATCTATTTCAGGACAAACTGATAAGTGGAAATCTTATCCAATTCAATAAATACAAATAAGTTTCTAACTTCTTAATTCAAGGCCCATACAGCATAAGCAAAGGTCCTTTGCTCACTATAATTAAATATTCTTTTGCTTTGTACAAGTTGAAAACATCTTAAATTGGACAAATTGTTGGATACAGACATATTCCAGAATTCCAATATCATCTTTTTCCCCTTTCAATTAGTGACCCAGGAATAAATTCTGATGAAGCCTCAATTAACTGACCATTATTCAGCTACATAAATCAGCAAGTGCACTGCCTAATACATCAATTTTAGGTAACACTAAAAACAGTATATTATTGTATTATGGTGAAAATCTTTATGGCATTAAAGGAGATTTCTATATTAACTCTCTCTCACTAATGCATCCATTTCAAGTAACAGGCATTGCAAAAAAAGTCTGACTCCTGCAATCAAGACATCAATTGGGTTCATCCAGTTATTACAATAAATACCAAACGAATAAAGATTGCCAAATGATGTTATACCTGGTTAACACTTGTTTTGCCTGGCAAGCTCCACGCTGTGAAATTCATAATCAAACATTCTTTACGTGGGAAGACTGACTATAAAACAAATAAATATGGCATTTGTAAAGTCCTCATTTGCATCTCTTTCACAAGACCACAAAGTGCTTTCATTAAATGACCCACAGAAGAAAAATAGTTGGGTTTGTGTCTTACTTTTTTGAGATATATAAAGAAGGTATGAAGAAATACCAGGAATGTAAATTTGTTTTCTGGTTTTACTGTACAATTCAGATTTCTTGGATGTGGACTATAAACTCTCTCAGCCCTCAGCTGAGGGGCAGCACTGTTACATCTTTAACAACTGCATTTTTCCCAAACTGTTTATGCAGCCAGTTAAAAAAAATCAGTGTAAAAAAGTTTTAAACAGTCGATATAAAAAAATAATTTCCTGGTATTAGCAGGCTTTCCTTATATATTTCAGTCTTCTCTGTGTGTCATAAAGAAGCAAAACAGACAATGCAAACCCAAATTTCTTTGCAGGTCATCTTTAAAGTTACTTACAAGAATTAAGTGATCACAATTTTTACAACTGTTTGCAAATGGCTATATAAGGCAGCGTCTACACTACAGGGACTATAGTGGCGTAACTACAGCACCATAGTTTTGCCGGTATAACCCCATAACATAGATGTAACCTACGACAGAAGAGTTTTCTCCATTGCTGTAAGAACACCATCTCCCCGAACGAAGTAAGTAGGTTGATGGAAGCATTCTTCCAGCGATCTAGCTACATCTACACCAGGGATCAGGTCAGGATGGCTATGGTGCTCAGGAGTGTGGATTTTTCACACTGCTGAGCACCATAACTACATTGACCTAAATTTAAGTACAGACCACACCTGAGTATTGTTAACGGCATTCCAAACTGCAGATCTGATGGAATGGCAGTACTATAAACAGTATGTTTGGATTAGTTCACTAAGTCTTCATCTGAAATGACAACATTGTAAAGAAAAATAAATTACAAAGGAACGAAAAGTTGAATGTCCCCTGTTCTACAGGTGGGACTAAGTGGACCGGCAGTCCCATTATCAATTCTCACCCCTGTTCTGTCATCTATGGCCATAAGCAGAAATGCCAGTGGCAGAAGACAAGGCAGTTTTCGAAACCTGATTAAAAAATTAAGAGGAGAATCCATAAAAACAGAAGTTAGGTTTGCGAAGTTTTGAGTCAGATAAGGATAAGATATTCAGCATCACTGGCTTTGCCTCTGGCTCTTATGTAACTAAAGTATTAGGAGGGTCCTTACTATTGTTTAACTATGTTTTAGCTATGCCTTGTTGGGACTATTAAAGCAGTATCTTTACGGTCATTCCAGTCTAGAATATTATTTAACAGTCATTTAAATGCCTTAATAAAATCTCCATGATCACCACAATCTACTTGAAATGACCTATAAGAGCCTGCAAATCATGTCAATTCTTCAGTAGAAATGCACAGAAGCAGGAAATTAAAAAAAAAACCCACAAGCTACCTGAAACATATACTATTGATCTTTTCACTGTGGCAGAGTATGCTATGTAAACCAAAATACACAAACTATGCAAGTTACTCTGGCTTACACAGCCAACATTTTATAGAATATTTTCTAAAACATGATCTAAATCAGCAAAGTCTAGGTACTGTTTTAAACTGCTATTTCTAATACGTAGCCAAATCTTTTGTCTCTCTTAAAAGTTCCTTCCCGTTACTTTTGTTTTCCAGTCTGCTTGGGAACTGTCCACAGATGAAGAGCCCAAAGTGTCAAGCGGCATCCATTATCCATGTGGACTTATGACTTGTATACTAGCTACCATTTTCTGGAGCAGTGTCTGTTAGCAGTTTTACAGAATTATAATGCTCTCCTAATCCATATGCATGTCTCATATACCTAAAATCAAAACAAAAAAGCCATTTAAAAAAATTAATATTTAACTAAAATTAAAACATACATAATACACATGTATACACATACCTACTTTCTACTCTCAAATAGTTTAAAGACATTCAATTAAAGTTAAAGACAGCATGGAAAAATGTATTATCCTGGAAACCATGGAAGTTTGACTGCATGTTTTCATGAGGAAGGAGTGTTTCTTTAGTTTTGCTAATAATGATAAAACCTACACATCATTAATGGAGCTTTTATATAAAATAATACGTTAAATCCATTTATAATTGTGACTAAAATAGCTTTTCTTGAATAACTGAAGGCTGCTAATGAATCAGTCAACTGACAGAAAAGTGACAGACGTCTAAGTTCCCTCTAAGCTGTGTAGCTGCACAGCTGCCTATTAAGCCTTGCACAGGGGCTCAGGGCTGCAGTGGGGAGATGCGCCCCTCCCCACCGGCCCAAACATGGACTTGCAGTAGCGGGGAGAGGCACCCTTCCCCGCCGGCCCCAGTACGGACTTGCCGTGGCCGGGGGAGAGGTGTACCTCTCCGCCAGCCCCAGCATCGACCTGCCCTGGACTTGCTGCAGCCAGGGGAGAGGAGCCCCTCCCTCGGCCCCAAGCTGCTGTGGCGAGAGAGGGCTGGTGGGAGCCTGCACCCCGAGGCAGCCTGCACCCCAAACCTGTCATCCCCGGCCCTACCCCAGAACCCACACCTCCCGCATCCCAACCCTCTGCCCAGCCCTGAGCCCCCTCCCACATCCCAACCCTCTCCTCTCCAGCCCCAATCCAGAGCCCTCCCCCCCACACCCCAGCCCTGAGCCCCCTCCCACACCTCAAACTCCTTGGCCCCACCCCCATCACATGAATTTTGTTATGTGCACCAATATGAAGGTGATGTGTCACACATCACCTACATATTGGTGCACATAACATTCATTCTGCACATGGATGTAAAAAATTAGAGGGAACACTGACAATAAGCTTCTTTAGTTTCCTAACCTGATTTATTGATGGCTATTTTGCATTTTCAAGCCAACTCATTCTGTAACATTCTCTAGTCAGACAAGCTAGATGAAGTTTTGCAATCACTTACTATCAGTCCTTAAATACTCTCCTGTGGGAAAAACAAGATTAAAAAATAGGAATAAAAATATCTACTTACACTAGTATTAATGGTTTGCTTGAATATTCTTCACCAACAATGATGGGAGGAGAATCCATTTGCACTACTTCAATTGGTTTTTGCAAAATATGTGATAGAGCCCTTAGCTTTAAGACAGGAAAACAATATACTGAGAAGTATAATTAAATACCATGAAAAACACTTAGTTCTAACACACATACCATTAGGTCAGTTTAAGCCTGAAATTTAGGGGTTTTTTTAGAAGTGAGATTTTACAAAAATCTTCCTGTGGTTAGTTTTTAAATTCCTACGAAAAGTTTCTATGAACCATCTCCTGCTTTGTTGATAAAAGCAATGCAGCACAGTGCTAGTTCTCAAGAACTTGAGAGAGCAACTAGTCTATTTTCAATGCTGAAGGGGAATGAAATGCAAAAACAGAGCAGAAGTGCTAAAAAGTTTTTTTATTTCAGTATTAATTATAAATCTCACTAACTACACTTTGCTGTACGATAGCTTGCTGTGCTGTGAAGTATGTTGACCCTGTTTAAACAAAGAAAATAAAACCAACTTTCTGTCTCTATTTTTTATTCTTTCCCTCCACGTTGTCAACCATCATATGTAGAACAGGTGTTTCTAAAGTTTTAAAGACTTAAGCTGCTGCGAGCAATACAAACACAGACAAAACTGGTAATGCTCTGAGAAAATATATGACCACAATGTAAAGTTTGTCAAGAGGTTAAAAAGGGGAATAATGATACTTACTTACTTTCTTTGTAAAATGCTTTGACATATACTGATAAAACACACTATATAAGAGTAGGTATTGTTATATTTCTTTACAACCATGCTTGATTAGGCCTCCAGAAATTTCTCTATTACAGAAAATCCCCTTCTTTGAACTGGAGAAGGGGCATTTCTAAGAATTTGCATCTAAAAATCCATTAGTTTTCAATCACTTCAGAGTTTCATCAACAAAAATAAACAGTACCATACTTACTTCCAGCTGACCACCCCATGCAGCTGTGTTGACTATATCATCACAGTACTTTTCAAACTCCCCTGCAGGAAAAAAATAAATGGAGTAAACCTCTCAGTAAATCTCTTTCCTGGATGTGGGTGGGTGAGGAAGATATTGATGGGATAAATTAAAAATAAATTTTGGCCTGGAAAAGTAGAACACAATGTAGGGGAATAAGAATATGTAACTGTGGGGAAAGAGAAAACAAATAGCAAACAGACACCTACGACAAAGGAAGAAGTATAGTATGATCTCTTGTTGACAAGAAAAGAGGGAAAAGGAGAGCAAAGACAGGAAAGATAATGTAATAAAAATACAGGAAACAGCAAGTTATATTTTAAGTACTTCTTGAATACATTTTATGGACAATATAATCTAATTAAATATTGTACCCAATAAGTGGTACATAATAGCTTTAAACTGCAGGAGTCATAGCTTTGGGACACAGCATGCAGTGGAAGTATCTTTCTATCTAATTAGTAGGCTTGGCTCTTGTGCAATATAGATGTCAGATAAATTTTTCAGGTCCTGTAACTAGCTGCAGTTCTACTATGTTTTTCTCCAGACTGACTTTTATTTTTCAGTAAACTGAAATATTTAGAATCCAGAGAACATTCCCTTCTATGCATGTCTCCAGAAGACAGTTTTAAGGCAATCCCCAATCTTACTTGCAAGTAAGATCTGTGCTCTTATAAATTAAAAGAATAAAATTAGCTGACCTCTTCATAAAAAACACTAATAAATATGTTCTGGGTGAAGAATAAACTGAACAAAATTACACACTGCAAGACAAAAAGCATTTCTTGGAGAAATCACCCGTCTCAACAATGAAAGAAAATCAGTTTGGATTTCAAAAAGGCTATCACGGTTAAAGATTTAATGAGGCAAACTGAAGGTTTATCTATTTTGATACCCAGGAAATAAACCTACCAATAAAATCATAGAATCATAGACTTTAAGGTCAGAAGGGACCATTGTGATCGTCTAGTCCGACCTCCTGTACAACGCAAGCCACAGAATCTCACCCACCCTCTCCTGTAACAAACCTCTAACCTATGTCTGAGCTACTGAAGTCCTCAAATCATGGTTTAAAGACTTCGAGATGCAGAGAATCCTCCAACAAGTGACCCGTGCCCCACGCTGCAGAGGAAGGCGAAAAACCCCCCAGGGCCTCTGCCAATCTGCCCTGGAGGAAAATTCTTTCCCAACCCCAAATATGGTGATCAGCTAAACCCTGAGCATGTGGGCAAGACTCACCAGCCAGACACCCAGGAAAGAATTCTCTGTAGTAACTCAGATCCCACCCCATCTAACATCCCATCCATCACAGGCCATTGGGCATATCTACCACTAATAGTTGAAGATCAATTAATTGCCAAATTAGGCTATCCCATCATATCATCCCTTCCATAAACTTATCAAGTTTAGTCTTGAAGCCAGATAGGTCTTTTGCCCTCACTGCTTCCCTTGGAAGGCTGTTCCAGAACTTCACTCCTCTGATAGTTAGAAACCTTTGTCTAATTTCAAGTCTAAACTTCCTGATGGCCAGTTTATATCCATTTGTTCTTGTCTCCACACTGGTACTGAGCTTAAATAATTCTTCTCCCTCCATGGTATTTGTCCCTCGGATATATTTATAGAGAGCAATCATATCTCCCCTCAGCCTTCTTTTGGTTAGGCTAAACAAGCCAAGCTCTTTGAGTCTCCTTTCATAAGACAGGTTTTCCATTCCTCGGATCATCCTAGTAGCCCTTCTCTGTACCTGTTCCAGTTTGAATTCATCTTTCTTAAACATGGGAGACCAGAACTGCACACAATATTCCAGATGAGGTCTCACCAGTGCCTTGTATAATGGTACTAACACCTCCTTATCTCTACTGGAAATACCTCGCCTGATGCATCCCAAGACTGCATTAGCTTTTTTCACGGCCATATCACATTGGCGGCTCAGTCATCCTGTGATCAACCAATACTCCAAGGTCCTTCTCCTCCTCTGTTACTTCCAAATGATGCGTCCCCAGTTTATAACAAAAATTCTTGTTATTAATCCCTAAATGCATGACCTTGCACTTTTCACTATTAAATTTCATCATATTACTATTACCCCAGTTTAGAAGGTCATCCAGATCTTCCTGTATGATATCCTGGTCCTTCTCTGTATTGGCAATACCTCCCAGCTTTGTGTCATCCACAAACTTTATTGGCACATTCCCGCTTTTTGTGCCAAGGTCAGTAATAAAAAGATTAAATAAGATTGGTCCCGAAACCAGTCCCTGAAGAACTCCACTAGTAACCTCCTTCCAGCCTGACAGTTCACCTTTTAATGTGACCCATTGTAATTTCCCCTTTAACCAGTTTCTTTTCCACCTTTCAATTTTCATATTGATCCCCATCTTTTCTAATTTAGCTAATAATTCCCCACGTGGAACTGTATTAAATGCCTTACTGAAATAGAGGTAAATTAGATCCACTGCGTTTCCTTTGTCTAAAAAATCTGTTACCTTCTCAAAGAAGGATATCAGGTTGGTTTGACATGATCTACCTTTTGTAAAACCATGTTGTATTTTGTCCCAATTACCATTGACTTCAAAATAGAAAGGTAATTTAAATTTAAGAAAGGAAGTTTAGCCTAAGACAAGACAAGATAGAGCCGGCCAGAAGTGCTACTGTGCTGCTAACAACACTGCAGCAGTACCTGTAACACTGTCTCTCTCTCAGGGAGCTAATATGAAGAGGCAGGGAATATGAGGATGCTAGCATCACAAGAGGTGAACATGAAGACTAGCTAATTTTCACAATACTGTTCTAATACTCAGCTCTACGGTACATGTGGTAACTATGTGAATAACACTTGACTCTGGACTCTCTAACGGCCATGTTAATAGGAACAGCAAAACATACCACACTTTCCTTTATCATGGTTCCACGGAAGCTTAAGCTTTAATTGAAAAAATTTTTGTAGAGTGATTTTTTGGGCTATTGAAACATGCTTAAAGGCTCCCTTCTGCTAAATGCCTATTCTTGATACAGGATATGAACAGTACCACTGAGCATCTTTAAAGAAAGAGCTATTTTGCTTTTGAGGCATAGATGGACTTGAAAGCCATTGTCCAACTAAATCTTCTTCATTATTTCATGCCAAGGTCAATTTACAATGTACGTCTCCCAGACAGCTTAATCAAAGGCATATTTTTTTCCAAAACAAAATTCAACAGAGAGAATAGTAACATTGATCCCTGCAGGATTTCAACTGTAAACAAGATTATCCTTATGTTAGAGGTCCTATCTACATTACAATTTCAGCTCACTCATGGAACACGATTACCGCACCATTGTTACCTGGTCAAGGTGTAACAGAGTTCCATTTTATATCATAGATGAGGTTAACTGTGTTACATAACCAGGCTGAAGTTACCTTTCCTACATGTAGACAAACATCTTCAAGACATTTGCTTAGTTACAGAGGACATTACGATCCTGTCTACACTACCAAACAGAAGTATGACATACAGATCAGTGGACACCCATGCTGTAACTGGTCACAAGTCAGCTATAACTAATACTGATAAGCTCCAGAACTACTGGTAACATTTGTAAAAAGACACTTTTTAAGAACCATTTATTAAACTATAATTCTTACCTCGGCTATACATGTCTCCCGTGTTGGGATTTGTTAGAAACGGCAGGAAATCATCAACATGACTTTGCATATACTCTGCAGTTTGACTTCTCAGAGTTGCAACAGTCCAGGAGTTTTGCTGATTCTTGAGCTGGTCTTCAATAGCTCGGTACATGCAGTGGCCATCTGATGGAATCTGTTTCATCTCTAACTGCCTTGTTGCCAATATCTGGGTAAGCCTTTGACTTTCAAGATGTCTGGCTCCTGTTAAATTTTCTATCTCAGCTTCAGCTATCCTTTCTTCTCTTTCCTTCTCCAATGCAGCTTTCTTTTCCTTGGATGGAAAACACAATAAAGAATGCTACAAGAGGATGTTCATTTCAAATGAAAGTTATATGAAAAATAATGTTCAAGCTTACAAGAGGTCCCAAGTGTCTGTGCAACTGTTGGTTTGCTGCTCAGATCTATGAAATTCAGAATTTTGTTGCTCAGATTTAGGTCTGTGTGTTCATTACCACTGTGCCACCGAAGGAAGGTCAGAATCTTTCCAGTTAATAAATATACTGAAATTCACCCTTTAGGAAATAATAACCTTTGTATAGTATATTAGCAAATTAGACTAACATTTTCCAAGTTGGTGCCTAAAGTTAAGTGTCTAAATCCAAAAACAGCTAATCTCTTGTTTATATAGGTGCCTAACTTTAGGCATACATTTGAAAACTATGGCCTATGAGTTTATCTTGAAGCCATGCTATACTGAAGCATCATATGGATATGAGTCAACAGTGTGCCATTGTTGCCAAGAAGGCCAATGGCATTTTGGGATGTATAAGTAGGGGCATTGCCAGCAGATCGAGGGATGTGATCATTCACCTCTCTTGGACATTGGGTGAGGCCTCATCTGGAGTACTGTGTCCAGTTTTGGGCCCCACACTACAAGAAGGATGTGGAAAAACTGGAAAACTTCCAGCGGAGGGCAACAAAAATGATTAGGGGACTGGAACACATGACTTATGAGGAGAGGCTGAGGGAACTGGGATTGTTTAGTCTGCAGAAGAGAAGAATGAGGGGGGATTTGATAGCTGCTTTCAACTACCTGAAAGGGGGTTCCAAAGAGGATGGATCTAGACTGTTCTCAATGGTAGCAGATGACAGAACGAGGAGTAATGGTCTCAAGTTGCAGTGGGGGAGGTTTAGGTTGGATATTAGGGAAAACTTTTTCACTAGGAGGGTGGTGAAACGCTAGAGTGTGTTACCTAGGGAGGTGGCGGAATCTCCTTCCTTAGAAGTTTTTAAGGTCAGGCTTGACAAAGCCCTGGCTGGGATGATTTAGTTGGGGATCGGTCCTGCTTTGAGCAGGGGGTTGGACTAGATGACCTCCTGAGGTCCCTTCCAACCCTGATATTCTATGATTCTACGATCAGTTCATGAAGCCAAATTGCAGGAACATAAGAATTTTGTAGAGCAAATACTGTGAGACACATTGCCTGTTTCACTTTGTTTCACTAGAGGACTTATTTTTGTGTGTGGTATTTCCAAGATTTTCATTTTACCATCTGATCTCAAGTTAAGTGGGCTCAGAAGTTAGTACTTTGATGGAAGACCTTCAGAAGAACTGCAGAAAGAAGCACTGGCAATTCAGTAGATAGCACTCTCCTAAGTCATTCATCTTTTGGAAGAGTTATAAAATGGGAGCTCTGAATACCTGTAGTCCTTAAAAATCTCAAAATATCTTTTGTGTGAAAAGAAAGATGGATAAACTTCAGTGTCCTGGCCAATTCCAGCTGAGATAATATACTGGCTACCCAAGTGTTGCCTCTGCATATTCATTCTTGTGGGGTACTTCCTTTTCTCAGAACTACTGAGCTTTAAGAACCATGCAGGTAACCTACCAATTAGAGTTGGCTAAAACTCAGGAATTCTGGTTTGTGGGAAATTTTGATATTTAGTTTCATTCCAAATCAGAATGAAACAAAATTTTTCGAAGTTTCCCACAAATCAGAAATTCTGAAAAATTTCATTTCGGAAACATCAAAATGTGGTGTTTCTGAAATAGAGTCTGTTCACTGGGACTCTGGCAAGTTGAAACTGACAAGAATTGTTCATTTCAGTCAGCAGCTGCCAACTGGCTCCCATGACCCCACTGAGGAGTCATCAGCTGGATTTCCCAGGACTTCCAGGCTCCCTACTGCAGAACCAGAAGCTGAGAAGCCCAGAGAGTCCTGGCTCAAGTAGAAGCTCTCAGGGCTTCCTTGTTCTCTGCAACAGACCAGAGTACAGATTGGCTAGAGCCAGGGCTTCCAGGCTTCTAGCTCCATGGTAGTAAGACTGGGAGCCCTGATGGTCCTCAGGGTTTCCAGACTCCTGGCTCCAACATAGGGACCCTGGAAGCTTTGGCATGGCATAGCTGCCCTGGAACCACTGCCCCTGGATGTGCTGGGGTCCCTGACAGAGATGCCCTTAAATCACAAACCCTAGAATACTGGGGTCCCCGAGCAGCCTGCCAGGAAACCAACTTGTGGTTCAATTAAAGTTTGCCAAATCCAAGATGGGTTTCTTGAATTAGCATTTTCTGATGGGAATTTTCTGACAAAAGTTTCAAGCAGCTCTACCACCAAAGCTGTGTTAGACTTGGTAGAGCCCATTGGGAAGATGCCTGCATTTCTTTAGAGATTTAAGTAAACTTAATGGAACTAGCAGATGTTGAGCCTAGACATAAGTTAGTAAATGTATACTCTGGTGTGAAAACGCCAGCACTTCTTCGCAGAAAATATTGAAACTGGTGTCATACCCGCCTTTTCTGTGCTTTTGATATTCGAGGTTGCTGTATCTGTTGCTCTCTTTCCTCAAGCTGAAAACTTGCAATACTATCAGCCAGAGAATCTAGCTAGAGGGAAACAAAATTTTAAACATTTTAGTTAATATGAGTGAGAATGGAGAATTACAACAGATCCTTGGAAATGTCTCTTAAATACGTTTCAGTCAATACCAGGTTACACTTTTAAATATTGAACAGTATTATCAACGTTTAAAATATTTTAAGAGAAACCATTTTAGCTTACTTTTATTTGTAGGAAGGCAGCCAATACTTTATTCTATTATCTATTAACTTACCATATTTACTCCTTGACCTAGACACCCTCCCCCCCAACCTTTTATTCTTTACTATCAGGAATGTTAAGCCAATCCACTTAAGAACACTTTGATTGAGAACCATATAGCATAATGTGTAGTGAAAATTACACTAAAGACAACCTCCAACAGTAGACTCAGTCTTAAGGCATAAATGGAGCCTTTACCTGATCACCTGAACTGCAAACCTTAAAATCCAATATCATAAAACTTTAGAATTTGAGACAGTTAGTCAACATAATTAAATCTGCCAAATGTCACAAAAAGATAAGGTTACAAGTTATGCATCCAACTTTCCTGAATGTTAACCATGCGATCCAACAGTCTCTTAAGACACTTTTAAATAAAATCTCATCATTAGGACATATTAGGCCAGATGGAACTGTAATGTTTTTGCCACACTTTGCAAGGTCCTCTGAACTGAGCTAATTCCCTGTATATATTAAAAGGTGCGGGCTTTACCTTCTCTCTACAGCCCTAGCTCATTTACTGCACAATTGCTAAATTTTTCAGTATTGTATGCAGTGTTGTGGTAGCCATGCTGGTCCCAGGATATTAGAGAGACAAGGTGAGTGAGGTATTATTGGACCAATAACCGGCAGGGGAGACAGCAGGCTGACTGACCTATCCTTAGGTAGTGCGGGAGGAGGACACCCTTCCCCCCACATCAGCCTCCAACTCAGACATGACAAACTCGCAAAAAAAACGCAAAAATTGGGCTTGTTTTTGGCTAATTGGCTTGCGAGTTGCTTGTTGGCTATTTTTGGCTTGTAGCTTGTTGCTTTTTTTTTTTTTTTGGATCGGCTCTTGGCAAGCAGGGGCAAGGGGGACAAGCAGGGGGGGAAAGAGTCAGGAGGGCACAGTGGGCCCACCACAGTCCCAGACTGCATGCCAGGGGAATCTAGTCACATAGAGAGTTGGGGTTCTTAGGGATTGGCCTGCTTTGGCCTTGTTTTGAAATGGAATTAGCTTGATTTTTGCTTATTGTGAAAGTCGGGGGGTTTATTTACCATGTGAAAGCTGGCAACTGTGCATCCCGCTCTGCTCGGCACAGCAGTCTCTCCTGAAGCAGCCCACTCTGGCTGCCTATGGTTCTGCGATTCCCTCCAAATTCTCCCACAGCCTCCTCACTTACTGCGAGCAGCATCCTGAGCAGCTCTGTGAGCTCTCAGTGCTGAGGAATGTCAAAGTAGCACAGCAGTCTCACACACACACACACACACTCCCTACAGCAGCAGTCTGCCTGCCCCTGTGTTCCTAGTGAAGGGCAGAACAGGAGCATTCCACATTAATGATTTGCTCTCTGTTCCCCAAAAGGAGCATGCTCATCTGTCAGATACTTCCAGGAGCTTTGAAAGGAAGGGAGGTGTGCATGCCTGCAGGGCAGCAGAGATCAAAACAGTGAGTCCAGAGGTCATGGCAGGCATTGTGGGATACTGGTGGAAGCCAGTTATGTTGACAAAACCAACAGCAGTGTCTACACTGATGTTTTTTCGCTTTAATTTTGCCACAAAAGCTTTATGCCTCTCATTAAGGTGGTTTTGTTTTGTCAGCAAAACAGCATAGTTTTGCCGCCAAAAATAGCTTTGTAGAGCATACACTACTCCTGTTTTGTCAGCAAAAGACAGCTTTTAATGATAAAACTTTGTCGTGTAGACAAGGCCTTCACATCCACTACTTTTATTTCCCTCTTCTGGCATTCAAAAAATGGGATAAGGCCTTCTGCAGGTTCTTATCCATGAGTGGATGGGGCAATTAACAAGACTTATCTTACAATGGCCCACTTAATTTTTGATAGTCCTTCTGGTTGCGGGTGATGATTCCCATGCCTGGGTTCACACTTCAGATCAGCGGCACTGCTATGGGTACCCGCATGGCCTCACAGCATGCCAACATTTTTATGGCTGACTTAGAACAACATTTCCTCAGCTCTCGTCCCCTAATGCCCCTACTCTACTTGCGCTATATTGATGACATCTTCATCATCTGGACCCATGGAAAAGAAGCCCTTGAGGAATTCCACCATGATTTCAACAATTTCCATCCCACCATCAACCTCAGCCTGGACCAGTCCACACAAGAGATCCATTTCCTGGACACTACAGTGCTAATAAACGATGGTCACATAAACACACCCTATACTGGAAACCTACTGACCGCTATTCCTACCTACATGCCTCCAGCTTTCACCCTGACCACACCACACGATCCATTGCCTACAGCCAAGCTCTGCGATACAACCGCACTTGCTCCAACCCCTCAGACAGAGACAAACACCTACAAGATCTCTATCAAGCATTCTTACAACTACAATACCCACCTGCAGAAGTGAAGAAACAGATTGATAGAGCCAGAAGAGTTCCCAGAAGTCACCTACTACAGGACAGGCCTAACAAAGAAAATAACAGAACGCCACTAGCCGTCACCTTCAGCCCCCAACTAAAACCCCTCCAACGCATTATCAAGGATCTACAACCTATCCTGAAGGACGACCCAACACTCTCACAAATCTTGGGAAACAGGCCAGTCCTTGCCTACAGACAGCCCCCCAAACTGAAGCGAATACTCACCAGCAACCTCATACCACACAACAGAACCACTAACCCAGGAACCTATCCTTGCAACAAAGCCCGTTGCCAACTGTGCCCACATATCTATTCAGGGGACACCATCACAGGGCCTAATAACATCAGCCACACTATCAGAGACTCGTTCACCTGCACATCTAACAACGTGATATATGCCATCATGTGCCAGCAATGCCCCTCTGCCATGTACACTGGGCAAACTGGACAGGCTCTACGTAAAAGAATAAATGGACACAAATCAGATGTCAAGAATTATAACATTCATAAACCAGTCGGAGAACACTTCAATCTCTCTGGTCACTTGATTTCTGATCTCAAAGTGACTATCCTTCAACAAAAAAACTTCGAAAACAGACTCCAATGAGAGACTGCTGAATTGGAATTAATTTGCAAATTGGATACAATTAACTTAGGCTTGAATAGAGACTGGGAATGGTTGATTCATTATAAAAAGTAACCTATTTCCCCTTGTTTATTCCTCCCCCCCACTGTTCCTCAGACGTTCTTGTTAAACCCTGGATTTGTGCTGGAAATGGCACCTTGATTATCATACACATTGTAAAGAGAGTGATCACTTTAGATAAGCTATTACCAGCAGGAGAGTGGGGTGGGGGGAGAGAAAACCTTTTGTAGTGATAAACATCCATTTTTTTCCTGGTCTGTGTGTATAAAAACCATCTTCTGTATTTTCCACAGTATGCATCCGATGAAGTGAGCTGTAGCTCACAAAAGCTTATGCTCAAATAAATTGGTTAGTCTCTAAGGTGCCATAAGTACTCCTTTTCTTTTTGCGAATACAGACTAACACGGCGGTTACTCTGAAACATTCAGAGCAAACATTTTCAAAGTCATAAAGCAAAACTTACATATTTCCTTATAGCATGGAATACGGTCATTACAAGTGAGATTAATGCACACAGTAACTTAGCATTTCATTGAATCTAAACACTAAATACATTCTTATAAGACTAATACTCGTTTTGAACAAAACCAACATACAGATGAGCTGCTTTGGTTTCCAGCTATGAGCTTGTCAGTTCTTAGCTAATGACACACAGCCTTGGTCAGAGCTGGCACTTGAATTACCAGCATCACAGCACCCACAGAGACTGTAAGCTCCTCAGTGCAGGACTTTGTTTTTCTACTTGATTAAAAAGTGTCACACAATTATGTACGGTTTCAGAGTAGCAGCCGTGTTAGTCTGTATTCGCAAAAAGAAAAGGAGGACTTGTGGCACCTTAGAGACTAACCAATTTATTAGAGCATAAGCTTTCGTGAGCTACAGCTCACTTCCTCAGATGCATATCGTGGAAACTGCAGCAGGCTTTATATATACACAGAGAATATGAAACAATACCTATTCCCACCCCACTGTCCTGCTGGTAATAGCTTATCTAAAGTGATTTCCAGCACAAATCCAGGTTTTCTCACCCTCCACCCCCCCACACAAATTCACTCTCCTGCTGGTGATAGCCCATCCAAAGTGACAACTCTTTACACAATGTGCATGACAATCAAGCTGGGCTATTTCCTGCATAAATCCAGGTTCTCACATCCCCCCCACCCCCATACACACACAAACTCACTCTCCTGCTGGTAATAGCTCATCCAAACTGACCACTCTTCAAGTTAAAATCCAAGTTAAACCAGAACATCTGGGGGGGGGGGGGTAGGAAAAAACAAGAGGAAACAGGCTACCTTGCATAATGACTTAGCCACTCCAAGTCTCTATTTAAGCCTAAATTAATAGTATCCAATTTGCAAATGAATTCCAATTCAGCAGTTTCTCGCTGGAGTCTGGATTTGAAGTTTTTTTGTTTTAAGATAGCGACCTTCATGTCTGTGATCGCGTGACCAGAGAGATTGAAGTGTTCTCCGACTGGTTTATGAATGTTACAATTCTTGACATCTGATTTGTGTCCATTTATTCTTTTACGTAGAGACTGTCCAGTTTGACCAATGTACATGGCAGAGGGGCATTGCTGGCACATGATGGCATATATCACATTGGTGGATGTGCAGGTGAACGAGCCTCTGATAGTGTGGCTGATGTTATTAGGCCCTGTGATGGTGTCCCCTGAATAGATATGTGGGCACAGTTGGCAACGGGCTTTGTTGCAAGGATAAGTTCCTGGGTTAGTGGTTCTGTTGTGTGGTATGTGGTTGTTGGTGAGTATTTGCTTCAGGTTGCGGGGCTGTCTGTAGGCAAGGACTGGCCTGTCTCCCAAGATTTGTGAGAGTGTTGGGTCATCCTTTAGGATAGGTTGTAGATCCTTAATAATGCGTTGGAGGGGTTTTAGTTGGGGGCTGAAGGTGACGGCTAGTGGCGTTCTGTTATTTTCTTTGTTAGGCCTGTCCTGTAGTAGGTAACTTCTGGGAACTCTTCTGGCTCTATCAATCTGTTTCTTTACTTCTGCAGGTGGGTATTGTAGTTGTAAGAAAGCTTGACAGAGATCTTGTAGGTGTTTGTCTCTGTCTGAGGGGTTGGAGCAAATGCGGTTGTATCGCAGATTATGTAATTATTTACAGAGCACAAAGGATTGTAATTGTAGAAAGATTGCCCTACAGGTCCACATTTTTCAAAAAAATATATAATTACTTTTGAAAAGAGCAGAAGTATACCACCAGGTTGTAAAGATTATGTGACTGCAAATGTAACTGTTTTAATAGCAGAAAGGAAGTCTTTAAATAGATACAAATAAAGGTCATAAAATGGAAAAATTGATAGGATTACTCCTGGGGGAATTCTGCACCACTGCGCATGCGCAGAATTCAAGTCCCACACAGATTTTTTTTTTTCTCCACAGAGAGGTCCTACCGTTACATCTTTCACCCACCAGGGACTGCTTTAGCGTCAAAACAGAGGGCAGCTGCTCCTGGGTGGGAGCAGCCTGGTACAGATAGGGCAGAGAAGAAGCTGTGTTCCTCACAGCACCCTGCCCATGGGGCCAGGTCAGGAGGCTTGGGATATTGGAGGGATTGACAGAGTGGGGCACATGGGGCTGCTGGGAGATCACAGACTGGGTTTCATAGGGCCAAGTGGGTAGGGACAGACTGGGTCGGGGGCTAAATGGGAGTGGGGGAGGGGGTGATGGGACAGATGAGGATGCGCAGGGGCAGATGTGTCCGTCGATCTGAATGAATGAGAGGGGCTAGGGGTCAGTGAGAGAGAGGCTCCCCCAAATCCCTAACAATCCCTCACACACACCCCAAATTTATCCCACCCATTCCCAACAACCCTCCAGGTTCACTCCTTCTTCCCAGGAATTACTTCCCTCTCCCTCAGCTCCTACACTACCTCTGACTCCCCTGAGCCTTTGCACTGCTTCTCAGGGGTGTAAGAAATACATGTCTGTATTGCAGTTTAAATGAATTATTACTCAAAGTTCAGTACTAATATGCCTAGTAAGAAATCTATTGGTCAAAAAACATTTCCTGAATCTTATTTGTCTGTTTTGTTACAGATGTACCTGCAGACAGATATTTTGAAATAAATTACCAAAATAATTGAAACAGACATGATTATTTTGTGTTATTTTGACAGATACAATATGAAGAATTTTGCAGAACTTGATTTTGCAAGCAATATTTTAATGTTTTTGGTACAGAACATATAGGACGGGGTCGGCAAACTTTTTGGCCCGAGGGCCACAGCTGGGTATGGAAATTGTATGGTGGTCCATAAATGCTCATGAAATTGGGGGTTGGGGTGTGGGCTCTGGCTGGGGGTGCGGGCTGTGGAATGGGGCCAGAAACAAGGAGTTCAGGGTGCGGGAGGGGACTCCGGGTTGGAGGTTGGGGTTGGGGGGAGGGGGAGCGAGAGCTCCGGCTGGGGGTGTGGGCTCTGGGGATGAGGAGTTGGGGGTGCAGGAAGGTACTCCCGGTTGGGACCGAGGGGTTTGCAGGGCTGGAGAGGTGCAGGCTTCTGGCGGCGCTTACCCCAAGCAGCTCCTGGAAGCAGGGGCATGTCCCCCATCTGGCTCTTATGCGGCGGCGGAGCCAGGTGGCTCTGCGTACTGCCCCGTGGCTCTGTGCGCTGCCCCATCCGCAGGCGTTACCCCTGCAGTTCCCACTGGCCATGGCTCCCGGCCAATTGGAGCTGCGGGCGTGGTGCTTGGGGCAGCGGCAGCGTGCGGAGCCCCCTGGCTGCCGCTATATGTAGGAGCCGGATGGAGGACATGCCGCTGCTTCCAGGAGCCGCGCAGAGCCACAGCATGCATGGAGTGGGGTAAGCCCTCAACCCTGCTCCCTGGCTGGAGAGTCAGAGCAGGGCAAGCCCTGGACCCTGCTCCCTGGTGGGATCTCAAGGGCCCGATTAAAATGTCTGAAGGGCTGGATGCAGCCCCCAGGCCGTAGTTTGCCCACCCCGATATAGGAAGTGCTCAGAGTTCAGGCACAAATTCTTGACAAGAATCACAATACAAGAACCACATCACTGAACCTCTCACAAAAGCAGCATCAATAAACTGACACACAACTAGATTAGGTATTTAGCATGAAGACATACTATGGGAGCTAAAAGTTAAATTTTTTTTTAAAAGCAAAGACAGACAAGAATGAGCTGCTAACACTCTTAATTGGACATATGATTTTGCTCTTAAAACTCTCTCAAAAATAATTTGTTGATATGGTTTTTTCTATAGCACTCATTACCCTCAGTATCTGAACACCACACAAGCTTTATTATCACCATAATCCTGATAGAGCGGCAGCGGGGGGCGCGACAACGACGACTGGGTTCAGACCTGAAATCTATTAATCTATGATTAAACCCTTTAATAGTTCTATCCTCAGTTATATATATATATACAGTTACACAATTTCAATGAAAGCTGATTGAAGTTCATATTCGCTCCCAAAACCTTACAGACAAGACTAAACATGACTAGTACCTTATTCTGCTCAGGTAAAGTTTCCTTTAGCTGCTTCAGTTCTTCCTTGTGCTTCTGTTCCATTTCTGCCTCCAGTTTGGCAACATCATCAATCAATTGTTTTCTTCTCTTTTTGTCATTCTTAGGAACAGCATTTTTCATACCTTGAATTTTTGCTGTAGGAACACCCAGTAGAATGATCAATGGTTTACCTCTAATAAATGAAATATGCTAAATTTATTGGTGCAACTGTGATTAAAATTGGGCTATATAAATAAGGTAATCAAGATCTGACATACTAGTATGTCATAACAGTTAGGTTATGAGACTGCCTAGCATGATTACTACATTTTAAAATAGCTATACATTCTGAAAGATACAATTATCAACCCCAGGGAAAGCAAGAAAATATTCCAGCCCCATCATTATTAAAGTATTTGCTACCTGTATGGAACTCAGCCATAGCCTTCTCAAAATTATATGGGGCTAAAATTTTCCATACTTTGCCTCAGCAAACTGTTTATTTTGAAAAGCTAGTGAAAAGTCTGTAGAAATTTGTTTGCATAACTCAAATGTCTGGAACCAAAAACTCTGAATTTGGATTGTTTTACAATCTCTATTGAAGAACATAAATATTCAAGACTTATGAAAGTTAGTTCAGTATTTTTAAAATAATGAACTATGGGTCCGATTCTGAAAATACGGACCATTCAACATCACACATCTGAGAAGCCCCATTGAATCCAATCAGAACTTAAAATATGTACATGTTTGCAGGATTGGGGGTCTACAGATGGGCTCAAATCAAAACCCTGCGTTCCATTACCCCCATACTTCAAGGATGCGCAAAATTAAAATTATGCAGATAGATTCAGAGCACTATAATGAGTGGGGCTGAGATTTTGAACAAATCTTGGAGTTTTGAAATCTAGATGTGAATCCTACTATCTGAGCCACTCTGTTATTAATATTTAAATGGAAATCAACTTAGAAAAATCACACATCTGTGATTTGTTTTAATATACCTATTATAACAATAAATTACTATAAATGAACAGTTTTGGTTTGTTTGGGGGTTTATTTAAGTATTGACTTTGGTCCTTTGACAGTACTTTGTGTATGGTCAGCTAGCTCGTTTCCTCTTTGGTTTGGGTGGTCTTTCACACAATATGATATGACTGTAAAAATCACTGGCAGATGTAGTACCCTATAACTCTTTTTAAATTGATTAGCTTTGCGGGAATAAGATTTTAAGATTGGCATGTTTGCAAGTGGACATTAGAACTTTTTTTGTAACTCCCTTTACCCTAGAATAGCGTAGAAGACCAGACATCCTCAGTTTCTCTTTTTTTTAAATTAAAAACAGAAATGAAGTGCATGGGTAGCAAGCAGGGAAATTGCCTGGGTCCTGATACTTGTGGGTTTCATTGTTCATAACTGCACCAGTAGTAGTTTTTGTACCTTTTATTCAAGTTAAGTGTTGTCCATAATGCAGTAAAAAAGCTACACAGAGATATAGACTGGGAGACAAATTCCTGGGCCCTAACCCTGCCTCTCAAAATGATTCACCAAGTGGGGAAATCACTTCACCACTCTGCTTCTCTTTCTTCGTCTGTAAAAAGAATTATTTCCTACTTCCCAGAAGGGTCTTGACGTTTAGTTAACACTCATGAACTGCTTTGAAGTGCGACGTACATGCTGCACTGCTACCAGCAGAGAAAGCTAGCTCTGGCAGCGGCACAGCCTAGGGTCCCAGCACAGACGTGGTGCCCCCCACCACTGTTTCCTTCTAAGCCGTGCACGTGTGCACACGCACACAGATCCTAAACCCCACAAACACGGCAAAACACCATGCGCACAGAAATTTGCACAGAACCATAACAATCTGCACAGAAGAAATTGTTTGCGCACATGGCCTGTCAAAAATTACAGGCAACACTGCCCGCCACCCTTCCCAGGCCAGACCAGGAGCTCTCATCTGCCCTGTGGATAAATTGGAGAGAGTCCAGCGAAGGGCAACAAAAATGATTAGGGGACTGGAACACATGAGTTATGAGGAGAGGCTGAGGGAGCTGGGATTGTTTAGCCTGCAGAAGAGAAGAATGAGGGGGGATTTGATAGCTGCTTTCAACTACCTGAAAGGGGGTTCCAAAGAGGATGGCTCTAGACTGTTCTCAATGGTAGCAGATGACAGAACGAGGAGTAATGGTCTCAAGTTGCAGTGGGGGAGGTTTAGATTGGATATTAGGAAAAACTTTTTCACTAAGAGGGTGGTGAAACACTGGAATGCGTTACCTAGGGAGGTGGTAGAATCTCCTTCCTTAGAGGTTTTTAAGGTCAGGCTTGACAAAGCCCTGGCTGGGATGATTTAACTGGGAATTGGTCCTGCTTTGAGCAGGGGGTTGGACTAGATGACCTCCTGAGGTCCCTTCCAACCCTGATATTCTATGATTCTATGATTCTCTCTGACTCCATGTCCGGCACACCCCCCCTCTTCCCCTCCACCCCCTTTCTACCGCCCCTGCCCCAACACCCCGCACACACCCCTCCGCGACTCCCGCAACCCCACGCCCTGCATTCACCCCTCCATCCCACCCGACCCCTGGGCCCTCCCTGTCCCCCCGCCCCGCACAGACAGACACCCCCGCCCCGCTGCGCCCCCACGCCCCGCACACGCGCCCCTGCCCTTGGGCCCTCCCTCTCCTCAAGCCCCGCGCCCGCCCGGACCCCACGGCCGCTCCTCGCCTTGCAGCTCCCGCTTCTCCCTGCGCTGATTCCTCACGAGCAGCTGGAAGTCGCCTGCCGCCGGCTCCTCCCCCCCGTGCCCCTCCATGACCCCGAGCTCGAGCCGGGCGGCGGCCCCGCACAGCGCCACACCGCGCCCCCAGGCCCCGGCACCGCACCCGACGTGAGAGGGAGACGGCCCCGCTCGCGCGCAGCCGGGAGCGCGCACGCAGCCCGCTCCTCCCGGGCCGCGCCTCTCAGGCGTTCGGAGGCTGCCCGTGGGACGCGCGCCGGGGAGAGCCAGGGGCAGGGATCGTTCCCAGGCGGTCCTAGCGCCGCCGAATGCCGGGGCTCAGTGCAGCGGGGGTTCCTTTGCCCCTAGGGGCGGCTCGATCGGGCTCCCGCCGCGCCGGGCGCCAGGCTGTGCCGCTTGGTCTGCCCGGGCGCGGAGCCTGGGGTCGGTCGCTCAGAGCGGGAGAGACCCGACCCGCCTCTGTTTGACAGGCCAGTGAGACTCGTTCGGGGTTTGTTGGGTCTGTCTCCCCCCCTCCGCCCCCTGGCCGCTGATATCGGGGGTGCGGGGGAGAAACGCATTATAATCAACGCCCCTAGCAAGTGCTGGGAAGTGTCAGAGCCACGATTTCCCCCCCCCCCCGAAATTTCTGTTTGCCAGCAAGGGCCGTTTTTCTCGGGGGGGAACCCTTCATTTTGTTTGTAACAGTTCAACCAGTTCTAGAACAGTGGTTCCCAGCCAGGGCTCTGGGGGGACCGCGATCATGTTTCAGGGGGTCCGCCCAAATGAACCAGAAATTAGGGCCACCATTAGACTCGTTGGGGCCCCAGGCAGAAAGCCCAAGGCTCATGGCCGGGGCCTGAAACAGAAGCCGGAGTAACAAGGCCCCAGGCAATTTCCCTGCTTGCTACCCCTGCCCTGGCTTTTAATCTACTGGCTATACAGAAGTTGTTGCGGCACAGGTGGGCCCTGAAGTTTTTATAGCATGTTGGGGGGCCTGGGGACTCCAAAAGGAAACAGTTAAGAAGAGAAGGTTACTCACCTTGCAGTAACTGAGGTTCTTCGAGATGTGTGTCCCTGTGGGTGCTCCACTCTCGGTGACGGTGCGTCCTGGCGCCATTGATCGGAGATCTTCCGTAGCAGTGCCTGGTCTGGACACATGCACTGAGTTGGCATCTCCCGTCTCGTTGGAATCTTCCTGAGCGCGTGCGTCCTGCACCCTCCTCAGTTCCTTCTCTACAGGGGAGAAATCGTACTAGTACTCCAAAGTAGAGGGGTGGAGGGCGGGGAGTGGAGCACCCACAGGGGGACACATCTCTAAGAACCTCAGTTATTGCAAGGTCAGTAACTTTCTCTTCTTCTTCGAGTGCTGTCCCTGTGGGTGCTCCACTGTAGGTGAATGTGAAGCAGTACCCACTATGGTTGGTGGGATTTTGGAGTTGTATGAGGGACAACGGTAGACAGTATGACCAACTATGGTGTCTGCTATGGTATCCCGTGTGATAGCACAATGTTTGGCAAATGTGTGGCAAATGTGTAGTTGTCCACGTGGCCACCTTGCATATGTCTGTAACAGGTCCGTTTTGGAGGAAGGCAATGGATGTTGACATTGCTCTAGTAAAATGAGTCCTAACACCCTCTGGTGGTTGAACATTCTGACTCTGATAGCAGGATCTGATGCAGACTGAGATCCACTTGGAGAGTCTTTGCTTAGAGATAGCATCACCCTTTGATCTCTCGGTTGTAGAAACAAATAGCCTAGGGGATTCACAAAATGGTTTAGTTCTGTCAAGATAGAATGCAAGAGCCTGTCCGACGTTGAAGGTATGTAATGCAGCTTCCTGTGGAGTCGTGTGAGGCTTGGGATGGAATACAGGTAAATGTATTGACTGGTTAAGGTGGAAGGTAGATGCCACCTTGGGGAGGAATTTGGAGCGGGTTCGTATAGTAAGCTTGTGTTTAGAGAAAATGGTGTAGGGAGGGTAGGCCATCAGGGCACTTATTTCACCAACCCTTCTCGTTCACGTTATGACAACCAAGAAAGCCACTTTCATGGACATGTGGAGCAGGGATGAGGTGGCCAGGGGCTTGAAAGGGGGTTTCATAACAGCGCAGAGAACTAGGTTGAGACTCCAGGAGGCTACTGGTGAATGAATCTCAGGGTAGAGATTCTGCAGGCCTGTGAGGAAGCGTTTCATGGTGGGGTGGGTGAAAGTGAATAGCCGTCCAGAATGTCATGGAAGGTGGTAAGGGCTGTGAGGTGTACTCTGATAGAACTGAGCGAAAGCCCATCCTGTTTAGTTCAAAAAGATAGTCTAAGATGTCAGGGAGGGTTGCAGTCTGCGATATTAGGCTTCTGTGGAAGCACCAGATGGAGAAGCGTTTTCACTTTTGCGGGTAAGTCTTAGGAGTGGAGTCGCTTCCACTGTGCAGGAGAACATGCTGGACCTGTTCCAAGCAGGCTAATTCGTGGGATTGAAACCACGAAGGAACGACGCCGTCAGATGAAGTTTCCAGAGCTGCAGATGAAGAAGCCGACCGGAGTTCTGGGAGAGGAGATCTGGTCTGTTGGGGAGAGTCCGGGGAGGACGGATGGACATGTGTAGCAGGTAAGGATAACATGTCTGCTTGGGCCAAGCTGGGGCAATAAGTATGACCTGGGCCTTGTCCTCTGTGATGTTGTGTAGAACCCTGTGTATGAGTGGAATCAGTGAAAAAGCATACATGAGGGAGTTGTTTCAAGGAATGAGGAATGCATCCCCTAGAGATGCATTTCTGAGTCCCGTTCTGGAGTAAAATAGATGGCATTTGCAGTTTTGAGGAGTGGCAAACAGGTCTATCAACAGAGTGCCCCAGTGGGAGGAGAGCTGTCAGAGTAACGTGGGATGTAATTCCCATTCGTGTTCCTCCGAGAAGTGTCTGCTGAGTGTGTCTGTGGTAGTGTTGTGACACGCGGGCAGGTAGGAAGCGGTGACTTTTATGTGGTGTTGTATGCACCAATTCCATAGTTTAATGGCTGCTGTGCATAGGGAGTGATATTGTGCCTCCCTGCCTGACAGCTCTGAGTTCTAGGAGATTGATGTGCAGACGCGTCTCTGATAGGGACCAGCAGCCCCAAGCCTTGTGGTCGCCTAAGTGCGCGCCGCAATCTATCTGGGAAGCGTCCGTGCTAAGCATGAGTACTGGGGAGTGTGGATGGAGGGGAACACCCATGCATAGGTTCTCTGGTTTTGTCCACCAATGTAGGGAGGCCAATGCGTTCGGTGATGGTGTTGTACCAATAAAATAAAAACCAGCAGGATCTTATTAAAGGGAAAAAGGCAAAATACCACATTTATTGTGAATACAGAAAGAATCATAGTAAGCAGTTAGTTATAGTTATAACATTCCATTCAATCTCAAATTTATTCTCACATTCATTCACACACACACACACACACACACACACACACACACACACACACACACACACACACACACACACACACACACACACACACACACACACACACACACACACACACGTTCTGCAAGGTTGTTATCATAGTTACCAGCCTTAGAGTTGCTCATGCCAAGCCACTGGCCAGGTGGCCTGGACATGAGGAGGGAGCAGGGCCTTGTCAGATGTTCATCTGATGCTCCTGGAAGTTGGTTTGCAGAATCAGACCCCAAAGTTCTCACTTTTTAGAGTCTATTTTTATAGGAATTTCTTCCTATGCCAGTCTATGGGAATTGCTTCATCATGCTGTTGCTGAATCAATCAGCAGATAGCACATTCCTGACGGCTCCAAAATGTTATCTTGTTCTTTGGTTCTCCCATCCTTGAGGCTGTTGGGTGGATTCCAGTCTGCCCTCCGGGGGGGTCGTCTGGTTATTTCCACTTGACGCCTTCTTCAGTCGATGGACACTGGATTCTTAGGCTGGCACCTCCCTGATCATTCAGTTATTATCCACACCAAGCATCCACCACATACATCCTCTATCTCTATTTTAATCACAATGGTTAATACAACAAAAGGGCGGGGAGTCTCTGGGTGCTGTTTCTGTTGTTACAGAGTATTGCTTTGAGTCTCTCTCTCTGTGAACTGCTTTGAGAATAGACTCTGTCTTAGAATGTACTAACGCAATTAGCAGCTTGCAAGTTTCACACATAGAGGGAGAGAAACAGTACCAAAAACCAAGAGACCTCTTCATTAGTAATACCCTGGAATTGAAACTCTGGGGAATCAAACTCATTTGTGATTTTAATACAGAACTTCTTTAATATGATCCAACAATGGAGTCAGTGTTATGCAGAAACTATGTCTGCTGGGTTGGATGAATGGATATATGGAAATAGGTGTCTTGTAGGACGAGGTCTGTGAACCAGTGCCCTTTTTCCAGCATGGGTATTATTGTGTCCAATGTGACCATCTTAAATTTTTGTACATGTACCAACTTGTTCAGTCTGCATAGGTCCAATATAGATCTCCAGCCCCCACCTTTCTTTTGGGTTAGAAAGTAGTGGGAGTAGAATCCTTTTCCCCGATGTTGCAGTGGTACATGTTCGACTGCACTTAGGTGGAGAAGATGAGCCACCTCCACGTAGAGAAGGTGCTCATGAGAGGGGTCCCGAAGGGGAAGAGGAAAGGGTGGGCGGGGAAGATAGGAAAGGGATGGAATAACCTAAATTGAGCTATTTCCAGGACCCAGCAGTCCTGTGTGATCAGTTGCCAGACATGGTGGAAAGCTTGGAGGCGGTAGCCAAATGGGCAAATAGGCGGCGGAGTCAAGGGGTGGTGGCACAGACCCCTGACCAGCACTTCAAAATTATTTGTTACCCAGCAGTGGGAAGTAATTGGTTTCGCCTGGTTTTGCCTGTGCCTAGGAGGTCTGTTGCGGTTTTCCCCAGTGTCATACAGTCTGGACTGGGGTCAGTGATATTGTTGTGCGCTGGGACTCTGATAAGGTTGATACCGTGGTCTCCTGGGGATGAATAGGTATATGCCCAGTGTGCGCAAAGTGGCTCTAGAGTCTTTCATAGTGTGAAGGACTTCATCATTTGTTTGTTTGTTTGTTTGTTTTTTGAAAAGAGTTTATCTTTGTCAAAGGGGAGATCCTCCACTTTGGACTACAAATCTTTGGGGATACCGGATGCCGAGAGCCAGGAAGAGCAGCACATCGCCACGGCAGTGGTGCGGGCTGCTGCATCAGCCATGTCCATGGACACTTGTAGTGCCGTCCTAGACACCAATTGACCTTCGACGAGGACTAACTTGAAGTCCGCTCTCCTGTCCGGTATATGGGAGGCAAATCAAAGAGCTTGTTGTAGTTGTCATGGTCATAGCTTGCAAGGAGGGCGGAATAATTTGTAATTCTAAATTGTAGAGTAGAAGAGGTATAAACCTTGCGGTCCAGGAGGTCAAGGCGTTTGAGTCCTTGTCCTGCGGAGTGGGCCGGTAGTGTGGCTGCTTTGTTCTCTGCGTCGCTGCATCCACCACAATAGAATTGAGTTGTGGGTGGGAAAATAAGAAATTGATGTCCCTTGCGGTCATGTCGTATTTATGTTCAGCTTTCTTGCATGTTGGTGGAATGGAGGCGGGGTCTGCCAGAGAGAACCAGCTGGTTCTAGGAGAGCTTCCTTTATGGGTAGTGTTATCTTCGAAGGTGCAGAGGGTTGGAGGATTTTGAGAAGCCTATGTTCTGTCTCCTGGACTTCCTCCAAAGGGATGTCCTGGCTGAGTGCTATTCTCTTAAAAAGTTCCTGGAATTGCTTAAAGTCGTTCACGTTTTGTGGAGGTGGAGACATGAGGGCGACTTCTGCGGCTGATGGTGAGGCAGGAGCCGGTAAAACCAGGAAGGGTTCATATCCCATGTCTTCAGGAGGGGGTTCAGGAGCTCTAGATGTTGATAGAGCTGGAGATATAGGCGTAGTATGAGCTTGCGGTCTGGTAGAAGGGGCGCAAGGAGGAGTGGTGGCAGGAACCAACCATGGGTACCACTGAGGCCAGGGCACCGAGTAGGAAAAAGTTGGGTCCCGGCCATGGGGCACAAAGTAGGGAAACTGAGGCTCATTGTTATGATGCCCCATGTCTTGGGGTATGTATGGCTCCAGTGGAGGGGAAGACTCAGGCAGGGAAAACTCTGCCTGCTGCTGTGTGTCGTTCTCACGATCAGTGAAAGTATCCAGGTAAGGTGGTGAGAGCTGCTGTTCAAACAGTGAGTGCTCCATGTCTAGGAGCGGAGTCAGGCTTAGGGGCCACAGAGATATCCTGCTGATGCAGGAATTGTTGCTGTTCCCTAGGCTGGTGTGCTGCAGAGCATGAAGCGTGAGCTGGAGCCTGGAGTGATTTTAGTTTCACTTTTGCAGGAGCGGAGAGCCGTTTGTCAGAGCCCCGCAGGGGGTGTGAATCTGCTCCGGGGGTGGCAGGCAGGCTCGCTGCCGACATGCTTGTCTGCACTGGGTCAATTGTCAGTGCCGAGGAGAGCTTCCCGCTGCGGGAAGTCGGGTCCCTGCTTTTGAGCCCTGTGTATGTTGCTTGTGAAGTGCAGGGGCGGTCAGAGTTGCCTGCTCTCAGCGCTGACAGCCCCAAGGGTAAAGACCCTGCGGGAGATCCTTTACCCTCTTGAGTGTCTCTGAGAGGAGACGTTAGGGCTTCTTGCCTCTTCACCTGAGAGGATGAAGCCGGGCTCCCGGTGGGTTCTGATCTGGTAGGGGAGCCTGAGGGAGAGGGTTTATTGCCCTGCTCCGTAGGCACCTGCAGAGCTTCTTGCCTCTGCTCCAGAGAGGGTGAGGCCGGGCTCCCAGTCCGTTCGGACCTGGCCGGGGAGCGTGAGAGAGAGGGTTTGCCATTGCCCGTCTCCAGAGGCAGCTGCAGGGATTTCTGCATGAGAAGCATTTTCAGCCGCAGGTCCCTGTCACGACGAGGCCTGGTTTTGAGGCTCGTGCAGTGGACACACTTGGCAGGGACATGTGTCTCGCTGAGGCACTTCACACAACATGAGTGTCCATTGGACCTTGGCATAAAATTCTGACTGGAAGTGCATTTCTTGAATCCTTTATTCCACTAATAATGCCAGGAGAGAGTGTCTCAGAGGAAGACAAACTTGAAGAAAAAAGTTGTTTTTTTTTAAAACTAAGTAACTATCCTAAAGAAAAGGAAACAACTGGGATGTTACTAACTATTTCAATGTTCTTCCTAATTGTTCCCTTCAGAAACCAGGGAAGAGGATCAGCACTGCCCCAAGTCCCGTCTTCAGCCGAGGACAGTTGTGAAGGAACTGAGGAGGGTGCACGACGCACACACTCAGGAAGATTCCAAGAAGACGGGAGATGCTTGCGTCCCGACCAGTCACTGTTAGCGAAGATCTCTGATCAACAGCGCCGGGATGCACCATCACCTAGCCCTGGTCTACACTAGGACTTTAGGTCGAATTTAGCAGCTTTAAATCGATGTAAACCTGCACCTGTCCACACGATGAAGCCCTTTATTTCGACTTAAAGGGCTCTTAAAATCAATTTCCTTACTCCACCCGACAAGTGGATTAGCGCTTAAATCGGCCTTGCCGGGTCGAATTTGGGGTACTGTGGACACAATTCGACGGTATTGGCTTCCGGGAGCTATCCCAGAGTGCTCCATTGTGACTGCTCTGGATAGCACTCTCAACTCAGATGCACGATTGTTTGCTGTTGCTCTGATGCAGGGAGGGGCGACTGACGACACGGCTTACAGGGTTGGCTTACAGGGAGCTAAAATCAACAAAGGGGGTGGCTTTACATCAAGGAGTATTTCAGGCAGGACTTCACGGAGGGTTCCAATAAGAAATGGTGCACCTAAGTTATTGTTCTTATTGGAACAAACAGGTTGGTCTGGCCTCTGGTTGATACATGGCTAGATTTATCTCGCTGCACCTTCTCTGTGAATGACTGCAGTGTGACCTAGAGGAATGAGCCCCCTAGACAGGGGGCAAAGGGCGGGGGGGTTTGCAAATGAGTACAAAACAAATCTGGTCTATTTCTTGTTTTGATACACTCCATCTATCTTTTACATCTTTGACTGGCAGCAGACGGTGCAGAAGGACTGCATGCCATCCACATCTCATGGCTGCTCGGCAGAAGATGGTACAATAGGACTGCTAGCCATCCTCATCTCTTGCCTGCCCGGCAGAAGATGATGCAATAGGACTGCTAGCAATCTGTATCACCTGCCTGCTCACCATAAGATGGTTCAATAGGACTGACTGCAGGACTAAAGAGAATGACTTGATCAAGTCACTCCAAATTTAGTCCCTGTGCCCATGTCTGCCCAGGTGCTCCTGATTGACCTCACACAGGCGACTAGGAGCACCTCGGACATGACGATGACGGCTACCAGTCGTACTGTACCGTCTGCTGCCACAAGGCAATGGGTTGCTGCTGCTGTGTAGCAATGCAGTACCACGTCTGCTAGCACCCAGGAGACATACGGAGACGGTTACCTGAGCGGGCTCCATGCTTGCCGTGGTATGGCGTCTGCACAAGTAACTCAGGAAAAAAGGCGCGAAACGATTGTCTGCCCTTGCTTTCACGGAGGGAGGGAGGGAACGGGGGCCTGACGATATGTACCCAGAACCACCCGCGACAATGTTTTAGCCCCATCAGGGATTGGGATCTCAACCCAGAATTCCAATGGGCAGTGAAGACTGCGGGAACTGTGGGATAGCTACCCACAGTGCAACGCTCCGGAAGTCGACTCTAGCCTCCGTACTGTGGAAGCACTCCGCCGAGTTAATGCACTTAATGCACTTAGAGCATTTTCTGTGGGGACACACACACTCAAATATATAAAACCGATTTCTAAAAAAAATGACTTCTATAAATTTGACCTAATTTCATAGTGTAGACATACCTCTAGAGTGGAGCACCTATAGGGACAGCACTTGAAGAAGAATCCATTCTAGAATAAATCAACAGCATCATTTGTTAACCTTCTTGCTCAGTCCACTCATGTCCATGGGTTTATCTTCACTAGGGAAAAAAATGTGTCTTTAACTTGACTTACCTGACTGGAGGTAAAAGCCTAGTGAAGTTAGGGTAGCTTGTAGTTTTCACACGTATCATAAGCAAGCACTGAACTCATCCTGCTAAAACATGTGAAAACTACAAATTGCCTTGTCTTTTCTAGGATTTTATTTCAAGTTTGCTAACTCAGTTTAAGAATACACCTTTTTCCTAGTGAAGGCAAGGCCCAAGTGTCTTGAGTCCTCAGGTGGTGGGATATGGCACTGTGTGTCACTCCAGAGCAGTTATGTGATTGTGTGATCAAAGTCCTTAGGATAAAGGCCCTATCATGCTAGTTGCTCAGTCTCTGTCCTGAAGAGAATGGAAACCCATTTATAGACATTCATTTGAGTATAAGTGCACTTTGCCACAAATTCCTTGGTGCTATCACTAAAATTCTTCTTTGGAATATCGCCATAGATGGGCAGAATACAATCAGTGAATTTTGATAGTTTCAGTTGTTTTTAAAATGTTTTCAAATTTGGCAAAGGTTATACAGTAGAGAAGTTTATTTCATACTTAACTGTCATGGCAGTACTATAACCAACAAATTTCCTACGGGGTGAGCTAAAATGTATAATGCAAACAAAAATGACAGAAACCTTTAAAAAACATTAGTCCAGATCTTCCGATCCTCACATGGCAAAATATGCCTATGTACCAGCAGCACATTTCCAATTAGACACAGTAGGCACATAGGGTTGCTGGTGTTCTAGGAGAACAAGTTGCTAAGCATGCAATTTTCTAGCCCAACTGGGCTATTTTTAGCTGCCAGCTGCCGGGGGTATTAGCAGTTGCCTGTTACAGTATTTGGGGCTATTTTGCTGCTGCTGGTGGCAGTGATTAGTTCTCCAGAGGAAGAGAGCCTCCTGATCTGTCCCACCCCCTGCCTAGAAGCCTCACAAGCCTCTAGTCTCATCCGATGAAGTGAGCTGTAGCTCACAAAAGCTTATGCTCAAATACATTTATTAGTCTCTAAGGTGCCACAAGTCCTCCTTTTCTTTTTGCGGATACAGACTAACACGGCTGCTACTCTGAAACTAGTCTCACGTTGTGCCCCCTCCTCTTAAGTGACGTTTGCAGCATGCGCAGAATTCTTGAGGGAGGGAAGCAGATTTTTTTCCTGCAAAAAATTTGCTACAGTTCTGCCTTTTGCCCACGAGGGGCCGCTGCGGTGCCAGAACAGCCTGAGCTGAGCTAACCGGTCTGCAGCAAACAGCTAGCTGTGCCTAGGGGCACGTAAGGTGTAAATCTGGCCCTGCTAGATACATTAACTTCAACGGAGCTATGCCAATCTATAACAGCTGCAAAGGTAGCCCAGTGTCTACAAATATTAAAGTACAAAATTATGATGTTATGGACTGTACCACTTGGTAATTGACTATGAGATAGGCTAAATGACCCATGACATAGGAGAGCACAATGTGAATATGTAGGTCCATGTAAGAAGCCTGTAGTTATGAGAACATACCATTAAAAATTGAGCATTTGGTAACTGCTTCTTTCTCCAACACAGCTGTTAGTCTAGGACCTATAATTGAGCTGTTAGGCCAATATTTTCAAAAGTAACCATTTATTCTGAGAGGTTTCAGAGTAGCAGCTATGTTAATCTGTATCTGCAAAAAGAAACGGAGGATTTGTGGCACCTTAGAGACGAACAAATTTATTTGAGCATAAGCTTTCGTGAGCTACAGCTCACTTCATCTGTAGCTTATGCTCAAACAAATTTGTTCATCTCTAAGGTGCCACAAGTCCTCCTTTTCTTTTTGCATTTATTCTGAGTGCCTCAATGTTTCAGTGCCCAACTTGAGAAATATTGGGCCCTTTGATCTTGATATTTAACAAATGTGAAATACTGAGTAAGGACTGGGAAGAAAGCTAATATTGTTTCAATATTTTAAAAGGATAAATGAGATAACTTGGGTAACAGGGAATCAGTTAGACTGACATTGTTCCTGGACAAAATCAACAATTTAGGAAAAAATAATTTGTTTGTTTGTTTGTTTTTTCTTTGCCTTCTGGTTTCGGAGCCTTGATGGGTCATTTGAGTCATATTTTGTCATGTTTGGGTGACATTTCTCAATTGTAAAGGCTAGAAACTTAAAAAAATTCTCACATAACCACTTGACTCCAGAAACTGGAGCTTTAAGAACCCCAATTATTGCAAGACTCACAGTAAATTTGTGAAAGCTGGCAACACTAAGCTCATCTCAGTCTTCTGAAATCAATGCCTATGGTTTTTCTAGAGCACTCAAAGCCCAGTTGTGGGTGGCTCTAAGGAAGTTGTGAACATGTGGAAAAAGCAGGAAAAAGCAGTCTGGGTGGCGAGTTGTGTAGGCCCGTGGTGCCCGTGCTTCACCAATATGAGAGCACGGGGACCCAGCTCCACCAAAATTAGGGGCTGGGTCTCTCCTCCGGCCCCGCCTGCCACCCCCACGTGCCTCCCCCAGAAAGTTCCCCCCAGCCCTGCCTGCCGCCCCTAGACAATTTAAAAGGGCCCGGGAGGGCCGCCGCTACCACCGGCAGTGCAACAGGGCTAAGGCAGTTTCCTGCCCACCCGCTCCATTTCTGGAAGCAGCCGGCATGTTCCGCGGGGGGGGTGTCTCCACACGCTGCCTCCGTCCTGAGCTGTGCCCAATGGGAGCTGCGGGGATGGTACCTGCAGGCAGCGGCATGTGGAGACCCCTCCGGCTCCCCACCTAGGAGCTGCTGCCAGAGGGGGGTGCGGGTCACTTCCGGGAGCCACCCAAGGTAAGCACTGCACCCCTCACCCTTTCCCACACCCCAACCTCCTGCCCAGCTCAGACTCAACACCCTAACTCCCTCCCAGAGCCCGACCCTGGCACCTCCTCCCGCACCCCAACCCCCAGCCTAGACTCTGCACCCAAACTGCGTCCCAGAACCTGACCCCTCCCACACCCAAACTCCCTCCCAGAGACTGGGGGGAGGACTTGGACCCATTCTGGGCACCACTAAAAATTATATAAATCTGCCACCCCTGAAAGCAGTGACAAGCTTTCTACCTTAATGACCAGTGCACATCTGTTTACATTTTTAAAATTATGTTTAAGGCTCAGAAACCAGAAGTCAAACAAAAAAAAATTATTTTTTTCTAAATCCTATGATTTTTAAGTTAGTCTTGTGCTTTTTTGGAGCATGCTTTTTGTATTTTGGGATTAGCAATATTGTAAAAAATTTGTCATCTTTAATTTTGTCGTTGCAGCCCTGAGCAAGATATTTGGCCCACAGTCCATCCCCTCCCAGACCCCTGAGGCTGCAATAACTTTCACTAGGCTAAATTTTCCTCTGCTTGCCCCCCTGAGTTAGGGGAGTGGCAAGCTGTTCTGCTATAAAGAAGCAGGTTGGTGCAGACAGACACGTATTCCCATTACTTAATAATCTTTTCTGATTGCATGTTAGAGAATGGGAGCAAACCCTAAATACTCAATAAACTGCCACTGAAATATGCTGCAATTAACCCATTTGAGCATTAGCTAGTTACTGCAGTCCCCAGTCCAGAAATAATTATCACTCTGCAATTACTCCTGACAGATAAGCACTTGGGAGCTGCAAGAGTTGTATTTTACTCAGATATACAACAGTTAAGGATCTGATCACTAACATAAAACCTACATATAACTAAACATGTTAACATTGGGAACTTTAACATAGCTTATATCATACACATGTAAAAGGATGGTTATATTTCATATTCTAGGTCACAACAGAGGGGATAATTCTCTTTCCATTTTGGGGGAGGCTGAAATTTTCCCTTTAAAAATCCATTAGCATTGGGGGGGGGGGAAATGCTAATAATTAAATCAATACATTTAAAAAGCTAAGACTACAAAAACAGCATGTAAGCTAACTTTTACTACCAGACTTATTGATTGGGAGAGCCAGCACCATATGCAGGGAAGTACAGATCTCCCAAGGCTGCTCAAGTACCCTCAGACACACGAGTGCAGACCTCTCCATTTAAAAGGATAGAATGTCTTATGAGACTGTTGCTGTTTCCAGCACATAGCAGGGAAAAAAGCCCCATCTGCAGTAACTGTGCAGCTGTTAAGGCCCCAATTCTGTGAATGACCTCTGTACCCATGCTCAGGAAGAGAGCTGAAGAGTATGAACTCATTCAAAGTAAGTTAATTCTTTACTATGTGTTACCATCAGTAACATAATAAAATGGAGACTGCTGGATTAGATCCACAGCTTCAAGGTGAGAGTCTCTGATATGGAGAGAATGATGATTACAATCCTATTATCCTGGATTTACTCAAGGACAATCAGAAGGTGTTTCTCCAAAAAGTAAGTAAAATGGAGAAAGGTTATTTTCACCTCAGTAGAATCCCTGAGATAAAGAGAGTCAGGTGAGGAAATACTGGGGAGTCAAAGGTATACTGAGTTGCTGAGATTCTTATTAGCCTATAGCTCTAGTCTGTTTGAAGACTCACAGATGAAAGGAATCTGTGAGGTCATTTACTAGTAGATGTGTCCAGTTCTGGAAATAAAAATATTAGGAATAAAATCTATAGATGTTAGTGGGAGGTTGAAAATATTAGGTTTGATAGTGGAAGGACTGGAATCTTTTCATATTTTCAGAAAATTATTTGTTTAATAAAAAAGATTCGTGATGGAGCTTCCCCATACAAAAAGGAATTCAATCAATACATAAAGTGTTTGTCATTTGTACTGTACCAGCTTAGTGACAAAAAAAGAAACCTTATCCATGTGTTGGACGTGGTAAGAGGAAGAAAGAGCAGCAGATTTAAGTCTGTAGGCAGTTGCAGTATAGGTATGGAGCAGATGCGGATTAGGGGTTTGTGGGGCCCTGGGCCAGAGCAAGTGGGGGCCCCTCCTCACCCCTTCCACCTGTACTTCCTCTCCCCCACCCCGCAGCGCTCCTGCTAGAGAAATGGGGTCAGGGTGCAGGGGCTGGAGCAAGAGTGGAGTGGAGAAAGCCCCTGCACCTCAACCCCACTCCCTGGCAGGAGCACCGGAGTGGGTCAGGGCATGAGGGTGCCCCAATTGGCTGGGCCCCTGGGCATGGGCCCTGTTGGCCCAGTGGCTAATCCACCACTGGTAAGGAGGAGCAATGCAAAGAGGACGGGGCTAAGTGCCAGGATATGGCCCATTATATATATTTTTGTCCATCTAGTGCTCTTGAAAGAGGGAGAACACCGCCACTCTATAATAAAATAGATCCTTGTCAAGCTAGGATTTCACAAACATTATTATGCGGGGGAGAGGGCTGGTAGCATTGCCTATTATTAATGTTGACCTATACTTCCCATTATAAGCACCTTTTTTCAGTTGCTTATTACTTTTCCATACCTGAACTATTTGGACTGAAATTTTCCATGCCAGGTGTCTCCTCAAGCTGAATTTTTTAGGAAAGTTTCCACCACAATAGTTGAGCCATTTACAACAAGGATAGAGAAAAATACATTTTGCCATGTTAAAACAAATTCTGGCAACCTTTCCTTTGAACAGCCCTAGCATCCCTATGCATTGGAGAAGGCATAGGCACCAACTCCGTGGGTACTCCAGGGCTAGAGCACCCACAGAAAAAAAACAGGGATGGGGAGGAGCAGAGATGGGAAGAGGCAGGGCGGGGAAGTGGGTGGGGGTGAGGCCTCGGACGGAGTGGAGGTCGAGCACCCCTGGCGCAAGGAGAAAGCCGGTGCTTGTGGGAGCAGGGACTTGAGGTTTGGTGAGGGGCTGGAAGTAAGGGGTGGCCTTTGCATCTGGGATGTACCTTGTGCAGTCCCTGAGAAAATCCACCAAAATGTGGCCAAGTTATAAGCCAAGGAAAAATCTGTAGAGACTTCTTTGAAAGTAGTGCTAAAATTCCTGAAGATTTCATCCTCGTTAAGCGAGCCGTAGTGCCATAGCTCCTAGTGCTAACCAGACTGAGCATGCATCATCCTCGGCGTGACTGAGCTTGCTCCATCCTCTCAAAGCTCCTGCCCGTAACTGGGCTCTCAAGAGCGGCAGAAGTTCCCTAAAAGTGGGGGGCCACTGGTGCCCTCCCCGCCCTCGTGCCACCCCTTCCCCCCGAGGCCCCGCCCTCGTGCCACCCCTTCTCCCTGAGCCTCTGCCCTCGCGCCACCCATTCCTCCCATGGCCCTGCCCTCATGCCACCCATTCTCCCTAAGACCCCACCCTTGTGCCACCCCGTTCTCCAAGGCCCGGCCGCTGCACCGCCTCTTCCCCGAGGACCCACTCCTGCGCCACCTCTCCTCCCCCCCCCCCAAGACCCTGCCTCCCACTCGCTCCTCTTTGCCCCTCCCCACCCCGTTGCTCACCCTTATGGCGGGTAAAAATTGATGGAGCCATGGCCCCCTGCCCCCATTCCAGTACCCCTGACTGGACTGTGCATGCACCCTTCGTACAGAGCGACTGACTGCTCCAGCCCCTCACAGCTCCTAGCATAGAGCAGAATGCACATGCACCATCCTCAGAGTGACTGAGCATGTTGCAGCCTTGGGTTGAGAAGCCAAGTGGGAATTTCCTAGAAATGGCAGTCTCTGGCTGCTCTGGACCAGGGTGGCACCAGGCACTGGAGCTGAGTGTAGAGAGCCTGACTCTCCTGTGCTCTCATTAACACCCCAGATGGCACCAAGGAAGCATGGAGAAAGAAACCATCTGCCTCAAATGCAGAGGGGACAAGAACCAGACCAGGGAATGAAACAGGAGAAGATTGGGACAAGGAACCTGTTTGGACTGGGACTGGTTGGACATGGAGAACAGGACTGGGAGCCAAAGTGCGGAAGAGGAGGCTGTGAATGATTGGGCAAGGAGATGGAAATTGGAAGTCAGGGGGGTAGGGCAAAGGAGGCTTGAAATGATTTGTCAAGAATACTGGGAGCTGGTGAGGAAAATGCAGTTGAAAGACAGTTGGCAGGAGAAAGACAGTTGAAAGACAGTTGGCAGGAGAAAGGGAACATTGAGATCAGATGAGGAACTGGGGAAAGAGGAAAAACTGAGTCTGGGAGCAGTGGGAGGAGAGACAAATCTCACAAGGAGTTGTGGTATGAGGAGACAACTGAGGCTAGCTCAGCAAAGAGACTGGAACAAGAAGCCGGAGAGAAGGGAGAGTAGAGCAAGGAGCCAAGGAGGTTGGGGGAATTATCAGGAAAATGAAGATGATGGGTTGGGGGCATACAGAGAAACCGGATGAAGAGCTGGGAGGTGGAAACTGGGGCTGGCTGGGCAAGGATACTGGGGACAAGGGGTCAACGGAGGGGGCAACTGGGACTAGCTGCACTAAGAAAGTGGGAGTGGGGAGAGACACTGGGCCTTAGGTGGGGAGTCTGGAGCGGGAGAGACTAGGACTCGCTGGGCAAGGTGATTAGGACTAAAATGAGAAGCCTGGAGAGTAGAGACTAGGACTGGGTAGGCAGGAAGGATGGGATAGGTACGAGGAGCCAGGGGTGAGGGAGAGACAGGACTGGGACAGCTTGGAGGGATGGGGAGAAAGGGTCAATCTTTGGTGTATCAGGCAAAAGTGTCTGTGACCACTAGAGCACATTTCCTTACAGAACCTGGAATGGAACCAAAGATTCCTAAGTCCCAAAATTCTTCTGCTGACACCAAAGATCTGTGAAAAATCCACTGCGAAGTGTGTGTTTCATCCCCCTCTAATGCTAGTCCACATAGAGGATCACAACCTACTATTACTATCAGTTACTCCTTTAGTTCTAGAGGTAGAGATCTGTGCAGGTTATCTAAAGGCTCATGATGAACCATATCGATGTCAATATGATGCCACACAATGAACAGAACAGGTAATCATCAAGTGATCCATCCACTGTCGCCCATTCCCAGCTTCTGACAAACAGAGGCTAGGAACACCATCCCTACCCATCCTAGCTAATAGGTCCACCAATAGCTATCCTCCATGAATTTATCTAGTTCATTTTTGAACCCTGTTGTAGTTTTGGCCTTCACAACATCCTCTGGAAAAGCGTTCCACAGGTTGACTATGTTTTGTGTGAACAAGTACTTCCTTTTATTTGTTTTAAACCTGCTGCATATTAATTTCAATTGGTGACCCCTAGTTCTTGTGTTATGAGAAGGCATAAATAACACTTCCTTATTTACTTTCTCCACTCCAGTCATGATTTTATAGACCTCAATCATATGCCCCCTTAGTTGTCTCTTTTCCAAACTGAAAAGTCAGTTTTATTCATTTATTCTCATACAAAAGTTGTTCCATATGCCTAATCATGTTTGTTGCTCTTTTCTGTACCTTTTCCAATTCCAACATATCTTTTTTGAGATGGGGCAACCACATCTGCATGTAGTATTCAAGATGTGGGCGTATCATGGATTTATATAGAGTTAATATGATATTTTCTGTCTTATTATCTATCCCTTTCTTAATGATTCCCAACATTCTGTTCACTTTTTTGACTGCCGCTGCACATTGAGTGGATGTTTTCAGAGAAATATCCACAATGACTCCAAGATCTCTTTCTTGAGTGGTAATGGCTAATTTAGACCACATCATTTTATATGTATAGTTGAGATTATGTTTTCCAATGTGCATTGCTTTGCATTTATCAACATTGAATTTCATCTGCCCTTTTGTTGCCCAGTCACCCAGTTTTGTGAGATCCCTTTGTAACTCTTCGCAGTCTGCTTAGGACTTAGCTATCTTGAGTAGTTTTGTATCCCCTGCAAATTTTGCCACCTCACTGTTTACCCCTTTTTCCAGATCATTTATGAATAAGTTGAATAGGACTAGTCCCAGTACAGCTCCTGGGGGACACCACTATTTACCTTTCTCCATTCTGAAAACTTACCATTTATTCCTACTCTTTGTTTCCTATCTTTTAACCAGTTACCAATCCGTAAGAGGACCTTGCCCTCTTATCCCATGACAGCTTACTTTGCTTAAGAGCCTTTGGTGAGGGACCTTGTCAGAGGTTCTCTGAAAATCAAAGTACACTATATCCACCGGATCACCCTTGTCCACATGCTTGTTGACCCTCTCAAGGAATTCTAGTAGACTGCTGAGGCGTGATTTCCCTTTACAATAACCATGTTGACTCTTCCCCAACAAATCCTGTTAATCTGTATGTCTGATAATTCTGATAAAACCCCGCTGTATCCCAGCTACTTCCTACCCCACTCTGCTGGCATTGGTCCTTCAGCACTGGGCTCCATCTTTACTATAGTTTTGACCAGTTTGCCAGGTACTGAAGTTAGGTTTACTGGCCTATAATTGCCAGGATTACCTGAAGGGGGTAAATATTCTTTGTGGGTTCCATGCATAAGGGTCAGCAATGAAGATACAAAAGTACTTGTGGAAGGAATGAACAAGCTCGTTATGGAGGCTAACATCACTGGCAGGGGTAGAGGGGAAGGTAGTGAGACATGACATAGTAAAATATAAGAGCAGATAAGTTTGGAGGGAGTAGGTTGTGGAGGGCCTTACAGGTAAGGACCAGAATCATAGAATCATAGAATATCAGGGTTGGAAGGGACCCCAAGAGGTCATCTAGTCCAACCCCCTGCTCAAAGCAGGACCAATTCCCAGTTAAATCATCCCAGCCAGGGCTTTGTCAAGCCTGACCTTAAAAACCTCTAAGGAAGGAGATTCTACCACCTCCCTAGGTAACGCATTCCAGTGTTTCACCACCCTCTTAGTGAAAAAGTTTTTCCTAATATCCAATCTAAACCTCCCCCACTGCAACTTGAGACCATTACTCCTCATTCTGTCATCTGCTACCATTGAGAACAGTCTAGAGCCATCCTCTTTGGAACCCCCTTTCAGGTAGTTGAAAGCAGCTATCAAATCCCCCCTCATTCTTCTCTTCTGCAGGCTAAACAATCCCAGCTCCCTCAGCTTCTCCTCATAACTCATGTGTTCCAGTCCCCTAATCATTTTTGTTGCCCTTCGCTGGACTCTCTCCAATTTATCCACATCCTTCTTGAAGTGTGGGGCCCAAAACTGGACACAGTACTCCAGATGAGGCCTCACCAATGTCGAATAGAGGGGAGCGATCACGTCCCTCGATCTGCTCGCTATGCCCCTACTTATACATCCCAAAATGCCATTGGCCTTCTTGGCAACAAGGGCACACTGCTGACTCATATCCAGCTTCTCGTCCACTGTCACCCCTAGGTCCTTTTCCGCAGAACTGTTGCCTAGCCATTCGGTCCCTAGTCTGTAGCTGTGCATTGGGTTCTTCCGTCCTAAGTGCAGGACTCTGCACTTATCCTTATTGAACCTCATCAGATTCCTTTTGGCCCAATCCTCCAATTTGTCTAGGTCCTTCTGTATCCTATCCCTCCCCTCCAGCGTATCTACCACTCCTCCCAGTTTAGTATCATCCGCAAATTTGCTGAGAGTGCAATCCACACCATCCTCCAGATCATTTATGAAGATATTGAATAAAACCAGCCCCAGGACCGACCCTTGGGGCACTCCACTTGATACCGGCTGCCAACTAGACATGGAGCCATTGATCACTACCCGTTGAGCCCGACAATCTAGCCAGCTTTCTACCCACCTTATAGTGCATTCATCCAGCCCATACTTCCTTAACTTGCTGACAAGAATACTGTGGGAGACCGTGTCAAAAGCTTTGCTAAAGTCAAGAAACAATACATCCACTGCTTTCCCTTCATCCACAGAACCAGTAATCTCATCATAAAAGGCGATTAGATTAGTCAGGCATGACCTTCCCTTGGTGAATCCATGCTGGCTGTTCCTGATCACTTTCCTCTCATGCAAGTGCTTCAGGATTGATTCTTTGAGGACCTGCTCCATGATTTTTCCAGGGACTGAGGTGAGGCTGACTGGCCTGTAGTTCCCAGGATCCTCCTTCTTCCCTTTTTTAAAGATTGGCACTACATTAGCCTTTTTCCAGTCATCCGGGACTTCCCCGGTTCGCCACGAGTTTTCAAAGATAATGGCCAATGGCTCTGCAATCACAGCCGCCAATTCCTTCAGCACTCTCGGATGCAACTCGTCCGGCCCCATGGACTTTTGTTTGTGCTTGATGTGTGGAGGAAGAGGAGACAGTAGAGAGACTCAAAAATGAGTGATATGGTCAAACCAAGGGCCAACAATGTGATCTTAGCAGTCGTGTTTGAATGGATATGAATGGGGCACGTGTGTTAGGAAGGCCAGAGAGGAGAAGGTAAGGATCCAGATGAGATTTTTAGTAAAGTGTACAGTGTGGTAAAACATGCTCTACCCAAGAAAAAACATTGCAAAGAGGGAAAAAAATATTACCAGACTGCACTTAGCCAACCTGAAGTGACCCGTGCCCATGTTTGCAGTAGATGCAATCCGTGACCCTGAAACCTGCGTAGATATGGAAAAGATCTGCTCTGCCATAAAGAAACTGAGGTGGGCATGCTGCTGGACCCAACTATATAAAACCTGAACTTCTCAGGTGCTCCATAGAGACCATAATGCAAACATTACACCAACTTTTTGTCTGGCTTGGACTACTGGGAAGGCACCAGCAGAGTGAAAGGAAGGGATCATCATCCCGCTTTATAAAGGGAAAGTTCCACACACTGAGAGCAGCAGCTAAAGTGCAATAATTCTGTTTTCTGTTCTTGGAAGAGTTTTTAAACATGACCTACTTGCCCAGCTCTAGCATCTCCTTGTGAAAAACCATCCAGAAAAATCGGGCTTCACTGCTGGGTGATCTGCCATGGATGCTATACTTACTCTTCATTTTTTTACCTGAGATCTATCCGATAATTCAATTGCCCTTTGACAGCAGCATACGTAGACTTGAAGGCAGCCTTTGATTCTGTCAGTAGAGCTGCCCTGTGGACAGGGCTGGCTCTAGATACCAGCAGAACAAGCAGGTGCTTGGGGTGGCACATTTCTAGGGGCGGCGTTCCGGCACCGGCCATGACATCCCTAGAAATGTGCCCCTGCCACCCCAGCTCGCCTCCGCTCCACCTCCGCCTGCTCCCCTGAGCGCGCGACTGCCCTTCCGCTTCTCCCCGCTTCCTCCCTCCCTCCCAGGCTTGCCGCGTGCCAAACAGCTGTTTCACACTGCAAGCCTGGGAGGGAGAAGCCGAGCGGCAGCGTGCTCGGCAGCAGTGGTGGAGCAGAGGTGAGCTGAGGCGGGGAGTGGTTCCTCTACCCCCCCCGTTACTTCCTGCACTCCACCCCACCCTCGCTCGCCTCCGCTCCACCCGATTCCCCTGAACGCGCTGCCTCTCCCTTGCCTGAGAGGGAGGGGGGAGAAGCAGAGCGGTGGCGTGTTCAGGGGAGCAGGCGGAGCGGAGGTGAGCAAGGGCATGGAGTTGCTGGGGGGAGCCGCAGGAAACAATGGGGGGGGGGAATGTGGCACACCCGGGGGAGGAGGCGGGGCCAGGGATTTGGGGAAGGGGCGGAGTGGGGGCGGGCACAAAAAAAAGCAGGGATGGCCAAAAATTTTTTTGTTTGGGGTGGCAAAAATTTTAGAGCCGGCCCTGCCTGTGGAAGGCCCTATGAGGCACTGGTGGTCATAACATCTTTCTGAGGTTAATCCAAGATCTACGTAATGACTCAGTGGCATGGGTGCAATGGAGAACTGTAACGGGACTCCCTCTCAGGTTCAGAGGGAGTAGGGATGCCAGGTGTCTGTTTTTCAACTAGAACATCTGATTGAAATGGGAAACTGGCAGCAGCCGGTCAGCACAACTTCCCGGACGATAGAAGTCAGGTTATCTGCAGTAGCTGGCTTCTGCCAGCAGGGGGTGGAAAGAGCAGCAGCTGCTGTAGCCCAGAGGAGCAGCTCTGCTTAGCAGCTGCTGTTCTTCTGGCCCCCCAGCCTGACGGGGAGAACTGGCTGTTTCCTGGACTGGGCTCCAAAGTAGGTACTAGTGCCATCCGGAGAGGGTGAGGGGTAACCTGTCTGCACCCCCCACCTCACTGTGTTCTGATTACTCCACTGCAGCCCCTCACTCCAGGGATCAACCCTGCTGTATCCCGGCCCCTTGTTCCAGCGCTCCCACTCCACTCCTGCTGTACCCTGCTGTGCTCCAATCCTGGCTCTGCAGGTGTCAGGTGAGTCGCGGAGGATGAGGAAGCAAGTGGCAAGGGTGGGGGTGGAGAGCTAGCAACAGAGGAGGGGACAGGTCGGGCCGGGGCTGGGCAGGGGTGTTCGGTTTTCAGGGGTTAGAAAGTTGGCAACCCAAGAGGGAAGCCATGCCGCCGCACTACATTGCAGTTAGCAGAGTTGGGTCCTGGGCCTTGGGGTGGGGCAGAGCAAGTAAAGCAGTCTGTAGCTATCAGCCTCCTGGCTGGACCAGTGGTAACAGTCTGGCACAGGCCTTTGGACTTAGTAAGCAGCCAGCTCCAGCTGTGGGGCGGCAGCAGGGGGATGCTGCCTGCTTTACTCCACTGGGTCTCAGCCCTGGGCCCAAATAGCCATGGGCAGTCCCACCACTGGGTAAACGGTGAAACACAAACTCGCTGCCTTGCGTCCCTACAGCACAACTGGAGCAATGTCTGGTTTCCCTGGGCTACTTCCTACCCCACTCTGCTGGCATTGGTCCTTCAGCACTGGGCTCCATCTTCCCGCTTCACAGTTGGGCTGCGTCCCCTCCAGTCACTCCCTGGGCCTTCTGCTGCCTTGGTCATTAGGGACTGGTCTGCTCAGTTACTGGTCCAAGATCAGACAGAGGGCTCAGCTTCCTAGCAGCAACATCTGCCTCCTTCCCTGGTCCAGCACCAACTGAGCTTCAAAATTCCCTTTATAATTCCTGTCCTTCCCTGTACTTCCTGAGAGGGGGCAGGGAGGACTTAGCTCCACTCACCAAGGGGAAGGTAAAGAGCCCTCACTCTCGGGTCCAGAGAGGCCACTCTGCCTCACTACAAGAACTCATAGGTCCACCATGTTTTTCACTAGAACCAGGGTGAAGAAGGGATGTATCCTGGCCCCAGCCCTGTTTTGCCACACACGGCATTGGCTCCTTGAACATGTCTCTGCAAATATTGGTGTAACTGTTTGGTTCGACTTCTTTTACTGACCTGGATTATATGGATGATGTTGTCCTTTTTGGCCAGGATGCAAACAACCTTAAAGACACACTAGAGAACCTTGAGCACGTGACTGCTGCCTTGGGCTAAGGATTTCTTGGACAAAAACCAAGTGTGGTACAAAAGTTGTGATGGAAAACATCTGTGCTGCCAGAAAAATTGTGGAAGTACTGGATGATTTCATCTATCTATGCAGTAAATTGTCATCAAGTGGGTGCAGCCAGTCAGATATCTTAAGGAGAATCAATTTAGTAGCCTGCAGTCAAGGCAGCATGCGGAGCCCCCTGGCTACCCCTACGTGTAGGAGCCAGAGGGAGGACATGCCGCTGCTTCCGGGAGCTGCTTGAGGTAAGCACCTCCTGGAGCCTGCACTCCTGACCCCCTCCTGAGCCCCAACCCCCTGCCCTAGCCCTGATCCCCGTCCTGCCCTCTCAGCCCCTTGGTCCCAGCCCAGATCACCCTCCTGCACCCCAAACCCCTCATCCTCAGACCCAGCCCAGAGCCCGCATCCCTAGCTGGAGCCCTCACCCCCTTGCAACACCCCAACTCCCTGCCCCAGTCCAGAGCCCTTTCCCACACCCTGAACTCTCAATTTCTGGCCCCACTCCAGAGCCCTCACCCCCTCCAGCACCCCAACGCCCAATTTCATGAGCATTCATGGCCTGCCATACAATTTCCATACCCAGATGCGGCCCTTGGGCCAAAAAGTTTGCCCACCCCTGCTCTAAAGTATTACATTGTTTTGTTTTTGAGTACACTTATGTAACAAAACTATATTTGTAAGTTTCACTCATGATGAAGAGATTGCATTACACTACTTGTATGAGGTGAATTGAAAAATACTATTTCTTTCATTTTTACAGTGCAAATATTTGTAATAAAATATGAAGTGAGCTCTGTACACTTTGTATTCTATGTTGTACTTGAAATCAATATATTTGAAAATGTGGAAAACATCAAAAGATATTTAAATAAATGGTATCCTATTGTTTAACAGTGTAATTAATTGTGCAATTAATCACAGTTTTTTTTAATTGCTTGACAGCCCTAAAAATCATGTAAATGGAATTATTACAACAGAATTGTAGAGAGGATTATAAGTGATGAGATGGGGTAAAACAATAAGTTACTACACAATAAGCACAATTTTGTTCTTTAAAAAATGTGTAAGAGACCCCAAGGAGAGCAGCAGAAACTGCAAACAAAAAGATCAGATATGAGGTCGAAGGAACCAAAACAAGCTGTAAATTACAAGTGTGGAGTTGAAAATGTAAATCCTCAGTTCAAAAGGATTTAAAATTGAATCATGGACTATATGGCACCATATGTCTTTCAGTATACCTCCCAACATGCTTTACGAGGTCCTCTATTTAGATTTATACAGTGCATTAAAAAGCACCTACCCAAAGCTCTAGATATCTTTCTATATATTAAAAATGCAGTAATATTAGTGAAAACAAAAGCAAACCCAGTAGCTTCCCCCAAACTGAAAAAAAAATATCTGACCTCAGCTACAAGTTCCAGCCCTTTAAAATATGGCTTAGCTTTAAGGGCCCAATACTGATCCTATTGAAGTGAGTGGAAATTTTACCACTCATTTCAAGCAGCAGCTTAATCAGGTATGAGGCAAGATTGGATAGGAGCATAAGTAGGCGTACACACACATACAGCTGAATAATATCATTCTAAACTAAAAAAAACAAAACACATCATGCATTGTGCATTGGTCACCTGTAGCCAGGTCTCTCCAAACCCAGCATCAGACTCTGCCTCAGTTTCCCATTCATTCTTCAGAGCTGTTAGGTCACTTCAGTGACTTAACCCTCCAGTTAATCCCCTTAAAGGGCCAACTCACCATGTGAGATCACCACAAGAAACTCCCTCCAGATGAAAGAATCCAAGGGTGAGACCCAAAGATAAAACAGTCATTATATATTTGAGTTTTATACATTGTAGCAGAAACAAGACAGACTAGCACCACTACCTTTTTACTCCCTAGTATGCCAATAGTCCACCTCTTCCAGGATTTAATTCAAAGTCCATCATAAACCCACAGCTAAGTCTTCCACCCTAGACTCTTCCAGTAGCCACAGCCCCTTCCTCTGAATGACTAACCTCTTCCACCTTTCTCCTGGGCTCAGTTGTCAGTCCGACTCTAATCAGTTACTCTTCCTCTAGTATGCAGGTGTTGCTGCACCCTTTCACAGGGTGGCAGTATAGAGGGACCTCCTCCCAATCCACTATGTTTTGTCAACCCTGGAACTCTTAAACCACTAGGCTATTTGCCCCAAAGGCTAAATTTTCCTCATCTTTCTGTCTAGCTCTTCTTCCAAAACACTCCCAGCTGATGGACCACTCATTCCTTGGTCTGCTCTCACTGGAATGCCTGTCTCATATCCATTCCTATTTAAAGCATAGGCTGCATTTATATCTGAGGCCTGGTTTTTAATCATATGGGTCCAGTCCACAAAGGCATTTAGGCTCCTAACTCCCATTGATTTCACTAGAAGTTAGGAGTCTAAATACTTCTAAAGGTCTGGGCCTCCATATCTGAGTTTTATACATGGTAGCCAAAACCATAGTAGGAGAGTATCACCACCTTCCCCCTCCCACAATCTGACCCTGTGACAGAGTGCTAAGTATGAGTCAGAACTGTGTTCACAGCAGCTCCAATCAGGCAATGCAGGTTGGAGCTAAGAAGAGCTGTGCCTAATTTGTGGGTGGGGCAGGGTAGAAAGGCGACGGGCAACAAAAATGATTAGGGGACTAGAACACATGAGTTATGAGGAGAGGTCGAGGGAACTGGGATTGTTTAGTCTACGGAAGCGAAGAATGAGGGGGGATTTGATAGCTGCTTTTAACTACCTGAAAGGTGGATCCAGAGAGGATGGATCTAGACTATTCTCAGTGATAGCAGATGACAGGACAAGGAGTAATGGTCTCAAGTTGCAGTGGGGGGGGGGTAGGTTGGATATTAGGAAAAACTTTTTCACTAGGAGGCTGGTGAAACACTGGAATGCGTTACCTAGGGAGGTGGTGGAATCCCCTTCCTTAGAAGTTTTTAAGGTCAGGCTTGACAAAGCCCTGGCTGGGATGATTTAGTTGGGATTGGTCCTGCTCTGGGCAGGGGGTTGGACTAGATGGCCTCCAGAGGTCCCTTCCAACTCTGTTATTCTATGAAACTATGATAAGGCTAATTAAGCCATTAGCCAGAGCTCACAAATAGGCATAGGAAGAAAGTAAAAAGGGGGAAAGCAGTGACAGGGAGAGAGAGATTGCTTGCTCTCCCCTGCTTGTTAAAGGTGCTATGTATGTTGTGAAGGTGGTGGGACTCATTTATAAATAAACTGCACAAGGTGTTGGACCAGCACAAAGGTCTCTGCGTAGTTTGTTGACCGAGACAGAAGCAGGACCAAGGAGGCCCTGTTACAGACCCCAAATATTAAAATTAATGGCATTTTCTAGATTGCCACCTAAATGAATGTTTGGCAAGTTGTATTTGACATATAAGAATGGCCATACTGGGTCAGACCAAAGGTACATCCAACCCAGTATCCTGTCTTCTGACAGTGGCCAATGCCAGGTGCCCCAGAGGGAGTGAACCTAACAGGTAACGATCAAGTGATCTCTCTCCTGTCATCCATCTCCACCCTCTGACAAACAGAGGCTAGGGACACCATTCCTTGAGACTCTTGTTAGTAATTCAAGCCAAAGAGAACTGCACCTTTACTATCTATACTGAAATATCTACAAAGGACAGTACTGAATAGAGAATCTGGAGAATTGCACAAGATCTTCTCTGGGAGTTATGCACACAAAGAGATGCAATAACAGGCCCTATTATTTTTTATGCTGTTGGCTAGATTTAATCACACCAATATCAAAGATAAAACATCATTTTATTAGTCTCTCTCTAAAGAAATGTATAGCTAAATTGCAGGGAATTTGTTTCTATCATTACATTTTTTAGTGTGGAATCAAAGCCCACAGTAAATTGTCTGATTTCCATTTGATTTTACAACACTAATCCCTGTGGATATTAGTGTCCCATAGGGCCTGATCCTGCAATGGATTCTGTGGAGTCACTTACTTCGATGGGGCTTTGTGTGGGAACAGGGGTCAGCCTGCAGAACCCCAGTTGCAGGACTGGATGCTTTGTTTGAACTCTGAAGATCTTATTTTTACTAAGTTTTCCTAGATCATTTAGCTCAATAATACCTCTAAATTCCCATGCAGCGGATAAAGTGTTTGCATTAAATTGCAAAGGCAGCATGTTGAAATAACAGTGTAATGTTATATTTATTTAATGCATTTCACACAGCAGGAATCCAGAGAACTTTACAAACATTTGTACCTGTACATGAATTGTTTCATCCACCGGTGAAATGTGGCAACTGTTTAATGAACACATTGCACTAAACAGCAGTTTCAGCCAGAAAGTGAAGAAGGATGGTCATTCAAATTGAAATGACAAAGGAAATTTAAGTAGGCAGAATAATTATCCAAACTGGAATTTGGCCAAGATGCTGCTATGCTTGTGATAAGTGCCATGGGATCTTTAATGATCAAAAGCTGTCAGGACCTCTGTTTTAATTCTCATTAAAATGATGTCAACTCACTCCTTTTCACAGTCCCCTCATAGCACCATTCTGGTGCATTGGCTCATTCCTTAGGACTTGGCTACACTTGCGAGTTACAGCGCAATAAAGGAGCCCTGGGTGCACCAGCTCACTACCTGTCCACACTGGCAAGGCACGTAGAGTGCTCTGACTCCGCAGCTATAGCGCTGCTGGTACTCCACCTCAGCGAGTGGAATAACCTTTGCTGCGCCCCCGCTGGAGCGCCACGGCACCAATGTGGACGAGGTGTTGCATTACTGCGCTCTGATCAGACTCCGGAAACATCCCATAATCCCCTTAAGTCAAGTGGCCATTCTTGTCATTGTTTTTGAATCACTGTAGGAATGCGGATATGACCTTTGGAAGCTCTGTTTCTGACAGCCGACATGCTTATCTGCTCCGAGACAAAGCAATCATTAGTGTGAAATGCTGTGTGTGAGAGAGAGAGAGAGGCTGGAGGGGAGTGGGGGGTCTGCTGCTACCTGAACTTACAAGACAGCATGCTGACATGCTCTCAGCCCCACAAAAACCCACTCTCTCTCCCCGCACATACACACAACACACTCCCTGTCACACTCCACCCCACCCCACCCCATTTGAAAAGCATGTTGCAGTCACTTGCATGCTGGGATAGCTGCCCATAATGCACCACAACCAATGCTGCTGCAAGTGCCGCAAATGTGGCCACGCCAGTGCGCTTGAAGCTGTCAGTGTGGACAGACTGCAGCCCTTTCCCTACTGCGCTCTACGAAGGCTGGTTTAACTCAAAGCGCTCAACATCTGCAAGCGTAGCCAACTCAGAGAGAAGAGTGCCACCTAGCGAAGTGCCAGAACCAACCTTGGATCACCCTGGGTTTTTCTTGAACATCTTTCATCTAAGAACTAACATTATTTCATTTTTTAGATCAAAGACCAAGAGGGCTTAAATGATAAACAGGTAACTTAAATCCAAACTGCTGTGCTCAAAATAACTGTGTAATGTTGAAAAAAAACAACCCGGAGATGTAACTAGAAATCAGAGATCAAATAAAAAAATCTAGGATGCCAAAACATAGAAGATACATCTAAAAACCAAGGATCAAATGAAATTCATCTAGCTAGACAGATGTAACAGAAAAGAAGAAAGCAGAAAATTGCTCAGAAACAGCTAGTATAGTAACGTTTGATTGAAGTTACTAAATGAATTGAATGTTTTTACAGCAGGAAAGGATATACATACATATTTATTGAGTTGTGAACTCAGATACAAAGAAAAAGAGGAATCTTGAGAACCGGTAATGTGATTAGGTGGAGATGAAGCAATTAAATTATGTTTTTGAAAGGAACTAGTACTTTCCAGGGGAACAGGGAAGGGTTCACTGTGCTCAAAATAACTATGTAGTGTTGAACACTCCCCCATCCTACCCCCTGAAGATGTAACTAGAAATCAGGGATCAAATACAGTGTTTGTAATACACTGACTAATACAAAGCTAGACTAGAAAAAAATGTACATCGTGTAAGCAGTTTTCCTGCCAATCAAGATTACAGTTTCCAATGAGAATTATTTCAGATTTGGGACTGTGTGTTACTTTTATACTTACTTAATAGGCAATTATTTAGACACCAATCATTCTCCAGGTATAGGTCAGTATAATGAGATGCTTAGCTACAATAATTGTTGCCCATATACCCAGAGTTCAACTAATTAACAGATCTGAATTGTAATGTAGTTTTCCATTTAGGCAGTTGGCAGTGATATTAGGGTTTTTAAGTCTTCCTCTGAGGCATGGAAAAATGCAGTGGATGGGTCTCACACAATCAATTTCCTGTAACTGCAGTGCAGTGGGCATTGGTGAACCTGCCTATCTTCTACCTCTTTTTATTTATCCTTTCTAGCTATTGTATCTTTCACAGTACAGCAGAAATGGTAAGGGTGTGTGGCTGGAAATGTCAGTTCCTTTATTAGAAATCCGTATATTTATTGAAAACTGGGTACTTCATAGCAGGGCCACAGTAGGAAGCTGCACTGGAGGTACATTTCAACTATAAATACTGAAGACCTATTATTGAGATTCTGATATTAGCCTAACACTATCTTAGAACACCAACAAGAGTTGGGGTTAAGCAGCATGTTAGCCCAGATCCTCAAAGGTATTTAGGCATCTAACCAATGGGAGTTTAAAGGGTCCTTGCAGGAAAAGGCTCTAAAGTCTACCCTGATCCTGAGCAGTGCTGAGAACCACCAGCTCTTATTTAAATCTATGGGAATTTGGGTTGCTCAGCACCTCTCAGGATCAGTCTAATTTAATGAAAGGACAAAAACAAAATCACATGGTTCAGAACTATGTAGCCTTGAAGTTTGCCTCTTGAAAAGTCAGTTATAGCATTTTCAGAGGGGAACAGAACACGGGGGAGGTTTAGGTTGGATATTAGGAAAATCTTTTTCACTAGGAGAACGGTGAAACACTAGAATGTGTTACCTAGGGAGGTGGCGGAATCTCCTTCCTTTGAAGTTTTTAAGGTCAGGCTTGACAAAGCCCTGGCTGGGATGATTTAGTTGGGGATTGGTCGTGCTTTGAGTAGGGGGTTGGACTAAATGACCTCCTGAGGTCCCTTCCAACCCTGATATTCTATGATTTTATGAAAGCAAACTCCAGAGAGCACAGTGTTTGGAGACGACAAGAGGGCACTTGCTGGGTGAGGGAAAAACTTGGCCTTCAGCCTGGTTCCTTGCCAATATGCACCTAACCACCAGGTTCTCTGTCAGGTATTATTCTTCACATGGCAACATTAGAGCTGGTCAAAAATCAGAATTTCCATTCTGCAGGAAATGCCAACATTTCAAAATTATTTTTCATCCTGAATCAAAACGATTAGTTGAAATTTCTCGTGAAAGGACAATCCTGAAATACTTCATTTCAGAAATGTCAAAATGTTTCAATAAGATTGAAATGTTTTGTTATGTTTGAATTGTTTAATTTAAATTTATAATTGGCTATCGTATCATATTAACGAGTCAAATGATAAATTCAAAATGAAACACATCATCCTTATTGAAATGAAACATTTCAATCTCAGTTAAGTGGAAATGTTTTGATAACTTCCCATCTAAAATTTTGACAAAATCAATATGTTCCTGTGAAATGTTTCTATTTCCTTGAATCAGCATTTTCCAATGGAAAACTGTTCTGTCAGAATTTTTTTGGCCAGTTCTAAGTAATAAATCTTATAAAATAAAATTAAGAGGGAAGGAATCTGACTAGCTAATGAAATCGCTGTGTGTGCATCCAACTTCAAAGTTCAGGATCAGGACTTATTATCCTGTTGTTACAAAAATGTAAGAGCATTTTCCCAATTCACACTTCAGGAAGTTCAATTGTCCTAGATAACCACACTTCTGGGATGGCTGATGATACTTGGCAATCCACCTAATGCCTCAGGCATATGATATTATGCAGAATAACTGCACACCTTCTTGTGTTATCACTTACATGCCACACATTAGGAGGGCCTTGAAATCTCTAATCTGTGGGTAATGTATCAAGATGACACAGTGTGACAAGCATATGTCTCTTTGCAATCTAGGGCAAAAAATACAATAGGAAAGATTATCCCCAGTTCTTCAGTTGGGATTTCCAGCTGGTGCCTGAGGGGGATTTCAGGCAGAGACAGTATTAAGTGGTGCCTTGTGTCCTCAGGGAGTTCACTGACACCAGAAGAGGAGACCCTTCCCAGATGAGCAGCAGACTCAAATGACAAAAAGAGTATGAATTTCCTTACGCATATTTAAAACTGTAATAAAGGTCACTGATTTGCTATCATCTTCATAAGCACATCAGTATTTACAATCACAGGGAGGAAACATCTGCCTCCTCATCAGGTTTTTGAAAGATGCAATTGAAAAAGTAGTAACAACAAGGCCAGCTACTACAAGGATCAACTCCCTTTGCTTTTGTTATTTACTCTATCTCTTTTTTTTAGTTTATTTTTAAAAACATTATTTTTTTCATGGGATCTTTAATTTTGTGCAGACACCCCCCTGCAAACTGTCATATAAAAACCTTGAGAGTGAGCGAGAGAGACATAACAGATCAAACCACTAGTAAAAAAGCAGAGAGTGAGAAAATACTAATTTTTCCTCCTTTGTTTAGTAAACTTCCAGATGAAAAAGCAAAATGTACCCATCTCTTTATCTCCCCATGCTAATGGTGTCTGCATGCAATTCTGGAATGAAAATCTTATTTATAATGTTAGAGAGACAAAGTGGGTGAGGTGCTATATTTTATTGGACCAACTTTGGTTGGCGCAAGAGACAGCTCTTGACGAGTGACAGGACAGTGAGAGAACAGGTGTAGCAAGCAAGGAGGAGGGGGGTCCTGTGTGTGTGTGTGTGCGGGCACCTCATGACAAACCCCCAGGTGCAAGGGCTGTCCTCTCCTGCTGCAGTGGTGGCCTGGGCAACCATAGGCATTCTGGCTCCTGCTCATGTCCCAGTTTCTCTCGGGAGAAGAGCCTGCACACCAGTTGCTCCTTCCTGCAATCCTCATCTTAAGGCTCAGGCATCAGCTACCCTGGAAAACAAAAACAGCTGCCACATAAGCTATCCCCCTCACCCCCATCAACTCCAGCCGAGGCTGCAGGGAGTGGAAGCTCTGCCCTTCCCCATCCTCCGCCTCTTTAGCTTGTGACATAGAGAGGGCCAGCTAGTCCCATCCCTCCCCTTCAGGTCCCGCTCCCTCTCCTGGGCCCGCTCCCAGTCCCTCCCCCGTCTTCTAGCGCGGCTGGTGCCGCTCCCCCCCCCGCTCCGGCGCCGTGTGACACGCTCACACGCCGGCCGAGCGAGGAGAGCGCTTCCCCGGGCTGAGCCTGCCCTGCTGCCGCAGTAGTCATGGCTGCTGACGGGGTGGACGAGCGCTCCCCGCTGCTGTCCGCGCCCAGCTCCGGCAATGTCACCCCCACCGCGCCGCCCTATTTACCGGAGAGCAGCCCCAGAGGTAAGTCCCTACTGCCCCCCCCCCGCTCTCCGGCCGGCCTTTCCAACCTGCGCGGGGGCGGGGGGCCCCGGCGGGGGTTTCTCGGCGTGCCCCGGAGGCGGGGGTATTGTCTTGGCGGGGGTGGGAAAGGCTGCACGATGAGTTTGCAACGTGCCGCATTCCCGGCTCCCCCGCAGCAGCCATCAGTGCATTGTTACCGGCGGCGAGTCAGACCTGCAGAGCCGGGCGCGCATCGCTCAGCAGCCTCTGCTTGGCCGAGGCAGGGGCAGGGTGTGTTTGGTGCACACGTTGCTCCCGTGCCCTTGAGAGGCTGTTGCTTAAAAAAACAAACAAGAAAAACCATGCAATCTGTATTGATCTTCATTGAAAGCCTCCTCCCCCGCCCCCCTCCCCCGGGCCCATCTGCTGACTTGGGGGTTCCCTGTTCCTACGACCCACCAGCAAGTCATATTTTTTAACCTCCGTTCAGATCTCAGTAATTATGGTTATACTGAAAATCGTTTTTTTTTTTTTTTTAAATCTGGGTGGGATATTGCATATTTAATTGGTCTTCATTTAAAAATGCACGCACCTTTTGGTGCTGCTTGTGAAGCACCTCTTAGTGAAAAGTGACTCCAAACTTCTTGTGGAGCTGACAGTACCTTTCAATATCTTCTGCTTCAGTTGTCTTGACAGGAAATAATGCTTGCATTATTATTAGGCTTCGAGAAAATCGCCTCTGATTTGTGCCTGATTGCTGACAGCTGCTTTTGATGGGGCTGCCTGGCCTTGAGGAGGGGGATGAGCCCTTGTTGGGCCTTGAGACAAGCAGGCATGTGTATAGTTTAGTGAACAATAGGCTGAAGGAGGAAAGGAATAAACAAATGGCAGTTTCTCAGGTAAAAAAGCAATCTCACTTTCTTTATTGCATGGACATTTGGGTAGCAAAGAAAAAACTGAGAAACAATGGATAATGCTTTAAAAAAGGTAGGGTAGAGCATGTTTCTGGCAACACTGTTCACATTTGAACTTTTTTTTTTAAGCTAATTGTTCACAACTTCAGAGCAGGCTTGAACAGGTATAGTTATAATAGCAGATTCACACGTTACAGTTTGAAAAGTAAATTATTGGACTTTAGTCCTTCCATTAATTAGAGGTGGGATTAAACCAAAGATATTTTAACTGCGAAAAACTAAATTCAGTATGGTTAACTGTTGGAGACAGAATCTTACCGGCAAGCATATCTTAAAGAATCAAACCGGAACAAATGGAAAAAAGACATGAAAAGACCCCATTTAATTCCCAACGGTCATTGAAGTCTTGTACCAGTAGGCACCAGGTGGTGGAATTCTAGTCTGGTGGGCAAACTGGTACCAGAGAGTAGCTCTCTGTACAGTAGCATCTATACAGAATAAAGCAGGGTGGATTTGATTTAAATCATGATTTAAATCACTAGTCAGGAAGACCTGATTTAATCATGGATTTCTGCATAAAAGTGCATTCTTGTTGGTTGTTATAACCTTAATACATATTCTTCACAACTCAGAGATAGATGTAGGTTTCATTTTTAGAAGGTGCATGCAATACATTTTTAAAGTGATTTATTTTGAAAACTTTTCAGATTAGTTTTACAGCTATATCAGAAAATGAATGATTTGTTTCGTTATTTAATTTACCAAAGGTAAATGAAGCAGATAGTTCACGTCCCAATGACTTCATAAATATCTCCAATTCAACAGGTTAATCATTAATATTTGGAGGATTTTCTCGCCATGCTTTATTAGGAGGAGAACATTACCAGACAGACATTTAAATTGTTTTATTTAACTAAAACAACAGTGTTATATATTCTGGATTTTTTTTCTTCAACAGCAAACATTTAATACTTTAACAAAGCAAGCATATGATTTTTTTGAATTTAGTTAAACATTCAAGTTTTTTAAAATCAGGTTTGTTTTTGTTAAAATTGTTTTTAACTCAAATAGTTAAATGAAATATTTAAAAAACAAATAAAAAATTAAATCAACTATGTCAGCCAGGTCAACATGAGAAATTTAAAATATTGGCTTCTGCAGGTAACTCGGTCGTCTTCACCTTCATTTTCCTCTTTCTTCATAATCTGGAAAAGAAAAACAAGCTTTCCTGCTTTTTCAGGTCCCAAACGATTTCTCAATTTGGAATGAATTAGTCCAAAGGAAGAAAATATTCTTTCTACACTGGCAGAAGAAGCTACTGCTGTTAAAAGTGAGATTATCACTTCAACAGTCTCTGAATCTAAGTGCTTAAGTGACTTTCACCAGTTCACTGGTGTGACTTTCTTTGAAACATCAGCAAACATATATTTCTTGAATGGTTCACCCTTAGCTCTGAAGTTCATTATAGTTGGCATTATGGAGGGATGATTGCTGGAAGTCCATGCCATAGCCAACTTCTCTTCTTCAGCAGTTAAGGTTTGACCCTGATACCAAGTATTGAGAATATTTGCAAGAAAATGAACTGGAGATAGTGCTTGTCCCATTTGTTTTTTTAATGCTTGTAATTTAACTCTGAAATCTTTGGCTAGGAGGTGCATCAATGAGCACTGCAACCGTATGTTATTAGCTTGGGACTCTCTTCTAAATTTCTTCTAGTCTTGGATACATTTGCAGCATTGTCTGTGACCAAGCTGGGTACTAGACATTTGAATTTTTTTTCACAGTTTGTTATAGCTTTTACTGCTACTTCTTGTAAGTATTCTGCTGTGTGTGCATTTCCTGATGTATCAATTGTTTCTGTAAGGAAGACATTCCCTTCTTCTGTTGTCACATAAGCACATGCAACAGGATCATTGTGGACATTGCTCCACCCATTAAGACTCAGGTTAAGGATTTCACCCTCTAGATCTTTTGCATACTGCTAAATTTCTCTTTCATACACTTTATCCAGCAATTTGCCTGTGACATCTGCTCTGTTGGGTGGACTGTTGGGTAGACTTTTGGGTGGACTGCTCTGTTGGATGGTCTTAATGACTGTACCATGTGAATGAAGTGTGGGTTCTCAATCATACGGAAAGGAGAGTTTGTTGCATAAACAAACAGGGCAGTTTTTTCTTCAATTACCTCTTTTTGTAATTTGCTGATTCTTATCACAAACTTATCTATGGTTGTTTCTGGATGATGGAGATTTTTTTTTTCTTTTTGCTACAGGTGATATACTGTGGCTGTGTGACATACATGATGTGATTGAAACACTGTCATTGGCAGATAACTCTGAAACTATAGAAAATGATGGTGATCTTGAAGGGGGATAGTCTTCAGAATCCTGTATGTTGAGGATGGATTTTCCTAAACAAAATAAGTCAATGCAGTTATTTAATTATTATTACCATACTGCTCATTTAGTATTACTCATTGCATTCGCTGACACTCAGTACTACTTTAAAGGTGAAATTGTAAAAGGAAGATCTGCCTATTTCAGCTATTTTTTATCACAACTGCATCTAAAATGATAGTACCGCAGAGTAACAACTATTTTTTTGCTCAAACATGAGAATTCAGGAATAGTCCAGAAGGAAGACAGGCAGTCCTTAAGAAAGAAGTATGAAATAAAAAAGTTTACCAACCTGAAGATCCTGCATGTTCAGACATGTTCCTTTCATCATCACCAACGCAGCTTCCTCCTGAGAATGAGCACTTCTCTTGATGTTTCATTTGGGCAACCAGGCCTTGCATTTATTTGTTGCACTGTTTGCATTTTGCACGCATGCCTGTCTTACCCTCAGGTAGAGGAACTTCATTAAAATATTCCCAAACTGTATCTCTTTTATGGCCTGCTGCCATTATAGGTTTTCTCAAACCAATGAAGGCTACTCTCAGAAAGACCTCAAGACTTCTGTGATATGCTGCTCAGTTTCATTTCTGTTTCTACTGCCTGTCCCTCCCTTCTCACATTTATCTCCAGACTTCTTCTCCTTGTCCAGATCTATTCTGCCCCCAACAATCTTCTATTCATTGAACTTTTTGAAACTTTGCACTTTTAGAGAGAGGTAAGGGATTGACTCTGGGTACACAAATTTGCAGAGGGATAATAGGGTCTGTTATTTTTCACCTCTATATATTTATTTATTTATTTAAAAACATTTTTGCTGTTAAAAAAGCACGTTATCTTTGGAGACACAAATCCGCAGTTTGAGAACTGCAAAACTAAGCATCTCTGATGCTTTTACTAAGTGTCTTCTTGACTGAGCACTGAGTCTCATTGGGTAGATAGAAAGATTAACCTAAATAATCTATGCAGAAGCCCCTGGAACCCCATAAAATTGGGTCCCGAATCCATGAACTGTTGGAACTCATTTACAAAACTTTTCTTAAACATTGTATGAATATATTGTCTCATACTGTAGAATTAGAATTTATAATCCCAATTCCATGATGAGATATCTTTGAGCTATAATGTATCTTTATCTTTAGATAGATTTTTTTCCCCTCAAAAAACATTTTATCAAACAAATCCAATTTAAATAAAAAAAATCTGATTTTTTTAAATTTATTTTTTATTTTTTTAAAAAAATCATTGATTTTTATCCACCCTGGAATAAAGTGACTAACACATCATTGCGAGTTTGCTTTTGCAGGCCACACCCAAAAAAAGAAAGTTTGATAGAAAGTCATTGACTTGTGAATCTGGGATCCAGATTAATGCTGTGTTGTTAAACTCTCTTCCATAGGAGTAATAAAATTGGCCTGTTGGTAAAGGTTGAATGTGCAGTAAGAGGGAGTTAATTTTTACTTAAGAAAGTAACTTAGATTTGGAGCTAGGAATAGTAATAAATTTGATCTAAAATTTAAATGTAATTATGAATCTATGGTTTGCAAAATCATTGGTATAGATGTTTTTTAAACTGGTTAAACCTCTTGAATGAAACAGAATGTCAGAAAAAGCTCAGACTGTCTAAACTAAATGAGATTAGTTCAGTGTTAGTGGCAGCATTTAAAGTATGAGGTTCCAATCCTACTCAGGCTGGCTTTAATAGGAGCAGATTTGGGTCTCTATTTTTACCAGGCTTGTTACAAATTAGGATCTCCAGTTTTCAGGTACAGATTAAACAGTAACTAAATATAAACCAAAAAGTGATTTATGTGAGAATACACTCTAGATGGGAGTACTAAAGAAAGTGGACAAATGCTGCAGGTGAGCAAATATATATTTTGTATACTGTAATCTTTAAACTGTCAGAAAATCAGGGCTGGATATGAAAATGTAGCTCTGCTGTGCTCTTGGTTAACATTAACCATCATCTACCATTCTTAATTGCGCAAACCAGTAACAGAGGTCATGGAGATTGCATTTTCTTTCCCTGGGATCTAATTATGCCTTTACTCCTTATATTTATAACTTCCTTAGCTTTAAAGTATATAGGTTTTCAGGCATTTTGAATTCTCATATTCAGTTACTTTTTTCCTAGGAGTCTTTGTTTTGTAACTATTACTCTATGTACAGTTCAGAGTATTTTGAAAATGTGATTATTAATTATGTAATGGGAATGAATCAGTGCAGTGACTTAGGTTTGGACCTAGATATAAGCCTATGTTGTAGCACTTTTCTTAAACCTGGTTTTCCTGCCAATTGATATTGTTACTTAATAGTTTCTATGATGTCAGCAGTGAAAATTTGTAAGAGAGCCCAGCGCTTATATTTCACGTTCAGATGGTAGGAGGAAGCAACAAGCTTGAATGATTTTGAAGTGTAATATTTTTATTAAAACACTCTATACTCCTCCCATAGAAAAGGTGCAGAATCCCTGTGTTAATAGGGTCCTTAAGCATTTTGTTGTGCTAAGTATGTATGCCAGATTGCCTGTAAAAGTCACTTACATGAAAGTCAAAATTATTTTGTTTTGCTAGTATGGCTTAAAGCAGTGTTTTCCAAACTTTGTTTACCTGCCGTGTCCGCAGGTTTAGCCAATCGTGGCTCCCACTGGCCGCGGTTCGCCACTGCAAAAAGTGGCGCGGGCCGAGGGATGTACTGGTTGCTGCTTCCCACAGCCCCCATTGGCCTGCCGTGGCGAACTGCGGCCAGTGGGAGCCATGATTGGCCGAACCTGCAGACACAGCAGGTAAACAAACCGGCCTGGCCTGCCAGGGGCTTTCCCTGAACAAGTGGTGTCCCAAATTTGGGAAACTCTGGCTTAAAGGAATAGTGAAAATTTGCTGACATACAGTATATAGGCTAAGTTGCTGTAGCTTACTAGTTAATTGCTTCTCTACCTCAGTTACCCTTGAGGAAGGCAAGTTGCTAGTTAAAAAGAAAATGTATACTATATGGCTGCTGAGCGCACTGTAATGTATACACACAAGAGTTAAGGTTGCACATTCTGCAATCTGAAACTGTTAAGCTACACACAGCTAGATAGGCTGGCCCATACACCTTAGGAGACTTGCAGGAGAAACTCCTCTCTCTTGTATGTCTTAGGAGCTGCAGAGATGCTGAAGCAGGAGTTCTTCAGTGGTGAGGTGCCAAAAGTAGATCATGGGGGAGCACCCAGTGGATCGCACCTGCTGGTTGAGCAAGCAAGAAAATCCATTGATCACTGGGACCCAGCAAGAGCGCAGGCAGTCGAAAGAAGGAGACGTTCCCACCTTCGGCTTTCACCCCCTTTCACCTAGCACCCAGTCAGAGATCAGTTCCTCTGTCCCTACCCACCCTCGGTTCTAGGTCTAGGGATGTGGTGTGCCAAGGAGCCTTGGAGCTTGCTTTCTAACCCCTCAGAGTAGTGCCCCCTAGTCATAGAATCATAGAATATCAGGGTTGGAAGGGACCTCAGGAGGTCATCTAGTTCAACCCCCTACTCAAAGCAGGACTGATCCCCAATTAAATCATCCCAGCCAGGGCTTTGTCTCCAGAGCTGAGTGCAGGGCTGCACAGAGGTTTTTTGGGGGTAGGGGCAAAAGCTGAAACAGAGACCTCCCACCGTTCCAAAAATTCCCTAGGGTGCAAAAACACTGAGGGGAAACCTGGGTGGGGAGCAAGCAAGCCCATTCTGCACTCCCCTCTTTATGGCAGCTCCTGTCCCAAGGGACTGGGTCCAGCTCCCTGCTCAGTGGATTGTGACCTGGAGCATGGAGTTGCAGCGCCACTCTATTTGGTTTCAGAGTAACAGCCGTGTTAGTCTGTATTTGCAAAAAGAAAAGGAGTACTTGTGGCACCTTAGAGACTAACCAATTTATTTGAGCATGAGCTTTCGTGAGCTACAGCTCACTTCATCGGATGCCTTTTCAAACAGAGGGCCTGGGGCACTGCCCCTTTTGCCTCCTGCCCTGTCTGAGTACATTAAATATTTGGACATGTTCTAATTAAATACACTACCCATTAGATAGTACACAGCTGATTTATTCCTGTAAATTGGAGAGGATGTGGCTTGGAGGTGTAGCAGCACTGCTTTGTGGGGAGGAAACTGCTGCTTCTTTCCTCCACCTTTGCTCCTAGCAATCTGTGTATTTTTCACCTAGGCTAGCAGGCTTAGTTTTCAGGCTAGTAGATGCTGGATACACTTTTCAAGTGCTGGCAATGTCTTAATTATGTTCTTATTTATGAAGTCTTCTAAGAGGAAGAACCACCTTTTTAATAATGACAGGTTTCAGAGTAGCAGCCGTGTTAGTCTGTATCCGCAAAAAGAAAAGGAGGACTTGTGGCACCTTAGAGACTAACCCATTTGTTAGTCTCTAAGGTTCCACAAGTCCTCCTTTTCTTTTTAATAATGAGGACTGTGTGGCTGGTGACAAATCCCCAGGGCTCAATGTGATGCATTGGAAGCATCGATAGGTAAGGAGCATCTTCTTTTCACACAAGCAGCAGGGCAGGATCTTTCAAAAGCACACAGAGTGTGGTAGGGATTGTCGTATCCCAGAAGGGCCTGGTTTGTTGAGTTAGGGAGTTGGAAATGCCTATCCCACAAGTGTGCGTGCTACGGCAAGCAGAGAGTAGGCATGCATATTCCTACTGAGAGGAGCAGCAGAATATATTATAGAGAAATAATCCAGCAGCATGCCTATGACAGAGGATGCATTGGGCCGTGGTTCTACTGGCCAGGGCAGGATTTAGATTATAACCTCTTACTGGCAGTTGTTATTCTGCAGTGCACATTGAGGGGAACCTTTTTCTGGACCATCTCCCAGTCACTAACTGCCTGAGTCCCTAACAACCTGTCTGCCTTATTTTGTGGACCACCATCAATGGCTCTGCAGACCACTGGATGGCTGTAGACCAGGGGTAGGCAACCTATGGCACGCGTGCCAAAGGCAGCACACAAGCTGATTTTCAGTGGCACTCTCACTGCCCGGGTCCTGTCCACCAGTCCGGGGGGCTCTGCATTTTAATTTAATTTTAAATGAAGCTTCTTAAACATTTTAAAAACCTTATTTACTTTACATACAACAATAGTTTAGTTATATATGATAGACTTGTGGAAAGAGACCTTCTAAAAATATTAAACTGTATAACAGGCATGTGAAACCTTAAATTAGAGTGAATAAATGAAGACTCGGCACACCACTTCTGAAAGACTGCCGACCCCTGCTGTAGACTGTAGTTTGAGAGGCACTGAAATAGAGCAATAACTTCTTTTTCTCAACGTATTCTTGGTTACCTCCATATACACATGCCCCTTTTTAGGCCCAGAATCACAGCACCTACCTGTGAGGAAACCTGGATGCAGATCCCTTTGGAGATGGTCTCTGCTTTTCTGAATGTCGGGCAGAGGAAGATTTTCAAGAGTAATGTGAGATATGGCTTCCTAGGAAGCCAGTACGTTACCACATCCACAGCATTCCTATCCTGGGGAGAAAGGGACCCACCTCCTAGCTTGATACTCTGCATTCTGCTGTCAGAGCATTCTGCTGTCATTGCTGATCTGATATAGCTGTTCATAGAATCATAGAATATCAGGGTTGGAAGGGACCTCAGGAGGTCATCTAGTCCAACCCCCTACTCAAAGCAGGACCAATCCCCAACTAAATCATCCTAGCCAGGGCTTTGTCAAGCCTGACCTTAAAAACCTCAAAGGAAGGAGATTCCACCACCTCCCTAGGTAACGCATTCCAGTGTTTCACCACCCTCCTAGTGAAAAAGTTTTTCCTAATGTCCAACCTAAACCTCCCCCTCTGCAACTTGAGACCATTACTCCTCGTTCTGTCATCTGCTACCACTGAAAACAGTCTAGATCCATCCTCTTTGGAACCCCACTTCAGGTCATTGAAAGCAGCTATCAAATCCCCCCTCATTCTTCTCTTCCGCAGACTAAAGAATCCCAGTTTCCTCAGCCTCTCCTCATAAGTCATGTGTTCCAGTCCCCTAATGTTGTTTGTCTTTTGTTAGAAGTAACATCAAAAATGTAGCTATAAACCATAATGTCAATACAAGAATCAGATTTCATTACATGTGCTCTGAAAAGATCTATGGCTTGTAAAAACAAGATTTGCTGGCAATGACTGGATATCAGGAATACTAGGCCTACGCATCTGAATTGTTTTACTGCTGTCAGTATATGGTATCTTACAAATGCCACAAATATTTAGTCTGAAATTCAAACTGTTAAAAAAGCCATCTATAAGTGCTACATTAATGTACTTTGAAAGCTGTCTGCATTTCTATTAAGAGTTCATGACTGACAGACTCGTAACCCAGCTAGGGAATCTGTTTGTCTTCTCCTCACAATATACTCTTTGCTGAAATTTAATTCCTGGTACTGATTTGTTTTTGGAATGCCTCTAAATGCATTTTTTAGCACAAAGATTATAGGCCCAATATTTCCTTAATTTTTTTGGTGGATATTTTTGCCCAGTTTACAATCAGCCTTGTTGTTCTAGCTCAGATGTGAAAATCAGGTCCAGTGCCATTCTAAAAGATAATCATAATTTATCCTGATGTATTGGAAGTAGCTGATGGGGCAGGATACTAGAATCTGTGCTGCTCACCTGGGAGTCAGACAGCTCTTATATAGGGCTTTGGTAGCGATTCTTTCCATTACAAGTCTTATTTGACTAATCTCAAGTCTCCATCAGACTTCTGCTGCTGCAGTGGAAGAAGATTGCTGCTTGTGCTGGCTTCCATCAAGCATAGTTGCCAGTATTTAAAAGGGCATGCAAGGACAGTTCTCCAGGCAAACAGCAGTTCTGTGGGCTGGTAGGCTCCCAGACACTGGGAACTTTTGTGTGCATTCTGGTGATCTCCAGGACTTAAAGTATTTTGCAAACAATTGTCACAGCACAATAGCTGACACTTGTTGCCACCCTTCTTTTATGGAGGGGGAAAATGAGGCAGAGATTACAGCCTCGCAATGAATTGCTCTTGGGGCTAGGATTAGAAGGCAGGAGTCCCTTTGTGACTCTTCCCAGTGATACCCAGGATTGGGAGGCAGCTTGCTATCACCTGCCCTTAGCATGAGGAAGTCTTGTTTGTACCTGGCAGGGGCCAGCTCCCAGCCACAGGCAACACCTGCACACCCTTCTCAGCCTCTGTGGACTCTGCTCTCCCTCGTGCAGGCTAGCAATAGGCACACTCCAACCCCTGAGTCCTCCAAGCTTCACCCTGTGGTGTCCAGCCCCATAACCACTGGACACTCACAGAATTAGCAGGCCCACTGTTCCCAAAGGAACAGTACACTGCAGCTTACTAGTTACATCTTAGAACCTAGCTTTGCTTAACACACAGCATTCAGATATGTTTAGAGAGAGAGTAAATATAACACAGAACAGAGATTCAAGTGATAGCAAACAGAAATATTGGCAACAAAGGGTCACATGTAAAATAAAATCAGAACGTGCATTCTAGAAACTAAGCTTAGCTAACGTGATGCCCTCTTGTCTAATAAGGCACTGCTTAACCAAAGTCTTTCACACAGCATTTTTCCACCAGGAAAGCCAAGATCCTCCTTTTATGGGACCAAGTGCGCTGGCAGCTTTCCTCCTGATGAAGGATGCCCTTGCTTCTTTCTGCACCCCTAGATATATTAGACAGTTCTTTATTCCTAACCTATATAGGGCCCTACCAAATTCACAGCCATGAAGAACGCGTCACGGACCGTAAAATCTGGTCTCCTCCCGTGAAATCTGATCGTTTGTGTGCTTTTACCCTGTACTATGCAGATTGCACAGGGCAGACCAGCGTTACTCAAACTGGGGGTCCTGACCCAAAAGGGAGTTGCAGGTGGTCACAAGGTTATTTTAGGGGGGATCGTGGTGTTGCCACCCTCACTTCTGCACTGCTGCCCTCAGAGCTGGGTGGCTGGAAAGCGGCGGCTGCTGACTGAGGGCCCAGCTCTGTAGGCAGCAGTGCAGAAGTGCGGGTGGCAGTACCATACCAGGCCAGCCTTACTTCTGCTCCGCTGCTGATGGTGGCTGTCTTCAGAGCTGAGCTCCTGGCCAGCAGCTGTCGCTCTCCAGCTGCCCAGCTCTGAAGAGAGTGCCGCCGCCAGCAGGAGTGCAGAAGTAACAGTAGTGGTACCGCAACCCCTCTACAGTAACCTTGTGACCCTCCTCCCCCAACGCTTTTTGGAGTCAGGAGCCCTACAGTTACAAAACTGAAATTTCAGATTTAAATAGTTGAAATAATTAAATTTACAAAATGGACCGTGAATTTGGTAGGCCCCTACCTATATACAGTTCCCACCCAGCCGTTCACCTCTTCATTTCTTCTCCTGAAATCCTCACCCTCTCGTCATTAGCGTTTGTAAGACATGCAATACACAATTGTCAGCTAGGGAGATGAGTGTCTCCCACCTCCTGTCTTGTGGAACCTGCCTTAAGGCACACTACCTGTGGGTGACCTGCCTGTAACTCCAATGGCCTAAGAATGTGATTGGCAATGTGAGTATCTATATATATTCTTACATATTATCTGCACATATGTTTCACAAAGATAATGGCTTCAGTAGAAACCTTATATGACCCTCTTTGGTGAACTAGAATGTAAATACCAGACCCAGGGGGTCTCTCTAACTACTGAATGTATCAGATGAAGTGAGCTGTAGCTCACGAAAGCTTATGCTCTAATAAATTGGTTAGTCTCTAAGGTGCCACGAGTCCTCCTTTTCTTTTTGCGAATACAGACTAACACGGCTGCTACCCTGAAATCTAACCCTTTTGTGTCACTGTGATTTCTACCAGTTTGCATCCAAGGATCCTTGGGTCTCCCCTTTGTTCTTAGTTGTCTTCAGAGCCTGCTAGATGTGATGCCTTTTGTTACTGAGCTAGCCCTTCTTTGGCTACAGCTTCCTGCTCAACAGATGAGCCAGCTCTGCGGTAGGCAGCTTGCCTGATGCTGGAAAGGTGTTTATGGGAGCAGTAGCAGCAACAGCCCAGACACCACCACCTGTCTGATTTTTTCCAGCTTTCAGTCATGTACAGTTTTTTGTTTTGTTTTAAATTACACTGATCTATTTACAATGCGCGTGCAGTAGAAAATATTGCCAGACTCCAAACGTATTTACTTTGGGTTCTTACGGATTATGGTATCTTTTTCTGTCTCTACTAGTGGATAGTCTTGATCTGAGAATGTGGAGAGCTTTACTTGTGTCTCCAAATATAGGCATGCTCAGGCATTAATCCAGACGGCAGTGCAGTTCTTCAGAAAACAACCAATTATTAAAATGTTCTGAAGTTACTCCAAACTCTTCAAAAGTGTATTGGTTTCTGCAAAGGGTGATGGCAAGGCTGAGTTTCTGAAAGTGAGCCTATCCTAAATAATGAAGGGCCAGATTCTGCTCTCAGTTGCACTGGTGTAATTCTGGAGTAACTCCATATTTGTCAGTGGGGTTACTCCAGAATTTTGCCAGTGCAAATGATGATAGACTTGAGTCTTGAAATTTACAAAAATTATGTTTTGTTTTATTTTTTCAGAGTAGAGAGACATTTAACATGCATGCACCCAAAAATGCAAACAAATTGAAGGTCTTGGGTAGCTTGTGTGTAGGCTACACAGCAAAGAAACAGACTTTAACAGCATCTTAGAGGATTGTGATTTCTCATCATGAGGAAATGTGTTGTAGGTTTTTTTGTGTACTTCAGTACCCTACCTGCTCACAAAAATGGAGGGAAAGAATGAGGTATAGTGTTAGGGTTTCCAACTTTGTAATATTTAAAAATCAGACACTCCAGCAGGAGTACCAGCACCTCCCCTGCTCCGCCTCTTCCCCCAAGGCCCCACCCTGCCTCTTCCCTCCAAGGCCCCGCCCACCATTTGCTCCTCTTCCCCTGTCTCACCCTCAGGTAGGGAGGGACTTGCCTGCGGAGCTGGGGCTGGGAGTTGCAGGCTCTCGACACAGGTAGGAGGCAGCCCCGGCTGAGTAGGATGATCAGGTGTCCGGTTTTGGCCCGGAACACCCGGTCAAAAAAGGATCCTGGCAGCTCTGGTCAGGGCTGCTGGCTGGGCCATTGACTGTCCAGTTGGCGGCACCGCACAGTGGGGCTGGCAGGCTCTCTGCTAACTGCCGCACCATGCTGCTCCTGGGAAACAGCCAGCATGGGGGCGGCCAGGGGGTTCCGCGTGCTGCCGCGCCCGCAGGCATAGCTCCCGTTGGCCGGGTCAGGGCAGGGGACGAACTCATGCGATTTGTGAGCGCTCAGCAAGTGGCTGTTGAGGAGTCGTGGCGCGCACCTCTCCTGATGCTGCCGGCCCTCTTCTCCTCACTCTCCTCCTGTGGCTGGGCTTGAGCTGCAGCATGTGCCCTCACTGCCTTGTGGTGAACTGTGGTGTGTCGCCCCATCACTGGCACCCAGGAGTTTGAGATATGTCTCCAAGTGCTGTCTCCAAGTGCTGGGAATAGGGCTGCATCCTCCTCACTGCATCCCTCCCCGTCCCATCCCCCGCATCCCTATCCCTCGCACCCCCATCATTCCCCATCCCAACCCCCCCGCATCCTTATCTCCCCGTCATTGTATCTCTCCCCGTCCCATCCTTCCCTGCCTCCCACATCTACCCATCCCATCTCTGTACCCCTTACAGCGCTCTCCCACCCATCCTTTCCACCTCCCAGATCTGCCACCCAATGTTCTTCACCCCGCACAACCCTGCACCCCATTCACCTCCATACACTGCTGCACTCCCATTATGCCTCAGACACCCCTGTGCCCCCCACATCCTCATGCACCTGTAGCTTTCTGCCTCCTCATCCACCTCATATACCTCCCACACCCCCTCCTCTCTTCATCAGTGCCCCCTCTCCCTGCTCTTGTCCGTTGGCCTCTTTCCCTTCCCATCTTCCCTCCTCCACCCCCACCTCCGTCATCTTTTCCCTACAGCCCATCCTCCTCCCTTCCCAGCTGGATGATTTAGGCAGCCCCTGGAAGAGTGGAGTCCTCCCGGGCACCATCATAATCAGAGAGAGAAAACAAAAAGGCAATAAAACCAGACAATAAAACTCAGCCAGCAGCCTGGGGCCCAGGTAGAGCAGAGCTCTTGCAATGCCACGCGGCCAGCCTCCAACCTCTTCGCGCTGGGGCACGACCTTAACGCCGGGTATTTGAATCACACATTCCATCTCCCATGTTCAAACTGTTGCAGCTCCTGGCCTTCTCCTGCTGTCTGTTTGGACCCTGCAGTGAAAATGAGCACATGAGCGAGGGTGGAGGATTGCAAGCGATGGAGGGAGGTGGGATGGAGTGAGTGGGGGCGGGGCCTCAGCGAAGGGGCGGGGCAAGGGTGTTCGGTTTTCTGGAATTAGAAAGTTGGCAACCCTACGGCTGAGTAGGGAGTTGGTGCAGGTGATGACCCCAGAGCCTCCCCACTCCCCTGCCCGTGATAACTGGACTTCGGGTGTTCGATCAGTCCTAAGGATCTGAGGGAAAAGGCGGGGCAGTATTTCCAGAGCTGACAGAAAAAAAAAGAGATCTGACCGGACTTTCTGGTTGAAAACCAGATACTTGGCTACCCTATATAGTGTCTCCACAAGCTAAAACAAACTAGTAGAACTAAATTTGGGCCTGTCGGCTTGAATAGTAGCCCTTTAATTCTTTACAGCAGCTGCTGCTTTGCTGAGCACTGCTTTTTTGTAGGAATATGTTGTGACTCTTGGTTTCTTTGAAACATTTGTTGATTTGGCTGTGAACTACTGTATAGTTTATTCAGTGTCTCTTGGCTCCATGCTTAAAGGGGAGCTCTTTTGTACACATTTCCTACTTTATGCTGTTTTCAAGCCTTGGGCTTCAGTAATTTTTATCTCTTCCTCCTCACACATGCACATATTTAATGCTCTTATTTCAAGACACTAATTTACATAAAAAGTGACTAAAATAGACTCAAGCTATTATCTCCAGTAAAACTTTACTTAGGACTGGGTCATGTGTTCAAATGAATTTTGCAGTGTTACTGTGATGTGTTAGATTGTGTTTTCTATTGCCTACTGCAATTCCCTATTTAAGAACACATGTATAAACTGTAATGGGGACCTAGTACCTTATTGCCTTCCTGGCTTTTTACAGACACTGGGGTAGAGAAAGGGAAATCTTGTAATTCAAAAGGGCAGAAGGCCTTTTTCTTCCCTCATCGTGCTGAGCTGTTGTTTTTAAATGACTAACATTTCCTTTTAGTCCATTACATAAGCTGCATTTGCATTTACACTCCCAGTCAACAGAATACCTTTCCCTAAAACCCGAAACTTGTCTGCGTGACTGCTGAAAGCTGGAGCCCCAAGGTTGGTCAGTCCAGCCTACTACTTACTGCCAAAAACAGAATTGTTTTCCGGAAATTTCCATCAAGGGACTAATCCACATTTTTAAAGGGCCCAAATCCGTGAGGTGCTAAGTATTCGCCACTCCCTTTGACTTCAGTGGAAGTTGAGAGATCTCAGAACCTTCAGGGTGTACCTTAAGCAACTTGTGGGATTGGGCCCATAGCTCTCACTCTAGGGGAGCTATTCTTGGGAATCAGCAAAAATTTCCTTTCTTTTCATTTTACCTGATTTCTTCTAGCATTGCCCTTTTGTATGCCACACTAAATATATCTGTCCCAGTATTGCATCCTCTTCAGGTAATATAAATGCTTGCCAGGACTTTCCCACTTACCCAAGCTATGCATATTTTATTTATCTGTTTTCATTTTCCCTCCAGAAGTCAATCTTTTTCACCCCCACCCCTCAGTCATTTTTTTTTTTTTGTTTCTCTCTGAACTCTTTTGAATTTGGCCACATATCTCTGGTATTGAAGTGCCTGGATACAAATGCAGTATTTCAGAGGCGGACGTGTCACCTCTTATCGCCTTCCTAGTATGTGATGTGATGATTCTGTATTGTCAGTATTCTATAGTATGGTTATAGAACTAGGACTAATGTATCAATACAGAATATTAGGGGAAATCTGTAAATCAGTTTTGTGATTACTTTAGATAAACAATAACACCAACCACTAACTTTCTGATTCTGTGTCTTAAGTTATTGTGACCATTGGAAATATTTTCTGCTGTAGAATGACCCTGATCACCTTGTTGGTTTGGTTATTGAACTGTTTCATCATTTCTTTGCAGCAGAACTCCCCCCTCCGTATACTGCCATTGCCAGTCCTGATGCCAGTGGTGTTCCTGTAATAAACTGCCGCGTGTGCCAATCACTAATCAATTTGGATGGCAAGCTTCACCAACATGTTGTTAAGTGCACAGTTTGCAATGAAGCTACGGTAAATGGGTTTTTAGGTTTTCCATTGTTGTTGATATGCTCTATTACCTTCCTACGTAACAAGGAGTTATGTCAGTATTACTGATCACCTAGCATGTTTATTCAAGGGTTATTGACATTTGGTGGGCTCGTATCTGTTAGCAATGAAAATGTACAAAGGCAGTAAAGTCTTCAGGCTTCTAAGCCTACTTGTTTCAGGTGGAATGCATGCTGCTTTCCATCTCTTAGTAAGCGGGAATTCAAAGGGTTAAAAGAGTCAGTTAAAGCAGAAGCTACCTCCCTGATGTTTTAGTGAGAGAGATGAGACAGCATGAGATGATAGGCTTTGCAGGGAGGGGTTGAGGGAAGAGGTGAGGCAGTATTTCCAGACCTGACAGAAAAAAAAATCAAGGTGCCTTAAGTATTTTAGATGTACATTAAGGAACACAATGCCTAATCTACCCAGTGGACTACATATGAGTACTTGACTGAATATGCACTATTTTGTTAAATAATACTCTAAAGACTTTAGTTTTAAATATTGTTTAGAAAGTTTTGTGCTGTATATATAAACTCCACCCTTCCCCCTCTTATTTAAAAAACAAGTTTTCTCAGGACCTGAAATCTATAGTGTCCTCTTGACATACTTATAAAAGCAACCAATGGAAGGAACACTATGATGATCTAAAGAAAAGGAGTACTTGTGGCACCTTAGAGACTCTGAAACCTATGATCATCTAGTTTCATCTTTTGGATAACCCAGAGAAAATTAAGAGAACTTAAAATATTTTTTAAGATATATATTTTTAATTTGTTGAAAAGGAAAGAGGGAGTGAGTTGTTCTAGCAGTAAAAATGTGCTGATAGCAGGAACTTCTGAGAGAGAAAAAATGCAGGTCCTAGCTTTAGGTGTTTGTGATTATCTCTTAGAGAACGAACAAGCTACCTGATTCTCTTACTATTATTGATTTAATTTATATTACCACAGCACCTAGGAGACCTCTCATGCACCAGGACCTTATTGCGTTAGGCTCTATACAAACACAGGCAGATATTTCCGATATTTTGTTCTAAATTATATTGTAACTTCAGTCTATCCATTATGTTAATTATTTTAGTCCAGATTCTTAAGGTATTTAGGCACATAACTCCCAAAGGGTCTTAGCCTTTATGACAAATCTTGCTCCCTTACTTATGTGAATATACCTATTGCAGTCAGTGGGATTAAGTTTTAGAGTAAAACAGGTAGGCTTTGTCTCTTAAGCAGCAGTATTTGTTTAGAAAACATTTCAGTTAATGTTGAATAAAACTAAACTTTGTAGGGTTTGAACTCTGTATTTCTAAAATATGAACTAGACACTTTGTCCACCAGGCTACAAACTCCTTGGTTGCTTGCTTTTGTTTGTTTGTTTGTTTTTATTTATATATATAATATAAAAGTAAAAGCATATTTTTCTCTCAGTAAAGACTGCATATTACTTGACTGAGGGGTGTGTGTATATAATAGTGAGTATATAGACAGAGTGAGAGAATAATGAGGGTAAACCCTTTGGAGATGTGGCTATTTTAAGCATTCAAGTGACAGTGTGTGACATATAAGTGTTTTTAGGATTAATTTTATAAAATCAAATATAAGGGCTACAAAGTTCAAACAACATGCATTCACTAATTCATGCAAACACACACATGCGTGGAACTGGGACCTAATTTAAAGTTATGCTTCCTCAGCTAAATAGTGAGAAACAAGCATTTTCCTACTCTTTAAACTAAAGTTAGGGTGCCGATCAATAACTTTAATTGTTTGTTGTTAAAACTTTAGCCATGTCTCCTGTCATGTTCTGTCCTGTAAGGAGAGAACCTGTACTTCCCCTTTCTTAACTTGGATTCATGTCATATCAGTTACTCTGTTTAAGATACTTAGGAAACTAACAAAAAAAATTAGTTTGCTCTTTTGTATAAAATTTCTGGTGGTATTTTTTTTTTTTTGTCTAGCCAATCAAAAACCCTCCTTCAGGAAAGAAGTATGTTAGATGTCCATGTAATTGTCTTCTTATCTGTAAGGATACATCTCGGCGAATAGGGTGTCCGAGACCCAACTGGTAAGACCTAAAGAATCTTAATGACAGATACCATGGTGATGTGAATGTTATAAATATTTTCATGTCATTGTTAGTCATTCATTTATGTTCTGCTTTCGTTAACACTACACAAATATTTGTCCGTGGATCTGTGTAGACCTAAATTTAGTGGATTCATTATGTTAACATATTCAAAGAAGAAAACTATATTACTTGTGCCATAATAACTATTTCTCTAACATGATTGATAGTTTTGAAAATATTTTTTAATATATTTAATATGGAATAGTATATTGTAGAAGTTGTATAAGGATTATATGAAGTGAGTAGCATACAATATAGTGGGGAAACAACTTAAAAGTTCTGGGAAATACGGTGCATAATTTCCTGCAAGCTCAGTTCTATGGTAATTCCATGGGAAAGCGTTGAACACGCAACTTGCACTATAGTAACTCTGTTGCTTGGTATCGGTGAATAACTTGACACACTTGTTAAATCTTTCATTGCAGAAATCCCTCCTACTCCTTTCTCAAAAAAAAAAATAAAATTAGTCAGTGAACATATCTGCTCTTTGTTTAGAAAAAACTAGTTAATATAAAGTGATCTGATGTTTTATGTGAATCTTTAGAATTCTAAAATAAATAAGAGACATGTGTCTGGACACACCAGATGCCACTGCGTACTTTAACACAATAAGTGAAATCCCGGCCTCATTGAAGTCAAGGATTTCATCCAATAAATCTAAGTAAGCAGGAATCCATAACACATAATAATGTACTGGATAACCAGGAAGCACAAAAATAAACGAATTTCCCTCATTTTGTTAAAACATCAGTCCCAATAGTATATGCTGCCTGGCCTGTCATGCTTGCTTCTTGAAGGAGAGCAAGATTGGGAGTGTGCATTCTGTGGGAGAGGGCCCTTCACAGAGCATGCTGTGCTGCTGTTTCTTGCCTTCCACACTGAAGGGGGTCTGTCCCAACCTGAGCTGTGGCAGCATGGCATGGGGAGGGATGATGTGGATTACGTGATTCTTTGTGCATGCATTTTTGCTTCATATACTGTCATTTTTGTTGTATGTTCAAACCACGTGAGCAAACTGGAAACATGAAATGATACAGTATAGTTAACTTAAAAATACAAAGCCAAGCATGTGACAAAATTGACATTAAATGGTCTTTGAAGCTCAAAATTGATTTTTTTTTCTAGTTGATACAAAGTGGGCTATTTAGGACTAACTTAATGTTAAATGACTTAGTATATAGAAAAAGTTTTCCTTTAAATAGAGTTTTCTCTTAAGTGGGCTTAACTGTACTGGATTCCTGGTATTTTCTGACCTTCTGCATTTGAATGATGCTATGCCAGTTCTCATTCCCATTGCCAACTCGAGGGTGGATATAAAGAATGGCTAATGTCATCTAAGTCACCCTCTATGGGGGTCCCAGGTGAGCAAACCTCCTGGGCAATAAATAGGGATCTCCCACAGTCTTTCAAAGCCTCATGCTGTGGGATTTACAAAACCTGGTGTTTTCTCCCATTGTGCGTGTGTGAGAGAGAGCTTGTAAATCAGGCATATTCTCACTGCTTGCCAGACCTGCCAGCTGAGCAGCCTGAGGTGAATGTTGGACATGCCCTTTGTGGGCAAAGACTGTTGACACAGAAGAGGCAAGGAGGCTGCCTGGCCTGTCTTGGCTTGGAGTGTGTGGGAAAGAGGGAGAGAATCGTATGAGAAGAAGAAATCTGCTTGGAGAAGGGGGGAGGAGGGATGCTTGATTTTGAAGGGAATTGAAAGGAAAGTTTGAATGGTTAAGGATGTTGGCTGGAAGGCCAAGAGAGAGAGAGTCCCGCTCCTGCTATGTGTTTCCCCAGCCATTGCTACATATCTCTGCTCACAAGCCTGAATATCTGGTCATCTCACCCAGACTTTCTGCACTCTCAATACTTCCCTCTTCATGAGGGTCAGTGTCCCAAGCTGGACTCTGCCATTTGCTGGCTAAGTCTTCTTGAAATTGCTGCTATTTACACTTGTATAATAACCTTTCACTAAAAAAAAAAAAAGGTGTCTTCCTTACCTGTTTGGAAAAAACTAATACGAGAGATTTAAATTGGATGCACGTATAATAAGAAGTAGGTTCTACTTTACAGTCATAAAATATCTGGTAAGTTCTTGCAGAGCTAATAACCTAAATGCATCATCCCTTCCCCTCGTTAGTGTAATGACATGGCATATATGTTTAATGTTCCTACCACAGTAGACGCATCATTAACCTTGGTCCAGTGATGTTGATTCCAGAAGAGCAGCCAGCTCAGCCTGCCTTGCCAGTTCAGCCAGAAGGTACTCGGGTGGTGTGCGGACACTGTGGAAATACATTCCTGGTAAGTAACCAATGTGCATTGTAATGTCAGGGTTTTCGTGTACACTTGGAACTGGGGTTGTGGTTCCCAGCTCAAATAGATGCGTCTGCACTAGCTCAAGCAAGTGTGCTAAAAATAGCAGTGTAGCATGGATGGCAGCTCAAGGCTAGTTGCCCAAGTACCTATCCTGTCCCCCTGGGCATGTACTCAAATGGTTAGCCTGAGCCACTACCTGTGCTATCCCAGCTATGCAGCGTGGGTATGTCTGTGTCATCTGGGAATCACACCCCACCTCTAAGTGTAGATGTAGCCGAAGGGCTAAATTCTCCTCTGTTACATCAATGCAATATCACTGAAATCAATGGAACTCCTTCCAAGAACCTATCCCACTTGGACAGCGTGGATGTGGAACCAAATCCCTTTGGGAGTTGATTGTTAAGACACAGATATCACTTTGGATATGCAGTTTGTATCGGAGTATTTACTTGTGCTTCTTCAAGAAAATCCCGCAGTATTCTCTCCATCTAGGAAAGGGTCAGGCTCATAATCAATATAATACTGATGGAAAACTATTGTTAAAGGATCTGTTGTTGTTACAATCCAGTGATGATTATATTCTGCAATAAGTAAACTTGTGTAATTGTTTGTATTATAGTTCATTTTTCAGATGCTCATAACTTTCTGAAACTTTCACCTCTGGATAAAATTCTCCATGCTTAGACTCCAGTTTTGCAAAGATTTATGCACATCCATAACTTTTATCAAGTGGGTAGTCCTTTTGAAGCTATGCTCATGTGTAAATTTGTGTAGGACTGAAGCTTTAGTTTGAAGCCAGAGGTAAAAATTCATTTGAAAGATTGAGCAAAAAGTTCAACTGTTTTAGAATAGGAGGACTGGGGAAAGTATTTTTTTTCCCTACTGTACAAACATTTTTGCAACCATTTGTTGATCAGCCCTGTTGTCATAATGCTTAAAGTTTCAATGTTGAAATTGACTGTAGATATAGTCCTTGTAGAGATGTAATGCATAGCCTTACGCTGGAGGAAATTAACTTTGATTTCACCAACATATTAGGGTTTGAAAATTATGTTGTGAACGTGCATAGTAGACAACTAATGCACTTTGCAACAAATATGTCCCTATGAAAAATGGCCAGTGCAGGTCCTTGAAGCTAAACTGTTTTCATAATCAACTGACCAATGTCACCTTGCTAAAGCAAGGGCTAAGGTGTGCAAGGGCTACAGATAGACTTCTTTATATCTGTAGCTAAATGTAAAGGGGATGAGGAAGGACTTCAGCTTGCCTTGTAATGGGTGCAAGAGAGGGGCTCCCTTGTGGCAGTTTTGCTGCAGAACGTGGTTTGTTTTTTTTTGTGGGGGTATATTTACAGATCAATTAAAGTGCACGCTAACCACCTTAAATACTGTTGCTGTTTAAATGTGAGTTTGCGAGGTGTGCTGTAAGTTCTAAGGGGCACGAGTTAGGGAGCTGGATCATGGATTTACACATGCTATTTGCAAGGTTTTTTTTGCAATGCTAAGGTTGTGAAGTCTTGGAGACAGAAATTCCTTCTATTGACTCTTCTTTTTTCCATTTTTTTTTCTTAAAAATAAATTAAAAATCATACCTAGTGCAACCTATACCTCCCCTCCCACCCAAAATATCCAGTGTTAAGGTTTCACAGTTAAACATTCAGAAATCCGTACATTTCAGCTTGTATGCACAACCTTAACTCGGACTGCTTCCTTGTAATTACAGGAACACAGTATTTCTTAAATAATAGGATATCACTTTTAAAAAAGACTTCAACCTTCAAGATCAAATTCTTCTAAGGGCCCATCTACAGTACACATTTTATCAAAGATCACCTTAGAACATGGGTTGACTTTTGCCTACGTAGATAGTTTTAATTCAGTTTGGGACTGTGTTACGGAAACCTTTTAGAGCTCTGACATGATACAAAAGAGTACAGTCTGGTATATGATTCTGTGACATGGTTAAAATGCTGTTTGGCTCCATCTACATAGGCAAAACAAAGCAGTTATTAAATAGTCATTGTATTATGTTTTAATGCATTCTCTTGACACAATAATATTATAGTGCAGACAGACCCTTACACTGCATTGTTTTATTAGAAACAGTGGTCTATGCAATCAAATTCTATTGGCTAACGTGCCAGACCCCGTATTCAGGTGTTTTTGCAAACACTGAGATTTTAATTTTTTGTCCACTCTGCTGCATCTGTAGGAGTAATGCATATTTGTAAGCTACATAATTTACTATGGGCCTTCTTTTGTTGGAGAGGAGATGACACCCCTTGTGGTAAACTAGTATATCACACTTAGGCCTTGGCTACACTTGCAAGTTTGAGCTGATTAAATCAGCCCTGGGCACCCTAACTCCTGAGGTGTCCACACTGTCAAGGCACGTAGAGCGCCTGGACGCTGCAGCTGGAGCGCTCCTGGTAATTCACCTCCACGAGAAGCGTAAAGCTTGCTGCGCCCCGGCTGAAACACCTGGACGTCAGTGTGGACGACAAGTTGCATTACTGTGCTGTGATTGGCCTCCGGAAATGTCTCATAATCCCTTGAAGTCAAGTGGCCTCTCTTCTCATTGTTTTGAACTCGGCTGCAGGCATGTGGATATCCCCTTTCAAAGCTCAGTTTCTAACAGCCGACTGCTTATCTGCTCTGGGACAAAGCAAACCATTAGTGTGGAATGCTCCTGCTGCAGAGGTAGGTGTATATGTGTGGGGGGGGGCAGGGATGGGGGCTGATGTTGGGGTTTCCCTCTTCCACTGTCTGAACTTACAAGAAGCCTGCCGACACACTCTGCCCCCCAAAACAGTCTCCCCCGCCCACACAACACACTTGTCGCCCCCTCCCCCCCACTGATTTGAAAAGCTCGCTGCAGTCACTTGCACACTGGGATAGCTACCACAATGCACTGCTCTCTGTGGCGTTGCAAGAGCTTCTAATGTGGCCATGCCACTGCGCTTGCAGCTGACAGTGTGAACACAGGGCAGCGTTTTCCTTGCTGCAGTCTCCAAGGGCTGGTTTAACTCCCGGCGCTCTACATCTGCAAGTGTAGCCATGCCCTGAGTAATGCTTTTTTCCTGACTTGGTTTACAGTTGCAGAGCAAATAATACTTTTTTATAGTTACTGAGCAAACACTTAAATATTACCTTTATAACATGGGATACAGATATTATAAGTGAGAATAATACATGCAGCAACTCACAAGTATTTCATAAAGTCTGAACATATTTTTATAAATCTAATACCTATTTTAATAATACATGGATGAGCCAGACTGCTTTCCTGCTATGCATTTGTCAGTGTTCAGCTGAGACCTTGGCACAAGCTGTTGTAACCTTTGGGTGGGCTTGGGTTTAAAGTTTCACTACCCTTCTCCTAGTGCCTAAAAATAAGTCCCTCAGAAAAGCACATGGAGACCCAGAATTCAGTCATTGAGGATTTTGAGGAAGGATTGCACAGCGTTAACCTCCCCACAACCAAATCCAAAAGAACAAAAGGAATGACACTTAATTCTTAAGTACAGATTTGTTATAAAATCTTATAATAAAGCAACAACAATAATAATAAATAACATAACTTGGCTACTTTATAATCCTCAGACATTATCTTCATAGTTCTACATAAACATAAATAAAGAAAACAAATTAAATCTAAACAGGTCAGTCCCCACAGAAACACAGTGAGAAGAAACTCAAGAGTTCCCAAAAGCGTAGGCTGTGTTCACCTGAGTCTCAGTTACAGTCTTTGATCACCACAATCTATACATTCTGCTGAGTCAAAAGCACTGCAACAACATCATCTCTTCTCTTGCTTGTAGAAACCTCCAGCTGGAGTCCTTGCAGAGACTCTTCCTTCTCCTCTGCTGAAATCACTCAGTTAGCTAATCAGCTGACTAATTAACCAACTACTTAGTTTAAGTATATATCTTAAAAAAAAAAAAAAACCCACCAGAATGGAGAACAGCAAAATATAACGGACTCTTTCCCCACCATCACATTTCAATAGGAGAAGAGTTGGTGAATCATACTAGTTGAGACAATATAACTAAAACAGTTTAACTAAAATCATATAGCATTCGAAGTTTACAATTAAAATAAAAGAAATTAGTTTCCCTCCCAATTTCCCCCTTCTGTAATTAACATTGCCAGGGCTTCCCTGTTGGGAGGGATAACAATATCACTAACCTGCTGTAAAGTGATTCAGAGTTAGAGAAAACCAGTCTGCTTTCTGCTCGTGTGGCTCAGCTTCTCCCAGTCCGCACAGGACACGTGCCTTTTGTAAAGCAGCTGCCCTGACAGACTCCATGGGGGCAAGTAGAGTCCAGTTACAGGGGACCTATTGAGCATATCCAAAACTACAACACCCAATTCCAGAAACTTCTGAGTGTGGAGTGCTAATGGTGCATCTGCCTAGCAACAATGACCCTGACGCAACTCATTCCTGCCCACCCCCCTGTTCTCTGCAGATCTCTTAAAGACATCTCTCTCTATTGGGCACACGGGTTACACTGGCACCTGCTGTGCCAGTGTCACAGATAGAATCAGACCGCCATCTTGTAGGTGGGTCCTCTGGATGTGTAAATAGTCCCAAAGACCGCCATCTTGTAGGTGGGTCCTCTGGATGTGTAAATAGTCCCAAAGCCCTCTGCTTACCTCTGGAGACCCAGCAAATGCCTCTTCAGGTCCAGTCTCTTGAGTAGTACCTATAGTAGACCTTATTAGTCAGAAATTTCCACTAAAACTGGTTTAGTTACACCAATACATGTCTACAGTGGTGTAGTTAAGGTGCCAGCAGTTGCTGCCATTGTGTCCACTAGACTTTCTCTCATTGCTTCTCACTAGACAATAGGGTAGACATATACACCAGAAATTGCAAGAGCCTTTTGTGTGCTAGGGCTTAGGTCTGGGAAGTAGGAGTCAAAGTTCAAAATCTCTGATCTCTGACTGTGCCGCCTGAAAAAATATCATTTGAAGTGTTTTAGGTATTTTTTTTTAATATAGCAGTGTTTATTGATCCATGGGTATAGACAGTATTTACAGCTGGTTAAAATATGGCCCAAAGCTTGTTCTGTAAAGTTAAGGGAAACTGTCAACTTGATAATCTTGAAACTGACTAATTTAAAAACAAGAGTTTCTGAGAGACTAGGCTTAAATAAATAAATAAAATGAAAGAAAACCAGGACATAGTATTTAAAGCATGTGAAAGGATTTTCTTTTCCATAGGGATGCTGTCATAAATATAAAGGGAAGGGTAAACCCCTTTAAGATCCCTCCTGGCCAGAGGAAAAATCCTCTCACCTGTAAAGGGTTAAGAAGCTAAAGGTAACCTCGCTGGCACCTGACCAAAATGACCAATGAGGAGACAAGACACTTTCAAAAGCTGGGAGGAGGGAGAGAATCAAAGGGTCTGTGTCTGTCTGTATGCTGCTTTTGCCGGGGATAGAACAGGAATGGAGTCTTAGAACTTTTAGTAAGTAACCTAGCTAGGTATGTGTTAGATTATGATTTCTTTAAATGGCTGAGAAAAGAACTGTGCTGAATAGAATGACTATTCCTGACTGTGTGTCTTTTTTGTAACTTAAGGTTTTGCCTAGAGGGATTCTCTGTGTTTTGAATCTAATTACCCTGTAAGGTATCTACCATCCTAATTTTACAGAGGTGATTCCTTTATTTCTATTAAAAGTCTTCTTGTAAGAAAACTGCTTTTTCATTGTTCTCAGATCCAAGGGTTTGGGTCTGTGGTCACCTATGCAAATTGGTGAGGATTTTTGCCAAACCTTCCCCAGGAAGTGGGGTGCAAGGGTTGGGAGGATTTTGGGGGGAAAGACGTGTCCAAACTGGGTTTCCCAGTAAACCCAGGTAGAGTTTGGTGGTGGCAGTGGAGATCCAGGGACAAAGGCTAAAATTAACTTGTGCCTTGGGGAAATTTTAACCTAAACTGGTGAAAGTAAGCTTCGGAAAAAGAAAAGGAGTACTTGTGGCACCTTAGAGACTAACCAATTTATTTGAGCATGAGCTTTCGTGAGCTACAGCTCACTTCATCGGATGCGTACCGTGGAAACTGCAGCAGACTTTATATACACACAGAGAATATGAAACAATACCTCCTCCCACCCCACTGTCCTGCTGGTAATAGCTTATCTAAAGTGATCATCAGGTTGGGCCATTTCCATCACAAATCCAGGTTTTCTCACCGTGGGGGAGGAACCTTGACAGATGCTTATGAGGGTTCTTTCAGAAAGAGGGTAATTGACTCTACATAAAGTTTATCAAATGCTTAAAGTCAAATGTTTAAAATACCTTTTTCTTCTTTCGGTTGTAGTTATCTTAGGTGTTACTTAACTTTTTACCTGATGTAGTATTCTAGGCAGATGTGGTTTTCATGTTGACTAATACTGTACTGATTTACTCATTGAAGTTTTTCTTTAAATACATCATCTGTAGTTGAAATACATTTTCATAAGATGACATTCCCATCAGTATTTCAGTACGTCCATTCAGTGAATGGGGCTATTGTCTCGGCAAAAGCTTCTATTTTAATGAGAGAAATGGTATTTCCCAGCATGAGACCAAATCTCATGAGGCAAATTATGGCTGAGAGAAAACTCAGGTTTTAGTAGAATCTTAAAACAAACACCATTGCAGTGTTGTTTTAAGGTAGAGTCTGTAATTTAAATCAATGACTTTGTTTTAAAACAGTAGGCTTAATTACCTGTTAAGATAACCAGTACACACTAACATTAGAATTTACTTTAAAACAACCTCTCTGCACTCTCATAAGAGAATCTGAATTTCGCAGTCTGAATCTGTCTCATGTCAGGATGACAGTTTCATGTTTGATTTCCATTTTAAATGTACTGCAAACACTTTTTTGTTGCGGGGGTGGTATGGGGGGGTGGGTGGAGTTGAAGTAGGTGGGGCAGTTCAGTGATTTGCCCTTCCTGGTACCTAATGTACTGTTTACAACATTGCCTCACAAGTTTAAAAACAAAAAATGGTTAATACTGCCTGAGAAACTCAGATTTGCAGTGAGCACCATTGACTGGAAAACATCACCATGATTTTTCTGCAGTTTTCCACTTTCCACAGTCTCAATGGAGATTCAGAAATGGGTGTTTTCTTCTTTTATTTCTAAGCGAAATGGAGTAGCTGAACTATCAGATGAGTGGGTCTTTGTTCTCATCACATGCTTAGGATACTGAGGTTTTGTTTTTAATCTGTTGTAAAACTCTAACCCGATTCACTGGTTGGTGGCTCTGTAACACTAAAGTGGCTAAATGCAAGATGAAAAAGATAATGTGGGGGAGAGAATGAAAAATTAGTATCAAGAATTTTTTTTAGCAATTTAACACAAAGCCAGTCTCGTCACCATCTTTACACCATCACTGTAGCTTATAGGCAATATATACAGAGTCAAGAAAAACATTATTTCATGCAAAAGAACCATACGTTACATTCCTTCATTAATTTCACCACTTGCTAAGTGGGGTTGTTCTCATTGGTATGTTTCTAGAAGAAGATTGTGCTGGCTGTTCATAGTTGTCATTTTTGAAGAAAATCTTCTGTGAATGGACAAGTTTCACATTGTGCCTTAAGGGTGGCAAGACTCAGGCCTTCCAGTCTGTAAAATTAAGCAACAAACCTTATGAGACTATCTTCATTTCCACTTTGGATTCTACCTGTAAAAACTCCAAGAACAGCCTTTCCTCTGTCCATTGCTTTCCTGTGTCTTCTGTTTTCTCTGTTGTGTCTTTTAGGATCTGATCTCAAACTCAAATCGCCACGAGTGCCACATGAGGACTAATACATTGGCCCAAGGGCTGCATCACAGACACCTTTTCATACAAAGATACAAAAGCCCCTCCCCTTGCCCCCTTCCCCGCTCCCATTCCAACCACTTCCCCAAATCCCTGCCCCTGCCCCACCTCTTCTCCGCCTCCTCTAGTGAGCGTGCGGCTCCCTGCTCCCCCTCCCCCCCTGGAAAGTGCTAAGCACTGCCAAACAGTTGTTTGGTGGCGGGAAGCGCCTGGAGGTAGGCAGAGGAACAGGGATGAAGTGCGCGGGAGGGGGGAGGGGAGCTTGGTGGCCACAGGAAATAACTCCGGGGGGTGAGGGGAGCTTGGTGGGCCGCAGCAAATCACTCTGTGGGCTGCATGTTTGAAACCCCTGTGATAGAGCAAACGGTTAAACATGAGTGGTTCCATTGAGCTTGATGGAGCCACTCACTTGTATAAATGTGTGCAGGATCAGACCCTTAGTAAGTTCATTAATACCATCCTCCTTTTTGTCTTGTATTGTGCCACATGTATTCTTGGATCTTAATTATTCTAAGAACTGCAGTGACTGGGGAAAAAGGCATATAGTAAAAATCTCATGAATTTGTGTTCAGTTAAACTGTAGTAAAATTATTTGTGTCCCCCTCCCCCCCTTAAAATGGAGTAGATTAAGTTAATCTTTTTGTCCTTTAAAAGGTTTTAATATACTCCTGTTCAGTAGCTCTAATCTCTTAATGAATGGGCATATTTATATGCTTTCTAGGCTATATTTAATTATAAGATTATTCATTAATGTTCTTCATGTAATGAAATGCACCTAACTTTGCAAATGGAGTTAATGGTCCTGATTCTCCAGTACTTTACACCAGTTCTATGCCATTCTAACACCATTGAAGTCAGTGGAATTAAACAGGTAAAGCTAGAATAATGGAGTAGAGATTTGGTTCCAGTATCTGGGAGTGCCAGATAGCAATTTTAAGCAGGGCTATGGGAGTTGGGTCTCTTGAATTCTATTCCCAACTCCAGCACTGACAGTTCTGAAAGTCACTTGGCTGGTCTGTGCTTTAGTTCATTCATCTAAACTTCTGTTGCCCCCAGCAATGTAGTATCTGAGTACCTAGATTCACCCACATCACAGAAGTGTTGAGACCTAATTAGTGTTTCTAAAATGCATCAAGATGTGTAGATGAAAGGTGTTGTAGATACATGAGGGATTTATATATTCTCAGTTTCCACTTTGGATCCTGGAGGGGGCAAATGGTGATAGATCTTTTCTAAAACTTGATGGCTGAGTGTGAAAGCTATAAATTAATGTTCTAAATGAACCCTTCAGAACAAAACAAACTTAAAGGGTCAGTTGGTGGAGTAGTGTGTGAGTTGGGAGTTAAACATGGAGAGTTAAATCCCAAGTGACAGAAATGTTTACTACCACTAGTACTGTGCTACTAGTGCTGTGGGCCTGATTCCCTCCTACGGTGAAGCCCATTCACATTATTCTGACAGCATAAAGAAACCCTGAGGTGTGTGGAAATTACTCTGTCAGAGTGGGGAAAAGGGGTCTTGGTATAAATGAGAATCGGTCCCTCTATGTTTAGAATAGTTGAGTGAATGAATGCAGATTTCTCTGAAATGTAAGACTTTGTTTTGATTTTCTTCTCATAAATGAACTCTGTGCATAAAACTACTGTAAAGTGTTGGTATTGGATGTCAGATTGGCAAAATTCATTTCAGTTAAAATAACCAATAAAACACTCCAGTTAATGCTCTCAGTGGAAGGAGAAAGCTGCTATTCAAGTTTAGAGCCAAGGCATGTTTGTGAAAAGACGTAGGAGTCTGGCTTACACACAAGTTGCACTCTTTACTTTTCCCATGGCTAATGAAGTATTTCAGAGGTGTATCAGAAGAAAAAATAAATTAACAAATTCGTAAATCCTGCTAATGGTACCAATCAAAATATAAAGACTGAATGAAAACAAAAATGGGATCTGTCAGCAGCATATCGACTATAGATAGGATAAAAACATCCTAAATTAATGCTGAAGATATAAAATGAAGCTGGTATCCTTGCAACAAAAACATCCATGAAGAAACTTTTGTAGTCTTAACTTCATTGTCACCAAGACACACTTATTTTTATCAGAATTCTCTCTGACCCCAGGTTACCGTAGAAAATTGTGACTCTGATAACCAATCTCACCTATTTCCCCAGAGGGATTTTAAATTATAACCGTGACACAGTAAGAACACTTATTCCTTGAGAAACTGGAACTCCAGGTCCTCTTCCTTCCGATGTTTCAATGATTGATGTGTGTGCTAGTGGTCTCACATGGCTTATTAACAGAAATCCATCTGAGTGAGATGATCAGGAATCTATGTAGGCCTTTTCCACATTAGACCTTCTAAGTATGTGTAAAAGCATTCTTCACGCATTTAAATGCTGTTGTGGTGTTGCTTGCATTTACATGCAGTATAATTATAGGGCCTTGGTTAGATCTTTTTTTTATAGCAGGTTTGCACCGATATACTGCCACTCACTTCAGTAGAGTTACTCCTGATTTTACATGGAGATAAGCATCAAGGCCATAGTCTTCAGAAGCTATGCTATAGACTTACTGGGAATTTGTAGCATGACAGTTGCCTGAATTCTCAGGGTGGAGGGGGCCGGGCAGACAAATTATGCTAGACATGTTGGGAAATAGTTGTCAAGTGTTGTTCTGCTCCCATTGTAGATATGGGGCCTTATGTGTATGAGAGGAGCAGTAGGACAATAGTTGCATGTTCAGGAGATATATAGGACTGTGAATTCTTACTTGCTACCTCCATTTCACACCAGCAAACATTTTACACTTTTCCCTGACTAATGTGAACAGGGATTTTTTGTCTGATAACGATGCTGACAGAACAATGCTAACACATCAGACCCCTGTCCAGTGCACTAACAAGGTTCACAGAAAAACAATTCCTATCTCCGCTGGTTAAGAGAAACTTGCTGGAACCACTCTAGTAGTAACCATTGTGTTTTGACACAGAATAGCATTGTAATTATTGCTGGTTCAGATTTAATATGTGAGACCTTGTTTTTGCTGCACTATCTGTAACTATATGTCAATATTGTTCCCTTTGTAAGGGCTGTATCACAAATGGGATTTTGCTTTTATTTTCTATATGGAGCATTCTGAATTTACTGTTGTGTTTCTCTTGATAATATAAAACTGATTTTTTTTTAAATGGTCTCTGTTAGAAAATGCACAACACATTGCCTTTCTCCTCAAAATGAATCAGTTCTGTTTCTTTCCCTTTACTGAATCACTGCATGCAAAAAATATTAAAGCTGATTATCAAGAAAAGAGGTTAAAAGGTAAAAATGGGGGGAGAGGAAGCTTCATTAGAAACTACATGAATAATATTTTGAACAGAGGGATGTTCCAAAGAAAATACACTTGTTCTGGTTCAGAGGGTGTTCGTAGTTTTAGGATTGGGAGAAATGACCTGATTAATTATACTACATTGCATTCTCTGCTGTTGTAAATGGAACCCAGGCTACGTCAAACAAGCTCGTAACAGTTAGGCAAGTCATGGGAAATTATTTAACATGGAAATCCCAATCCAAGGAGTGCAGCGTTGTTGCTGGCAAAAGGGCATCCCATGTACGGAATAAAACAAGAAACAAGTCAGATTAAAGCATGAGAAGCAAAATGTTTTTGCAGTGATCCCCAGTGACATTTAACATGAAGTAAAATAAACACTTTCTCAGGCTAGAGGTTTTTTTCAACTTTTGTTTCTTTTCTCTTTTACAGTGGATGGAATTGAGGTTTAACACTTTGGCAAAATGCCCACACTGCAAAAAAATGTAAGTGTCCTAAAAATGCTAAGTTTTTTGGAGAGACATTAGAAACAAATTTAAAGTAGTTAAACTTATGTCAGATATTATTGATGGAGAACAAGCTGACATGCAGATATTTTGTTTTCTATACCTGAGAATACCAAGACTAAAGAGCATGGTGTGTGCCAGTGAACCCTCCCCTCGGTATTCCCTACAAGTTTAACATATGCAGGTTGGATTAGTAACTGCTTTGGTTGTCATTGTCTCTTTCTTCCTCAGACGGCTAACAATAGAAAGAGATGGATTACTACAACTAACAGCAGCTTACATTTTTATTTAATGTCTTTGAAGCTTACCATTTCATGCAGTTAATCGGGATGTTGCATAAATGTACAATCCACCTTGCTTTCAGTTTGAGAGCAATAGGAGAAGAAAGGAAAAATATTTATTAATTTGGAAAGTATTTTTTTCTCTCTGTTCCCAAATGCAAAGCTTAATTCATATTAAGTGTCTTATTGCAATAGCTTGCTTAACATTTAATATTTATGGAATAATTTCTAACTTGTCTACTATTTGGTAAGGAGTGAGAAGTTACATCAAGGCTGAACTTTTAAGAAGGAAAGTTAAGGAAGCAAACCACATTTAAAATATATATTTAGAAAGTAAGTTTAACTTTTGCAGCAATTGGTTGGGCATGGTAGTAATTATCTTCAAATGGCACAAAAATTATGCCAAGTATCAGAGGGGTAGCCGTGTTAGTCTGTATCCACAAAAACAATGAGGAGTCCGATGGCACCTTATAGACTAACACATTTATTTGGGCATAAGCTTTCTTGGGTAAAAAAACCCCTCTTCTTCAGGTGCATGGAGTGAAAATTAGAGATGCGGGCATAAATATACTGACACAAGAAAAATACTGTGTCAGTATTTTCACTCCATGCATCTGAAGAAGTGGGTTTTTTACCCACGAAAGCTTATGCCCTAATAAATATGTTAGTCTATAAGGTGCCACCGGACTCCTCGCTAAAAATGATGTCTCCCAATGTTGCCCAGAATGTATGTTCGAAGCAAGATGATTGCAAATAAAGGGCATGAAATTAGAGGTGAAAATATTACTTTAGCTGACTTATTTCCCATGCTAATGCTATTCAGAGGATCCTGTCTTCCCTTGTTATATTTATATTACTTCCAGTAATGGGAGTAGTATGTTGCATTGATAAGGGGAAATACCACCAGTATTGGGTATATATTATATGAAAGAACAGGAAGATGCCTAGGGCAGTGGAGAGTTTAGGCCAAGACTTTAACATTTAGGTACCTATACAAGTGGCCTGGTTTTCAAAAGTGCATGGCTCCCTGCACTGGAGTCATTTTGACACAGCCAGCACTTTGGGGGCACACTTCTGGAAATCTTGGGCTCAGTACATGTGACTGACTGCATGAGTAGCAGGCATTTTCCCATTTGTCTAGGTCAGTGATTCTTAAACTGTTGGTCGGGACCCCAGAGTGGGTCGCAGCCCCATTTTGATGGGGTTGCCAAGGCTGGCGTTAGATTTGCTGGGGCCTGGGACCCAAGCCCACTGCCTGTGGCTGAAGCATGAGGATTTCAGCCCTTGGTGGAGGGGCTCAGGGTTACAGGTCCCCTGCCTGGGGCTGAAGCCCTTGAGCTTTGGCTTTGACCCCTGCTCCCCATCTGGGGCAGTGGGGCTTGGGATTCGTCTTTGGCCCCCCTACCCAGGACAGTGGGGCTCGGGCAGGCTCAGGCTTCAGTCCCCCCTCCTGGGGCCAGGTAGTAATTTTTGTTGTCAGAAGGGGGGTCATAGTGCAATGAAGTTTGAGAACTCCTGATCTAGGCCAATGAACCCTGGAGTCTGTGTTAATTGTCCTCCATTTGCTGTCCCTGCTCTAATGTATTGGCAGTAACTACAAAGAGACTTTCTCTTCCGAACTAAGTACTACATTAATCGTGGTTAGCAGTTATATTTTAAAAGTGACATTTATGGCTGACCTCCAAGTCATCTCTCTCCTGATACTATCCCAAAGCCCAGTGGAATCAAATATTTCTTTTAAAAATGAACCAGCATGATGGTAACAAGTATACCACCTGATGTTATTGCTATAATCCTCATCCTCTCTCCCCGCTTCTTTGTTGTTGTCTTTTGTTGTATAATCTCTTTGGAGCAAGGACTTCTTATTTGATTTGTTCTTAAAGGGACAAGCACACCTATGGTCCAGTATACATAATAAACCTGGACTTTTACTGAAACTGTTTTAATGTGCAAGCTGCAACTATCTTGATGGATAACAGAGAAGTTTTTTGAAGGCATGGAGTATTGTGGCATAACTTTGTATCAAGTGCAAGCCCCTAGCCTTGGGACTTGAGGGGACACAATCTTAAACTTCGTAGCTGTAGCTTTGTATTGTTTGGTTGGTGGACCTCTTCATGCACTTGAAGGGGGGTTTTGGGGTGGGGAAGGGAGAGGGGGTTTGTAATTCTGACAAGAAAAGATCAGTTCCTAAAGCAGGGATTTTAGGGTATAATTTAAGTGACTAAGGCTCCTAACTGCCTGAGGTATTTTGTAACTGAGACTGACTGCTGAATCATTTGAGCACTTTAGCAAATATGAAAATCTGACTTAGGTTAACAACATAACTTCCAGTGGCGAACACAGAAAGGATGGTGAAATTAACAGCCACGGACTCACATTTGAATGTGTTTCTTTTATGCACTGTACAAATAACTTGCATACACCAGTAGAGACCAGGTTGGCGCCCAGAAAAATGAATTCTAATACATAAAGTTGTGCCCCATAGAATGTAAACACTTTTGAGAGTGCATGTAGTTTTAAAATAAGGTTAGGTTTGATATATTGAAAGAAACAAAACAAGCAGTTAAATTGGATTCATACGCAGCGTCTTCACAACACCGATGGTACCAGCTTTTTATGTCTGGCTGTTGGGAAAACATGCTGTTTTGGGCCCGTAACTGTAAATGTTTCTTGCTTTTTTTCCTCTGATGTCACAAGTTTAACCGTCAGTTTTGGTGGAAGGGGGAGTGGGATTTCACGTCATATGACAATGAGTGCCTGCAGGATGATTCCTTGTAAAGTGACAGAAACCATTTATAAGATGAAAATATAAATGCAGAGAGCAAAATGGTTCACTTCCATTTAAACTACTTCAGTAAATTGGCATGAACAGCCTGTGTATCTGTTGAATCCCTTAATGAAGAAGCAGTAATGAAAGCTCTAAAATTTATACTCGCTCTGGCTAATATAAGAAGTTACTCACAAACGATCTATGGTTCCATCAGAACTTCAAATACAGCTGTGTGAGGGGACCCAGTCACAATACTGTTCTGTTTTATAGTGTCCATGGGACCTTGAAAGTGACCTTGCAAAGAGGTGTAAATGGATTTTGCCTTTTTCTTTTTGTTTCTGTGCAGTGTATTTTTAAACAGGTCTGAAAGTTATTTTTTTGTTTTTAGCTCCGCTCTGGGGAAGAAATGTGTGTGAGGAAATGAAGTTTCCTCTCCTTGGTTTTTTACTTTATAAATTCAGTACTTGTCTACCCTCTTCTTCCTGGAAGATTCTCTGGACAACTTGAGAAATGATAGGATTATAAGCTCACAGTTACCAAGGAAGAAACATGATTAGAGGGGAGAAGGCTTTTTATTCAGATTACTTAAAGCTCTTTGGTGGTGGGTTTTCGCCCCTCTTAAATCTCGTTTGTCATACTCCTGAAGAAGAAGTCTTTGATTAAATACTCAAAAGTCTTGCCCCTTCATTTAAGAATGGAGAATTTGCTTCTTCTGGACCTCCATAGAGAACCTGGTTTGACACTCCTGCTATTCTGAAGGTGAAGAACAGATTAAAAATGGAACCATAGCTAAGGTTTTGTCTATACCGAATCTCAAACCTTCCTGCACCATCAGACATCCGAACACGAACAAGACTCTGCCTATCCCGGGCTGCTCTTTGCATGACGGCTTTTGTTAAATCCCATAAGTTTTCCCTGTCTAAATAACGTTCAATGGAGGGAATCTCTCAATCATCCCTTTTGCATGTTCTCCAGCCACCCAATGGCATGCCTCCCGTAGCAGATGGTCTGGATTCGTTCTTAACACATCTTCTCTTCTAGATTACTTTTGGACATAAAGTTAGTTATTTATAGGAAAACAACAGTATGGAACTGTGTTGTGACTGGTTATGGAACAACTGTGATGGAACTGATTTCTTCCAAAATTGTTGTGCTTCCAGTGCAGATAGAGCCTAAACTATGAGGGACAAAGTGTTTTCAGATAACTTTTCAAATAGTGTTATGAAATTACTGTTCACATGGTTCTGTAATTTGGGATATGACAGTATCTAATTTTTCTATATTTAATGCTTTTTAAAAAGTGTAAGATCTGTAGCAAAAAAATTCTTCCATTTATTGAGGTATTGTAACCGAGTTGCTAAGACCATATACTGGGAGTCAAAATAACCTTTTATTTTTATTCCCCTTGCTGGTATAGATTTGTGTATGACCTTAGACGACTCACGTCTTAACTTCTCTAAGCCTCAAATTCTACTGTAAAAATGAGAATGTTGGTCACCCTTCTGTTTCTGTTGGGTAAAAAGATGTTCTGTCTTTTCTCCCCTAAAATGTTGCATAAGGTTATAGCTTTATCTCTTCTCCCCGCTTCTTATTTTATTGGGCAGGGAGAAAAAAAAACAAACCCCCATAGCTATGGAAAGTAAAGGCAGAAGACCTAGGGTTGTTTCAGTGTTAAGTTTGCAAAATCAAACACTGAAGTCAGGAAACATTAAAAGTGAGGATTTCTGCCACAGTGTGAATGTAGAATGTGAGTATCTTCTATTCCTGCCATTTTGTTAATAACAACTTTCACCTAATTATAGGTAGTCATTAATGGGTATCTTGAAATATACAGGATCTACAATGCGGTCAAGCTAATGTAAGAAAAAGTTTAACTCTTTTTAGGGGTTTCCTGACTCTTGAGTACTTGATTTTGTAAGTTTAACATTCCATTGTCTAGTTTTTCACATTTATATAGGGTTTTTTTGGTTTGTTTTAAATAAAGTGCAGAAGTGTCTGTCTTCTGAAAGAAACCTGCTTATTATTACTACTTTCACACTCAGAAAAAGCGTGATATAGCACAGTGGTCTCCAACCTTTTTATGCCCAAGATCGCTTTTTGAATTATTAAGAGCAACCCAGAATCTGCCCTACCCCTTCACTCTCCCCCACCCTCAATCGCTTTAGCCAGGCTGGGGCATGGGGTTGGAGTTCGGGGTATGGGCTTTGGGCTGGGGCCAAGGGGTTCTCAGTGTGGCAAGGAGCTCCAGGCTGAGCCTGGGGCAGGTATTGGGGTACAGGAGGGGGTGAGGGGTGAAAGCTCTGGGAGGGAGTTCGGGTGCAGTAGGTGGCTCCAGGCTGGGGCAGAGCATTGGAGTGCAGGAGGGGGTATGGGGTGCTGCTTGGGAGGGGGAAGGGGTCAGGTCAGGGCTGGGGCAGGGGTTTGGGGTGCAGGAGGGGTTATGGGGTGCTGGCTCTGGGAGGGGGCTCAGGGCTGGGGCAGAGGTTTGGGGTGCAGGAGGGGGTATGGGGAGCTGGCTCCAGGAGGGGGCTCAAGGCTGGGGGTTGCGGTGTGGTCTCCTGCCGGGCGGCACTTATCTCGGGCATCTCCTGGTTGGTGGCGCAGTGAGGCTAAGGCAGGCTGCTTGCCTGCCCCAACCCCATGCCACTCCCGGAAGGGGCCAAAGCGCCTCTGCAGCCCCTGAGGGGTCAGTGGGTGGCATGTTGCCACAGTTCCCTGTTCCCGGCCAATGGGAGCTGCAGGGGCGGTGCTTGCAGCAAGGGGCAACACTCCGAGACCCCTGCCTCCCCACCCCCACGGTGCCGCACTGGCTGCTTCCAGGAGTGGCTTGAGGCAGGGGCAGGCTGGGAACCTGCCTTAGCAGCAGCGCCGCTACACCACCAGAGATTGTGACTGACTGGGAAAGTCTCTAGGATTGACCAGTCGATGGCGATCGACCGGTTGGTGATCGCTGGCCTAGCATTTAAGGTACTAACCTGAGACTTGGGAGACCCAGGGTCAATTTCCTGCTGTCCCACAGATTTTCTTTTTGACCGCAGGCCTTCTCTTTAAAACAAATGAAAAACAACCAAACCAACTCTGGATTTTCCCTTGAGGTATAGTGTTAACCTTGCCTTTACTTTTGTTTTTAGCACAGTTTATTTTTTCAAAAATCCTTTAGGTGAGGCTTCCAGATGAAACATTCTTTCAAGAACAGCTAGTGTGTCAAGAGCAGTTCTGTTTGACTGTGAAGGAACCATTAACTGATGGTTTCTAGTGGTCAGATGTGTAACTTCAGCCCCTGGCACCTTGAGATAAGGCTAAAATTGCTTGTATCACAAGGCAGTGTATTAGCTTGAGGAAGCTTTTTCTTGTACTCAGAACATTTGGAAATTTCTTGTAGATAAATACAAGTGCAGTAAAGCAGCTTAAACCAATCCATTTGAAAGCTTCCCAAGAAGACTGTTTAAAGAATTCTCGTCACATGTTAACCATGTGAGGCCTTGCTGGGGTTTTAATTAGCTTCAGCCGGGAAGTTTCTGGTTTGTCCTGTGACAGTCTATTAACTGTTTAGCTTTTCTTTGTCTTGTTGTACATTTCTGTTGAGAATTTATATAGGTATAGCAATATCCAAAGGAAGCCTCATTTTTTCAGCTTCAGCCTTGAGTCACTTGAAATATGAGAAAATCAATTCTAAAGTTTTACTCTTGTTCCTTTAGCAGGAAGGACTACCGGGTTTAGGAGGTGCTTAATTGAGAGTGGTATGATATATGCAAATCATCCCTAGTTAGGAGGGACAGTCCATATATTTTAGTAAAATATTTACAGTTCTCCCTCTCTGGCCCTCCAAGTTGCTTTCTGTATTCACTGTCTTATGAAGGAATTAAAAAATGTGCCCCTATTTTTCTTACTGGATGTTCCTATTTGTAGCTTTCAGTATTGACGAAGATACTCTATTAGATATCTACCTGGTGAACTTTTATCTCCCAACATTGACTTTTAGTTCAGCTTTAGTGTGCAGAGTAGTAAGATGTGTGGAACCAAGATGGAATGTGGCAGAAGGATACAGGCATTGCTCCCTTTTGGCTCTCCCATGGCTGCTAGCTGCCTGAAAGGACGCCATGTCTTTCTCTCCCATACCCCAATGCCAGCAATATATATCTGTGTACATACATTGTATGCCTATAATATGAGGTATATGTTGTCAGCCATGCCCCCACTGGCATGCTCTGCATCTTTTTTAGGGAGCTGTAGCTGCAATTGTGAGATAGGTGCCACAATGTGCAGGCACAAAAATGGTTGGCAGAAGTATTGTGTGTGTGCTTTGCACTGATTTTCCGAAACCAAACTGCTTAGTGTGGTCAGTGTTGCATATCATGGAAGGGAGCTGAGGTCCTCCTGTACTAAAGCATGTCCAAGTGTTTTCTTTGGAGTGCGTGGCCTCTAGGACAACTGTGGGAAGTGCCAGATAAGAACTGAGACAGAGACTATCAGTGGGCATACTCATGTTTTTGACCTGCATGGTGGGACTGAAACTATAGGATATTAAGAAATAACCTGTTGTCACAGATTATCTCCTCGCTGAAATCAGGTCCTTTCCTTGCTCCTGTGAGTGTAATAGATTTAGTCTGGAGTATTGGATCTGGACTTCTGTACTTAGAGACAGAGAGCCAATAAAATACCAGAAAGTTTTGGGGATATTGCTTCACAATCACTGGGATATCTTCTTAGTGGTCTAGTATAAATTTATAAAGGGCAGGGGTGTGGGTTTTTTTTTTTTTTTTTTACGACCAGTAACACCAGGACATCTGAAATATTGCTCCCTCCTTCATCGTCCTCAGAAGTCACCATGGTACACAATGTCCAGCAACAGTGGTGGAAGGCTTAACTGAAGTCTGATCAGTTGCATCACAGACAACTCTTAGCTGTTTCTGGAGTGATCAAGGTGAGGAGACTTTGTTTCCTCCTTAGCCATAGCATCTGTGAAATCCCAACTCTCAGGAGTGTATCAAGTTACTTATGGTTTCTCCTGTCAGAATTTAGTTAAATTGTGTGTTTCCACACAAGGGAACGGTCAATCTTTTTCAAAGATAAGATTGATTAGATTCAGCTGAACTGGCTCGTTCACGAGAAGTGTAGGAATAGATTTTCAAAGATGTGGTATTTGCTGGTTTATTCTCCCAGTTTGGCTTACTGAGTGTAGATGTTTTTGGGGAAATGTTACCTTTGGAGATTGACTCTAGTCCTTCATATCTGCCTGAGAACAAAGGGGAGATTTGAATCCCATTATTAATGTTGTTTCCTTTTGAGGAGGACAGATATCCAGCTCATTTAGACAAGTACTGGCTAGGTCTTTGTTCAAGAAACCTTTTTTATAACGTAAGAATGGCTACACTGGGTCAGACCAATGGTCCATCTAGCTCAGTATCCTATCTTCCAACAGTGACCAATGCCAGATGCTACAAAGGGAATGAAAAGGGAATGTAGGGTATATATCTAGAACTTGGATTGACTATTACCACCAAGTGTAGCACTAATGTTGTAACAACACTTAGCACTTCCACCGCGCTTTTTAAATCAGAAGATCTTTAAATACTTTGAAAACCATTGTATAAATCCTAATGTACCGTCTCTCAAAGACAAGACATACCTATTTGTGGTAAACAGCATTTCATATCTTATTTCGGACACCATCTCCCAAATTTTAATATTTGTAAACACTAACCAAATAAGCAGAACAGACGGAAAATGTGTAAGTAACAATAAGAATCTCTCAGGATATTTCACACTCCTAGACTTCACTCCCCCATACTCCCTTCCCCGGCTTTTTTTTTTTTTTTTTTTTTTAAATTGTCCAACCATGCTGTGTTAAATTTAAATTAGGATTGGAAGCTCCTCAGGGCAGGAACCGGTGCTTTGACTTGTCTAACATACCAGGCACACCTATGGTACTATTTAAGACTACAAAGGAAAATAATTTCTCTGCCTCAGATGGTGGTTAAGTATCTTGTGCAAAGTTACACAGTGAGTCAAAGGCAGAAGTAGGAGTAAAGCTCAGCAGTCCCAACTTCAAGACCCTAACTCTAACCACTGGACAGAAAAAGAAAAGAAAAATAACTAGATAAGTTTATGGAGGATAGGTCCATCAATGGCTATTACTTAGGATGGGCAGGGATGGTGACCCTAGCCTCTGTTTGCCAGAAGCTGGGAATGAGTGACAGAGAAAGGATCACTTGATCATTACCTGTTCTGTTCATTCCCTCTGGGGCACCTGGCACTGGCCACTGTCGGAAGACAGGATACTGGGCTAAATGGACCTTTGGTCTGACCCTGTATGGCCATTCTTATGACAACACTTTCTACCCTCAATGTTACATTCATTAGTCCAGCAAAAGCCTGGTAAATTCAGAGTTTAAAATTAGGTCACCTAAATTTAGAAGGGAAAATAAGGTCTTTATTCAGTTTTGAGGTACACCAAGGTAAGTGTCTCTTTTTGAGTGCATAAAAAAACTTTATGTTTAAAGACTTTAGTGTGACTTGTGAGGCTACAATATAATAGATTCTTTTAGATCTGTTAATAAAAGACAATCCAGAAATGGCAAAACTAAAAATCAGTTTCTATCTTCACAGAGAGGAGAGTCTCTAAACACTAACAAACTCCTAAATTTCACATTGCGATTACATAAACAATTCCCTGGAATAACTTGTTCAGAGTTTTTCACTGACAGAATAACTCTGTTTGAATTCTTCCTAAAAGCATAAAACAGTTTTTCTACCAGTCATGAAACATGAAAATGTAATATTTGCATATATAAGAGGATCATGATGATTCTAAATACCAAAATCCTTTAGAGTTTACACAAACATTTCGACAAGTTTCAACTCGATAACTTTGCCAAGAGCATGTGACAAATCATTTTTCTTTCCTACATTCTTGTGATGCATCTGAAAATTAAATTAACTGTACAAATCATTGTCAACAAGCAAAGCAAACAAATCCTTGGGCTATTAGTCATCATCTGGACTGAAAACTCTGGGGGCAGGAACCTTGTCTTCAGACCTGCCAAACTAAACAAGTTTGACTAAAACCCTACTTCAGCAATCCACCTTTAATACACAATATTACAGGCTGGGGAAGAAGCTAGGCAAGATTAGATTAAGCAGCCTGTTGCTAAAGAGCTGTCTAACTCAGTCAGCTCTCTGCCCCTTGATGCCTTGGTTAATTTTATTTTGGGAGATGGCAGTAGTAGTAGGGATGAGAAAACTTATGCCAAAAGTAAACCTTGCCTAAAATGGAATCTTTTGTCTGAATATTTTAAAATATTCTTCTGTTCCCTCAACACCCCATATTTAATGCTATTCTCCACTACCACACTCTCCCCCCATAAACACACACACACTTTTGAAGTTATTCTGGTTATAGACTCAACAGATCTCACAGCTCCTCTGCTGGCCTGGCTGTTCTATTCCAGTACGGCAAGCCCTGAGGTAAGAGGCACGCAACAATCAAGCAAAACTGTTAGCCACCATAGACAAGCAAGACAGTGCTACAGTTTTATTTAAGGCAGAAAACCTCTTTGCATCAGTGCAGGATGGAGAACTCAAAAGTTTGGATAGCACCCAAAATTTCTGGCATATTATCCAAAATAACCTGCTATTATTACCTATGAGTAACTTAGAGACCATACACAAGACCCTAAAAGTATCAGCTAGGGGCTGCTAATATTGGAAATTTTACTTCTGAGATTCCCCTAGCCCAGACAGATCAATTCTGATTAGTAACAAGAAGAGTCATTTGTTCAAACTTTACACCCTTTATATTAAGTTTAAGTGATTTATAGTTAGCACCATGACACCTAGGCATCTGGACAAAAAACGAAAAGGTATTCTTGTCAGCAAGTTAAGGAAGTATGGGCTGGATGAATGCACTATAAGGTGGGTAGAAAGTTGGCTAGATTGTCGGGCTCAACGGGTAGTGATCAATGGCTCCATGTCTAGTTGGCAGCCGGTCTCAAGTGGAGTGCCCCAGGGGTCAGTCCTGGGGCCGGTCTTGTTCAATATCTTCATGAATGATCTGGAGGATGGTGTGGATTGCACTCTCAGCAAATTTGCGGATGATACTAAACTGGGAGGAGTGGTAGATACGCTGGAGGGCAGGGATAGGATACAGAGGGACCTAGACAAATTGGAGGATTGGGCCAAAAGAAATCTGATGAGGTTCAATAAGGATAAGTGCAGGGTGCTGCACTTAGGACGGAAGAACCCAATGCACAGCTACAGACTAGGGACCGAATGGCTAGGCAGCAGTTCTGCGGAAAAGGACCTAGGGGTGACAGTGGACGAGAAGCTGGATATGAGTCAGCAGTGTGCCCTTGTTGCCAAGAAGGGCAATGGCATTTTGGGATGTATAAGTAGGGGCATAGCGAGCAGATCGAGGGACGTGATCGTCCCCCTCTATTCGACATTGGTGAGGCCTCATCTGGAGTACTGTGTCCAGTTTTGGGCCCCACACTACAAGAAGGATGTGGATAAATTGGAGAGAGTCCAGCGAAGGGCAACAAAAATGATTAGGGGTCTGGAACACATGACTTATGAGGAGAGGCTGAGGGAACTGGGATTGTTTAGTCTGCAGAAGAGAAGAATGAGGGGGGATTTGATAGCTGCTTTCAACTACCTGAGAGGTGGTTCCAGAGAGGATGGTTCTAGAGTATTCTCAGTGGTGGAAGAGGACAGGACAAGGAGTAATGGTCTCAAGTTGCAGTGGGGGAGGTTTAGGTTGGATATTAGGAAAAACTTTTTCACTAGGAGGGTGATGAAACACTGGAATGCGTTGCCTAGGGAGGTGGTGGAATCTCCTTCCTTAGAAGTTTTTAAGGTCAGGCTTGACAAAGCCCTGGCTGGGATGATTTAGTTGGGGATTGGTCCTGCTTTTGAGCAGGGGGTTGGACTAGATGACCTCCTGAGGTCCCTTCCAACCCTGATATTCTATAAGGTTATCCAGTGTCATGCAGTAGCATTTTATTGCTCCCATCTTAGCAGCCATGTTTTAAGCAATAAGGGTGAACATGAACCAACCAAACAAAACCCCCAAACTAAACCCAAATACAGAACCCCTCCATCCATCCTCACTCAATCCTGGAAACAGCCAACAATACTTCCTGGTTAAAAATATTAGAAACTGCTGAAAGCTCTACTAACGTCAATATACAAATATTACCCTTGTCCATTACCAGAGGGACATCAAACACCAGTAATAAAACTGGTCCTGGAAGGTACCCCAGCCTGAAACAAGACCAACAGGGATCCGTGCAATATGTGGAATACAGGAATAAACTGTAGCTGACACTACCACTTTCCCCGTGACGTTTTCTTATTAAAAAGAGATGCTGGAGAGAGGATGGTAAGTGGGCAGCTGTTAATGGACAAAATCTATAGTAAAGAACAGAATTATCAGACACATAAATGAACATGATTTGTTGGAGAAGAGCCAACATAGCTTTTGTAAAGGGAAATCATGCCTCAGCAATCTATCAGAATTCTCTGAGGGGGGGTCAAACAAACATTTGGACAAGGTTGATCCAATGGATATAGTGTACTTGGACTTTCAGAAAGCCTTTGACCGGGAAAGGCTCCCTCACCAAAGGCTCTTAAGCAAACTAAGCAGTCATGGAATACAAACTCTGACGGGGCAAGGCCAGATGGCTATAGATACATAATATATCTATCTCCAGTGGGAGATAGATATATTAGCTCCAGGCTAAACAAATCCCTGGTACCAGGATAAGTGAAATGGCAGCTGCTCCAGGTCAGTTAAGACACCTGGGGCCAATTAAGAATTTTCCAGAAGGCAGGGAGAAGGCTAGGTTGATTGGGACACCTATCATCACTAACATTAGTGCTACACTTGGTGGTAATAGTCAATCCAAGTTCTAGATATATACCCTACATTCAACAGTAAAATTAATCGTAGGACTGGAAAGGACCTCGAGAGGTCGTCTTGTCCAGTCCACTGGACTCAAGGCAGGACTAAGTATTATCTGGATCATCCCTGACAGGTGTTTGTCTAACCTGCTCTTAAAAACGTCCAATGAAGAGATTTCACAACTGCCCTAGGCAGTTTATTCCATGGTTTATCTACTCTGACAGGAATTTTTTCCTAATGTCCAAGCTAAACTTACCTTGCTGCAATTTAAGCCTATTGTTTCTTGTCCTATCCTCAGAGGTTAACAAGAACAATTTTTCTCCCTCTTCTTTGTAACAACCTTTATGTACTTGAAAATTGTTATCATGTCCCCCCCCCTCAGTCTTCTCTTCTTAAGCAAACCCAATTTTTTCAATCTCCCCTTATAGGTCATGTTTTTTTTTGACATTTTATTCTTTTTTTTTCTTCCCCTTTTTTTGCATCAGTGTTACACTGTTGACTCATGTTTAGCTTGTGATCCACTATGACCCCCAGATTCCTTTCCGCAGTACCCCTTCCTAGAAAGTCATTTCTGATTTTGTATGTGTGCAACTGATGGTTCCTTCCTAAGTGCTTTGCATTTGTCCTTATCATATTTAATCTTATTTACTTCAGACCATTTCCCCAATTTGTCCAGGTCATTTTGAATTTTAATCCTATCCTCCAAAGCACTTGCAACTCCTCCCAGCTTGGTGTCGTCCACAAACTTAAGTGTATTCTCTATGCCATTATCTAAATCATTGCTGAAGATATTGAACAGAATTGGACCCAGGGCCGATCCCTGTAGGATCCCACTTGATATGCCCATTCTCTTACCACAGTGGGCACTGATAGTTCCCAGTGGAAGTTGAGCCTGAAAAATAAAGTCCTGATTCTGTAATCTGATCCATACAGGGGGATACTTGTACCTGTGTAGAGCCACACTGTTAATGTCTTAATGGAAAGTAAATCCTCCACCCTGCTCCCCAAATCCACTGTCACCTTATCAGGAAAATCATGGAGCCCATATTAGTGCTCCTGCAATTTTAATTTTATTGTCCAGTAAATTGTTCAGTTAAAGCAGGGGTCCTGCCTCATACTGAGAAAGAGGGACGATCAGCGAGTTATCTCAAGTGCCTATACACAAATGCAAGAAGCCTGAGAAACAAACAGGGAGAACTGGAAGTCCTGGCACAGTCAAGGAATTATGATGTGATTGGAATAACAGAGACTTGGTGGGATAACTCACATGGCTGGAGTACTGTCATGGATGGATATAAATTGTTCAGGAAGGACAGGCAGGGCAGAAAAGGTGGGGGAGTTGCATTGTATGTAAGGGAGCAGTGTGACTGCTCGAAGCTGCAGAAAAACCTGAGTGTCTCTGGATTAAGTTTAGAAGTGTGAGCAACAAGGGTGATGTCGTGGTGGGAGTCTGCTATAGACCACCGGACCAGGGGGATGAGCTGGACGAGGCTTTCTTCCGGCAACTCATGGAAGTTACTAGATCGCAGGCCCTGGTTCTCATTGAAGACTTCAATCATCCTGATATCTGCTGGGAGAGCAATACAATCCAGGTGCACAGACAATCCAGGAAGTTTTTGGAAAGTGTAGGGGACAATTTTCTGATGCAAGTGCTGGAGGAACCAACTAGGCGCAGAGCTCTTCTTGACCTGCTGCTCACAAACCAGGAAGAATTAGTGGGGAAGCAAAAGTGGATGGGAACCTGGGAGGCAGTGACCATGAGATGGTCGAGTTCAGGATCTTGACACAGGGAAGAAAGGAGAGCAGCAGAATACGGACCCTGGACTTCAGAAAAGCAGACTTTGACTCCCTCAGAGAACTGATGGGCAGGATCCCCTGGGAGAATAACATAAGGGGGAAAGGAGTCCAGGAGAGCTGGCTGTATTTTAAAGAATCCTTATTGAGGTTACAGGGACAAACCATCCCGATGTGTAGAAAGAATAGTAAATATGGCAGGCGACCAGCTTGGCTTAACAGTGAAATCCTTGCTGATCTTGAACACAAAAAAAAGAAGCTTACAAGAAGTGGAAGATTGGACAAATGACCAGGGAAGAGTATAAAAATATTGCTTGGGGATGCAGGAGTGCAATTAGGAAGGCCAAATCATACCTGGAGTTGCAGCTAGCAAGAGATGTTAAGAGTAACAAGAAGGGTTTCTTCAGGTATGTTAGCAACAAGAAAAAAGTCAAGGAAAGTGTGGGCCCCTTACTGAATGAGGGAGGCAACCTAGTGACAGAGGATGTGGAAAAAGCTAATGTACTCAATGCTTTTTTTGCGTCTGTCTTCACGAACAAGGTCAGCTCCCAGACTACTGCACTGGGCAGCACAGCATGGGGAGGAGGTGACCAGCCGTCTGTGAAGAAAGAAGTGTTTTGGGACTATTTAGAAAAGCTGGACGAGCACAAGTCCATGGGGCCGGATGCGCTGCCTCCAAGAGTGCTAAAGGAGTTGGCGGATGTGATTGCAGAGCCATTGGCCATTATCTTTGAAAACTCATGGCGATCTGGGGAAGCCCCAGACGACTGGAAAAAAGCTAATGTAGTGCCCATCTTTTAAAAAAGGGAAGAAGGAGCATCCGGGGAACTACAGGCCAGTGAGCCTCACCTCAGTCCCCAGAAAAATCATGGAGCAGGTCCTCAAGGAATCAATTCTGAAGCACTTAGAGGAGAGGAAAGTGATCAGGAACAGTCAGCATGGATTCACCAAGGGCAAGTCATGCCTGACCAATCTAATTGCCTTCTATGACGAGATAATTGGCTCTGTGGATGAGGGGAAAGCAGTGGACATGTTGTTCCTTGACTTTAGCAAAGCTTTTGACACTGTCTCCCACAGTATTCTTGCCAGCAAGTTAAAGAAGTATGGACTGGATGAATGGACTGTAAGGTGGATAGAAAGCTGGCTAGATTGTCGGGCTCAACGGGTAGTGATCAATGGCTCCATGTCTAGTTGGCAGCCGGTATCAAGTGGAGTGCCCAAAGGGTTGGTCCTCGGGTTGGTTTTGTTCAATATCTTCATGAATGATCTGGAGGATGGTGTGGATTGCACCCTCAGCAAGTTTGCAGATGACACTAAACTGTGAGGAGAGGTAGATACGCTGGAGGGTAGGGATAGGATACAGAGGGCCCTAGACAAATTGGAGGATTGGGCCAAAAGAATCTGATGAGGTTCAACAAGGACAAGTGCAGAGTCCTGCACTGAGGATGGAAGAATCCCATGCACCGCTACACACTAGGGACCGAATGGCTCGGCAGCAGTTCTGTAGAAAAGGACATAGGGGTTAGAGTGGACGAGAAGCTGGATATGAGTCAACAGTGTGCCCTTGTTGCCAAGAAGGCCAATGGCATTTTGGTATGTATAAGTAGGGGCATAGCGAGCAGATCGAGGGACGTGATCGTTCCCCTCTGTTCGACATTGGTGAGGCCTCATCTGGAGTACTGTGTCCAGTTTTGGGCCCCACACTACAAGAAGGATGTGGATAAATTGGAGAGAGTCCAGCGAAGGGCAACAAAAATGATTAGGGGTCTGGAACACATGACTTATGAGGAGAGGCTGAGGGAACTGGGATTGTTTAGTCTGCGGAAGAGAAGAATGAGGGGGGATTTGATACCTGCTTTCAACTACCTGAAAGGGGGTTCCAAAGAGGATGGATCTAGACTGTTCTCAGAGGTAGCTGATGACAGAACAAGGAGTAATGGTCTCAAGTTGCAGTGGGGGAGGTTTAGGTTGGATATTAGGAAAAACTTTTTCACTAGGAGAACGGTGAAACACTAGAATGTGTTACCTAGGGAGGTGGCAGAATCTCCTTCCTTTGAAGTTTTTAAGGTCAGGCTTGACAAAGCCCTGGCTGGGATGATTTAGTTGGGGATTGGTCGTGCTTTGAGTAGGGGGTTGGACTAAATGACCTCCTGAGGTCCCTTCCAACCCTGATATTCTATGATTTTATGAAAGCAAAACTGACTTTTTCCTGTCATGGACGCTACAGTGGGTTCAGCTATGTTGTCAAAATTTGATGCTTCTCTCCAACAATCGGCTCTCACTGAGTGGGCTCAGTGAATACAGAAGACAAAGGGGAAGTTGATAGTAAAGAATATAAACCAGAAGTTAAGAATTGTAGAAAATTGACAAAGGAACGCAAGGAGCAAAAGGAAGAATCTATTACCATCAGCGTTAAGGACAATAAGAAGTTTTTCCAATATATTAGGAAGAAAAAGAATTCTGACGATGGCATTGGTTCATCAGTAGATGGAAGTGGAGAATGATAAATAATGATGCAGAAAAGGGAGAAGTGTTCAGTAAATATTTCTGTTCTGTATTTGGGGGGAAAAACAGATGAGTCTCATTATATGATAACATTCTTTCTGTTCTGCTACTGTCTCAGGAGGATGTTAAACAGGAGCTACTAAAGTCACACTTTCAGATCAGCAAGTCCAGATAGCTTGTGCCCATAAGTTTTAAAAATGCTGGCTGAGGAGTTTGCTGGACCGTTAATGTTGATTATTTTTTATTTATTTATTTTATTTTTAAATAAGCCTTCGAGCACTGCTGAAGTTCCAGAAGACTGCAAGAAAACTAATGTTGTGCCAATTTTTAAAAAGGGTAAATGGGGTGACTGGGTAATTATAGGCATGTCAGCCTTTCATCGATTCCAGGCAAGATAATGGAGCAGCTGATATGGGACTTGATTAATAATGAACTAAAGGAGGGTAATCTAATTAATTCAAATCACCATGGGTTTATGGAAAATAGATCCTGTCAAACTAACTTGATGTCTTTTTTTTTTTTTGGGTGAGGGGTGAAATTACAAGTTTGGTTGATAAAGGTATAGTGTTGAGGTAATATACTTCTGTTTCTGTAAGATGTTTGACTTGGTACCACACAACATTTTGATTAAAATCTAAAGTGATATAACATTAACATGGCATACATTAAATGGTTTTAAATTTTTGTCTGGATCTAATCTAATAAACGTTTCATGTACAGTTCCTCTGTCGGAAGTGCACTCCCACGAAGACGCTGCTGTACATACATTACCATTGGAATGATATGCATCTTCATTGGAGTTGGATTAACTGTGAGTAATGCACTTAATTAATTTTCAGTGGGTCTGCTCCCTTTTCCAGCATTTAAGTAGAGTCTCTTCAATTTTTACCTCAGTATTGCCTGTCACCATCCCATTAATCACGTACTTACGCTCTGGCATGCAACTTTAAAAGGCTGGTGGGCTCTTTTAAGGTGGTGATTAGAGCTGGCTGGGACACTCTATTTCAGTTCCATGAGAAACTTGGAGGTTTTGGAAAAAAAATTATTCCTGATTTGGGATGAAAAGCCAAAACCTCAACATTTTTTGCAGAACTGAAATTTCACAATGCTTAGTTTTGGAAACTCTGAAGCATTCCCTCAACGGGAACATTTTAGTGTTTCTGAAAGAAGGAATGCTCCTTGGCCTCCTGCCAGGTGAGGAGCTTGGAAGCCCGAGCTCCCCAGCAGCCTGCCATATAGGCAAGAAATTAGGCTTCTTAGGTCTGGTTTGCATCAGCCCTTTCATTGAAATTGACCCATTCCAATAGAATGTTTCAATTTCACAATTCAGCTTTTTCCAATAAAACATTTGTGACCAGCTCTAGTTGTGATATTGATCTACCTTCAAGAGACTGCCTGGAAGCCATGTAGGCTAAACCTTCCTGTCCCTGAGGGACGGGAGTAAAATATATATAGTCTGTAGAAAACTTCTGATAGAGTACTATGCACAAGACCACCTTTAAGGCCACTGTGTAAGTGTGACATACCAGCATACAGTCCAGACTAATGAGCAGTTATGTTGCTCCTGCCCTGCAACCTTGGGTGCCTTACAATGCCTTGCTGAAGTAGCTGTCACCTGAGTCGCTCACAGACATGCAAGCCACATCCTGAGTGTCTGTATGTTCCTCCAGCCTGCCAGCCACGTTTGGGTTACACTCTGGTTGTCATCAGTGGTGGCTATACTGCAGGGTGACCCCATCACATCCCCAGTCTTAGATTTTCTCCAAGAAACATATGTCCTGTGCTACCCAGCCTTCTTCTGGACAGTACAAATTATATTCCGTCAGTTATTCCTTTAAGAGATGGATATGCACACAACTTGTCACCCCAAATATTTACCCAGACACTTCAATTTGAATACTCTGGATTAGATAAACAGTAAAGTTTAGTAACTACAAAGAGAGAGATTTTAAGTAAATACCAGTAATGAGGCATAAAAGTCAAAAAGGAAAATAAAGATAAAATAAAGGAAAATCAAGATAAAATGTTTACTAATACCTAACTTAACAAACTATATCAGATTCAAACAAAATTTCTCACCACATGCTTTCAGCAGCTTTACTGACCAAACCCCTAAAGGTCAGGTTTTGTCCCCCAGAGTACTTTGTTGCTTCAGGTGCAGTGAATATAATGGTCAGGGGCAAGGGTGCCTTAGGACATTTGTCCCTTCTTTTTATTGTTTCAGTCCTTCTCTTGAAAAACATTTCCAGCTGGACACTAGGAGACAAAGAGTCTATGGAGAAGAATGTTCCCTGCTGGATTTTTATCACCCCTTTGAGCTTTCTTTTTGTTTCCCTTCCTGCGTGATGACTCTTTACTGCTTAAGTGCAAATTAAGCAGAGCACACCTTTCTTTGTTTAGGACAGACTTGTTTGCTGCCCTGTGTTTGGGCAGGGATGTGGGGTTTGAATCATGTGTTAAATAACACTTTACAGGCAAATCTTATAACTTTACATACAATGTTGCCACGTATCAGGACCATACTGACCAGCAAATTACAAGTTTTCAAAGGGTACCTTACAAGACGTGCCTTCTACAAAATTATTTCAATAGTGTTTAGGGTATGAACACAGTGTGTATACATTCTGTCACAGTAAGATAGAAGATATAATTTGCAAAAGGAGCCTATGTAACTGGAGAGGTAAATAGTTAAACAACACAATGACTGACAAATACAATGCAGACAAGCACAAAGTGATACTTACTGTAAGAAAATAATTTTAGCTACTTGAAAGAAATTGATGGATTCTGTTTTAACTGTAACAATTCATAAAGATTAGTGAACACACCTGGTCAGTGTGCTGTAGTGGTAAAAAAAAAAAATCAAACAAGCTGTTAGGCTATATTAGAAAGGGACATAGTTTAATGTTGCATATATTGATATAGCATTATATATATTGATGGTACTTTCTTAAAATGGATATAGGAGAGATGAGAAGAGCAGCAAAAATTATTAGAGACGTGGAAAGATTTGCACATGCAGAGAGGTTTAGAACATCAGATGTGTTTACAGGCAGATGTGTAAGAGGGCCAGATAGAGAGATGTAAAATAACAAAAAGTGCGGAGAAGGTAATCTTGATGTTCTTACTTAGCCTGTCCAATAAAAGTAGACCAGTGCATCATGCAGTGAAATTAAAAGGCAACGGCAAGAATTTGGGCTGTTACCACTCAAGAAAGAGATCTTGGAGTCAAAAAAGCAAACAGAATGTTGGGAATCATTAAGAAAGGAATAGATTACAAGATGGAAAATATCGTATTGGCTCTGTAAAAATCCATGGTATGCCCACACCATGAAAACTCTGTGCAGATCTGGTCGTTCCATCTCAAAAAAGATATATTGGAATTAGAAAAGGGCAACAAAAATTATTAGGGGTATGGAACGGCTTCCATATGAGGAGAAATTAATAAGACTGGAACTTCTCAGCTTTGAAAAGAGCCAACTAAAGGCGAATATGATTGAGGTCTATAAAAATCTATAAGGAAGTGTTATTTACTTCTCCTCATAACACAAGAACTAGGGGTCACCAAATGAAATTAATAGGCAGCAGGTTTAAAACAAACAAAAGGGAGTATTTCTTCACACAACGCACAGTCAACCTGTGGAACTCTTTTCCAGAGGATGTTGTGAAGGCCAAGATCATAACAGGGTTCAAAAAAGAACTAGATAAGTTCATGGAGGATAGGTCCATCAGTGGCTATTAGCCAGGATGGGCAGGGTTGGTGTCCCTAGCCTCTGTTAGCCAGAAGCTGGGAATGGGCGACAGGGGATGAATCACTTGATGATTACTTGTTCTGTCCATTCCCTCTGGAGCACCTGGCGTTGGTCACTGTCGGAAGACAGGATACTGGGCTAGATGCACCATTGGTCTGACCCAGTATGGCTGTTCTTATGTTTGCTCTAGCCAATTGGAACAGTGCCCAAGATTAGAGGAGGACAAAAAGGGGTTTCGTCCTGGGGTCATTGGGGACCAAGCTGACCCCTGATATAACTTACACCAGCTGTTCACAACATCAGGGGCTGTTTGGGTAGCCAGGGATCAGCCCAATGCACCAGCAGCTTAGCAGTGCGCTCTGTGGTATCATTCATTGACAGGTGATATCGCCGCCTTCTTCATAGGCAGGTGGAATCCTCCACTAGCCAGCTAAACTGGCTTTACAGCTGCTTTGTGCTGGCAGATAGGTGCAAAGCAGCCACAGTGTGACCACGATTCTGGCCTAGCCAGTGTAAAACTAGTAAAAGGAAATGCAAGTCTCTTCTCCAGTGTATCACTGACCCATAGAGCTCATTGTTACAGGAATTGAGGTCAAGAGCTTAGTAGGATTCCGAAAGGATTAGAAAATTTATAGATCAATAAGAACATCTACATTTACATTACATAACTTAACAAAGTATAAGGAATAGAAATCCGGGAATAAGCCAACAACTAACCAAAATTCTCCCATTGACAGTTTATTTAATAACAGTTCATGGTGGAAGCTATATACCTTTCTCTGAGACATCTGGTATTGGTCACTGTTAGAGACAACAATACCTTAAAAGGATTACTGGAGTGATGCAGAATGGCAATCGCTACGTAATACCAATAAATATAATAAATATTGACGATAATTAGTAGTGATGCTACTGCATATTAGTAGTCATGCTAGGCCCTCCTTAGTTAGTTAAAACCACCTTTCCGTTATTTTATCATAAGAACATAAAAATGGCCATACTGGGTCAGACCAAAGGTCCGTCTAGCTCAGATCCTGTCTTATGACAGTGGCCAATACCAGGTGCTTCCAAGGGAATGAACAGAACAGGTAATCCTCATGTGATCCATACACTATCGCCCATTCCCAGCTTCTGGCAAACAAAGGCTAGGGGCACCATCCCTGCCCATCCTGGCTAATAGCCATTGATGGACCTCTCCTCTATGAATATATCGAATTCTTTTTTGAACTCTTATAGTCTTGGCCTTCACAACATTCTCTGGCAAAGAATTCCACAGGTTGACTGCATTGTGTGAAGAAATACTTCCTTTTGTTTGTTTTAAATCTGCTGCCTATTAATTTCATTTGGTGACTCCTAGTCCTGGTGTTATGATGATTAAATAACACTTCCTTGTTTACTTTCTCCACACCAGTCATGATTTTATAGACCTCAATCATATCCCCGCTTAGTTGTCTCTTTTCCAAGCTGAAAAGTCCCAGTTTTATTACTCTCCTCATATGAAAGCTGTTCCATACTCCTAATCATTTTTGTTGCTCTTTTCTGCACCTTTTCCAGTTCCAACATATCTTTTTTGAGATGGGGCAACCACATCTGTAAGTAGTATTCAAGATGTGGGCGTATCATGGATTTATATAGAGTTAATATGATATTTTCTATCTTATTATCTGTTCCTTTCTTAATGATTCCCAACATTGTTAGCTTTTTTGACTGTCGCTGCATATTGAGTGGATGTTTTCAGAGAACTATCCACAATGACTCCAAGATCTCTTTCTTGAGTAGTAATGGCTAATTTAGACTACATCATTGTATATGTATAGTTGGGATTATGTTTTCCAATGTGCATTACTTTGCATTTATCAACATTGAATTTCATCTGCCATTTTGTTGCCCAGTCACCCAGTTTTGTGAGATCCCTTTGTAACTCTTTGCTGTCTGTTTGGACTTAACTATCTTGAGTAGTTATGTATCATCTGCAAATTTTGTCCCCTCACTGTTTACCCCTTTTTCCAGATCATTTATAAATAAGTTGAATAGGACTGGGCACAGTACAGACCCCTTGGGGACACCACTATTTACCTCTTTCCATTCTGAAAACTGACCATTTATTCCTACCCTTTGTTTCCTATCTTTTAACCAGTTACCAATCCATAAGAGGACCTTCCCTCTTATCACATGACAGCTTACTTTGCTTAAGAGCCTTTGGTGAGGGACCCTGTCAAAGGCTTTCTGAAAATCAAAGTACAGTGTATCCACTGGATCACCCTTGTCAACATGCTTGTTGATCCCCTCAAAGAATTCTAGTAGATTGGTGAGGCATGTTTTTTCTTTATAAAAAACATGTTGACTCTTCACCAACAAATCATGTTCATCTAGGTCTCTGATAATTCTGTTCTTTACTATAGTTTCAACCAGTTTGCCTGGTACTGAAGTTAGGCTTACCAGCCTATACTTGCCAGGGTCACCTCTGAAGTCTTTTTTTAAAAATTGGTGCCACATAAACAAACCATCTTCCTATCTTGTACAGAAGCAGATTTAAATGATAGGTTACATACCACATTTAGCAGTTCTGCAATTTCACATTTGAGTTCCTAAAGAACTCTTGGGTGAATACCATCTGGTCCTGGTGACATATTACTGTTTCATTTATTAATTTGTTCCAAAACCTCCTCAAATGACACCTCAATCTGGGACACATGCTCAGATTTGTCCCCTAAAAAGAATGGCTAAGGTTTGTGAATCTCCCTCACATCCTCAGCTGTGAAGACCAGTGCGAATAATTCATTTAATTTCTCTGCAATGGCCTTCTCATCCCTGAGTGCTCCTTTAGCATCTCAGTCATCCAGACTGATTTTGATTCTTTCTCTTACTTCAATAAACTTACATTTTATCATTTATAATCCTGTGATTCTCAGACTATAATTATTTTAGGAATCTAGATGCAAGTCAGAGAAGGAAATATAGAAAGAAATGTTTTTCCACTTGTGAAGTTCCCAAACTTTTTCCTATGGTGGCTTGACCCAGCAAATTTTGTTTTGATTCTGTGGCCTTACTGATGAATTGTGCTTTTTGTTATCTAGAAGTCAATAATTAATTGGTGTTAACTAATAGTTATTCCAAGTTCTATCAGCTAGGTTAACTCTTGAGTTATTCCATAACTAGGTCTGTTGTAGCACAGAACTTGGCCATATCCCTCCGCATTGGCTAGCACATTATTGACATTCACTTCTATTGTCAGATGTTTATGCCTTCTTAGGGTCGCCACATCCAATTCCTTAATTTGATGTTTATGCTTCCTACTTCCTTCAAGTTCAGATGCAGCACAGGTGACCTGCCATCTTTTTGGATCCAGTCTTCTGGATTTTGAGTTTGTGAAGGCTTCTCCAAACAATCATTCTTGTATTTCCTGTGCAGCAGTGTCCTGCCAGTCTCTGCAGACAGCTCAGTAGTCTCACTCTGCTAGTCGTGTTGGCTGCTGCCACTGAGAGAGGCAGGCAGCAGAAGGGCTGGTGCAGTTTCAGTGGGGACTAGCAGCACAATATAGTTCCATCCTGTTCTCCCTGGCAGTGGTGGAAAGGGAGGGGAAGAATTCTGAGTCCAGGGATGGATTTTTTTAGTCTAGAGAGTTGCATAAGGTGTATTCTTACCCTGAGAGTGTTCTGTCAGAGAGGGCTCACAGCGGAGGATGTGGTGCAGTACTGTAGAGAGGTTAAGTAGGAAGAGGAACAATTTTCAGCTTAAGGGCATTGGGCTGGGGCGGGAAGACTTCTGAGAAGTAGGAGGGTTGAAGAGGGTTAGGGGAGATTGAGTCAGGAGGGAGATGGGAAGTTTGAGAGCAGGGGAAAATGGGGCTGGCTGGTATGTGGATGGGAAGGATGGAAGGGTAACAGCTAGATGTTGGGAGAGTTGGTAGTATGAGACAAGAATGTGGTCACAGAAAGATACTGTCTCCTCCCATGCTGCTGTCTTTTATAAAGCTTCCAGGTTTTCATCCTGATCTGGGGATGGTGCTTTTTTGTTCCCATTTCCTTACCAAATTCCCTTTCCTCTCACTCTGATGCTTTTCTGTGACACCCCAATTGCAGTGTTCCAGTTTTCTCCTTGAAAATCTGACCCACCTGCTGGGATGAAGGGATATAGATTGATAGTGTAGCCTCACCACTTACTGTGGGAGCCAACCACCATTACTTTTCATCCCATTAAGTATTGGCCCAAATCTTGGCTAGTCAAAGTGAAACATTCCTTTTGTAAACCAGACCGGAAATCATAATCCAAACTTCCCTTTCCATCTGAGATCCAGGACCATAAAAGGTTTCTCTCTATCTGCCATTTCAGCCCCAATATGGGGCGGATTTCTTCTGTTCTCTCCCATTTACAAGGCATCTTCTCAGGAATGTGGGTTCTGTTTCTAGTGTGCTGTAGCTATGTATCAAATTCCTGCAGTTTCTCTCCCCTTCCTGTATACTTACCTATGTCTACCCTAACAACCTTAAACCTGTACCTCAATCCACACGCTACTGGGAAAAAAACAACCTTATCCTCTCCCCGGGCACCTATTTACCCTCCAATCTCAAGAGCTGAACACAATCACCTGGCACGCTACAGTTCATACTGTCACCAGTGAAATGGGAAAGCTGCTCCCATGGTTTGCCAATAGAGGTTGGTGCTGCTATGTAGTATCACTGTAAATATCATCCAGTCTTCTAGGGGTGAATGCAGCCCGTTTCCTCTAAGGCTGAGGAGAGCCCCTTAGCAACCAAACTCCTTCATTTCTATTACATGGTGGGGAAGAGAGGTTTGGGAATGGGGTTGGGAACATAAAGGGTCTACATCCTTGTCCCCAGACTGCAGAACAGTAATGGAACCTGTAGTCACTACTGCAGCCTTTGAATGACAGCAACCCCACAGCTACATACTGCGGTGCAAGGAGCTCCCTGCACAGGCGTTGAATTTTTCTCTTTATGAGCTTACTGACACCATTCACTTGCACAGTATAACTGCCCTGGTTCTGTGACGGCCTTTTGCACCCTCAGATGAGTAGTGGAGGGCTGGCCTGTAGTGGAGGGAGTGAAAGTAAGAAACTATATGTAGTTTAAAGGCAATTTCTTTGAGTTTTGGTACGATTTTTAAATATTGGCATTGTTGACCTAACATAAAACATCTTCATGGGACTAAAAAAGAGGTACTGTGACCCTTGACAGTGCCTATTAAGTTTTTTTTCCCTCTCAAATTGCTCAGACTATTGTGTTGCTGACATTTGTTTTTCTTTTTTTTAGGTTGGTACGCAAGATTTTGCCAGGCGTTTCCATGCAACATATGTTTCTTGGGCTATTGCTTATCTCTTAGGCTTGATCTGCCTTATTCGAGCCTGTTACTGGGGAGCCATAAAAGTTAGTTATCCAGAGCACAGTTTTGCATAGGCTTATAATGGTAGATTATAGCAGGTGAAAAAGTCTAGTGATTCTGGATGCTACATGTTAGACATTTTTAAATCTTTTCCTTTAAGGATTCCATTACAAGTAGTTTTAAGACAGGGGATCTTTTAAGAACAAATGTTCATTGCACTACATTATATGCAAATAGTTTGTTTTGCTGCTAGATTCCCAAGCTCTGAATACTAAAGCTTTGTTTACATGTTCATGCACCTGTCTTAAAGGTATTGTTGAATTTTAATTCCAACAAACAGTATTAAATTTTACGTTTCCTTTTTATTATGTTAAGATCATTATGTTAAGTGCTATTGTTTGGGTGGTCAGTAAGTACTCAGAAGCAACAGGTGTTTATAAGTGTTTCTACAATAGCTTCACATTTGTACTTACGTTTTCATTAAAACTGTATTAAAGTGGCTTGCTTTAAAATCTAAGCAATAAGCAATTTGCTTGAACTGCTTACTGTAACTTTTACCTAAGATCATAGTGACCTTATTCAGGAAGTGAAATTTACGAGTGTACTTTTGAAGACTGACACTGTTGCTAGAGAGACAACATTTGTAAACACTGTATGCTTTCCAGTTTTCAGGTAGAGAAATGCAATATTTTGCTAATCCAGTTAGAAACAGAAATGTCAGTTTATCCATTGTTGGAATTCAACTTGGATAAATTTTTTTTTTCAAGGATCCTGGGACTTATTAATGTTTCTTTTTTTACAGGCAAATCCTAAAAGCCATGTTTGGATTTATGGAACTTTGCTCTGGTTGTGTGTGTGAGTTCCTTTACAGGGTTGAAGGGAAGTGTTTCATATGACTTGTTTTATAATACTTAGATGTCATTTAGCTAAACATAGGGTGACAATGGGTTACCTCTTACTTTCATCTGATCATCGTAAACTTTTCCCGTTGGGAGAATTTTGCGCTGGTCATTGCAAAAGGAGGTACTGCTGCAATATGAAAATGAGTAAACTGTTACTCTGATCATTCCACCAAAATATAGCTTGTCAATTTGACATTGGCAATTCATTCAAGAGAATGCGGAAACTGAAACCAGTTTAATTTTCTAATGATGTATTCACAAAGGATTAAGGGACCAGTTCTTGTACTGCCCATCTTTACAGTTTTAAACTAGTGTTTTGCTAAATTCAGAAAGAATGTCCTGAGCTCTTTAGAAGACAATAGTTTGTAGATAATGGGGTTGGGGTAAATTAATGTGGATGTTCCAGGGATACGTATATTATTTTAAATTATCTATGTTCCTGTTAGGACAAAGTGACATTCAGATGAGGATTTGGAGCACAATAAATGTATTCTTCAAACTGTAAATGACATGTCTTTGTATGATGATAAATGTACAAAAGCAGTAGCTCAGGATTACAATGTACCTTTTAAAATAAACTAATAAAGATTATTATTCAAAGTTAATACCCTTTCCTTCTATGTAAAGGATGCATATGTGCCTAATTAGAAGAGTCTGACCAAATGGCATGGGAGCAGTGCAGATGTCTTTTACAGAATGTGTGTGGTCACTCCCTTACCTGAAAGTGCCAATCTAAAGAACAGGATCAGGCCTCTAAAAGAATCGGTACAAGCAAGCTAGTAAACCATTCTTGTGAAAGGGAATGTCTAGCTGTTGTGGGGCCAGGTAGAAGATAAGTCCACTCGCTTCTAATAGATAACTTATAATGCCATTAGGCATTTGAGACAACTGTCAAAACCTCCTGGGACTTCCTATGACAGGTCCCATCCCAGCTCATAAAACATTATTAAGTTAATAAATAATAATCTATTGGCCCCTGTGTGGATACACTGATATGATCAAAATAAATGTTGTTTGGTACTTTTCACTTGTGATATTTGGAATTCATGATTAACTTTTAAAAATATCTTGCAGTCAGGTTAAGTTTTCTTTTTGAAAACTTCATAATACGATGCTAGTGGTCAGCTCTCTAGCAGTCTGACTGGTTTTCCAATATTTGTTTTGGTGTTTTTAGGGATAACTTATATTCCCTTTGAGATCAGTGGGAGTTGAGCCAGTAGAAGCTGGATAAGGCCTCAGTGTAACATATTTATATAAAAATAAATAACGGATGATTAGTTTATTTTATTCACTATTCGTGCATTTGCCCTAAAAAATTCTGTGTCTGTATCTATTCGCTTCAAAGTTCCTGGGAAATCCCACCCTAAATTTACATATAGTCTAGTAGGAGAATTTTTTCAGGGTGGTTTTTTTTTTTAACGTCTTTCATTCTTCTTTTTTCCTCTGCTCCCTGATGTGCATCTGATGTAGCCTATTATGCATAGCAATAAAGGACCTTTACAGTTCACAGGAAAATGCTCTTTCTAAATAGAACATATGTGCTTTCCCCATGCATGAAAAATGTGACACTTCCCCCTGCAGAAATGGACAGAAATGTTGGTCTGAATGGGGCATCTAATAATTTCCAACTTTCAGCTTTTTAAACATTTTTACAGTGATTGAAAACTCTTATAACGTGTTTAATTGTGATATTTGTCCGAATTGCATTTTTTTTTTTGGTGGTGGTTTTTCCTCTCCGTATTGTCCTGGATTCGTCTTTATTTAAAACAAAAAAAGCATTTCTGGAAACCTGGGCACGAGATTGTTGGAAAGTATCTGTGTTGCCACAAGATCAGAGATCACATTGGCTTTCCATTTGCTTTCTTTTTATGTAAGGCAATCGCTAAGCAATCAGTCTGTGAAACTTACACTCTCTGGTTCATAAAGGATGGATATTAACCCTAAGGAAACAGGCACAGGTTCTACGTGGTACAGGACGTGGCTACTTGTCTTCTCCATAGGTTGGGCTGCCATGAGCACCTCTGGCCTGTGTTAGTGTTTCCTCTGGCTCCCTGTTAGCTTCTAATGCCAGTTTAAGCAGTTGGTCCTAATATTCAAAGAATTAACAGATCATGTCCCAGATATATTAAAGACTGAATCTGTTAATTACTATGACAGCTCTGCTGGGCCAATGCAGAGCACAAAGGCCAGGATGAAGTGTGGGAGATAAAGCATTGTCAGTTGAGGCGATCCAGCAATGGAACAAATTTCCAGAGGAGATGAGGTCTGGAGTCTGACCGCCTTTAGGAAATGTTGCGAAACCTTCTCCTTCGAAAAGTCCTTTCTACAGTAAGAATGACACAACACTGGCACCCACTTCTACCCTATGACCCTGCTGAAAAAAGTAAATGAATAAAATCTAAAAAACCCTACCCCGAGTAGAGGTTTTACCCTCAGAAGGCAAAAGTGCCAGAGTCTCCATGGAGTCTGCTAGGGACGTTTTTATTGCTATTGATGTTATATGGAAGGTGCTCGAATACTACAATAATGAGTGGCTTTATAAAACTTGTAAGCAGGTAGGTAAAAACCCTAAGATTAGAGAGAGACTGAGAGAAAGTTTCCAGTTTCCTCTCATTCTCTGTCTGCTTATAGATAGAAACATAGATACTTACTATAATGTGAGGGCAAAGTAAACTGATTCTACATATTCATTATTTGTAAGAATTATGTTTGCTTGAACTCATTCTTAGCTATGAAAGTCCCAGGTTTTGGGACTCTTGTTTCACTGTTCTCCATTGCTGTGTATAATTTGTTTGGCTCAGTTTCACCAGTTCTCTTTATAGTTTTAAACTCTACAGTTGTGTCCACTTATTTTCCTACATGGGGGAAAAAAACATTTCAGAGTCCTTAGGCATAATTTGGGCTCACGATGTCAGAAAGTGAGGTTTTCCTTAATATATATATATATATATATATATATATATATATATATATATATATATATTTATTGGCAATAGCTATGCCTCTGCCAAAGAAATTAATATTTTAAATCTGGTGGTAATCTGATTACTATATGCAAAAATATAATGGGGAAAACTAATGTATGACTTAGCAGCTTTTGAGTGTTGGACACGGTCACTAAGTTAAAACTTCTCTCCATTTTAATACTGCTGATATGCTTCTTGCTTTTTTATCTTTTCGCTGAGCAGAGACATTTGTACAATTTTTATTATAGTTATTTAGCCCTAAGAATGATAGGAGTTGCTATTCCTGTAATGTTTCACTCACAAGGTAGGACACTTTTAGTAGGTACAAGAAACAGGTATTGGTCAGTGCTGACTGGATAACAAATCATTCAGTATTGCCTCATTTTTTTCTGCGTTCGTGTTATTAGCAAGAAACATGCACGCCTGTGTCTCAAAGTCCTTCACAGTTGGTGATGAGACAAATATTTGGTGACAACTCTAGTCAGTTATAATTTGTTGTCTTTGGAGATGGAGTTGCAATCACTGGTTATTTCCTTCCGGGTGAGATGGCTAGGAATCTGCATGTACAAAGAGCTCCTTGGAGCTGTATGCATGCCGCTGTTGGTGGATATAAAACAAAGAACCAGATATAGTAACGCTACCATCTACTCTTAAGAGGCTGTATGTCTCAGCTAAGGAGCTGATACTTAGGAAAAAGTTGTCTAACCAACAAACCGTTGATATTCTACTGATTTCTTTAGTGTCAGGAGCATCTAGGTATTTTGTTTAGAGATTAAAATGCCAACAAAGAATTTAAAACGAAAGTATGTCATCATACGTGAAACGAAATAATAGTCTGCATCATGCAATGAAGTTCACTAGACTGTGGTCATGTTGACTAACCGATCTTTTGGGCAAAAGTAATACAATGAGGGACATGGAAATTGTTGCTCCTAAAATACCAAATTGTGTGTCATTGGCATTACTGACCTGATAAAACGTCATCAAATGACTATTAAAAACTGTTAAGTCTTAAAAAAAGCAACAACCAAAAACTCAATCCTGATAGTGTGCATGAATCCAGAGGGACAGCAAACAATTGTGTGACTCAACCTGATTAGAGTAAACCTCATAATGGAGAAAGTCACAGAAGGATTTAGACTAATTTGAAACAATCAGATATTTCAAAATAAGTGTAAACAGACTTTCCCTTTTGTATGGCTGTGTACCTATTTGATATTGCATAGATGTAGTTCTACCTTTGCTTAGATTTAGATGTGGCATTTTGGGGTGGAAGGGGGACAAATTAAAAAGTGCACTTTTTAAAATAAAGGATTGAGAGGGGATGGGTGAGAAGACTCATTCTCTAAAATGACTTGTGTGATTTGACCCTAATTTTTTCCAGAAATATTTTACCTTTGGGAGGTGGCGTGGTTTGTGACGTTTCAAGTGGTTTGGTTTGGCTATTAGTTGAGCAGAAGTTAGAGATTTGTTGAAAATCGGGCTTACAGCTTCAGGCTTAACTATAAACAGCCTGACACCCTCTGTAATGGTAAGATTAGAAATCATTTCTGGGATTTACTATGCTGCATCTTAATTACACCAATTTTGAATGGTATTTAGTGACATCTTGAATATGTTTATATTTTTCATACTCCATTTTAAAGCATTTTTTTTTTTTTTAGAAAAATAAGGTGGTTGCACAGAGAATTTGGTAGACTGTATGTAACATTCCTCCAAGATAGATTTTGTTCATATGTAATTCTATTGACATGTTTTCTGGACTTTGAACAACAAGCTTCTTTCTGTCTTCGGATATTTTAATTGATTTTTCTCTGAAACTGACAAAAGCATGCTGAGACACTTTGGAAAAATCTTTATTTTTATTTATGTAGGGGCTGATTTTGTGATATGCTGAGCATCTTCAACTTCTTGTGACTTCAGTGGGATTAGAAAGTGTGTAGCACCTTGCAGGAGTAAGTCCTTATTTTATTTCCTAATATTTCCATAGGGTGTGATCCTGCAAACCATGGACCACTTCTTGCAATTTCACCAAGGGCCAGATTTTCAAAGATATGTAGTGGGATTTTTTCAAAAGCACTTAGGGTACGTCTACATTGCAATGTAGCCTGGGTTCAGGCTCAAGCTGAAACCTGCTTCTGTTTACACACACATCTTTTGGACTTGGGTCCCAGGACCCTGCTGCCGGGACCCAGAGTTCAAACCCTATCCTTTGGCAGAGTAGACACAGCCCCTTGCTGGACTTGGGCCCTGAGGGGCCACCATCACTATCCCACAATCCCATGGGCCAATATTCTTTGTCCTTTCTATCCCATGAATCACCAACAGAGTCCCAGGAAACAGGGGCAACCCCTCTGCTCAAGTACGTCTGCCTGGCACTTAATCCTTCCATTTTGTTCTGTCTGCTGAGTTGCAAACAACATTAAACCTTTTCCTGCATTTGTAATGGCCATCATGCACAAGAAGTCCTTTACCAAGGGTGTTTGCAGGAGCACAGACAGATCTTTGATGCGAGGCCAGTGAAACATTCAAATTTTAGCAAAAGCAGCAGGAGTGATTATGGGTACCAGCAAGTAGCAAAACAGCTGGCAAAGTGGGGAATTTGCCAGACTGGTGAACGGTGCAGTGAGTGAATTAAGTGACTATCGGCAAGCCAGGGACCAGAGCTGCATCTCTGAGAGGTTGCCACCATCATGCCTGTTTAATGAGGAGTTTGACTCGGTGCTGGGTATTATGTTGAGCACAGAGCCCACAGTGGTGCATAACGACAGGCTGACCTGAGAATCTAGCATGGGAACAGATGGGAGTCAGCAGCAAGCACCAGATGAGGCCACTGAAGTAACTCTGAGGAGTCCTTGTGGTACCTTAGAGACTAACAAATTTATTTGGGCATAAGCTTTCATGGGCTATAACCCTCTGAAATCTGAGGTAACTCTGGTGCTGAAACCAGTCCCCAAGGAGGCTTTGCTGCAGGAGCAGCTGTAGCACATCCTGGGGCCATACTCTGAGGAGCTTTTTGATGCCTCCCTGGAGGAGTAGCCAGCAGCAGAAAAGGAATAGGCAGAAATTGCTCCAGAGTCTGGTAAGTTTCTGGTTTCATTTTTGTGTTTATTAATGTAGCTCTGGGAGGGATTTCCATGTTATGAACCAATGCAAAAACTATTGCAAGCCCTGGGTCGCAGTGTATCTGCTAATGGCGGATTGCATGCCAGTGCCTGGGTGTCCCCCACCCTCCCGCGCCACTGCCCCATGGAACTCAAAATGGAGACCAGGAAGAGGAAACACTGAAACTGCATCTAAAAGTGAAATTTTACTAGAAAAGCTCACACTTTTGCTAGGACATGCCAGTTTAAGAATAAGAACCTTATATTTCCTTCCCTGTAAGCATGCTGCTCCAAACCAACCCAATGGTGTAATGACCCACCTGAAAACAGTGAACTGTGTGTTGGGGAGGAGTTTGAAATATAGGCCACATCTTCCATGGGTGGTAAGTCATTTGTCCAAAATACAGATGGGGTGGAGGGAGGGCAGTTGAATGCAGTCTAGAAATGTGCCGGAGGGGGAGGGAGATGTTCTCTGTGTTTGCATGAAGTCCTAGCAAGCTGTATTGAAAGCTATAGGGAGGCACCAAGCCATAGGATCGTGTTGATTTCTTCTTGAATTTTCACCCAATCTCAGATACTAATAGCTGCAAACTTTTCCTATAGCAGGAACTCCAGATAGGTAATCACATTTCAGGGAAGGGAGTTTTTCAGGGCCATCCTTGGTAGCTGACCAGCCCACTCCATTCAGATGTGCTGTTCAGTCACCAGACGTTTGAATACTTCGGTGACATACATGACCAACTTTCCACCAGCAGCTTGGAACAAAAGCTCTCTTTGCCATTTGGGAACCACAAGAACTGCAATATCTTCCAAAATCTGGAATGCCTGAAATGGTAGAGAAGGCTTATATACCATGCTGCAGTCACCCCTCTCCCCCAAAGCCCAAGCTGATCTGCAACTTAGAAAAAACAAAGCAGTTGTTGTTTTTTAACTTTTCACTGCAGTTAAGCCGGCTGCGTCCAGGGGGCGTCTGTGGTCTGTGGTCTGAAGTGTCCCTCTCACAATATACTGAAGTTAAGCTTTACAACGGAACATTTTAAAGATGATTTTTTTCTCTGCTTACGCACTGTGCTATTTGAGACAATAACCCTCTGTCTTGTCTGCTTCCAGGCCCCTCGAACTCTGCAGGCTGTAGTACTTTGACAGCACGCCCATATACAAGTAGAAGCTTCGGTTAATGTACCATCATGGGACCTGTCCAAGAGGAAGCCTTTTTGTAATGAACTTATGGTTGACACTGTGGACAGGACTGAAAAGCAAGTTAAATACCAAAAAGAGAAGGACTTGTGACCAATGGAAAGGTGAGGCAAGCAGAGAGGCATGGGCTGGCTGCAGAGCTTGAGGACAGGGTTGCTGGGAGGGAGAAGACGCTTGGTTCTCATTTCCTGGAACAGGAACTGCAGCTAAGGGAGGGAAAATAGAGCAGGCTCTTGCTGCGCCTGCCCACGGCCGGCCTGCCTCCCCTTCATGTGCTGCACACCAGAAACAGTTCCACAGCTGGGTGGCCCATGCAGTTGGGCCCATCCAAACATAATTCTTACAAATAATGAATATGTGGAATCAGTTTACTTTGCCCTCACACTATAGTAAGTACCTATGTTTAAAGGCAATGAGCAGACAGAGGATGAGAGGAAAATGGAAACTTTCTCTGAGCCTCTCTCTAGTCCTAGGGTTTTTACCTATCTACCCATTCAATTGCGCCTTCAGAGCTGGAAATGTACCCCATGCAGTCCTCTGTTCTGAACCCCTCCCCTGTGTACACCTCCATCCCCGTGCCCCAGGAGTGCAATAATTGTGGAAGGAAGGGAAAGGAGAACAAGGGGCCGGGGGACACTCAACAGGAAGGGGGTTTCTGACTTTCAGATGGTTTCACTGCTTGCACTGTTCATATGCTTTGTTTTTGTTTTGTTAGAGGTTTTCATCTTACTGGTGTGTTCGTGTGCTAATGGCAGCTGGCCTGCCTGGCAATGGTTTAATAGTGCATTTTTCTAATAATTATTTAAAAATAAAGGTTTTTACTTTATTAAGAAATGTTATAGGCATCACTGCATCACATCATATGATGTGTGTTTCAAACAAAAGGCAAATGCATGATGAGAGACAACTAAGTTTTATGCAAACACTGTTTCTCAGTACAAGTATCTACATCAGTCAATACTGTAATTCCACAGTTCTTGCCACTGTCCCCTCCTTACCACTATTTCATAAGAGATCATCTCATTCATTAGGGCAGTACATAGCAAACCCGCCCCCCCACCACACACATTTCATAAGTGGTCACATCATTCATAAGTACAGTGCATAGCAATCAACACCCCACATTTCATTGTATTGTGGGGTGTAAAAGTAATGTACAGTAAATAATTTACAAGTCCATTCATAAAAGTACTATTCTCCCTCTTCCATGGGCTCAGCAAATCCATAATGTGGGAATACAGAGCATCCCTGATTTCTGTTGCCCAGGTGCATCCAGATCCAGCTGTGGTAGGTGATGTACTGAGTGTACTGCTTTAGCAGCCCATCACTGTCACAGGTCCATTTGGGGAAAATGACTCACCTTGGGCATCACAAAGATTGTTAAGAGCACAGCAAGCCACAGTAATGAAGACAGCATTGATGACACTGGAGTCCAAACAGTGGGATTTCAGTCAGCCAAATGCACATTCAACTATTGTACACCTGTTGTGAGTGTAATTAAACTTTTTTTTGTCAGGGTCTCTGAGACTGGGAAATGGTTTCATAAACCAAGGCAAAAGGGGGTATGCAGAGTCCCCCAGAATAACACTGGGAACAGTAATTCCACTGATACCAACAATACCCTTGGGGGAATGCTGTGCCAAAAATTTTAAAATTCTGAGCACAATATTTTAAAATTCTGCATATTTTGTCAAAATTTACAGTATAATAAAGCCAGTTTCAATTATTTTGCTAATTTATTTCAAAATGCCTGTCAGCAAGTACATCTAATAATACAGACAACAACAAAAAATCATGATTTTTTTTTGGCAAATAGATTCTTTATTAGGCATATTAATACAGAACTTTGAGTAATAATTCATTTAAACTATAATACAGAAATATATTTCCCACACCCCTCAGAAGCACTACGAAGGCTTGGGGGAGTAAAGGGTAAAGGAGGAGCTGAGGGAGAGGGAAGTAATTGCTGGGGAAAAGCCTGGGAATGAACCTGGAGGCTCACTGAGTGGCGGTAGGATGGAACAGGGCTTTTGGGGGTGGGGGATGAGGGATTGTTATGGAGTTGGGGAGCCTTCTCCATGCAGACCCTTGCTGACCCGTAGTCTCTCTCATTCATTCATTCAGTCAATCAGATACATCTGTCCATGTGTCCATGAACCCCTACTCCCATTCAGCCCTTGATCAGTCTGTCCCCCCCACTAGCCCTTCTGAACCTCAGTCTGTGACTAACCAGCAGTCCCATGTGCCCCATGCTGTCCATCCCCCCCAATATCCCACGCCTCCTCACTTGGTCCCTCCTCACTTCTCCTCCCTATACACAGCAGGCCGCTCCCGTCTGGGAGTGGCTGCCCTCTGTTCTGTCACCATAGCAGCCCCTGGTGGGTGAAAGGTACAACTGCAGTCCACAAGCAGGATGTATTTTCTGCGAAGAAAAAATATTATGTAGGGGATATGAATTCTGCGCATGTGCAGTCATGCAGCCCCCTCCCAGGAGTAATCATTAGGGAGGGCTACTTGAAGTGAGGTAAGAAAGTCTGATGATATAAATCCACAAAGGAAATGTTATGGTTAAACAAAAAAACTTCAAATCCAGACTCCAGCGAGAAACTGCTGAATTGGAATTCATTTGCAAATTGGATACTATTAATTTAGGCTTAAATAGAGACTGGGAGTGGCTAAGTCATTATGCAAGGTAGCCTATTTCCTCTTGTTTTTTCCTACCCCCCCCCCCAGATGTTCTGGTTTAACTTGGATTTAAACTTGGAGAGTGGTCAGTTTTGAAGGGGTTTTACCAGCAGGAGAGTGAGTTTGTGTGTGTCTGGGGGTGGGGGGGATGTGAGAAAACCTGGATTTGTGCTGGAAATGGCCCACCTTAATTATCATTATCATTGCACTTTGGATGAGCTATTACCAGCAGGATAGTGAGTTTGTGTGTCTGGTTTTTGGGAGGGGGTGAGAGAACCTGGATTTGTGCAGGAAATGGCCCAACTTTATTATCATGCACATTGTGTAAAGACTTGTCACTTTGGATGGGCTATCACCAGCAGGAGAGTGAATCTGTGTAGGGGGGGTGGAGGGTGAGAAAACCTGGATTTGTGCTGGAAATGGCCCACCTGGTGATCACTTTAGATAAGCTATTACCAGCTGGACAGTGGGGTGGGAGGAGGTATTTTTTCATATTCTCTGTGTATATATAAAGTCTGCTACAGTTTCCACGGCATGCATCCGATGAAGTGAGCTGTAGCTCACGAAAGCTCATGCTCAAATAAATTGGTTAGTCTCTAAGGTGCCACAAGTACTCCTTTTCTTTTTGCGAATACAGACTAACACGGCTGTTACTCTGAAACCTGTCGTTATGGTTTCAGTATGTCAATCAGTGGTGGTTCTTTGGGGTTCTTAGGTTCCATATAGTGCATCCACCTTACCATTCTTGTTGCCTCGGCAGTATGTGATTATGAAGTAGAAACTTAACCTGGGCCCTGTTCTTTTTAACAGTTGCTGATTCAGTGCCTCGATGGATCATATATTTTCCAGGATTTTGTAGTCTGTTAAGACTAGTATGGGGTGCTTGGCCTCTTCGAGGTAGTGTCGTCATGTCTTGAGCCCTGTCTTGATTGCAATTAATTGCTTGTCAACTATTTCACAATTGTGTTTGGCTGGAGTATTCAGGGGAAAAATGCACATAGATGCATCTCTTTCTGGGACTCCATTCTTTGGGACAGTAGCACCCCAATGGCTACATCGGAGGCATTGACCTCAAGGAGAAAGGGTTGGCTGGGATCAGGGTGGGCCAGCACTGTGGTGGAGAAGAAAGCTATCTTTAGATAGTCAAAAGTTTGACAGGCCTCGAGAGGGACAGTGAAACCTTGCAAATTTATGAAGGATGGCAATTCTAAGAGATGTGATTTTTTAAAAGATTGGATTAATTTCTGAATGTCTTGACTATTCTGGAGCTCTGCCCAATCCCAAACTGTGGACGCCTTCCCAAAATTCAAAGGATGACTGATCAAATGTGCAACTTCTCCAGTTTTGCATATAACCCATGCAGGTACAATCTTGTGAGAACTTCACGGATATGGTGGTTGTGGCTTGGTTGGTAACTGGAATAGATTGATATAATCTAGATAAGCAACCGCATACTGATCTTGAATGTCTCTAAATACGTTATTAATTAGGTGCTGAAATGTGGCAGGGACTTTAGTAAACCCGAAGGGCATTACTAAATATTGGCAATGCCCATACCTAGTTCTAAAGGCTGTCTTCCGCTCAACCCTTGTCTTGATGCAAATTGGGTTATATGCTCCCTTAAGATCCAATTTGGTGAAAACTTGGACTGTCCTTGATCCAAGAGCTCCGGAATTAATGGCAGTGGGTACTGGTTATATACCGTTATTTGGTTAAGCACTCTGCAATCTACATAGTCTCAGAGCAGTCTTTCCTTGTAACAAAAACTGTCAAGGCCCTTGTGGAGGAGATAGAATGGCAGATAAAGCCTTTGTTTAGTTTTTCTGGATGTACTCTCTTAAGGCAGCTAACCTGGGCTTGGACATAGAATATATGTGCCCGAATGGAATTTTAGCTCCCAGTTGAAGATCTATGGGACAATTGTAATCACAATGCTGTGGTAAGATGTTTGCATTTAGGTTTTTCTTAAAACATCCTGGTAGTCTTGGTATTTTACAGGAAGGTGCGGCTTTGTGGAGAGCTGGTGTTTCTGGATCCGATATCATTGCTGCCGTGTGTGTGTGTGTGGCAGGGAGAGGGGGTTGGGTTTTTGGAGCAGAGTTCTCCAGCTTGGGTTCTAGGATTCTGGGTTGTTGAACCAGAAGGCAGTGTTCACTACAGAAGCTCAATGCAAAATAAATAATTTATTGGGACCACAGAATATGGGGGTCATGCCGGATTAGCCAGAGTGCCCCCAAAATCAAGGTAAAGTACAGGGACCTAATAAGACTGAACTGTAGGACTTCCTGGTGTTCCACAGTCACCACTTCCAAAGGTACGGTCTTCTAGGTAGTTAGTCTCGACATCAGTGGGGACCCGTCTGCTGTTTCCACCACAACCGGGGTAGTGGTGGGTTGTAATGGAAGGTTTAGGAGAAGGACTCTGGAAAAATCTATGAAATTATCCCCAGCTCCCAAGTGAATCAAGGCCCACTGGACAGGAAAGGCTTGCTTGTCCTGCGGGATCTGCAATTGGAAGGTAATTTGTAGAACTGGATGGGGATGAGCACCTCTTAGTTGAAAATAACCTTGGGGTCTTTCACTGATGGTACTCGGGCTCAGAACCCCAACTGAGCCTGGGCCTAATCTTTTCCTGTCAATGGGCTGGCGGAGATTTTGGCAGGGCAAATGGATACAGCATGTTCTGCTTCTCCACAGTAGAAACAGAAGTTTTCCCATTTCCAACGGTCTTGCTCACCCAGAGACAACACGTCTGTCTCTGTATGAGCTTGACCATGGCTGAGCTTCCTTTGCAGGCTGAATCTTGGGCAAGTGTGAGATGTAGATGCAGTTTGTTTATTAAGGTGCAAATATTTTTGAATATGAGATTCATTTATGAAATTCTTAGTACAAGGGTCTGTTTTATTTTTTAATAAAAAGCTCGTAACATTTATTTTTAAAACTTCCATATAACACAACCCTTCTTAAAAGGTTTAGCAACAGCTTGATTTGTGGTTCCTGAATTTTGGAGAAGAGAGAAAATCTAGCAAAATATGCAGTAGTTTGGACAAGACAATCAATATAAATGTAAATGAGAAGGTTTCATGAAATCCAATTGTAGTTCTTCAAGCCTGATGTCTATCACGATACACAGATCCATAAAGGCCTCCAAGTGGGTGGGAAGGTCTATCTGTGCCATCTCCTACTTTAATTTGTTTCAGAGACCAAGCTGAAACTGATGGAGTGCAATATCATTCCAGGTGATGTCTGTGGCCAAGCATCTAAACTGAGTGACGTAGGAAGGAACTGACTCCAGGGTTTGCCGAAGCTTATGTAAGGTGGTCTCCGCCATGCCAGTTTTATGTGGGTCATCAAAAATGATGGTGAACACTTCCATGAAGAACTCCCAATTTACCAGACCAGGTGATGCTGCTTGAGAAGGGGAGAAGCCCAAGCTAGAGCTTCCCCTGTAAGCAAGCAAAGTACCAATCCCATCATGACCTGGTTTGTGGCGTATTTCTGGGGCTGGAGCATAAACAGGAGTCTGCATTGGATAATAAACTTGCTGTAGGTGCCATCATATCTCTCTGTTAATTGAACTCTGGGGCTGATTGCCTGAGCTGGTGTCGTAAAGGGAGACAAATTGCTCTGAGTACTGTAACTTGTTCCCGCAGGGAGCAATTTTCCATTTCCAGATGCCATACTTGATCCCTTAGCCTCTAATTCTCAGCCTGGAGGAGAGCAATCTGTTTCTGCAGACTCCCAGGTCCCTGGGGCAATGTCCATACTCAGTCCAAGGTTTCAGCAACAAGTCCCAGAAGAGATCAAGAGTGGTCTGAACAAACTGTTAGGGACTGTAATGTGGCGGCTCTGACCGAGTGGCTGAGGGCTTCCTGCATTCCAGTTGTAGTTCATAAAGCCTGGTGTCTATACTGATACACAGGTCCATAGGATGCATGATGATCAGGGAATTATGTAGTGAATTAGGCTGTTGCATGCAGGATCTTAGTTCTGGCATTTTCTAAATTATGAGTTTTTGACTATGCAAACTTAACATTCTTCCAGCAAATTTTTTTGGATGTAATTTATATTTAGATTGTCCAAATTGGAAATTAGAATGATAATGGAGCAACTTTTAAAAATGTTTTTTGAAGTATTTTTAATGAATAACACACAAATCTAGGCCCACCATGAAATGGTATAAATATTGCTCAGAAGCTTGGCAAACGCAAAGAAAGGATTATCTTCCTAAATTTGTGTGTAGTGAGCCCATCTCTACTGACCCTGTCAAGATCAGTGAAACAACATACATCATAATAAGCATCACTGTGCGCACACGATCCCATAGAGTGTCAACAAGAGAATTGTTCTCAAATTCATGAATTTATACTGAGTATCAGCAAAAACACTATAAAATGGTTTAATTTACATATTGCTGAACAGAGCAGATGCTACAGGATTCCTGAAAATCTTAATAGTTGTGTTTCTATTCAGTGTGTTTCAGGTTTTGTTCAAAATGCATTACTACATGAGTCTCAGAACTGGCATATAGCACGACTTCACTAATGACTGGACACGCATGGCAGATTAGCAAATTTTACACACAACTTGGGAAGTAAAGGAGCACAATTTTAAAAATAAAGGGCAAGGACATTGCTTTCCATAATGCATTTTCCTCTCTTATTTTGGCAAAGGTGTATAAGCTTCAATTATTTACAGTAGCACTTAATAATATACTAGTAACCATATTGTAGCATATCTTGTAAAAATAATGACATCTTAGTTGTATGATACCTCACTGGAGATCCTCACCTTTGTCAGGACAGCTAGTTAAAATTCTTGGGTTAACGGATTATTATAGTGAGAATTAGCAAAGTTCAACTGGTTTTTAAAAAGTGGGAGAAATGGCCTGTTGGCTAAGGCTTGTCTATGCAAAAAAGTTGCACCAGTTTCGTTTGAGGTGATTTTTTTTAAACCAGTTTAAATAGATACTGCAGTACAAAATGCTGTGTGGACACTTTGTTTCGGTTCAGTTTAAATTGATTGAGAACAGGTTTAAGATAAACCAAAATGTCACTCTTAAACCAAAATTAGTGTCCACAGAGGGATTTGCACCAGTTTAGCTCAATCAGCTTAATTGAACTGATGTATATTTGTGTGTAGACAAAGTCTACTTGAGTGCCTCATTTTGGAGAGGAAGCTTATAAAAAGCCTTCCCATTCAAAGACACCTTCCTAAATGATGATGTACAGAGAGGAAGAGAGTAATTTCTTGCATGGTTGTTTGGCCTCTGCAGTTCAGATCCTCTGAGATGGACTGCTGAGTTTTCCTACATCTAGACTGTCAGGAAGGCAGAACAGTCTAAGTGGAGGATTTCTGACCTGCTTCCATTAAGGTGGAAAGAGGGACCTCTCCTTGGTACTGAAACAACCTGGTCCTAAGTGATATTGTGTAAATACTTGGCCAATACCTACATTAAGGATTCTTCAGATAACAAATTATCCTAATCTCAGTGCGAAGGAAAGACATGGTGTGGGTTGATTTTGCTTAGCCAATTATTCATCAGTGTTTAAGCTCTCGGAAAGAATGTAATAGGTTTTTTGTTACATCAGTATTTTGGTCCTGTACCTCTGAGGTTACTGTATTTATGCAAGCTCTGTCCTTACGTAACTGATGTAATGTGTTCTGAGTTGGATAAAGAATATATGTTTTTAATGATATGCAACCATTTCTTGAGGTTTTGTTAGTCTTGACATCTTTAAATAGAGTGAAAGAACACCTTTCAAGAGTGGTTATTTATTTTCTGATCAATGAAAAGAATGACACACTGTAGTTTCTGAAATCAGTTTGTATGCTGAGACAATAGAATAGGTAATAGGATAAAGAACTAGAATGCAATGTACCCACCAAAAAAATCCTGTTCTTACCAGAAATTCCCACATAAATTTTTTAAATATTCATATCTCTAGATACAAAGTATGTAACAGAGTTCATCACATAAAGGTGCACAGTGCTTTGCAAAGGGGCACTATCATTATTTGATACTTCTACATTATTTACTAGATATAGTATTCCTTCATTAATTGTTACAAATATGAAAGATGCAGTTTGAAATAACTGATGGTTTTCACCCATTTGTTTTCAAACAGGTTACAGTCTTATGCAGCAAGGCTCCATGATCAAATCCTGCATAAAGAAATTTAAGCTCACCTTGCTGACTATATTCTCCCATGTTCCCACAATGCATTTCTTTACCAGCGTGAACATAGACAGTCAGAGGCATGCAGAGGAATTTAAATTCCACTGTTCTCGGAGAGGCACCTTTTGTGCCCCTGCCGGGGCCCTGGGGATGCGGGAGCCTGCTTGCCCTCTCCCCCCCCCCCCCGCCCCTGCAGACAGTTCTGCTTGTTTATGTACATTTTAAATGGTTTAGTTCTTAAATAATGCCCAATGTGCATCGCTAGAACATCAGAAAAAGCTCAGCGCCCAGGTCTCCACTGTATTCATCAGTTATAACCTGTGTGATGTGACTCCAATGGCATCACACTGATGTGACATAGGTGAGAATCAAGCTTCTGTCTCTAACATTGTCAATTTAAGAAAAATGCTCCACAATATTTGTATTTTTTGACATTTCTTGAGTCTGTGATAGTGACTTGTTAACACTTAGTACAAATTCTATGGGTTTGCAGAGCATATGTGTTTTGTGAGATATAACTGCTATGAAGAGCAAGCAGTTGTTTGAGATCAAGATATCAAGAGTTGGGATTTATCTACCCAAGATCTAATGAAACCGTATTAGTGCTAATTAAGGGCTTGATCCTACACCACTGAAGTCACTATGGCCCAGATCTTTAAAGGTTTTTAGGCAATGCTGCACTCAGTGTTGGAACACCTAACTGATTTAAGAGCCAAAATTTCATGATTACAAGGGATTTAGGCAATTAGGAGCCTAAGTACCATTTATAGTTGAAGGGATTTAGGCTTCTAAGCATGTAAATCACATTTGAAAATGAGATTTCCGCACCTCAGTCAGTTAGGCATGGCAACACTGCGTGTAGCAATACCTAAATACCTTTAAAAATCTGGGCCTCGGAGTTTTAATCGTTGACTTGAATGGGAACAGGAGCAGGCTCTGAAGACAGAGGCCTTGATAGACTTAAGCCTGTGGTTAACTTTAAGCACGTAAGCCTGTGGTATGGTGACACAAAGAGCTGACTGGGTACAAAAAAGACATGGCTGCATTGGAGCAGAAGTTCTATGGCTTCTCTCTCACTTCTACAAGTAAGATAGTCTCTAGAAGGAAATCACAAGTCCCACAATGCACTGGACTTCCCACGCTGCTGTTTTGTACCTCTATGATGATTTGCACCTCTGGAATGATACTCCTGACAGGAGACCTGCTGCTATTTGACAGTAACGAAGGGCTACATTCACAAACGCATTTAGGTGCCTCATCCCCAAATGTCAGTGCTAAAATTCCTGTTTTTAAGTGCCACTGCGATTTGCAAAACTCCTGCTCTGCTACTGCCTAACCCTGTAGTTGCCTAAACTTGCTCAACACCTATGGTTTTGCAGTAGAAGTTCCCCAGGCCTCTGGACATGTGCATTGCAGCCTCATTCTAGCCTAAGCCCCTAGAGCAATTCACAAACCGGGGGAAGACAGGCACTTCTCCACCTACCTCGCAGGGGTGGCCTGATTCGCTAGGCGTGTGCAGAGGCTGCCTAACTCCATACAAAATAGCTGGGAGGCAGGTGGATCAGGGACTTGAACCAGGGGTCTCCCACATCACAAGTGAGTACCCTAACCACTGGGTTGAAAATAAGGCGGGGAGGTTGTCATCCTCCTCTCTCCGCACTCCAGCTTCTTACAGAAATGCTTTAGGTGCCTAACTCCTGGAGAGGGTTCACAGCTGAGAATCACAAACAGAGATGGGCGCCTCCCTGCAGCCAGTACTTAGGAGCCTATCTCTGTGAATGGGTTTGGGCTTAACACACACTCCTCCCGTTGGCATCTCCCATGGGCTAGTTTGGTGGCTCCCGGCCTACTGTGTTGGCTTTTGTGAGTCACAGTCTAAGGCGCCTATTTTTCCATTCCTTGTAAAGGGGGCCTAGCTGTCTTACTCAAGCATTGTGGCTCACAGTGTTGTTTCTGTGATTTTGCTGGGCACCTAAAAATTAGGTTGCAATGTTCAGCATCACACCGCCTAAGTTACTTTGTGACTCTAGCCCTAACTTGCGATGCACGGGTTGTAGATGTAGTTATGCAGCGCTTTGCTGCCTGTGGTGGGGCGAAAATGCCACAGAGAAGCTCCTCCCTGCTACACCCTTGGGCCTAATCCTTCTCTTGCATCCTAAGTACCATAAAGCCCAGCCTCCAAAGAGCACCGATTGGGTGGGACGCCCTACAGTAGTGTGAGATGGGGTAGAGATGCTGCAGTAGAGAAGTTGTCCCTGTTCCTTGCTCAGCCAGCCAGACACAACCAGCTCTGCATCTCTTTTGCTCATGGAAGTGATAGACATTATCTTGCCCTTAGATTCCCCCCCACACCCAATCTAATATCTTGATATAAATGAAACAATAGCTCTGGAGTAATAAGTATTTGAAATGTCTCTTATGTCCCTTCTCTTTACTGCCTGTTTTATTCCTCGCATCACCACCATCTTCTTTGGTATGTTATCCTGGTTCTGGGAGGCTGACTTGTGCTGCAAGAGATAACCGGTCCAGTCAGCAACTGACAGCAGCAGCATCTTATATGTCACTAAGAAAATTATAAATATGGTGGTAAGGATAATATTGTAGTGATTAAAAGAATAAAAATTATTTTAAAATCCTTTGAGATGTTTTTATTGTATGCAATCAGCATGGATTGGAAAAGGTATTTATTGTACAGTGCTTGTGTACAGCCTGGGAATATAAAAATTGAGGCAATAAATTACTTACTAGAGAAAGGTTACTAGAAGCAAAAGAAATATTTTTCTTGTAGCCTGATAGTTTAGCATGACATGGTGTGAAATCATAGAAATGTAGGACTGGAAGGGACCTGATATGGCATCTAGTCCAGTCCCCTACATTGAGGCAGGATTAAATATTATCTAGACCATCCCTGACAGGGGTTTGGTAACCTGTTCTTAAAAACGTCCAGTGATGGAGATTCCACAGCCTCCCAAGATAATTTGTTCCAATGCCTAACTGCCCTCACAGTTAGGAAGTTTTTCTTAATGTCTAACATAAATCTCCCTTGCTGCAATTTAAGGCCACTACTTCTTGTCCTGTCCCCAGTGGATAAACAGAACAATTTATCACAACTATTTTTATAACAACATTTTACGTGCTTAGACTGTTATCATGTCCCCCTTCAGTCTTCTCCAGAATAAACAAATGTAGTTTTTTTTTCAATCTTTCCTCATGGGTCGTTTTCTAGACCTTTAATAATTTTTGTTGCTCTCCTCTGGTCTTTCTCCAATTGGTCTACATCTTCCCAAAGTTTGTTGCCCAGATCTGTACACAAGGCCTTATCAGGGCTGAGCAGACTGGAAGAATGACTTCTCATGTCTTGCTTACAACATTCCTGCTAATACATCCCAGAATGATGTTTTCTTTTTTTGCAACAGTGTTACATTTTAACCCCTTTAATTTGTGATCCACTATAACCCCCAGATCCTTTTCTGCAGTACTCCTTTCTAGGCAGTAATTCCCATTTTGTGTCTGTGCAACTAATTATTCCTTCTTAAGTGTAGTACTTTGCATTTATCCTTATTGAATTTCACACTATTTATTTCAGACCATTTCACCAGTTTGTCCAGATCATTTTGAATTCTAAACCTGTCCTCCAAAGTGCTTGCAACCCCTCCTAGTTTGGTATTGGTTACAAACTTTATTATACATTACTGCCTAGAGGATTAGAGAGAAATGACTTATTTAGGATAAGTGGTAATTTAAATAATTGTAGAAAATCTCTTCTTGTAAATGTCATCGATAGGTAACTCAAATTAGAGATTGTTTTTTTATTCCCGTTTCCCAGCCAAAAGAAAGTTAAGTGGAGCAAGAGTATTTTTCCATTCCAATATTCTTTACAACAGTAACTCATGTTTATTTATTCTACAATACCAATAGGGTTTGTAATTCTATTTTAAACAACAAATCTGAATCTCGTTGAACACAGCAATGAATTTAATTTTATAATGTGTGAGTCACATACATATCTCAGCACATAACAGTTATATTATAGTTTGAAATTCTATTTTGAATGCAGTACAGAATAACGAAATAAATCATTTGGGGAATTTTGGTGGCAAAATAAACCACGAGTGTGAAATTAAGTGGATTGTTAATGTCACCACCTTCTGCCAGTGCCACTTTTATTTTATATGCAGAGTCCTTGTGTATATATAACTTTTATAATGTTACTTTTTCATCCCAGCTCCTGTGGTGGTCTCCCCCCACCTCCTTCTAGTCTTCTCTGCCCTCTTCTCTTGGTCCTGCCTTTCCTATCTTCTCTTTTCTGCTCCTCTTCTGTTACTACCCAGCTACACGTTTTGGTGGCACTAAGTGACTCCTGCTGAACCTTGTGGGAGTAGATAAACATGACAGCTAAACCCAGTGAAAATGGATCTCTGCATTCCTTTACAGCACAGAGAGATTACTCTGTCCCCCAGTTTCTCACCAGACTCACTACATAGCTCATGCAAAATAAATGATTTTATTTTTTTACACAGTCATTTAGCAATGAAATATTGGTGGCTACAAAATTGGGGATTCAGAGGAGGAGCCATACAAACCAGTGGTGACATCCTGTCCTCCTGGGACTAAAGTCAATGGCAAACCCCCCACTGATTTAATGGGGGCCAGAACTTAAAAACTCCACTCTCCCAAGGCAAATAGGCCTCCTTCCCATGAGTGTACCACCAACTGTTAAATGCAGGAGCTAGAAAGTCATGGGTGTGGATATGTGTATCAGAAACAAAATGGTTACTTTGGATGATCTGCACCATAGTAGTTTGTACCCGTTGAATCACATTGGTGCAATGAGCAATGGTACAGTTTTCCATTGTAAATGCAACCTCAGTGACATCACAGATTGCAATGGAATTTCTGGTGTCTGATGCTACTGTAAAGTGTCTTCTGGGATGTCTTCAGTGAAGCAGGAAGTGCTATTGCATTTCAGAGAGGCTACAAAAAAGTTTTAAAATTAAGGTTAGTTAAAATTTTGCTGCATAATGCCCACCAGTCTAGTCACTGTGGATATTCAGTTCACAAATCTGAGATCTTAATTTACTTTTCAGTTTAGGTTTTGCAGTTCACCTATCCAATTCGCTAATGCCAACCTCAAGTCTTGAAAAATCATGAGTCAGGCACGCAAATATCATGATTTATTTTAAAATCCCAGGATTTTAAAGCCATATAATTTGGGTTCTATTTACCTTCTGGTTCAATGGGTCACATTTTCAAGCTTTTCTCCACAACCACAAGGACTATAAACTTACTTGAACAAAAACAATCTTGAGAGTCTCATAAAATTACATGATTACAGGAAATGGGGCTTCAAGAAAAATATCAAATATCACAATACTCAATAAAATTGTGAGAGATGGCTGCACTGAAAATGGTTCAATCCTAAAAAGTGAAGGGATTATTTTTTGATTGTACCATTGCATGTTAGTTAATGCCCCATAACTTCTTAACATACAAATTAATACCTTCATGTTTGTTTATGCTAACAGTTTATACTACAACAACAAAGCAATTATACCTGTTTGAGTTTGCCAAATAGAAAAGGGTGATATTCGTACAGAAATATATTTTACCTCCATGTATCTGAGTATTAAAAATACTGAAGACTGAACAGTAATGTTATACGATACAAAGTATTTCACACTCTACCTCAAATAGAACTGCCATCAATTCTGCAAATTGATGATTGTATACATAAGAAGTTATGGGGATTATTAGACTATTGTTATGTATTGTAATAATATGAAGTCTAAAATAAAATGCAAATGTCTGCCATAACACCAGAGTTGGTAATTTCTGCATCAGGAAAACATGGGGGATGGTTTCGGATTGTGGGATAAGTATGCTAGGTGATGTTTTTGCTTATATTAGCAGCAGCAACTGAGAAAAGGAGTACTTGTGGCACCTTAGAGACTAACCAATTTATTTGAGCATGAGCTTTCGTGAGCTACAGCTCACTTGAAGTGAGCTGTAGCTCACGAAAGCTCATGCTCAAATAAATTGGTTAGTCTCTAAGGTGCCACAAGTACTCCTTTTCTTTTTGCGAATACAGACTAACACGGCTGTTACTCTGAAAGCAGCAACTAAAAGTTATCCCTCTTCCCATACAGGAATAGCTATCCTGCTGTAAAGCACTTGTATACCAATATAATTGTATCCACAGTATCACTTTAACTATACTGATATAGTTAAAGTGTACAACTTTATAGTATACACAAGCCCTAAGGAAGACCTTGGTCTGCATTTGGTTCAGATTTGGGAGGTTTTCTCCACATTTACATGGGATAGGGACTATTTTTTTCCTCCAGTGAAAGCTTAAATTCTCAATACAATTCTATGGCAAGGAGTGGATTCTGGGTCAAGTACCACAGAATAAACAGGGTTCTGTAAGGACCAATTAATGGTCATGGGTCTATTCTACAGCAGCCAAGGCAATTGTCAGGATAGTTGTCGTTGTCGTAGCCGAAGCCTATGCTACTGTAGTCCAATAATTTTTAAATGCCTATTTCAGAAAATAAAAATAAGGGCTTAAAAGGACTCTGTTTCTCAGTACATTCTGCTCAGTTTGGTGGGGATCTGTAGATCTTTATGAAATACATAAGTGGGTTTTCCTAGTATTTTAACTAGTCCTTGGCACATCTGATGCCATGATAGAAGGATGTAAATGTTAAAGTATACATCATTACAGCTTGATGTCATTTCATTACCATTCATTGCCATAAAGAAATTTGGAATGCGTCAATATTTTGCAAGTCTGGTTTGCAGGATGTGAGACGTCCCCATCAAAATCAGAACTGTCCTCTTAAAAATTGGAAGGAGGACAACCATTTATCTAGATTGCGCCATTGGCTCTGCATCAGATGACATTTAATATTTCTGTATGCTAATATATTTGTTAATTATTGTTAATTAGTTTAGTGATTTAGATGAAGTGGGTAACATGTAGAAGGCTGTAGTTTTACAAAATAATCTTGATAGATTATGTGACTGGGCTCAAGATAAATATTATGTGGTTAAGCGTAAATTGATGCACACGGGGAGAAATAATTCCCATATATAATTTAAGTGGCATTAAATGATTTAGTTAGTATGATAGAGGAAAAGCATTTGTATATAATGGATTTGCCAACATTTAAATTTTTGGTCTACTGTGCAACAGCAATAAAGGAAACTAATAGTAAATTGGCTTGTGTCAAGAGAGGTCTGAGAATATTGTTCTATGACTTTTTTACGGTAGCCCATATCTGAAGCATAGCGTCATGGTTTGGTCACGTTATCTGAAGACAGATATAATTAAATTAAGAAAGTACAGCATAGAACTAGGATTCTTAATGGAATGGCAAGATTTCCATATAAAACAGACAAACTGGGATTATTCAGTCACGAGAAAAGATTATTAAGCAGTGACATGATTGAAGTATTTAAACTAGCAAACTCTTCAAAAATAATTTTGGTTATTTATTTGAGGTTGCTAAATAGGCTAGAACTTTAGGGGGCAAGATTTTAAACTTGGAATATAAGAAAAAAAATGTAAGGAGGCATTGTTTAACAAAGACAGTGATGAACACCTGAGCTGGACTTCTTATTGAAGTGGTTTGGTGAAATAGCATAAAAGTACTTAAGCAAAAATTGGATAACTATCTAGAATTTAAGTTAATAACACTAAGTCTTGTTCTGCCTTATTGGGTGTCACTAGGGTTCTTCTCCTGTTGATCCCTGATGCAAAAGTTTAAAATTGTTTAGTTTAAAATATACAAGATGCTATCATTTGCAGACATGAGAAGCCCAAGGCCCACTTCTAATCCTCCACAACTATTTAACAAATATCTAAATAGTCACATCACTTGCTTTTCTACAACTATTTGGCAAGAGATGTTGTTGATTGGCAGATCGCACTTTAAATTTTTGAGTAACACAGATTTTCACTTCTTGATGAGTGATGCTCCAGCTGCTAATGGGCATTCCAATATCTTCTCTATGGTGTAGGAGAATGGATGGAATCAGAACAGAGATTTCAACCAAGGAACAAGGAGAATAGGTTTTGCATTTGTATTGGAAATGTACCTGTTCCTGCCCATTCCCATCCTGAGGAATTGATGAGTGCAGCCTATGTGAAGAGTGACCTATGCAAGAAAATAAAAAAAGACATATCAAGGCTTAATGTCACACTGTTTATAGGTTTAGTCATTCAATGAGTGGACAGATGCCCTCCGGTGAATGTTGTTGTCAACTCACATTATTACTGAATTTGCTTTCCCTTTTTTTGGTTTTATATTGCTGTACTATGAATTTGATGTGGTGGTTTCCATTCAAAACCTGTCACTATACCCTCCAGCCACTGACAGGAATATCTTAATTGGCTTTAAAAATCACACTTTATGGCTTGTGTAGTGATAACTGGGAAGGAAAGGCCAAGCCATCTCCAAGTTTCCTCACTCCTGGACGTAAGAGGGATGGAGGGACTCCCTCCTGGGAGACCTACCAGGAGTCCCATACAGCAGGTAGTGAAATGGGAAATAGCCTCTCCCTCATGCAGACATGTCCTAGGTATCCTTCCTCTGATATGGGGAGAGGGTGGAAGAAACTCCCTCCGTAGAGATCAATTTAAGGCTTTCTCTACGGGGTTATAGTCTGTGTTGGCACATATTTCTTGTGGTATTTGTGCTTGTTCTGCGGAACCAAGATTGCATGAGAATCCCTGCTTGCATTTAAAACCCAGTAACTTCCTAGCCCTCATGGGGGCAGAGAGCAGCTTGAAGTGAGAGCCACCCTAGTGGAGTAGCAACGTCCGGGCAAAGAAAATGCGCCCTGCCCTCATTTGTTTATTTTTACAAATCTCATGATTTTAGGCCTATGTCATGATTTTTGCACGCAGGGGATTGGCAGAACTACAAGCTCTCCACCTCTCAAGAGGGAAGATGTTGCTTTATGAATCTCCTGCTTAGATCTTGGGAATTCTCTATTTTTCCAATCCACCCACCAACCTACCCCACCCCAAGCAAAAGGCTCAGCAGCTACTTGGGACACAGTATCCCCTGGGTGGGGGACACACAACACACAGCCTAATCCCTGCAGCCCATAGGACAGCTGTCTCCTGCACTCCTCGCCTCTGTTTCCCAATTCGGGAGCGGGAGAGAAAATATCCCACACAAGAAATAGGGGAGGGGACAGAGTGATGGAGGGCAGTAGGCTGATATGGGACAGAGCAGGAATGGCTCTAAATTGACAGTGGGGGCAACACTAGACTGAGGATGGGGGCAGGGGCAGAGTGGGAGGAGCAGCACTAGGCTAATGGCAGGAGTTTAGGGTGGCCAGGTGCCTGGTTTTTGACTGGAAAGTCTGGTCAAAAAGGGGGCCTGATGATGTCCGGTCACATCTACTGACTGGACACCCAAAGTCTGGCTATTGGGGGCAGGGGAGGTGCTAAGTCATCACCTGCACCAGCCCGTACTTAGCCAGGGCTGCCTCCTAAAAGGTTGCCAGGTGCCTGATTTTTGACCAGAACAGCTGGTCAAAAAGGGACCCTGGCAGCTCCAGTCAGCACCACTGACTGGGCCTTTAAAAGTCCAGGCAGCAGTGCAGCAGGGCTAAGGTAGGCTCCCTGCCTGCCTTGGCTCTGCCCGGCTCCCAGAAGCAGCGGCATGTTCCCCACTCCAGCAACTAAGCATAGGGGCAGCCAGGGCACCCTCCTACACCCCAAACACCTCAGCGCCACCCCAGAGCCTGCACCCCCAGCCAGAGCCCTCACCCTCCCACACATCTGTGCCCCAGCCTGGAGCCCCCTCCTGCACCCTGAACCCCTCAGCCGCAGCCCAGACCCTCCCCTCCTGCACCCCAGAGCCCACACCCCCAGCTGGAGTCCTCACCCCCTCCCGCACCTCAGCCCTGTGAAAAGAAGCGAGTGAGGGTGGGGAGAGCTCGCGACAGGGGGAGGGGGATGGAGTAAGCAGGGGTGAGGCTTCCAAGAAGGGGCAGGGCAGGGAGCGGAGCGGAGCAAGGGTGTTCGGTTTTGTGTGAATATTAAGTTGGCAACCCTACTGCCTACCTGCGGCGGGTGGCTGCAGCTCCCAGCCCCGGCTCCGCAGGCAAGTCCCTCCTGACCTGGGCAGAGGTGGGGGCAGAGCTGCAGGGGGAAGGGGCAGGGCAGGCGGCACTCCTGCTGGAGTGTCTGGTTTTTAAATATTACAACGTTGGCAACCCTAGAGGGGAAGGTAAGGGGGCACTAGACAGAGGATGGGGGCAGGGTCTGGGGAGGGGCAGAGAGGGGGGCAGTAGGCTGATGGCAGGGCCTGGGGAGGGGGCAGTAGGCTGGCGTGGGGGGCACTAGGGTGATGGCAGGGCCTGGGGAGGGGCAGGGGGGCACTAGGCTGATGGCAAAGCCTGGGGAGGGGGCAGTAGGCTGGCGGTGGGGTGAGCGGCAGAGAGGGGGGCACTAGGCTGATGGCAAGGCCTGGGGAGGGGGCAGTAGGCTGGCGGTGGGGTGAGTGGCAGAGAGGGGGGGCAGTAGGCTGATGGCAGGGCCTGGGGAGGGGGCAGTAGGCTGGCGGTGGGGGGAGGGGCAGAGAGGGGGGCAGTAGGCTGATGGCAGGGCCTGGGGAGGGGGCAGTAGGCTGGCGGTGGGGGGCACTAGGGTGATGGCAGGGCCTGGGGAGGGGCAGGGGGCACTAGGCTGATGGCAAAGCCTGGGGAGGGGGCAGTAGGCTGGCGGTGGGGTGAGCGGCAGAGAGGGGGGGCAGTAGGCTGATGGCAGGGCCTGGGGAGGGGGCAGTAGGCTGGCGGTGGGGGGAGGGGCAGAGAGGGGGGCAGTAGGCTGATGGCAGGGCCTGGGGAGGGGGCAGTAGGCTGGCGGTGGGGGGCACTAGGGTGATGGCAGGGCCTGGGGAGGGGCAGGGGGGCACTAGGCTGATGGCAAGGCCTGGGGAGGGGGCAGTAGGCTGGCGGTGGGGTGAGCGGCAGAGAGGGGGGGAGGGGGCAGTAGGCTGGCGGTGGGGGGAGGGGCGGGGGGCAGTAGGCTGATGGCAGGGCCTGGGGAGGAGCAGATCCGGGGCTGGCACTAGGTTGACGGCCAGAGGAGGGGGCGGTAAGCTGATGGCGGGGATGGTGCCTGGCGCCCACGTCCCTCCCCTTCCGGGATTCCTCGAGCACTGTCTGGCTCTCGCGGCGCAGCCGTTAAACGGTTACCGGGGAGGCTCCGCCCCCCGTGTGGAGCCTGACCCCGCCCCGCACGCGCGGGTCGCAGTCCCACAAAGTGCGAAGTCAGCAGGCCGCTGCTGCTGTAGGCGACTTCCGTGTGGCGGCGGCGGCGGCTCGCTGTGGGCAGGTGCGCGCAGGGCGGCAGTGGCACAAGAGCGACCGAGCTGCGGTGTGAGGGCGATGGGGGTAGAGGGAGGGGCGGGTAACGGGGAGCAGGCCGATGGGAGGGGGTAACGAGAGTGGGGGGAGAGGGGCGATAAGAGGGCGAGGGGCGGGCAGGCAGCGGGCGTTGCCCTGTGTTGGACTAGCTGCGCCAGGTACGCTGAGAGCTTGTGTCAGAAGAGGGGCGCGATCTGCAGAGGGGGCGAAGAGAGCTGGCTGACTCCTGTCTGTCATGTGCACAGAAGGTCTCTCTGGGAGGGTTGCTATCTTAGACGTACCGAAACCAGACCCCTCTGAGATGATCCAGAGCCCATGAAACTGAACAGCTGTTAGTGTGTACTGAGCACCCTTTCATATTTCATGGGACACTTGCCTCTAAAAAGGGACAGCCCTGGGAAAACCTGGACAGGTGACAACTGCATCCTCAGGGGCTTAAAAAAAACAACAACAAAAAAACTGTGGAAATTTAGGCCCTGTAGGCTAGAAGATTCAATGACTTGGAGATGTAGTGAAATGAAATGGAGACTTTAACAGAGCCAGGAAAAGGACAGGAGAGCACTGGGGAAGCTTCAATTCTTTGTTAATTCATACTTGAGTTACATTTTTATATTTTGGTTAAAGGATTTTTTCTCTTTGACCTTTTCAGTTAAGGTGTTAAGAGCTCAAGAAATATGCTTGAGTCTTCTCACAGGTTCCCACACTAAGTCCAAGTTTGACATTCCAGATGTTTTTAAAGGTTTGTCTATCTGGGAAGTCAGACCAGTATAAAGTAGGGTGTGGCAATTTAAAGCTCTGCCGTTATAATGATGTAACTCCCTGTGTGGACACTTCTTTATTCTGGAATCAGAGTGCCTTTTTCTGGTTTAGATCTCTTAGTTTGTCATTTTATAAACTGCTTAAGCTAAACCAGAAAAAATCACTCTTGGATTTGCTTTCTCCTGGTCTCCAAGAGTTCTGTAAACAATACAGAATAGAAGTGAATTTAGATATACACAGTGTATCAGCATCACATTATTGAGGTGTTGCACTGGTAAAACAAACTTTAAAAAATTAGCTGACTTCAGAAAAATCAAGTTGAGTGACCCTTTCAAGATGAACTGCAGTGTGCGTGCGTTTCAAAAACAACTATGAAGGGTATCTGCAAAGAGAGGGAAGATGACTGTGCTTTTTTTGACCTTTGATGTAAAAAGATTATTATTGCTGATCTGCCTAAGCTACAAATTGTGCATGGTGTAGTAAAACAAATAGTACTGTATTACCAGTCTGCCTTGTCGTCTTCTGCCCATCTTCTCCAGTCCTATTTGTTTTATCCACCATTTGCTTCTTGTCTTGAGCTTCGGTTGTTAGAACCCCTGCCCCCAAAAGATTATCTTGCTACATAACTGCAAGCCCCTAGCAAATTGGGTCCAACCTGGCTTGTTCCTGTAGGCACTATTGTAATATTACTAATTGCCTGAAAGGCTACAATTTTTTTTGTAGGGGTGGCCTAACTTTTTATTTTAGAAATACTGGAGATGCTAAGTCTAGTGGTTGCAGGCTTTGCTTAAAAGCTTGTTGAACGCTGAATTGTGGACTGTGAGATTGCTCAGACTTTAACTGAAGGATTTGGGTTGTGGAATCTTAAGCAGAGATGCTCTTTCTCTTAGATGTTTCTCAGTATTTAGCTAAAATACCAAGTAAATAAAATCCCTAAAGTTCTAAGCAAACTGAATAAAAATAAAATGCATCCTCTCAGGTTTCACTTCCTCCTTACCTGGTATCCTAATCCTACCACCTCTCCAGTTGTCCTCCAGTGTAGACAAAACCTCAATTCTGATCTCAAAAGAAAAAAGGTAGGAAAATAAAACTTTATCTTCTTTTATAATCCTTTTAGATCTTAAATACACAAGGTAATTAAACAACAGTCAAACCCAATTTTTTTCTTTTTGCAGGTAACTTCTAGGATCTTTGTTGAATTGATGGGTTTTGATAGATGAATATCAGGGTAATAAAATACTAAATTGGTACCAAAATCTATAAGTAGTCTTCACATTCATTTAAAAAATATGTGAAATGCTTTGACAATCTGTTCTTCCTGTACTTGCCTGTTAACCCCTAAATTTTGGACTCCATAATTGTCTTGGCATATACAAGGTCAGTTTGCCTTCAGGTTTCTCTTGAGAGTTAGTATTGTGTAATGTGCTGTGCATAAGTGATAAGTGGAGGAGGATTTAAAATGACTTTTATACTTGACTGTAACTTTCACTAATGTAGTTACAGATGTGGGGACTTAAAACTCTCGAAGTTTAGAAATGTAGCACAACTAATGAAGTCATACCATTGTAACAGGGAGTATATAACTAAACATGTACAAAAATGATGATTAACAAATCCTTGGCATTTAGAACTTACAATACGAATGTTATACCACTTCAAATGATTGTTGGAAGTGAAACTGGATCACACTTTTGGACAGCCTCCCTGCTTCCAGTCCTCCTTCCATTCCCTATCCAGCTTTAGTTTTTTTTCCCATTGTTCCAGTCACCTAATCACTTTCCTTTTGGATTGCCCTACTACAGCAGTCTTTCCTTGGGTTGCATAGTCCCTTGGAGAATACAGTTTTTTTTTTAATTATTATTATTATTTATTTTTACAGTTGCAAACACCACCCCAAGTTTGCCTTTGTTGTTCTATTTCTTTGAAGGAAAAGTTCTCACCAAGCTATGAGATTCCCTGGGCTAAAGACAAAGTAGGGAATTTTAGAAATTACCACTGGTATATCCACCAATTCAGCTGCACTAGTGGGAGCTTGGGAATCCTTGCCCCAGCCGAGGCTCTGGTAGCTTCCAGTGCCTTTGCCACCGAGTTTGTGTCTTTGCTATCCGGTTCAACTGTCATGGTGACAAAGGCACAATCTAAATATGCCATTGCCCTGGTTTAAATAAAGATGTGATATTAAAGTGATGCAACTTTGCATGTAGATAAGCCCTGAGCTACAACATGACTGTAAAGGTATTTAAATTGTTTAGATAACTTTTAAGGGAGCTTACCAACTGTGCTTAAGCTATCTTAATTGAAAACTACCTTCACCTCCCTTCTTGTAGTCATACCAACTGCAGTGAAAAAGGAGACGTGTCCAGGAGACTAAGATAGCTAGATAAAAAAAATGTCGCTTTGAGTAGCTTTGTAAAGCAAAATCCTAGTTTTCTTGGTCAGTTTTTGTCCAACAGAGTCTACCATTGATTCTAACACCAAGTTTCCATGTTGGTTTTTTGTTTTGTGTCTAAATTCTGTAACAAATATAGTTCCCTGTTATCCAGCATCATAGACTGATCTTACTGAACACTTTCATATCAAATGAAATATTTTTTCTTTCTATCTCCCTACCAATGGAGTATTGTTTCTTAAATGTCTCAGTAGTTTGTCAAGGCTAGCTTTATAATTTTCCTTGTTGGAGTTCTATTAGGCTGTGAAACACTGTAGCACTTTTTCTAATGTTCAGCCTACATTTTTTTTTCATCTGCACTATTCTTAACTGTACTCTATGAACCAGCCTCTTCATCTTTACTGTTTATGTACTTCATGTTATATGCTTCCATATTCATCTTTCCCAACCCCAGTTATTTCTTAACCAAACTATATGTTTAGGACTCTTAATCTGTGAGAATTCAGTCTAGTCACCCCCTCTCTAGCATTTTGTTGCACTTTCAGGTCTGTCTAACTTGTTCGTCTTTCTAGTTATGTGTTGAGTATTGAACACAGAAAAAGGAGCTGTTTGCCTGATCTGTAATTTGATGTTTCATGTACAGCCCAAAATGGCAGTGATTGCCGGCTTAATCTAACAAATACTATATTATGTGTGTGCTTCAGCTTTTTGAATAAACAATCAAAATATTCTGAAATTAAGTCTGCTGAGTGGGCACATACACAAAAGTAGAGTATAGGCAGTGAGTGGTAGAGTGGCACGGGATCTACCTTCAGCAAATGCTCAGTAACTCCTTCTTTGTACTCATCTTTTATTAGCCCCATCGCTTCATGGAATCCATGACATTAGGAAAAATCTTGGGCAAATTCTGGATCGTACAAACATTTGAGTTGTTCAGAAATAACTCATAGTTTGAATTTTCACTTACCAGTAAATACTTAAGCCCAAAGATAGCTGCTCTTTGAGGTAATTAAAAAGGCAATTCTAAGATTTATGACTAGAATGACTTTATGGAATACTCATTCTAAAACCGATTGACTAGATATTTGTTTTCCAATCCAGGAACTGTTTTCCCAAGCTGTTTGTATAGTATGTTCTTCATTTTTGTGCCTTACAGTGCAGCTTGGTACAGTCAAGAAGCTAAGGAAGATTTTCTTGAAAAAGCAGGTTATAATGTTGCACTCTTATCTGTAGCTGAATGCTTTATATGTATGTGATTCCTTTTTTAAAGTGTGGAGCCTCAAAATGTTAAAGACAATGGACACTAAAAAACTGATTGGTAAATCCCTTCAGCCAGCAAGACCTGCACGCCACCTGTCTTCACAGCATGGTGAGTAGCATGGTTAAAATCTGTTCATTTAACAAAGATTTACGGATCACCCAAAGGGAAATCTGAGGTTATGGGCTGAATGTCTCGAATACATTTCTATTTAAGGCTCATGGTTAAAAATTAGCTGTGGGGAACATAGAAACAGCAATACTGGGCCGAACATAAGAACGGCCATACTGGGCCATACAAAGGTCCATCTAGCCCAGTATCCTTTCTTCCGATGATGGCCAATGCCAGGTGCTCCTGAGGGAATGAACAGAACAGGTAATCATCAAGTGATCAGTTCCTTGTTGTCCATTCCCAGCTTTTGGCAAACAGAGGCTAGGGACACAATGTCTGCCCATCCTGGTTAATAGCCATTGATGGACCTATCCTCCATGAATATATCTAGTTCTTTTTTGAACCCTGTTATAGTCTTGGCCTTCACAACATCCTCTGCCAAGGAGTTCCACATATTAACTATGCATTGTGTGAAAAAATACTTCCCTTTGTTTGTTTGTTTTTTAAACCTGCTGCCTGTTGATTTCATTCGGTGACACCCCCCCCCCCCCAGTTCTTGTGTTATGAGAAGGAGTAGATAACCCACCCTTACTTACTTTCTCCACACCAGTCATGATTTTATAGACCTTAGTTGTCTCTCTTCCAAGCTAAAAAGTCCCAATCGTATTAATCTCTCCTCATACAGAAGCTGTTCCATACCCCTAATAATTTTTGTTGCCCTTTTCTGAACCTTTTCCAAGTTCAATATATCTTTTTTGTGACCACATCTGCATGCAGTATTCAAGATATGGGCATACTATGGATTTATACGAAGTGACATGGTATTTTCTATCTTATTAGCTATCCCTTTCTTAAAGTGTCCCAACATTTTGTTAGCTTTTTTGACTGCTGCTGAATATTGAGTGACTGTTTTCAGAGAACTATCCACAATGACTCCAAGATCTCTCTCTTGAGTGGTAACATCTAATTTAGCCCTTTGTAACTCTTCATAGTCTGCCCTAGACTTAACTATATTGAGTAGTTTTGTATCATCTGCAGATTTTGTCACCTCACTGTCTACCCCTTTTTCCAGATCATTTATGAATATGTTGAACAGTACTGGTGCAGTACAGGCTCCTGGGGGACACCACTATTTACCTCTCTCCATTCTGAAAACTGACAGTTTATTCCTACCCTTCGTTTCCTCTCTCTTAATCAGTTACCGATCCATGAGAGGACCTTCCCTTTTATCCCATGACAGCTTATTTTGCTGAAGAGCCTTTGGTGAGGGACCTTGTCAAAAGCTTTCTGAAAATCAAAGCACACTATATCCACTAGATCTCTCTTGTCCACGTGCTTGTTGACCCTCTCAAAGAATCCTAGTAGATTGGTGTGGCATGATTTCCCTTTACAAAAACCATGTTGACTCTTCCCCAACAAATTATGTTCATCTGTGTGTCTGACAATTTTATTCTTTACTATAGTTTTAACCTCTTTGCCCGGTACTGAAGTCAGGTTTCCTGGCCTGTAGTTGCTGGGATCACTTCTGTAGCCCTTTTAAAAAATTAGTGTCACATTAGCTATCCTCCAGTCATTTGGTACAGAAGCTGATTTAAATGTTAGGTTACAAACCACAGTTAGTAGTTCTGCATTTTCACATATGAGTTCCTTCAGAACTCTTGGGTGAATACCATCTGGTCCTGGTGACTTATTACTCTTTAGTTTATCAATTTGTTCCAAAACCACCCCTAATGACACCTCAGTTTGGGACAGTTCCTCAAATTTGTCACCTTAAAAGAATGGCTCAGGTTTGGGAATCTCCCTCACATCATCAGCAGTGAAGACCGATACAAAGAATTAATTTAGTTTCTCCACAATGCCCTTGTAGTTCTTGAGTGCTCCTTTAGCATCTCCATCATCCAGTAGTCAGTGTAGCCCAGTGTCCTGTTTTTGACAGTGGCTGGTGCCAGATGCTTCAGAGGGAATGAACAGACAAGGGCAGTTTATTGAGTGAGCCATCCCCTGTCATCCAGTTACAGCTTGTGGGAACTTTGGCCCTTGATTGCATGTGTGCAAAAACATATTCTTAGGGCTCGAATGAGATCCTAAAACACAAGCAAATCCAGATGAAAACAGTCAAACCATAGTTTGGACCAGGCTTGTTAAAAGGTTTGCAAAGTTTTGTGAACTTGGCTTGAACTCAGTTTGTAATAAAAACCCAAAACTAGGTGAATTTTTCTTGGATGTGGCCTCTGTATATATTTATTTTTGGGCTGCACCTATGGATGAGACAGAGTTTCGAAACTTTCTACAAAGTGGTGCCTGTTTGGGGGCTGCCTGAGAGAAGTACTGGCCATTCATAGCCAAGGTTAATTAGGAGACAAGCAGCTCCCAACTGCTTCAGTTTCTCCTTCATGGCCACTAATTTCAGATACAGGAACCTCTCATGTTTTGGTGACTCTTGCTAAACTGTTGTCTGTAATTTAGTTCTTTAGTAGTACTTTAATCTGCATGGTTACTGTTCCAGACTGAGGTGAGCACAGCATCAGATGTTTTCTTTTCTGAACCCCATGGGGACTGTATTTTAAGAAGTCTGTCTCTTGTCCCTTTTTTCTATACGCAACGACTGATATGACTTGAAGGCCAAGCTAATGGCTGATACTTGGAATACTGATTTCATCCCCTTAGCTTGCCCCGGCCCCAACACACACCTTGGAAAACTAGTTGAGAAGACTTGGAGATCCTTCTGCCTAAGTTCTGTCTCAGCACAGGTTGCTATGGCTTAAACTCTCTGTGTGTGTGTGTGTGTGTGTGTGTGTGTGTGTGTGTGTGTGTGTGTGTGTGTGTTAACTGACTTCAGTTACATAAGTGAAAATACCTGTGTGGACACACTTAAATAGTGTTAAATAGTCTGATACCAATTTAGCTGAAATTAGTAGTAAGATTATAAACCAGGTTTGAATTGATCAAGATTGTCCGCACAAGGTTTGCAGTGGTTTAACTAAAGGCAGTTTAAAAATGCACTTGTAACACAGGCAAGGCTCTGAGGGACTGCTCTTCGGATCCAGATGAGGCTAGAGGTCTTGGATCTGGTCAGGTCTCTAACAGGCCCTAGTTAGCACCTATTCCTACATCCCCATCCCAGTTTTATTTCCTCCCTAAAATAATATCTGAATTGCATTTTAACCAGACTGTTGATCTCATGCCATTCATCCCAAAAACATTCACAGTGCCTCATACTCTGTCAAAAGAGCTTTAAGTTCCTATTCAGATAGGACTAAGGCATTTAGGAATCTCCTCCTAGTGTTTCTCATCTTTTTTTATATCAGGGACTGGCTTGCTGCCTTCCTAAACTGTGTCAGGGAAATTTCAGGGACTGGCCATTGAGAAACACTGTTTAAACATGGGGTTCAATGTGAGAGGAGTTTGTTTTGACACAATGTCTGTCTAAATGGATTAGGTTATGTACTGTAACTTGTTACACTTCTGCTAATATATCAGTACCTGATGGAACTAAGGTTCACTCTGCTAGGACTAAAGCAGCATATATGGCTTGCCTTCACAACTTCTCTGTGTTGGAAATCTGTTAAGATATGAGTTTTATCCTGACTCGTACTCAGTATTACTCTCCTAGGCTGGCATCAGAGGCTAATGCTTGCTTTTGGAGGGCAGTTCAACAGTCTGTCTAATTAGAACTCCTCACCCCACCATTTTGGGATTTCCACAACTAGCTAATCTCCCACACTGAGAATAGGCAGAGGGCACCTTAAGGAAGGTTACCTTTCTGTAAGTTTTGTCACTGCATACTTAACACTACTCACCTGCCATAATCCCTTCCCTGGACTTCTACACCAAAGCATTGGATTCTGAGATTTGGTGGAAGGAATTGAGTTGGATAGGGAGGGGAAATGGGGGGACATGGACTTTTCAGGGGTTCTGAAGCTCTGCATTGCCAGGGTGTGAATCTGCAGTTGCCCATTATGGTAAGTAACCTTTTCTTTATGGTCATTTGGAATTTTTCATTTAAAATTTTGCTTTTACTTCCAACAAGCTGTGTGGTAGAACAATAAAGACCTTGTCTACGCTTGTGGCGGCGTGTAGTACTGTATATGTGGAGCTACAGGCCCCAGTGAAAGGTTCCGGAAGGGGGAGGCAGTGGTGAAAAGCTCCGGCAGTGGGGAGGTGGCAGGACACTACACGTCTAAAAATAGTAGTGTAGATGTGAGAGTCATCCTTGGGTATATAGAGAGCCATGTAGGGTATATACACTAGGATTCAGATGTGTAGGGCATTCTACTCACCTGAACAGTGCCTCTCCATCTACTCTGCTTTTAGACCGATGTTTGCTGGGAGTGCAGTGTCTTTACTCTTCACACCGTCACAAGTATAGACCTACACGAATTAATCCAGAGCTGCTGTTGTAAAAATTCCACAAATAATTGTGACCTGGTTAGTGGCTAGATCATCAGCTGTCATTGTCTACTGATGATGGTGCTGTTTAAGGGGAGGGGGCAGGGACTGTGTGTTCACACAAAGCCCTGTCATCCTCTTAAAGGCCTGGACCCCACTTGGAGAAGGGTTCGGTAAAAGATTATTTTCCTGTAAAGAATTGTTCTGCTGCTTTCTCAGAGTCCAACTTCTACTGTGGAAAAGAGTTGAATTTAATTTATCTCTTTTTTGAAAAACTCAGTGTCCAACTACAGTATTTCTCATTCTTTGCAATTGTAACTGAAAAATGTCAATTTGTTACAAACACTTTGAAAATTGATATAACTGTATATAGCATAAAGAAATAG